>NC_134654.1:4034488-4698976 GCF_030463565.1 Pelecanus crispus | reverse complement strand
AAAGACTGTGTATTCAGAACTTTATTGCTAGGATTCTCCCTGATAAGGTGAAGGAGTTAGTTTTCTAGTCTGTCTAGAGTAGTGTGTTATACTTGGTAGGAAGTACATTTTTTGTATCCTAAGGCCTGCAAGTGTTGAGTAAAGCTAAATATGATGTGATATAGGTTATGCAGCCATTTGTTCTGCTTGAATAAGAACTATACAGAGTTATATTTATGAAGAAATTACTAAGAACCACCCTTGGGGCATTGCATAGTTAAACCAATGCAAAATAGTCATTTTGATGTTCTTCAGTGTATTCTGTCTTACATGTTTGCATCCTAAAAGGTTTTCGGCTTCCATGTAGATGTGTATCTGTGTAGCTATGGAAATCTGTGTTCACAGGATATACACCAGTAAGGCTCAGGTTGTATTGTGTGTAGCCCCACAGGACAGGTACTAACTTCTCTTGACTTTTGGTACTAAGTGATGGTGTTTGTGTAGTAACAGACTGTGTATCAGAACTTCCCATCTGGATGTATAGATTCTTTTCCCTCCTGGGTCTTGACTTCAGAACACTGCATTTTGAGTGATATTAGCCCCTCTGAGAGGGAAAGTGTAGTCTCTTGTGCTTCTTGAAGAGACCAGGTTTTCCTGAGTATTGCTAAGTGGAAATAATCTCTCAGCATTCTAAATTTAGTATATCCGGACATCTTAAAAGAAACTGGAATTGTTGACTGAGGGCGTTGGTGTGTGAGTAAGCAGCTGAATTTCAGATTTATCATTTACAGTTGTTTATATGTGAAGATTACTTACTAAGCTTTGCAGCTCAACCTGAGGGTAGTCGACTAGACATGTATTTTGATGACTTAACATTGTGTATCTTCTAACCCTTGGAGAGGCTCTTGCTTCTTTTGATTTATGCACAAAACATCCACAAGGGAGGACAGGACAGAGCCGTACACTTGGCTATGGTTTCTTTACCTAAAGGTTATTTAAAAACATAACTTTTATGCTTTTCTGTTCTGCCACAGGAAAAGGTGCCCTTAGAGTGACAGGACTTCTTGAGTGATCAGTCCTGCCTTCTCCATTTGAGAAGGGGGTGTTCCTGCTTGTCACTGACTATTGCATTTAAACACTATGAACAGTTAAAGCAAAGAGAAGGGAAAACCTGTGTCTCATACCTTGGATGCATTTCAAATACATTCATGGCAAACATAAAGCTTGGCAGTATGATGCTACTTCTATAGAAGAAGTTGCTTTGCAAAATATGGCCTAAAGAATGTGACACTTGCACAAATAAGCTTTTCCCTTTCTGCACAGGGCTATGTTTGTGAAATATTATACATCATTAACTTGTATGATTACATTAATTTATAACCCAGCAAGAACGAACACTATGCAAGGCATTCACATGTCTAGTAGGCTGTTACACCTACTAATTTTCTTTAGCATTTCATGTTCTAGCATGTACTGCCCTTTTTGTTTGCCATAGTATTGTGAACATAGTGATATAGTACAGGAGATAAGACTTCAGGATTTCAAACAATCTTTAAGTTACAGAAGCTTTTTTTTTTTTCCTCAGTGCTGGAGCCAGTGGAGTCTGTGTCACAGTTAGGAAGTTCTCAGTGTGACTGGGAGTCTGTTTTATTTTTATAGTTCTGTTGGTCTGAAGTTTTTCTTAATCTTAGACAGTTTGAAATAAGAAAATGCTCGTGTTTCAGATGCACTGTTTGGCAGACCATTTAGCTTGAATAATCCAAGAACTGATTGTTGTACTGAGTTTTCAAATAGAAAAGATGGTGTGCAATGTAAGTGGCAAAACTAAGTGAAAAAAGTGTAAATTGTAATGAAGAATTGGCAGTACTTTGAGATTAAAGCTGTATCCCTGCATAGCGATTTGGAATATATCTTTAAAGTTTGAGAATGAAAGGGTAGTTATTAGTTCACATGTTGCAAAAGGTTTCATTTTGGAATTGTTTTCACAAGAGGTAGTTAGATTCCTTCTCTTTCATCTCTGTTCATATATGGTTGTGTTCCTGTTGGATGATCTGTGACCAGTCGCACAAGTCAGTGTAATAGAGCTACATACACCATTAAGGTTTTAATTAGGTCCAAGGAGAACTTGTGAGGCATTCTGCTGGTAGTATATGAACATTTTAAAACCTTCTACATGCTTGTTGCTTCAGCTCCTACAAAGACCATTTTGAGATGCTACTTAGTATGTATGGGGTCCACTGAGTTAAATTACTAGAAAAGCCCATTCATCTGGAGACACACCCGAGCGAATTGGTGTGCCGTTAATGTTGTATGTGCATTGGTCGGCATAAAAATCTTTTGTTCTGGTGCCAGCATGATAATTGCCCTTGATTTCCGTAAGGTGGTTACATGCAACACTGGCAGGTTTGATCTGCAGCGAAGCATTTTATGTAAGCAGAGCATATCGTTGTTGTCTGCGCCATCTCGGAAGGCTGGGGATCTGCACGCGCCAGGGTGTGGAGACCGGTGGTTCTGAGACTGAAGGCATTTGTGGAGGTACTTAAATATGAACTCTCCATCTGTGAGAGGCAAGTGTTTTGCAGTAGTAGGGCTCTGAAAAATAAACATAAGCAGCTCACATCTAAACGTGAAATTAATTTTTCATGAAGTGAAATGCTTAACACACCCCTCCCCCTCCCCTGAGAATATAATAGAGGTATAGCAAGACATAACCTGCTGAGACATTTTTTTACTTATCTTTGTGGGCAAAAGTTTGGTATTCTTTCTTTCAAGAATAAAAAAACCTCTTGAATCTCTAAAATGGTATAAGAATGGAGCTCTTTTCCCATGGGGAAAAGTGTTGCTATGGGATGTCATTCATCCTGCAAAAGAAGATCAGACAGTCTTGGATCGTGTTAATTGGGGAAATGGAGCCCACTGTTTCTCAAAAGCAAAAGGAGTCTAAAATAACCTCTAACTCACCAGCATAAAGTACGTTGAGGTCCTTGGATAAAGTATTATCCTGAAGTATGAAGGTATCAGTAAGTTATTTGGAATGTGCTATATTTAGGATGTGAATTTACAGTTTTGTGCAGTTCATGATCCCAAGTGTGTGCTGAGTAGAACTAATCTCTTGCACAGTGCCAGACAGTGCCTGTTTTAGCAAATAATTTAATTCAAAACCTCTTTAGAATGTCAGCCGTCAGAATGAAAGCCTGTAATGTATCTTGGAGGTAGCGTTTTAGAAGAATGAATTAATGTCTTCACTGTATGGAGTCTGAAGTTTGCTATTTGAACAGTAGTTTAGGGAGAACTAATTTCTAGTGTGTTATTGGAGAAACAGTATCTGAACAGAAATTGTTTCTTGTCTTAGCTTGTTGGTACACAGCAGACAAAATAACTGCAGCTGCTTCTGCTGTCCTTGAAAGCAGTGAAAGCTAGTGGGAGCAAAGCCAGTGGTCCTTCTGGCACCTACACCTCACCCTTTACTTACATACAAGTGTCCCTGAGTTCTTACTCTGGATGCTTATGGAAGGAACCATGTTTATCTATTCCTGTTGTTTTACCAGTGGGAATTAAATATTGCTGTTTGGTTTACCTAGGGACTCCAGTTGGTCTGGTAGTATTGCATATGTTGCTTGAGGTGGTTGCTTCAGGCATTCTGGTGTGTGCTCTTGATGTTGGTGTCTCACAGCTTTGATTGCCTCCATGCTCTCATCATAGCTGTTTCTGAACTGTCGTATTTTGAATGAGGATGTCTCAATATCTTTATTTTTTCCCTCAGCTCCTTGATTAAGGCCTTGGTGTTTGTCAGTATCAATCCTCATTGTGTGTGGAAATAGTCATATGAAAACATGCTGTCCAGACAAGTTTTCAGATAAAAAGAAAAATCCTGCCCTGTAGAAATTGTAAAGGTTTTGAAATACTTCCTGGCAGCTGATGCTAACTGGAAGGTTGGTTACAACAACATTGAACTGCAAGGAATGACGCCAGTGTAGGCGTCGAAGGTTAGGGACAAGCAGTTAAAATTTGTTTTGGCCCACAGAACCAAAGAGTTGGAGTTACTACATAGTCCTTAGCTTACCTGCTGTGCCTAGGTGCTGTAATTTGTATTTCAAAACTGTTTCAGAAGATCTTCAAGTATGCAAACGTGTTAAATGTTTGGTGTGCTGTGAACAGTTTTGCCTTTCCTTTGTGCTGCGCAGCAGGCCAGTCTCTTTCACTACGTCCCATATATATTAGTTAAGTACAGCATTGCATGTAACAGCAAAGGAGTGATACGGCTATTGTGGCACATTTCTCCATGGCTGATTGCTCTTTTATGTGAGCAATTGGCAGCATGCGCGTTATTTGAATCCTACAGGCACATGTCAACTGACATTTAGGCTGAGACTTAACATTTAGTCAGAACTAACAAAATGTTCAGTCCTTTAGACATGATAGGAGCTGAACATGTTAGAAGCTGCTGCTGTGGTGCACTCGCAAAGCGAAACAAGTATCTGTGATACAGTAAGAAACAGCCTTAAAAAAAAATCTGGACCAGTCTTTTTTCACTAAATCATTAGAACTTTTGCCAAATGTATTTAATGCTCAGAAAAAATGGGGAGTGTATTCCTGGCCAAAAAATTAAAGCAAATATAGCACAAATTAACATATCAGAAAATTAATCCCATAGTAGCAGCGTACAGGCTGTTGGATTAACTCTCACGCTTTTGGGAGTCCACTCATAAACTGCAGCTAAACAGACTCTATAAACTTGGGGCAAAAACATAGTAACTATTTCTTTGCCACAGTTTCTGCTTTGGCAGCTCACTAAGAGCTCCTTACACACTTTCAGCTTGTTCTAAAGGAGGACTTCCTAACCAAAAAGAAACCTAGGGTATGTTTCTGCCAATATGCTAGAGTTCTAGCAACAGCTGTCAGAAGTAACCATGGATGTTTTGACTTCTTTTTCAATTAATGTCTTTTAAATGGAACTACTGCGCTGAGCCTGTGATTTGGGTTGGAGCTTCACATCCCCTGAGACAACTGTTGGAAGTCTGGGATTAAAGCACAGCAAGTTTTGGCAAATATGTTGCCTCTTAATCTCTTTCTAGTAGGTTTATCTGTTAGCTTTCAGAATTGTAAAATGGTTTCCTATTAACCTTTGCTATCTTTTACTTCAACTTGCAAGTAAAACCTAGATTCAGAATAAGAAGGAGCAAAAGTAGTTTTTTGTCAAGAAAACTTTAAGCAACAAAGCAAGGCTTGCTGGGCAAAACTGTTCTGTAATTGTTGCAACACAACATACATTTGTTTTGCTTGATTATTTTTCTAGGTAGAAGTGTAGGCCAGAACAACTCCAGCTGCAGTAATCTTATGATCTGTATGTCAATGTAAATTTTTGAAAGCTTTGTTACCTGTTTCAAGAAGCAGTTTAAAATAGCTTGCTAGGTCAGCTTTATTCCTGAATGTTAGATCTGAAACATGCTGGTTTACTAATCTGTTCCTTTTTGAGCACTTTGCTCTGCTTAGCAAGTCAACAGAAATCACAAGTCCATAAAGATGGCTTTACTTTTCAGCAAAATAATTTAGAAGGGAAAAATGCATCTACAGAGTTGACTCGTGTTTTCTGAATGTATTCCCAAAATGGAGATCACATTCCTAGTCAGACTGGCCAAGAACTGTAATGCAAAATGTGAGCAACTGTGAAGGGATGAACAACTTCAGCTGTTTTGAGCTGAAGCTTGCATTGGTGGGATATTGAAAAGTGTTTGGTTATAAGTTAAAGTTGGGATGAGGTGCAGCTGGGGAGCTTGCTACCAGTACTGTGCAAAATACTACTTCTGCAGTATGAATTAGATAATACTTTTGACCAGTCTGGGGAAAACTCTGTGAAACCTCTAATCTGCTCTGCTGATTTAATAAAAAAGGATTATCCAAACTACAATAAGGAAACACACTCTACTTCTTACTGTGACTTTAACCCAGTGACTTTTTTGATTTATTAATCAAGAATATCAGTCAAAAAAAAGATGAGTAATGCTCTTTGAGGAAATCTAGTGTAGCCTGTAGGAATGACTTTTTTTAAGCAGGTGAGGGCAAGTACAACAGGACAAATCATCTGCTCGGTGTTTCTGAAGGGAGCAGTTTCATTTGAAAGGACTTTGTTTCCAAGGGAATCCAGAAAACACATTCTCTTAGTTCTGTGATGAATAAATGTCTGTCATGAGTTGAGCATTTACAAACTGCCATAAGCTGCTGTTTTTTGTACAGAGTGTGTTGTGTAGTGGAGGCACTGACGCTGTGGAACATCTATTTCTGATTCATGGGATTGCTATGCTCGGGTGGAAATCCACTAACTGAGCTTCTTTCTTGTCACTGGAGAACGGACCGTTTCCATGCTGCTTAGCTGTGTTATTCTTTTACACATCACAGTCATCCTTTAAGTGAAGTGATCCTCAGTTGGCAGAATTTTCAGTTTGATAAATTGGGATCTCAGAGTTGCTGTTTGGCATCCTTGGGGATCCTGAAAGAAAGTGAGTTTCTGTCTTGGAAGATGTTGCAAAGGAACAATGTAGAAAGAAACAACACTTATCATTATGTATTTTCAGTAATTTACAGAGCAAATAATTATTTATCTTTTTTTTTGCTTTAATGTTTGCACTGAGGTTTTGAGGCATTTATAGGATTGCAAATTATGGTTCATGTTGGCCACAGCTGTTACAGAAACATTGAACAATTGTGACTTCCTGAAATGCGATCTACTGCTGCTTTAATATTCTATATTGGTTGGAGTTTGCCTTTCATTCCCAACAGATTTGACTAATGTTCCTAGAAACTTGCTTTCTTTGAAGCTAATTTCCAAATGTAAACAAACGTGTAATGTGCTTGATGTTCTGAGCTGGAAAGAACCTCAAATACATTTCTGTAACACAGACGAGGGTGGCTAAACTAGATGCTTCCAGAAAGTGAAGCAGCCTAATACAGTCTTGAATTAACCTCAAAACATCCGGTTCATCTTGAACTGTACTTACTACAGTTATCTGTAGTGGGAATCCGTATCTGTGATGGATTGATAGAAATCTGCTTTAATGGGTTGTACCATCCACGTGCTCTGTGCTGCCTTTGATATTTAGGGTAGCTAGTTTCCCTAGCCTGGGCCCATGGGCCTATTTTTACTTTATTTTTTCTTTTTAAAGCTTCCTAGCCCGACCTGTTAGCAAGCCCTTGAAAATGGCACTTTTGTGGTAGTTCTTGCCAGTATGGTCAAATTGAACATGTGCTGAAGTTTTAATACAAGCACTGAGGAAGTGGCTAAGTTCACAGCTTTTGTTTTGCCAGGCAATGTCCCTTTTGACTTTTTTTGACACTAGTTAGCAGAATACAGTCAGACTGTCTATGGTTCCGCTTCCAGCTGGGGCATGTGCCTGGCTTTGACTGGTATGCCATCTCGCTCTTTTCCTTCAGCTGTCCTAAAAACATATTTTCCCACAAACTGTCAACCTTTGTTTAAGTTTATTTTTAAAGTGAAAGGGAGGTAATGTACTAGGTAACTAAAAACATCATCCTGTTTATTGTATACTTGCCTTATGTTTGCTTCTAGTTTTCTTTGTGTTCTTTCCTTTCAGTCTTACTCAATCAGCTCAGAGGGAAAACATGCTTTTACTTTATAAAAGAGCTCTGAGTGTCTTCAACTTTGTAGGCACAACAAAACTATTTTATGCAGGAGACTGTGGAAAACAATGTTGATTATTGGCGTAGACAGGTAGGCTCTTTCTTCCCTCACACAAAATAAATACTTGTAAAAAAGATGAATGTTCTTGTTATGGTCAGGTTTAAGCATAGACATTTTTACTGCATTTTTGTGGAGTGTGGAGATAATTTACAGTAAAAGTTATCTAATCTGTCTTTCAGTGACTCTTGCCCAGTTACAAGAGAGGGAATTCAGGTTGCAAATAGGTCAAAGGAGGTCAGCGCTTTGGAAAATCTCAATAGGACTGCCATCCCAAATCGCATCTTTGCCATAGGGCGTTCAGGTCCATGGCGGGGACGCGCTTCTGCCAGTGACTCGCTGAGGGAGTTACTTTACAGAAGTATGCATGATTCCTGAATTAATTATCCTACAAAATAGCGTTCGGGAATCAGTTTATTCCAGACAGTTAACTGCTCTGTGATTTCTGACTGACCTTTGGCTTGTCAGATGGCAGAACCAAAGCTTGTTTTACCCAGAAGTGAGGGACATAACTTTGGAATTCCTCCTTAGAAAACTGGTTCTCATAGCCAAATTATCTTGCTTACAGTTTGTAATTCCATCCAGTATATTTGCGACTAAATATTACTGTCCTGTCAGTGACTGATTGCAGTGATGTCTGATAGCAAAAGTTTGTTTATTTGTAAGGGCTCTTAATATAGAGGTGGTGTTGATAGAGCAGTCCAAGGCAGTTGAAAGCTAAGGGATATTGCCTGGTGATTCTTTTGTACATATACTAATGCTTTTGAAAATGTGAAATATATAATGGTGGGGAATGTACATATTTGCCACCCTCTAAAACAGTGACTGTAACGTAAGCTGTCTTGGTTGATTGAAAAATCTCATGTTACACTAGGTTAATGCAGGTACTGAAAGCTTTGTCTTGTCACATTCTTAAATGGGATTTGTTCTCCTTCTCTTCTAGGAAATGCCCAATTCTGTCTTTTTGGTAATGGAGGTATGTGTTAACATATATGTTTCTTTCTGGCTGATTTTCAAGATGATTTTTAGAGAAAACTTCTTTGCACAGCTGCAAAATAACCATGACTTGTTAAAGCAAGCAACTCTGAAAACTAGATTATTAATTTCCTATGCACTACTAAATTTATCAGCAGTGTTTGTTCCATAAATTATTTAGTTTCATTTTTGATACTGCAAGTATTGATGAAGTGCTACACCTCAAATTATTAATTACAAATAATTGACAAAATTTTAAGGCAAACAGCTGGAAAGGATCTTCTAATTTTTGTGAAAAGATTACAAAATAAAAATCATATAGCAAGTATTTCAGTGCTTGTGTTTTGAATAAAAAACTTTCTTTTTAACAGTACTGCAATGGTGGGGATTTGGCAGATTACTTACAAGGTAATTGATTACTGTGTTTCCCTATTAAGAAGCTATTGCATTACGTGTTGATATTCTGTATTCCTGTAATCCATTGGTGTTTCTCTGAGATTTTTTTTGCTTGTGGTTTAAATATTTTTCTGTTCACGGAATGTCTGTAATTCCACAATGCATGTACACCCTGGTGTGATTTTAGAGCACGCTCTTTATAAGAGTAATTGAACTCACCAAGAATCCGTTTAGTGTTGTGTTCTGTCTCCAGCCAAGGTCAGCAGCAGAGCGCTGTTTGTTGTGTGGTTGTATGCTACCCTGGGAACTTGAAAACTACATTTTGAAGCTGCAGGAAGACATATGGTTTTGCATTTGTTTAAAAATTTTTCCCAGTGTTTTTAAATGCCACTCATAATTGCAAATAAAACCCACAAAGTAGCAATGAAGGTGAATAAAATAATGCACAGGCAGAAAATGCTTTTGCCACTGCTTTCAAAACAGTTGAATGTAACATTCCCCTATTTGTAAATGAGGGAGAAGATGTAGCTAACCACAAGTTGCATGCTGAAAGATGTGTGGTTTTCTCTTTCTAAAGTCGCATTTTGGGGGCTGCTCCCGGTGTTTTGATTCCACCTGCTTTCTTTTCCAAGATGTGAACTTAAAAATACTGAATTACCTATATAATAATGCTTTCTACAAAGAGGCAGTTCTGGCTTGGGAGAGGTTTTACCCTTCAACATAGCTCTGCCCAAAGTGAAGACAGAAGTTACAGAATCATGACAAATGGATTCTTATTACAAACAAAATTTTGAGCATAGATGTTAATCTTTGTATTTTTCTTGATGAAAACAGTCTTCTAGTTGCCTTTGTATCTCAGTATGTTGAAGGAATCTTTTTGTGAACAGCTATTGTTATGGTAACTGTGTATATTAAAAGCCTAATTCACTTCCGATTAAAATCCTTGGAAAGACTCGTACAGTATAATCCAGCTCCTGCATTCAGTACTTTTTCAGACCGCAGAATGAAATAATACCTTCTGAAGAGACTTTCGAAAGTACATCTTATTTTTTCCCTTCAAAATAAATTTTATCATGGATGAAATTTTTGAGCAGAGTGGTTATCTGCATCCCCATAATAATTTGTTTTAAAGATCAGGTTTTATGGCTTCAGGTTGTAACATGATTGTAGATACGTTTAATGTTCTAAACTGTGAAGTTCTTTTATTTTGTTGGCTCCTTTACCTTTTTAGGGAATTTAGGATTTACTGGTGATTGAGAAGTTTTACAATTATTATTCTACCAAGTTAAACTACTGTAAAAACAGATAATTCAGAGCGCTGTAGCTAGTGTAAAACTATGGAGATGTATGTGTTGTTAAGAGTATATACATTTGTAGAAAAATACTGGAGATTGGATTGTTCTGAATGTAATTCACCATGATTTGATTGTCTTCATTGTTTTCACAGTTGATCACTGTGAAGTTTATTGCTTTTTGACCAAGACAATGCTATTTAATGATATTTTCTCATCTGCTAATGTGTATGTTATTTTCAGCTAAGGGAACTCTTAGTGAAGATACCATCCGAGTGTTCCTCCAGCAGATTGCAGCAGCTATGCGTATTCTGCACAGTAAAGGAATCATTCATAGGGATCTTAAACCACAGAATATTTTGTTGTCTTACGCCAGTCGTAGGAAGTCAAGTGTCAGTGGCATACGCATCAAAATAGGTAAATATGCTTTTCTCTGATCTAAAGGTTATCACTGTCTGATTGTTTCTCAGAAGTATCTTTGTAGTTAAAGCACAGAGGGTGTACCGGATATGGTGTGTATTAAACTGATGCAAATCGGACAGTAAGTCTACAACGATGAGCTTTATGCTGTAATGCAGATTCTTGGTATAAAAAAGCTTGAGCCATAAAGACCTTTTTGATTAAATCTGCAGGAAAAGGAAATCTATTTAGCTGATGTTTCTAGTATTAAACCATTTTAATTAGACATAAATCTGTAACCTTTGAAACTTCGAGTATCTATTAGCCCATTTCAAAACTGTGCATGCAAGACTCCTGTCACAGTTCCAGCTGGGTTTTTTTTGTGGTAGACCCTCCTAAGGGTTATTTGAGAAGTTTAGAAATGTAGGTTATGACCTATTTTTGGCAGAAAGAGATTTGGCATTGTAACTGGGGAGAGATGTCAACTGTTCAGGATACTACCAAACTCCTCTTCAGAGGACACAGGAGTTGTAATCTCTCTTTGTTGTCTGTCAAGTGTCCATTTAAAAATACCTTGTTTTTAACAAGTTTCTTTTCTATGCTTTTGCTCAATCAAAATCTGAGATCTGTTCCAACTCACTCCATCCTCTGAACAGCAGAGAGGAGACAAAACTTCTCTTGCTGTCCTTACTTGATAGTTTCAGATGCTTTTGCCTACATGGAAAATTTGGGCGTCTGAAACTTGATTTCTTAAACTTCTACCTGATTGTATATTCATCACTCTTAATGAACCATTTATATTTAGCCACGGACTTTAATCCTTTCCTGCTGACGCCAGACAGCATGCTCTGCAGCTGGGGAGATGGCTGAGCAGCAGTTTGTGCAAATGATGCCACTGCTGTTTCTTGGCTTGCTATTTGGAAGATAATACATTATTCTTTCAGTGTGACATAGATTTTGCTATTCCATGTAGTTGGCTATGTATCATACCTGTCCTTTTCTCTCTAACTGGTAATTGTAGCAGATTTCAATAAGAGACAGATCATTCCTAGACTTCAAAAATTTGAAAATTATCTTTCTTTTCATTGACGAATGTGTTTCTTTACATAGCTGACTTTGGTTTTGCTCGTTATCTGCATAGCAACATGATGGCTGCAACTCTGTGTGGTTCCCCTATGTATATGGTAAGTGACAGTATATTTCAGATTATGTTCCTTATCTCAAACATTATCCTACCAGAAAAAAATAATTTACAGATTGGCAAATGCCTAATGTTGCTTCCGAAGTATTAGGGGCAGCATGCAGATCATCTTTCCGTAGTTTTACTAGCTCCTTTTTTTTTCTTGTGATTTGGAGATCATGACTGTTAAAAGCAGAGAGACACTGGACATTTTTTAGCACTGCGGGGAGGAAAAATCTTAGAGAATTAAAAGGCAATACATCTTAGCATTAAATTTTTGGCAAAGTAGTTTCATTCTCACTTACTTCCCGCCCCCCCCCCCCCCACCCCGAAATAGGGCGTTATCTCTTTCCCAGTTTCTAAGAAAATAAAAAGTGATCAAATACAGGCTAGAAGAGCTGTATACTAGTAGTTAAAAAAACTACTTGATGTTTCATTCTAGTTATTTAATGTATTCTCTCACATGTGGGGTTTGGTTGTTTTTTTTTTTAAAAAAAAAAAAAACAAAACAATTTGGAGTTAATTGCTGTTAATTTTTACTAAGTAGTGTGGTACTCAGTTGAGCACTGACTTGTCTGATACTGGCACTACCACTACAGTGCTGTACAGTCATGGGAAAAACATTTTGCTTTCCCTTGTCTTGTTTTTGTATATGTAAAATGGTGATAATAATATTTCTTATGAAATGCTTGGTTATTTATCCACAAGGAGGACTGCATAAACCAAGTAAATAACTCTTACCTCTTACTCCTATACGTGCCGATCACTAGCTGCTTTCTTTAGAACATCAACGTTTCTAGTTTTCTGTGGTTTTGAAAGGTAGCTTTCATTTTAGATAGTGTAATATGATTGTTAGCTTTCAAGTCACGTGATGCAGTTTAAAATGTTAATTTTGTCTTAAAAGATTTACTCTTTACAATAAAGTGGTCTCTGTTAATACTGCTCTGACAGAAGAACTGTAGAATTCGTATTGCTGTCACTTTGCTTTTTTGTTTTCCCTTCTGAGATTTTCCTGTTCTTTCCAGGCCCCTGAAGTGATTATGTCTCAACACTATGATGCTAAAGCAGACTTGTGGAGCATAGGAACTGTGATTTATCAGTGTCTTGTTGGAAAACCACCTTTTCAGGTAACACTTTATTTCCTTTTCCTTCTTTTTAGTCTTATGGAAATTCCTAGGGCTTTTCCTTCCAGTCATGAAAACAGAAGTAGTGATGTCCTGTCCAAGTGTAGTGTCGATGTTTCAAGGGCCAGATCGCTTGAGGATACCAAGGGAGAAGTTGCTCACATGTAGTCTGAGATCAGCATGTTCAATCCAGAGGAAATACATAAGGATACTCAGTACTGAAGTCACTGGGTTTTCTCCTTTAATGCCTATATGCAAAAGCCTCCTTTTTGTGTATATGTGCATAGGTACGAAAGCTATTTTCTTCATTAAACTGAGCTTTAATTAATGTATATTTTTATTTGACAGGCCAATAGTCCTCAAGATTTGAGAATGTTTTATGAAAAGAACAGGAATTTGATTCCTAGGTATGTCACCATGGCCTTTCCTGTCACTCATATTTGTTGATTGAACACTTTTTCATCTTTGGGAGTGCCTGGGATTCATAAAAAATACTTGATGTTGCTGTCTTGACAAGGAAGTAGTACGATACCGGTGACTTATGTTGCATCTTGCCTTCATTGTACCTTGCGGAGTTGAAAGTGTCCTGTATTAAGGCCACAGAGCATGTATAGTGAAGACTTAGGGCAGAATGCTGACTTTGTGAAATTTAATGCATTATGCATTATTTAATGCATGTTTTATTTCCTCTTGTGTGCAGTATTCCTAGGGAAACATCAGCTTATCTGGCTGACCTGCTGCTGGGTTTGCTTCAGAGAAACCAAAAAGATAGAATGGACTTTGGTATGTAACTTCTTATTTTGCTTTCTTGACTTTCCTTGTTTGTTGTATCCATGTGACCAGAATAACTGTCTTGACCTTTTGTCTACAGCCAATTACATTAAAAGTGAAGTATTTTTTTCTTCTTGGTTATCATAAAGGAGGCAGAGTAACCAAAATAAATAATTAGGTAACTACTGTCAGTCAGTGTTAAATGATGCACATGAATTATTACTTTGTTGTTGAGTAGTGAATTATAAATTAGTTCAATTCTTTCAATTGTGGCCTTCCCCCCCCCAGTGTTAACTGATATACCTTAAATTTCATGTCAGTCTTATTTCTGTTACTTCAACTGGTGTTTTGGCTTCAGACCGGGAGCAGACATCTCTGACCTCCATGTGGTGTTGGTTGCAGAAATGAACAAAGTACTGGAAGAACCCACTTTGAAAGCAAAGTTGCTTTAAATGGTTTCCTCCCTGCAGCTTTTTCTTGCAGACTGCAAATATCATAACAGTATTAATTGAGGGTACAAACTGTGTACATTTGATTTGACCTTGAAAGCTGTATATATGTGTATTTGAGGGCAATGAGAGATGTGACGTTACATCAAAATTGTTTATATTTGCAAAGATGAGTTCCTAATATTGTGCTTAGATTTTGCTAGTTGTACAGACTTTATTTTAGTGATGTATTTCCACTGGGTTTTTTTAAGCACAAAAGTAATAGAAACAACAATTGTATCTTTGTATTTCGTTAAGTCCTAAAATTTTAACATTTTTAAACTGTGCAGTGACTGAAGTTCACATACTGTTAGATTACTGCAAAGTCTGTTTAGGACTGCATCTTGAATTAGTTGGGAAGTTAAACCTCGTACAAACTAGATGGATGCTCCCTTAACAAAAGAGAACTTGTTTGGCTCCAGTTTACTGCTGTGTTTGGCTTTTTCTCTTTAGCTGGAGATCTTTGGTTGCAGAACATTGTTCTAACTTCTTAAGATTTCAAGACCTCAGATCGGTACTATTGAATCATTCCGCATGGCTACAACTGTTGCCTCTTCAAAATCGGTCAGGAGTAGAGTTTAGATTTGTGTGTGCTTTGGGCTGGATGGAATGTCTGTTACTCACTTCAGTCTCAAAAAGCCTTTTTATTGCTGGGTTTTTGGTTACCTATTACTGCCAAAGTAGTAATGCTTTTTTTTCTTCTTTTTTTTTTTAATGCAAACTCAGGCAGCATTTTTGAAAGGAGACCACTGAAAAGTTAAATCTTGATTAGTTCTTCTTGGCTGCATCTTGTATGTCATGTTGTTCATGCTGGTTGTTTAAATTTTATAGCACAGTTTGTAATTGCAGTTTTATCATAGCTCCCAGGAAATGTTAATCTTAAACTTTTAGTTAATTAAAGCTAACTCAGCTAAATACAGTTATCTTTTTCATTATTATTATTTTATGTCAATAGCAGTGTGCTTTATACTGGGATTTGTTTTAGCAACAAGATAGGTGACCTGTTAATTTTAATCTATGGAGTGGCGGGAAGGAGCCTAAACCTTAAAGTCTCTTCAGGCTCTCTGTAGATAAGACCCAGTTCTTTCCTCACCGTAAGCTATCAGCTCTTGCCATGCTGAGATCCTAGGGTGAGTTGCAACCAAAAGTCAGATGTGCTCAGTTCTTGTTTCTGCTTATGAAACTTCACCATTGCTCTGTAGTTAGCATGCAAGCTTGGTTTTGATGCAGTACTGAAATACACAAATTGACTCATTCATCACATGTGGTCCTTGTGTATTTGTGATAAGAAGACTATATTTGTTAGGCTGTGGAGAGAGGAGGATTCAAGAGGTGGTTTAGTTCTTTACTTGAAGCTCAAGACTCTCCTAGCTACCTTTTTTTTTTTTTTTTTTTTTTTTTTTTTTAGCTTTTCAATTCCTGCTATGTTTTGGTGCAAGAAATATCAAACTTTTTTCCTTAATAATTTGGAATTTAAAACATTCATCAGTACTGGCATAATTAAGGTGTTGCTCTTCTGAGAACCAGGCATGGATTTTTGTGTGTAGATGTGACTGAAGTAACTTGATTTAAGTGCTGTATGTAAAAGCTTAAGTAAAAGTCAGATACAGAAAAAGCTCATGATGATTCATAAGATGTCCCAGATAATAGTGACAGTATTCAAAGGCTGATTTATAAATCTGTATGTGTAGAAGAATTAATATGTCATGAACATGGACTTTGAGTAATTGATTCCACTTTACACTCTGCATGTGCTGATCTCCACAGTTTCTTCAAACATGGGAAATTCACTGTATTATTTGTGGTAGTGGGAGAACGAACGCATTTGTGCTTAGAAAGAAAAATAGAAAGCAGAATGGTGGTGATGAAAGTCATGTTTTCCTTGGCTGAGCCACTGAAACGGCCTCAAAGGGGCTGCTCTGGAATGTGCTTAGCAAAGGGAGTGAAAGGGAGAGTGTATAACTGGCCCAGTTGCCTGTTGTTAAAGTAAAAATAGCATTGGAAATCTTGTTGATCTTCCAGCAATACAAAGTAGAACAGCAGGTGTTGTACAAAAGCTCAAGAACACCTGATCCTCATGTTAAAGTTAATCATTACATTGTTCTTGCGTTTATAGGTAGCCTCCCTTCCTTATCGGGTCATGGATGAAAATGTTGTTGAAGGAAGAGGAGATACTGCAAGCCTAAAATTCTTTTATTTTTTTTCCTTGTTATTTGCTTAGGTCTGATGAACAGCATTGTTTTTCCTCACCTGTTAGAACATTAAAGTTCACAGAGCTCAGCGGCTGGCTTCTACCAACCCTCAATTTCCCCTAACTAGATGAAAGTCACTTCTTGTAGAATAAAACTTTCCCTGTAAACTGCTAGCCAACTGGTTATGCTAAGTCAATTAAATGCATCTCAGCATATCTATTTACAACAAAAGCAAAATGTCTCTATTGTAACAGTAACAAGTTAACTGAGGAAATTGTTAAAGAAATTGGGTTGAATTCTGCTTTAAACTGTGAACCAGCTGCACAGGTCATGTTCTGCTGTTGGGAAGGAGAATGGCTGCTGCTGTGTGGTGTGATTTTTTGGCCGCCTAAGGAGTAGCATTAATGGGTTCAAAAATAAGCGTTGGTCTTTGGGAAAGGCAGAAGTGAAAACACTTTCAGTGTTTGATGTGAGAGATGCTCATCATTTTGAAGAGCAAATTAAAACTGAATTAGTACCGTGTTGAACATAGAGAACATAATTCCATGAGGAGTATAGGAAGGCTTCTTGTGTACATGGTCCTTAAGTGCAATCATAAAATGTCCTCTAGTACTTCAGTCTGATTTGCCTTTCTGGCTGTTGTTTGAAGTTATTCAATTGATTTTTGTTTCCTTTCCAAGTGCTATAGCAACATATAACATAGACGGCTTTAATCTTTTATAAGCTCTTCACCCTCTGGCTCTGAAATACTGATTCTGGGAAGGCAACCATTTATCACCATCTACAATATAGTCTGTAAATTCCATGCCATTTGTACATTTACTCACCATGGTTGTTGTTTCTTGTTCTATAGAAGCATTTTTCAACCACCCTTTCCTGGATCAGATTTCAACAGTCAAAAAGTGTAAGTAGTTTTGTTTTTCCACTTATTTGTGTAAATGATGAATGTTGGGGGCTGGAACAGAGAAAGATCTGCCAAATATCACACTAAGTGTTTATGAGGCATTTTCCTGAGTCTGACTTGTTGTTGTGTTCTATTGTAAGGCTAAGTGTTGAATCCTTTTTTGTATTATGCTAGACTGAAATGTGATACTTATTTACTAGTTCCTTTGACATTTCAACTGAACTTAAATACCCTTGTGTGTTTAAGGATGTGCTGTGCTTATAGGTTGTTTAGGAATGAAAAGCAGTGAGGAAATGAGTATGTTTGAAATGTAGCCTTTCAAAATCTTAGACCCATTTTTTTTTTCCCCCTCCTGGGTTTTCCTCTTGTAGCTTGTCCTGTGCCCGTGCCCACATACGCAGGCTCTGTCTCTGGCAGTTCCTGTGGTAGCTCTCCTTCATGCCGTTTTGCTTCTCCTCCAGTAAGTTCTCTGTTTTACAGAACAATCTCTCTGTAATGTTTAGTCAAGAGTTAATGAATTTTAGATCTTTCAATTCTTGAACAGTGTAAACTGTCATGTTTAAGAGCACAGACCAAGGAATACCTCTGTTGTTTGCTAGAAGAATGGCATTAACATTTTGGTTCTCTCTTGCTCCTTGTGTTGTACTTTGTGGGGCTTTTGTTGTTGTTCTTTTTGTTAAAGAAAAAAACCCATACACACATCAAATGCTGGAGTAGCAAATCTTTAGATATACTGATAATGGTTTGCAACATAATGAATGTTACAGATAATTTTTAAATTGGCCTTTTTGACTAAGGCCCCTTATACTGCTATGAACTGGTGACTTCAATTTTATGTGGTATTTGGAAGAGGTGCATCTGTATCATCAGGAATGTTTGAATAAATTGCAATTGTTTAAATTCACAGCCTATTTAATATAGAACGCTCTAAATTGACACTACAGGCTTATCCAGTATTTGAAATTTCCAAATTCAAATACATTTTATGTTTCTAAATACTTAAGAAACAAAAAAATGGCCCAAGATTTATCTTTCTTTTGTCAAAGCTAGTGGTGATTCTTACTTTAGAAGCTTCATAGTTAAAAGAGCAATTCTACATTCTGAATCACTGGATTTACAGCGGGTTTTTTACCTTCTTTTTTCCACCCCGCCTCCAGTCTCTGCCAGACATGCAGCATATTCAAGAAGAAAATTTGTCTTCCCCTCCATTGGGTCCTCCTAACTATCTTCAAGTCTCTAAGGACTCTGCGAGTACCAGTAGCAAGAACTCCTCTTGTGACACAGATGACTTTGTTCTTGTCCCACACAACATCTCTTCAGACCACTCATGTAAGAACCTTCCTTATTTTTACATTTTAAAACAATTTCCACTGGTAACATACCTTTATGGCCTGTTAGTCTTTGTCTCTCTTTTCTCTAAATGTGTCTCAATTCACATTGGAACTCATTTCTTTAGTTTGAAGGCAGACTGGTAAATCTGCTTGTCCATCTGGGACATTTTCACTTTCAATTGAGTAGCCAGATATGCTAAAGATACCAAGGTGATTTAAAGGCATGGAAAATATTGGGGTTTGGCAGTAGAAGAAGAGAGCCAGTTGTAAACAACTGCTGGTAAGAAGCCCAAGGATCCTCTCAGTGGAGGCAGGCACATTGTTACCTCTAGACTAACTCAATGTTTACAGTCCATGCTGTAGGTCTTTAGATAATAAATGAGTGCAGGTAAAATCATAAAAAAAATGCTTAACATGACAGGTAGGGCATCAGACTGGGCTTATACAGTAGAAAGACTTGGATGGAGCACTTTGCCATTTTACAGTATCTTCCGAACCTGAATTGCCACTGGGAGGCTAGTCAGCTGATTTCTATACAGTGCCACTAATTCAACTAAATCAGTGCCTTGATCTCTGAAGGGCTGCTGTCATTCATTATTATAAATTTCCCAATGGTGATACCTTGTACTCTTAAACAATGTATTTTATTTCAAAATATTATAATTAGTATAGCAAGAAAAACCCCAACAAAACAAACAAAAAAAAACTTGTTAAAGAACTGCCTTTCCCAGTTAGATTTTTGTTGTAGGTCACATTTAAGGTATTTTCATACACAAAACAGTTTGTGGAAAACTTCTGTGTGTTCACAGAAGTTTGTCAGAAGTGGTTATTTCTACAACAGTAATATTGGAGACTTTTTTTTTTTAAGATTATGCTTCATGACGTGGGTTTTCAATGTGTTCTTCTGCTTACTGTAGATGATATGCCATTGGGAGCAGCTGGCAGACGGGCTTCAAGCGAGTTCTTGATGTGTGGAGGGTAGGTGTGCTGAGCTTTATCCAAAAGAAGTCTCATGTTCTAAAATTGATACTGCAGCTGTAGAAGGGGTTGCTGGGTTTTTGGCAGTGATGGGTTTACATAGCTCTGTGTGGACTTTCTTAAAGATTAATATGCCAAGTTGAATTTAATATGAATATGTAAACAGCCTGAATTCAGAGTTTTGCTGCAAAGTAGATAGTTTCTCTGATGTGAAGACCTGTCTTTTGACAGAGGTTTTTGTTTTCGCAGGCAGTCGCCATTAACTATTTCTGGAAGCTCAGGAACTGTACAGAAACCATCCTCAGCCTCTTCTCGAAGTTCTGCTTCTGGTACAGCTAACAGGTGCATGATGAAGGCTTAGTATTTCCTCTGTTTTGGAAAGGTTTTCTGCTACTGTATGGTTTGGGGTTTTTTTCAATTGTGGATGGCTACTGGAAATGGAATTGAAATAGAAGCTAGACCTGGTTTTTTCAGGCTCTCTACACTTAATGCATTCTAATGGCTGACAGTTGCGTAGCTAACTTCTGGCTCTGATGCATCCCCAAATGATTTCCCTAGGGAAAGATAGTATTCTTCTGTCTGTTTAAATTTTGAACTGGCTGAAAGCAGAAACTTCAGAGACATAACTGACTTGCCCTATTTGGTGTTATGAAGCACAGCACAGTCTTCATTTAGTGAGTCAAGATGTTAAATGCAGTATGCATTTTAAGAAGTAGCTGTGAGAGAAGGGGAACTTGCAAGGCCCAGATTGCTACAGATTTGTGTCTCATGGCTGGATTGTCTTGTGTCTGGTAACTGGGTGTGGCTTCTGTGCAAGCGATTACTGTGAATTTCGTGTTTGTGTGTCTCAAGATACCAAAGAAGCCACATGAAAGAGCTAAGCATGTATTGCAGCTTTTCCATCAGCAGGACTGTTAGTAAGGCCTCTTTCTTCCACATGGTTGTAGGCAAAGTTTCTGCTAGTTTGAAATAGAACTGTTATTCATCAGTGGTGTCTGAAATCTTTCCTGTACTATATTGGAAAATGTAAAGCTTAATTATGCTGTTTAACTACTCATGTAATATCTAAACAGAAGGGTTAGATTTGTCATTTGACCAAGCAATGAATTTCATGATGTTTTCAATACAAATAGAAAGAGGATCAGTGGCTAAATGGGGAATAAAGCTGTTATGTTGGGTGTAGTTTTGGCTTGTGCTAGTACTACAGGGCTGCGAGTCAGCATTATTTGTTTGGAAATGCTTGTCACAAGAAAAGTTTGCTACTTTGTGCTGATCTTTGTGCAGTTTGTGAAATCTGCTGACATGGGCTATCAATACAGCTTTAGTCTTACCTTTTACGTTTAAAGGCAGATAATGGGGATGGTTTGTCTGTAAAGATCCATTTGCTCTGGATTGGCCATGTACAACGTATTATAAATACATTGTAATTTCTTATTTTAAATCGTGTCAGGCGTCACAGTTTTTAGAGTTACAGGTTTTATGAAAATATGCCAGTTATCTGTACATTACTAAGTTAAGAGCTAGATGGTCATGTGATTAGAAACAGGTGCCTACTCTTCACACTTTCAGTGTTTGTACTATAACAGTTTGATGTAATTATTGATTGAGTAACTTTGGTAACTAACTGGCTGCTTGGGGCACGGTCTGAAGGAAGCAGTATGTCTGATATTCTGCAAGATGCTGCTTTTGGTTTTTGGTTTTGGTTTTTTATTTCCTGAGAAATGTTCTTTCATAGTGTGTGATTTTAAAAAAAAAAAAAAAAAATTATTAAAGGTTATGCCCTATGAAACAGTCAATTTTTCTGATTAGCTGATCAAACTAAATGAATTTGACCCATAGTTACACTGCTTTATGTCAAGTAGAAGAAGCTGTAACGCTTCTCAGGCTCTAGGTAGAATAGGTTGAGGCAGTTCACTCTCCTGTGGTTAATTGCTAATTTTATTCTCTGGATCTCATAGAAACAAGATTTGCATGCAACTCTGCACACTTCTGTATTGCATTTTCTCTAAGCAGTATCAAACCACACCAGACTCGAGGATGCCTAACCAGAGCTTAGCTTTGGGCCTGAGCTGGGCAGCCCCCATGGAAGGCCGAGTACTGTGCCATGCCTCTCCACCATGCTAACGCAGCACTGCTGCCTCCAGTTAGCTCACAGCTTGCAGAACTTGCTTGGATCTACCTGCAAGGCTGTGTGAGAGCAGGGGAAGGCATTTTCCATGCTGAGTACTTCAAAAGTTGCAGTGCCTTCATGGCCTCCTCAGTGTCACTGCCACAGTTTAAATAACATCTGCTTCCCCTCTCCCAGAGGTCGGGCCTGGGGAGCCTCCCTGCGCTACCTCAGCGCGGTGTGTTACTCGTAGCGGGCTGCCCGCTGCCTTTGTGTGGTTTCCACTTGTGAGACCTTGTCCTTGCATGGAAGCTCTCAGGCCTTCCACCAGCTGTGTGCTCATGGGTGGCAATAAAAGGCCAAACTTCTTTTACTAAGGAAGCTCTATGCGTATTAGGAAGCAGTATTTCATTCTTAGAGGTAGCAAAGAGAATGGGGCAAATGCAGTCAGAAACCCAGATTTCTGTTCAGCTGTAGCCATGCAGCGAGTGCTGTAACTGCTTGTTTTCTAGAGCTTGTTGTAGAACTTTTTTCACATCTCCTCTAAGAATTTCTAATCTTTCTCTGAAGAGGTGGTCAATAAAGGATCAGATACTAAACTGATTATCTTCCAAAAAAAAAAAAAAAAGCCCATTCATTTGAAATTCTTTCCATTGAATTCTGTCTTCCTTTAAAAGCATTGGTAACTGATTACATTGCAGTGGTTTGATTCCCTTATCAGAGAGTATGCTGAGGTAAGACAGGTCACTGACACTTCAGCTGAGCTTGGGTAAAGCTAATCCGCAGTTTGAGTCTGTGGATTAATGTTCAGGTGTGTGGTTTTGGTCATTTTGTCAGGGGTTGGTTACATAACATGTTTTCCTTTTACAAGTTCACGGTGTCTCTTGGGATATCTCTGACTCTGCTTTAGTGGCTTTTGTACACATTCCAGCCCTGCTGCTGAACTTCCTGTTCTTAGCGCACTGGGTTTTCCTAGAACGCTATTTTGAAGCATGGTAAACAGAGCGGGCTGATTGGCAGGAAGTCAGAGGGATCTGTAGATTGCTGTGATGCATGACGAAGTGCTTCAGCTAGTACTGCACTCTCAGCTCGATCTGATACTAGCCAGTATAAGAAAGGTAGTTAGTAACAAACCGTTCCTTATCCTTCCTCTGTGAAATGTTAGAGCTAGATTAGGACAAGCTAAGATCGTATTGCATGCAGGGAGTGCAGAAGCAGCTATTCGCCTGTTTCCTAGATTTTTCTTGGAATTTCCACAATGGTACAATTTGGAGAGAGACCTGCCTACGTACTATATTCATCTCCTGTCTCCGTGCCTTCCAACTTCAGGCATTGTCAGCCTTCGGTATCACCCCGCAGCGAAACGGCACCTATCCCAGTTCCCACTCAGCTACGGAATTACCAGCGCATAGAACAGAACCTCTCCTCTACTGCCAGCCCCGTGTCAAACCCCCACGGATCACCAAGGTGAGTTTGGGGTTCTTTTAACTCCTTTTTCTTGGTTCTAGTTTGTGTTTGTACCCTGACAGATGTCCGTGCTTTCTTGCTGATGTCATTTTTCTTCTGCACAAAAGCATACTAAAGAGACATTTTAATGATAACAAATAATAGTCCTTCACAATCTCAAGACTGTTGGATGGGCTCTTGAAATTTTTCCCGAAAACAAAATGAGCTTGTTCTTTCACTCAAATGCAACCCAAGAAGGTAAAAAGATGAAGTCTTGCTTTTTTATTCCTCTTTGTGTATTATATGGCATTACATCATAAACTAGAAAGTCAGTAATAAGTTATGTTTTGTTTTCACACATGTAGTGATGAGATGAATGCATTGTTCTATAGAATATCAAGGAAACAATTTTTGGCATGCTAGTTAACCAGCTTGTTGTATTACAAAGCTCTAGTGTGCCCAACTTATTCTCTGCCTTGTGGTCTACAGGATCAGGATGGTGAAGGTCAAAGACTCAGAAACAAACTACATGGAACTCTGCAGATCTTTACAAAAACAAACCCCATGGTTTCTTGCAATTTTTTTTTTCAGGATCTCTGATTTTATAATAGTTGCTGCAGTTGGGGAAATGCCTTTCCCTTAACTAATCTGTTTTCAGTTATCTGACCTGTATACCAGACCCCATATGAAAACGTTGTTATAAGCTTTGACATAAAAATGGGCATTTGCAGCAATACATTTCACTTGATTGTAAAATTCAAAATTTGATGATCAAGTTCTTTGATGATTAGGAATCCATGTACTAAGGGATATCTGTTTTAATTTTCTCCAGTTAACAGACTATTATGGCACTGAAAGTTGAAAAGTCAATGTGAACAGAGGGAATTAGATCTTGCTTGTTTTCAGTATGGGAAGCTTAGCTTAAGTTATTAGCTTCATAAGTTTCAATGTCTTAGCTTTCTCTTTAAATATCAGTATTTTCTTTAATTGATCGTTATACTCCTTAGGGGATTCTGAAGCTTATCTCAAGGAACCACAGTTATTATAGTGTGTGTAACCATTCTTTTCACCTTGCTAGAGCTGGAGTTGTGAGACGCTCAAATACTAGCCCAATGGGCTTCATGAAGATGGGCTCCTGTTCTCCAGTACCAGCTGACACTGCACAGGGCGTTGGGCGCAGGTTATCCACAGGATCTTCTAGGCCGTATTCTCCTTCACCGCTAGGTAAGCCCATACATTCTTAGCAATTACTGAAGGTTTATCTAGAACAGTAATTCTTGCTTGAAATTATCTTAAACCAACATCTGCCCAACTAGGTCACATTTGCAGAAATAATTTCTGTTAAATGACTCACAGAAGTAAACTAACTAGGTTTTGTTTTCCTTTACCTTCATTTATAGGTGAAGTATAAAGTGTAAATTCACATTTTGATTTTGTTTGCATAGTTGGAACCATACCTGAGCAGCTTGGACACTGTTGTTGTGGACAACTTCAAGGACATGAGTCAAGGAGTAGAAACTTCTCAGGTGAGTGACTTTGGACGATGCAACCAGTAGTATTTTAATAGAGCTTCTACAGCGTTTTGTGAAGGGGGAGGAGGGTCAACACTACATTAGTATGGGTCAATAGGAGACACTGGGTAAGTGGTGTGCTGAGTTTCAGTAGAAACTTAGCCCAGTTATGGCTGTATCAAGACACCTTTCCCCATAACTGATTCCCTGCACAATAAGAGAGCGACTGAAGTTTCTTTTTCTCAAGATGAAAAGGCAACTCTGATACTGCCTGTCTTTAAACGGGGATGGAATTGGATGGATTATAATGAATGGTAGCAACATGGTTCTCGGGATCTGGTTTTGATAGACCAGCTCTGTCATGCCAGTCCTCAGAAAAGGAAGGAAGAGCTGCCAGTGTACAGCGTGCAGCATGTTTTCGTCATTCCCTTAGGAAATTGACTGGGATCTGATGTTAGTGTTGCTAAGCATCCAGTAAGCTTTGCGAGTCATAAATTATTATGGCATGCCAGCAGGAAAAAAAAAAGAAAAAAAAAATCAGGGAGAAATAGGACTTGAAGATGTTCTGAGACTGTTAAAGATGGAATTGCACTGTAATGCCAGAAGGATTTGGCATAAGAATATGCAATTTGGCAACACGTTCTTTTGCTCTATGCATATTTTGGGTGCCATTTCTTCTTTATCTAAAAATACTAGTTACACTCTTTATTTTGACTCTGAGAGGTGGTGGTGAGATGGCATTGTGGGTTTTTGCTCTATTTAAACACTTTCCAAAGTCATCTGGAGATGATAGAGCCTTCATTTCTTGGAGTAGCCATATTTCAAATATCTGGGAACGGTTTCATCCATATGAAATAAGTTCTATGACGTGTCTCAAAAATTGCCTTCATAATTGCTATGCCATTGGCAGTCTCAACAAAAGGAATGAGTGAATCGTCAGATTTGAAATAGTCTCTTCTCCTAAAAAGAAAAAAAGGAGGGGTGTGTGAAGAGAATACAAAGCAGTGTGTATGTTTTTATTGTTGCATCTTTTCTTTGGATAGAATTTTGTAGGGCTGTTGGTTTAGTGCTTTTTGCCAGTGTTAAACTGACTTGTACTTGTAACATACCACAGCACTGTTTTTATGGCTGTAAGGGTTTTTAATGTTTCATTTCTTCAGCTGTTTCCTGCATTCTTTTCCTACTTGACTTTATTTCAAATGACTGCAGTGGTATTTCTATTTGTGAAATACCACAAATTGCAGCAAGTCTGTTTCTCAGCGTTTAAATGGGTATGGGAAGCTGTCTTTTGCTTCTGGGTGAAGTGAGGTCATCTGTACTGAGATTTTCTAAGGACTGAAGATGTCTGTCATAATGTAGCTTCTGAACTAATTGAGCTGCTCTTGCTGTCAGTGGCAGCAGAGGACAAACTTCTAATTCAGAAGCCTTCCCTCTGGGGGCAATGACAGTAGAACAGTAACCAGAGAGATTTAAGACTGGTTTCTGAAACAACAGGTGAGGACTTTTGATGCTATGAGGCAGACGAGCAGAGGGATTTCAAACAAGCAAATTCTTGGCTGGGAAGTTAATGAGAAATAGACTTGATCCTTCTGCTGGAGCTGCGGGCAGAAAGGCTGTTCTAAAACATACTGTTTAATGGAGCGGAATGAAATCAAGATGAAGTAGCTCATATTCAAAATCTAACTAGGAAAAGCATAGGCTTAAGAAGGTTGAAAGATGTGCCTTAACAGCTGGGCACTTTACTGAGCAAACTGCAAGAAGTTTGTGATGTTTTTTTGAGCATACATTTATGAAATGGAGCCTGTTTCAGAAGATCATCTCGGCCAGTGCTTAAAAAATCTTAGCTAGTTAGTATGGTTCACTTTCAGTTTTGCCTTTTTTCTTTTAAAACGTGAGTGAAATTGTCGCTTCAGTGTCAGCTCTTGGAGGTTACAAAGATAGGTATTTTATCTGGGAAGCTGTGGCCATAAAGCTGAACTCTTATGTACTGTTTGTAACTTTGCACAGTTCCTCATCATGAGACACAAAAATATCACAAGGAAGAGACCATTGCATCAAATTTCAGGTTCCTTATTTTGAAAGAGGAGGGGCACCTTTGAGTAGGTGAGATGTTCATAAGAGATATTTCCCCAAAGCCCTCTGTTTAAATGACTGCTTATGGCTCTTCCATTTCCATTTGCTTTAGGAGAAACTTTGCACTTGTACTGAAGTGTGACTTCCTTTGCGCATAGTAAGCTTCTGAAAAAGTAAATGACTGCCTGAAGTAATGATCCCAACCTGTTTCATTGGAATAATTTGGTTCTTTTTAGTACCTAGTTTTCTTGCAGGAAAGATGAGCTGGCTTTTGTGTCTGCAAATGAAGTCGTTATGTACAAAACAAGTCATTAACATACAATGTTGCATTCACTCACTTGTTTGCAAGAATATAATTCCAGTACTTGAGAAACTCTATTCAACCTAGAGTCTTGGCGGCTGCACTTGAAATTTCAGTATTGGTTATGCCATTCCTGCTGAATCCAACCACTTTATTTGTCTTGATGCAGGTTGCCAGAGGTACTGCAGCTGCCAGTACAGCTGTCACCCTGAAATCTTGCCTAATTGGCAGCTTGCACGTCTCATCAGTGTAAGGTAGCCTTAGTCCGAGTAGCCAACAGGCTAAATCCATTCCCCTTGCCATCTAGTGAGTTGATGATCAAACATAACGTCACGGTATTTGCAGTCCGCTCTCCTTTCAGTTTAGTGTTGATCTCTGGCATTTGGGGCTTCATTGATACATTTTCCAAGCACTGCAAGTAGAATTTTACTTCATTGTTTTTCATCTCCACAGGTTCTCCGATACCACCATCTCAGTCTCCACAGTCACTTTTGATGGGAGCGAGGTTGCAGAGTGCTCCTACTCTCACAGATATTTACCAAAACAAACAGAAGCTCAGAAAGCAGCATTCAGATCCAGTATGCCCATCCTATGCTGGGTATGGATACAGTCATTCTCCACAACCAAGTAGGCCAGGTAGCTTGGGAACATCACCTACCAAACATATGGGATCATCACCTAGGAGTTCAGACTGGCTGTTCAAAACACCGTTACCAACGATCATTGGCTCTCCTACTAAGGTTTGTTAAGTTTGCCGCTGTCAGTAAAATGTGAAGTTGTAACACGCTGCCCAAAACAATTCCCAAGAATATTTTGGGGATCTAACCTTGGTTTTTTGTGTGTTCTTGGTCTTGATTCTTAAAGGCAACAGCTCCTTTCAAAATACCTAAAACTCAAGCGTCCTCAAACTTGCTGGCCCTGGCTAATCGCCAGGGCTCGGTAGATACCCCGTTGCAGCCCAAAGACATCACTGACCCAAGGGATTTCACGCACTTCCACTCGACCCAAGGAGGTGAAAAGCAGGCAGGAGAACAGCACAGTAAAACTACATTTGGCAGGTAGGCATTGTAGTATTTATACCTGTAAAGTTGGGTGGGTAACTTGGCAGAAGAATGTACATTGCACGCAGCAACTTGGAGGGGAAGAGCATGCAAAAAGTGAGCTGTGAGGAGATGCTGAGGTTTGGTGTATACAACAGAAACGTTTTGTACTGTGTATAAATATAGCATGGACTTCCTGGAGTGCTTTGTGTTGCTGTCTAGTTCCCTTTTGTTTTGATTATCTGAATATGGAATTTTGTTGCCTCTGTGAAGCCTGTTCAGTTTTTGCTTGAAAATTTAGATGACAAAATTTGCAATATAAATTCTTAAGAGGAAAAAGGTCTCTTTATTTTTATGGTTAGCTCTGTTTCAGAAGGTCCATGATGAACAGCGAGATTTCAAGATTTCCTGTATTCTTGTTGAAGAATTGTCTATAATAAGTACCAAGAATCTGAAAGTCAGCCTTAGTTGCAAGTTAGATAGGAAGGTCTTACTGAAGAACTTTGTTGTGAATTCATACATTTTTTTCTGTCTAGATCTGTTAGTACTGGGAAGCTATCAGATCAACAGGTAAAGACTACCCTTGGTGGCCAGTTATATCAAGGCAGCACAGACAGCCTCAATACAGAGCGACCAATGGATACAGGTAAGGAACAGATTGATGCATCCAAGCTGTCTTTATGTGCTAGGGTTTTTATGGAGTGCCAACTAGATACAGTTCTGCTTCCAACTTCGATAATTGGTTCTGACAATTTTTAGCCTCAGTACAGAAAGCTTTTTTTAATCTTTGAAGGGGATATGTTCCATTTCTTTAGCATAGCTTTAAAAATAACTGAGACAGGAAAACATCTATTTCTGTGCTAAACACGGAAATATCTCGACTGCCTATACTGGCTAGAGGGGTTTGGGTTTTTTTTGTTTGGTTTTATTTGTAATACAACACTTGCGGCTGTTTCATTTCCTAATTCTACCTTGTTTTCATGTGAAAGCCAGTTTATGTAATTCTGGGTCATTTTTCTCCTCCTCTCTCCCCCAGCTTGTCCCTTGCCACAAGTGGCCACCACGAGTTCTCATCCTGTTTTTGAGCAGATGGAAGGAGTTCTGCTGGTCTCTAGCCTCCAGACCTGTCATGGTCTGCCTTTTAGAATTTTTCTGTTGTATCTTTTGCTGCAGGATTGGTGGTGTCCTCAGGCTCTCAGAGCGCGCCTCTGTTGCTCTTTTCTAGGTGAGGGTAGAGCAGAGAGAGATTGAAAGTAAAAAGATATATGAAGACTGCATCTTGACTCTTGTTGTGTATCCCCAAGGCTGTCCACTCAGCTTGTTTTATTTGCTGTCAGGACTTCTAACTAGTCCAAGTCTCGGATCTACACCAAAGCATGTTATGTTGCAGTGCTCCAATTTGCCACATATAACTACTTACTGGTATGATTATGTGTAATAGGGACTAACTTGCTTAAATTTTCTCTTCCAGCTCCAGCGGGGGCCTGTGGAATTGCAATGGCTCCTCCTTCCATCGGAAGCGGGGCAAGTTCTCGGGCTGTCATGTTTACTGTTGGGTCCCCTCCAAGCAGTGCCACCCCTCCCACCTGCACCCATATGGTCCTTAGAACAAGAACCACCTCAGGTAAGACTTTCCTGACAACTGTGGACTGTCCTCAAATGCACTATTTAGGCTTGCCCACTTCTTGGGACAGTAACCCGCTTACTGCCTTGCGCAGTAGGTCCTCTAGGCCATACAGTAAAACTGCTCTGTAAAGTAGAGATTAATATCGGGTGACTTCTGCCTTTTCTCTCCTAAAGAGAGGGCCAGAGGCATGGATTTACAATACAGCAGTGTGTAACCTCCTGTGTACGCAGCTTTACTCCACCGCAGGGAGTATAATATTTCCTCTCCACCTTGGTGGAGATGAAAAGTTAGATTTCTGATTCTGCATTTTTGCCTGCTGCTGTGCATTGTACCAGAAACAACACACAAGGTGTGTGAACTGACTGCATTTCAGCATGTGTCAGCTATGTTGCCAAATATCAAAAATCTCAAGGTAAAGGCCTTCATCTGCTCAGGATGAGCAGGAGTCTGCAGCAGTGTGCTTTTGTGAAGTATAGCACAACCTTTGGTCTGTACTGTTGGACTCTCTGCCTTGGAATCCTTGTCAGCTATTTCCCAGAATCTGTGTTATGAATCGTCACTGTTCATTACGGTGTAGCCTTTGCATTCTCTACAGAGTGATGCAAGGAACAATGAGGAGAGCCTCCCGAGAGTGAATCTGTGATGACTACTGATTTGTCATTTGCTGTCATCCGCAGCCCCAGCGCTGCGAGATGGAACAACCTATTAGACTGAATGTGTGTGTTATTTTTCTTGTAGTTGGATCAAACAGTTCTGGAGGGTCTCTCTGCTCTACTAGTGGCCGTGTATATATGGGCTCTCCTCCTGGTATTTATATGGGTTCTTCTCCTCCGGGAGCCGAGGCAGCTCCGAGTCTGAAGTACATGCCTTATGGTACTTCGCCTCCCAGCTTAGAGGGCTTTATCACTTTTGAAGCTCCCGAATTGCCTGAGGAAACTTTAATGGAGGTATAGAAAAAATAATTTAATGTTTTATAATGTGTAATGCTGCTAAAACAGAGACATGGTAAAAACAGGACTGCTCAGTGCACTTCGTAGTTTCCTCTTTGCTATCTCATATATTCCTTTTTAAGATCTTGAAAATACTCCTGTATCAATTGTGGCCTATTTCTCTTTGGTACTTTCTCCTGGCATTTCATGTATTTGAATAGGTAACCAAAGGAACATGACTGCTTTTGTTCACCAGAGCCTTCCAAAGAGGCCTCTGTTTTAATGCCAAGTCTCTGGACATGGGTGCTGACAGTAGCCATGTCCCTCTGGGCATTGTTTTTAACTGCTTCTTCACAGTCAGTGGATGACGTTAAATCCTACTTATGGGAAGAGTATCCTATATTTTTTTTAAAAATGCGTGGAGGAGTGACACTTTAAAAACACAAATCAGGATGGTCTTTCACCAGAACGCTATCCTTGGACTGTAAATTTCTCAAGGCAGATTGCTGTTCTGTTTCCTCATTCACATCTTGCTGGAAGGTGTTTGGATCCCTATTGAATCTGTATGTTATAACATGAATGCTTGACAGTACACTGTATTCTTCCCACAGATAGAGTTTAAAATGTGTTTAGACCTGTATCACTAATGAAAAGATTATAAATGTTGCTAAGATGTGTTTGATTAGTTTTGAAAGCTAATTGGTTTTTTTAGCAGAGACTATGCATGTAGTATCTGTTTTAGTCACCCAGAAGCAGTGAGTTGTTAGCTCCAGTTGAAATTGTTTAGTTTAAATTGTAAACTTCGGCAACAGCCACCTTTTAACACAATATAATTCCAGATCTAAGTGTAAATTAGAGTGAAGCAGATAAGTATGAAGCTTTAGATCAGTTCTCCTGTAGGTATCAAGTCTGCTATATAATCAAAGCCAAATGTTCCTCCTGGCTTCCGATACAAGTGCCAAACATACTTTTGGGTTGCTGATAATATAATAACAAATAATATGTCCCACTTCTGATTCCTTTAGTTAGTCAGGTTTCAGCAAACATAGAACTCCATGTTCCAATTCTTTTGGCTTCGTTGAGAGACTCTTAAGTATAAGCTACAGTATCTTGAAATCATTAACAAAGAGAGAACAAGTTAATATCTGTTGATCTGTGTGGAGCTGTTTGGTTCTGTAGTCCCTAGCGCTGGCTCTACTACAGTGTGATTTCTGCATAGAATTGACATACCAAGAAATCCTCAAATTATTAACAAGAGTTTTAAGTGTACTTGTTTGCCTTATGGCTTATAATGGTTAAATTGTTGTCATCTTTCCCTCTGACAGAGAGAACATACAGATACACTGCGTCATCTAAACATGATGCTGACATTTACAGAGTGTGTTCTGGATCTGACAGCAGTACGAGGAGGAAACCCAGACCTGTGTACTTCTGCAGTATCGCTGTACCAAATCCAAGAGAGCATAGTTGTTGATCAGATCAGCCAGCTAAGCAAAGAATGGGGGTAAGTATGCGGTCAAATAGCGTCGAGAGAATTGGTGAATACTGAATACATCAAAAATGTATTCAAACTATGCCCTTTTTGTTGGGAGTGATTGTTTTACTGTATAGAATCTTTTACAGGAATGTGTTTTAACAATTGAGGGACAGAAAGAGCAAAGGATAGAGACACATTTGCCAGCAGATAAATAAAAGGACAGTGTCTACTGGCCTGCCACATAAGTTGGGGAAAGTGGTGAGGAGTTCAGGCTTGAGGTGCAATAGGGCATTTCTAAGCCTGGAAATTTGTGTACCAGCTTCTGTCAGATCTGAGTCCTCTTCTGCTCCTGTTGGCCAGGCTGAAGGAGCAGTACTGAGGTGAAGGTTGGGAAGGGGAGGAAGGAGTGTCCAATTTTGACTTTTTTCAGTGGAACCAATCATCCCTAATACAAAATCAGAAGCAAGGAGAAATAAGAGAAATTTGGAGTGGTGGGAAAGGGCAGTTCCACTTCCTGCCTTCTTCCTGAAAAAAACAACAAAAAACAGAACAAAAAAAAAAACCCTGCAAAGTGTTTGCTTTTCACAGCTGAGAATTCCAGGGGCATAGGAAATGAAGCTGAGAGAAAAGTACACCCAGTTGTCTGTGGTAAGATGTTGACCTCGGGCAGTCAGTCCCCACAAATAAGCGTTCCTTTTTAAAATGTCTACATTAAAGCAGTTTGTATTTGCTGCTGCAGCCTCTAGATGAGCAGATGGACTCTCAACCCGTGACAGAGTGTTTGTGAAGGGAAGGGAGGGGTGGAGTTGCATTTTAAACATCTGTCTTCCTTTGCTGCTGCTGCCGGGTCCTGTGTAGGGTTGTGATTAAAAAGGGGTGTCTGCCCATGGCTTGAATGTGTTCAAGAAAGGTGTTTCGATGCATAATTACTTTTTTTTTTTTTCTTCCTCCCCTCCCTAGACAAGTGGAGCAGCTGGTGTTGTATATGAAAGCTGCCCAGTTGCTAGCATCTTCTCTGCATCTTGCCAAAGCACAGGTCAAATCGGGGAAACTGAACCCATCCACTGCTGTTAAGCAAGGTAAATGCAACATAATCTAATTTGCTTTGCTTGTGAATTTCCTTTGCTGATACATCACTCAAAAAGCTTAAGTTGCAACATTTGTTTGTTTTCTTCTGTACAAGAGAACTGTAGATATGTACAATTGCACAATTCTAATAGTAAATAATGATACAGCTAGAAACTGTTAAGGAATGGGCAGTTATTAACTTGAAATGGAAATTATTTGAGATATACTTAATTCGTAGAAGTGGCAGAGTAAATAAACATTAAAAGCACAAGTTTAAAGAGATTGACTTTGCTAGTGCTGGGAAAAGCTGAACTTAGACTATGTTGTTATTTGGTTGTGTTTGGTTTTTTGTTTGGTTTGGTTTGGTTTTGTTTGGGTTCTTTTTTTAAAATCTCTTCTTACCTTTCTTCCAGTTGTGAAAAGCCTCAATGAGAGATACAAATTCTGTATCGGCATGTGCAAGAAATTGACAGAGAAGTTGAATCGTTTCTTTTCGGACAAGCAAAGGTTCATTGATGAAATCAACAGTGTAACTGCAGAGAAACTCATATACAGCTGTGCTGTAGAAATGGTAAGTGACTCCTTTTACCTAAATCATAGGACATTGAGATGAATTGCTTCCTTTTCTCATATACGTCTTCTACATAACAGAAAATAGAATGTATGTTTCCAGAATTCTATTCATGGTAATTTTTGTTCGTCTTTCACTCTCTTTCCTGCCCTGCCTTAACTGTGGCTAAAGTTCCTGGCAGATACTGTTCCTCAGGGACATTTCCTCTACATCAGCACATTTGGTACATAAACACTAGGAAATGAACTCCTAAACCACACAGACCTGTGTGCTGAAGTCTCATCCAGTAAAGCTTCCTAAAGCCATAGTAACAACACGAAGTGGCTCTATCAATCTACCAGGTCAATTTGAAGAACATCAGCCTGTCCATACAAAGCAAAAATGGTAGCAAACATGTGGAAGCTGATTCATGTAATTGATAAACTTTCTATCTGCCATGGAGCAGATGCAGTAACTGTACAGGAAACTGAACTGCTTTTTTGATGAGAGGGAAGTCTTTTTAACATAGGTGTCACACAAAAGATACTGGCAAATACTGTGCACAATTAATTTGTCGTCTTTACATGAGAATGTAGGTATAAGAACAAGCATATTTATTCATACGTTGTTGTAATACATGTAAACACAAAAGATCAAAAAGTGCTTTTCTAGTTTATATGTGCAGAATATCCTTAGTTAATACAGCACAGGTGCTATATTCTCTCAGATTTCGTTTTGTTGTCTTACAGTTATAAAAACAGATCAGCAAAATTAAGGCTCAAAAATAGTTTCTTAATGACACTTTTACATCATTAATTTTGGATTTTTCATCTCATTACTTACCTAATCTAGTTTATGTAACTGAATCTCCTGAATGATTCCAGGTTCAGTCAGCAGCTCTGGATGAGATGTTTCAGCAAACTGAAGATATTACATATCGATACCACAAAGCAGCCTTGCTGCTGGAAGGACTGACTAAAATACTACAAGACCCTGCAGATATAGAAAATGTACACAAGTGTAAGTTTAGTTGAATAATGAAAATATGGAAAATTACATGGAATTAATGGATTGTAAAATAACACCAAAGTCATTACCTATTTTTTTACCTCTCTCTGTTTGCAGATAAATCTAGCATTGAGCGAAGGCTTTCCGCACTTTGCTATAGCACAGTGGCTGTATATGAGCAGTAGGAATATCCCGAGGACCAGATGGTGTGAACATAAGGGACCACATCAGTGATACTGCACTTTTTTCACTACAGCTTAATTGTTGTACTTGTTCTGCCCCACATGGAAGATGATTCTTACATTTCTGTGGTGACTACCAAAGAAACAGCAGCATATTCAAAGAGGAGAAATTCCAAAAGTACACTTGCCTTACTGATCCAGCAGCTCCTTTTTCTTCCTAGCAACAGAATTTAAAAGAATCTCTCTTGACGTTTCAAACTGATCCTTGTACGTGTGCTTTGAACTTGAATGATCAGGGTTTTTTTTTTTTTTCCTCGTGAGGTTTATAGAGAGTGGATCCTTCTGCATCAGGTACAAAAAGACATTTCCCTCAGAAGATTTCCTCAAAAGTTTGTGAAAAATATTTTTAAGTTGTCAGTGAAATGTGTTGGAGTGAATTTGGGAAACCCTAACCATGTGCAAGTGCTGTTTGAAGCTTTCGGGGCTAAGCTGGCTTGTATCAGAGTTCACATGTTGTAAACATGGCTCAGTTTGTCATACGAAGGGATGGCGAGAAAGCGCTCTTTTACACGGGAGAAAGACAGTAATGGAAGAAACTGCACTCCACCTGTGCAAAATCCCCAGCAGTTTTCAGCTGATGTGGATACAATTTGCTTCTTCTTCCAAAATATTTTGTTTTGCACTAATTTACTAAAGCAACTGTATATTCATTTTTGAAGAACTATTAGAGAAAGAAGGCACAATGGACTTGGCTGAATTTCATTTCAGTGTACATAAAATTCTTTTCAGAATTTCAAATGTAGCTTCTAGAAGACTTTCAAACAAACTGTAAAAACTTGTATTCATGTGAACCTTTCCATTTTATACCTATTTGTCTAATACTTGAGTAACTACTGCTCTGGACTTTCTCAGTAATAGCAATGTTGAGTTGCTGGTTGTTTGCTTTTTATATAGATTCGGTTGCATCTTTTGTTGTGCATGCGATACGTGCATTAATGCCTGCAGTCTCTAGGGGTGTGATGACAGTTCTCTGTAGTTTGTTTCTTGGGCAGTATTACAATAAATACTGTAAACTGAAAGGTTCTTCAAGGAACCATGCAAAACCAGAAAATAATGTTTGGCTTTGAGATGCTGGTAAATTGATGTAGAATATCTACATACAGAGTGTGAAAAATCAGGATTATTTTGTGTGCATTTTGGGGGAGAGGTGGGAAGCTTCATTTAGCCTCATAGGCATTATCATTTCAAGCATCCCATGAGATCATCAGGACAGCGATTTGCAAAGTATTTAGGCAGATCAGCTTCTCTGGAAATGGTTCCTATACTTCATTTTGGGGACTTTTTTTTTTTTGTTACTCAACTGCTTGAATACTTGAATAAACCATTCTCCAGGACAAAAATCATTTTAATCCTCTTAAACACAGTGGTCTGAACTATTTGACAAAGTTGTACAGGGCTTACACATCAAAATATTGTTTCCGTGTTCGGATAACCATGTGTTTCCTTTACTTTGACAGAGTAATGTACTTTTTACCTTATTTATCTGTATGAAATTCCAACCGTTAATTTGAAAGTGTTTGTTTATATAATGTTTGTATTTTTAGGTCTTTAATACGGTGTTTCTACCTCTCCTTTGTAATTGCATGCATTATTCTTGAAACTAGGTAATAACTCACTGAACTGTTGCGTAATAGCCTTTTTATTATGGCCTGTATAAATGTATATTAAGGTAAAATAAATACTGACACTAGAAGTGTTTCTATGGTAAAACCGAGTTTCTGTGCCTCTGTAAACAAAGGCCAATGGTGTTAACTTCAGACGGGGTTTGGTGTGGGTTTTTTGGTTTTTTTGTACTTGGCTGATTAAACCAGATGCTGAATGTTTCCCTGCTTGGGTCAAGAGATGCTCAGCAGCTGGACATGCCACCAGGACGGGATGGGGCAACTTGCTCGAGTTCGTTATCTCTGGATGGCTCTGGCACAAAGCGTCCCTGAGTTTGTTTTCATTTGCTTTAGGAAAACAATTTACCCTGTGGTTTGTTCGGTGTGTTTTTGGGGGGTTTTGGGTTTTTTTTTTTAAAAACTTGGATTTGAAAACAAATACGGTAAGTAGGTTCCTGGGTAACAGCTGTATGTTCTTTCAACAAGGTGCCTATAGCAAGGAGGAGCTGTCTGGGCTGCCAAAACAGCGTATACATATATACAGCATATATATATATATACACACAATTGACAAAAAACTGGTAGTAAGTTAGAATTTGTATCTAAACTTTACAAAAAAACTAGGCTTTGTCCACCTTGTAGCTGATATCCTCTCCCCAGCTGAGGTGTGCTGTGGTAGCTGGTATGCGGTTATTGTATTTCTTAGTTGTACTATCAAATTTTTCCCAATTTAGTATTTAAAAAAAACCCAAACAAACCAACCCTGCACTTGTGACTGGCACCTAACAATAAAAGAGGATGAGGAAGGAGTGAGCAGGGAATGCTAATGATATGTCTGAACATGAATCTAGGAACAATGCACGAGTCTAGGAGATAGGCTGCTTTTCCCAGGAACTCACTAGGTTTTGTTGGTTTTATTTTTTTTTTTTCTCCTCAGGATTCAAGCTCATTCTCCTTCCACACTTGCCAGCAAGACTACAGCTGCACAAACAGGAGGAGAAGAAAAGGGCTATTCTTATTTGTTGCTCTCAGGAGGAGGAGACCAATGTTCATGGCCTGTCTTTCTGCATAAACTCATTCCACAAAGATCCTGAAGCTGTCCTCTGTCTTCAGCTCTCCGCACTGAACAGCAGGTGCTTGTTTCTACCAAATACTTCTTTTTTTTTTTTTTTTCAGCCTTTTGAAAGATAGAACTTGAAAGGAGATATTTGATGTGCTGCTTTTCTAGTTCAGCTCTCTAGCATCTACTCAAGAGCACCATGTTCCATACTTGTTCCACTCTCTCCGTAGTGTATACTGTCAACTGAGGAATCTAAACCACATTTTGATTCTGACACTTGCTGCTTTTTATAAGCAAGAAGTGGAACTCTCAGCCCTTCCTCTGATACAGGGAATTAAATTTAGTTAATTTAACTTGCAACTAAGATACTACGCATTATTCTGAGAAACATTTTTCAGCTGAGAGGTGTTAAGTTGTTCCTGGATAGTCGTTGCTGCTTTCTCGTACAGCAATGTCAAGGCATTACTGTTGTCACCTCTGGGTTCAGAGGCAGTAACTGTTGTGATCCACCGGTGTCACAGCACTGTGTAGTGCACAGCCCAGCTGCGCTGAAAAGCAAAACTTGTTGCATTTTTTGTCTAGATCAAGTAAAGCTGGATACTGCTGCTTTCAAAGCTTGTTGAGGCTTTGAAATTCAGATAAACTGGCTTGTGACCTGACTTGCGACCCGCCTCCTTTTTGACTCCTGCTTCCTCTCCTATTTTTTTGTGTGGTGGGGTTTTTTTTAAATTTTAAATTTAAATTTTTAAACTTTGACTTTTCTGTCTGCTCAGATCTCTGCTTGCCACTATTTTTGACCATCCAGGATGCCTTTAAATCTTTACGCAAATCTCCTTTTATCCTGAAATTTCCTGTCCAACCTGAGCCATAGCCCTGGCTGTGGCTTTTTAATAAACGCCCACACAGCTCCTCCTTTCTGTAGATCAGTGCAGTATAGCTCAGTAACCCCTCTCTTGAGGTCTTTAAGTCAGCTGGAGCCCAGTCTAACTAAGTCTTGGCACCGCTTCTTCAGACAAACACCTTTTCAATAGGCTTTTGTATGTGGCAGGCTCCCCCCGTCCTCTTGGGCTGAAAGCAAACTAAATGCCAGTGGTGCTGTTGAGTCTTGTTGCAGTCTTTGTGCCAATCATTTTCATTGTTTCTTTGTGTCGCTTTCACATTTTCCATGGCCCCAGCTATGTCTACAATGCAGCCCACAGACCATGGCTCTGTACTACACAGTATCTTGTTCTTGCAAATGTGAGATCAGCCACAGCTTTCAAAACAAGTGATGCCATAAATGAATTGAGCTGCATTTATTCGTGTAGGTTCCTTAAAACCTCTCCCTGTTGTTCATCTTCTTTACCCGCTTTTATGATTGAATGCTGTTTGGGCTTCTGTATCTGCCCATCTTCTTGTGCCACTGGCCACTGGATTGTGTGACTTTTAGAAAATATTTGGAGCTCTAGACTCGGGTAGACATTTAGGCAGAAATTGAGGATCGTCGGCGTAGCTAAAAACTTGAGGTTCTGTGACTGTGGTGTGTGAGCTAAACAAAAGTTTATTGATTAGCTGTGTTGTTTGGTGGACTCTTGAAACCAAATACTGCACAGCTTATCTTCTAAACCAAAGTCCTCCTTCCCCAGGCTCTGCTGGATGCTTTTTGGGAAAAGCAGGGCAAGGAACAGCACAAAGGCATGATCCCCCAGGCCCAGTGCAGGGCAGGAGCCTGTCTCACTGAGGTGCCTTGCTATAATTGACTCCAAGAGGGGAGTGAGAGCAAGGGGCTGCAAGGAATGGAGGGGAGAGGGGAGCCTCAAGCTCAGCTTCTCAATAAAAGGTCTCTTGCTGCTGCAAGTATAGCCCTGGGGATTAGAGCACCCCGAGCGCTGCTTACCTCCCGATTCCTCCGGAGTTCAATTACTTCCCCATAAATAGTTCCCTTCTTTATTGTTTCTTAGTGACTGAATAAAAATAGAAAATTCTGTCAGCTCCTAGGCTTGGGCAGCACGCTGCAGATCATGCGTTTCATCGGGTGCTGTCTGGGGTATTCTTCCACTTCACTCGAGATCCCACACTTCCCATGAAATCCACATGTCATGCCCAGCCGCTCCAGGAGACTCAACTGATATTTTGGAACACTTTAAAACACCCTCAGCCTTGTTCCCTGTCCATAATTGGCTAAAAGATGTCCCTGACAAGGACCAAAAGGGACCATCTCCCACAATGCAGCCACGCTGCCGCTGTCTCATTGCTGCGAATACCAAGGAGCATCAAGACCAGGTTTTCTGCAAAAGCGTGGCACAATACCAGCCTGCTGGTCACTGGGATGAACTGGGAGCTGGGTCGTTTGCCTCCTGTGTGTGATGCCAAGCACAAAGAAGCACTTGCTGTGGCATGAAAACCCTCCGGCTGAAGGGTGAGAATTTTACAGGCTCTGGAGAACGGCCACTCTGGAAAATGTGGGCGAATAACCATCTCCCTGCTCCTGCAGACATCCTTGGTAAGTGCGCTGCACGCAGAGGATGCATTGCAGCACTGTTTCCCCAGGCATATTGTTAAGACTCCACACTGAGAGCTCAAAGATTTTTACTCTGACTGCAGTAGCATTAACTTCTTATCTAATTTTCCTTGGACCTCCAGACAGCGTGGTGCCTGGACAGAGCTCCAACCTGCCCTGCCTGCAAGGATGCTAACAGGATCAAGGAGAGCATGTTTGCATCAGGTAATGCTCCTGCGAGGAAAGTTCCCGCTTTCCCTACCTGCGTCGTCTTGAATGCAAACCCAGCTCCTTTTCATATACCGCAGTGCAAGAGCCCTGTCAAGCCCAGCCTGTTTTTCTCTCACGTTGCCTCCTCCATACAAGTATTGGCAGTCGCTCGTCATTCTTTTCCACAGCAGACTGTTTACTGCTGAGATTTGTGCAATAGCTTGTGAAATGTTCATGTGCTGACTGAGCCGCAGCCCGCGAGTTGTTAGCAAAGCCAACCGACCTCACAAAAGCCAAGCTTTGTGTTTTGGGGGGGGGGGGGGGGGAGTTGTGGCTCAGGCGCAGCCTGCTGAGCTAAAGGGCATCCCCCAGCCTCAGAGAGCCGTGCTGATCTGGGAAAACGTGATGAAACTTTGGGGGGGAAAGTGCGTGCTCCACGCTAGCCCCATCTCCTGGGCACGAGCACCCAGCTGCCAGCCCCACGCATCGCAGAGGTGCGTGGTGGGCAGGGATTTAGTTGGGCATAGTTTCAGCCGAGGAGCGTTAGCAATAAATGGCCTGTGTAAGAGTGCATCAGAAACAGTAGCACATAACAACCAGGGAGTAATTTTCAAATAATCCCCTTGCATTTCTTAGAACAAGTTGCGGCAGGACTATTTTTAACTGGAATGAGCCCAGCCTTGTCTCAGCTCCTTTCCCTGCTTTTTTTTGGCTTGTTTCCCACACGAGTGCTGTATCAAGGTTAATTTGACTGTCCTGGCCAGGCTATTCCTGTTGATTGCTTTGCCTCCTACGAACCACCACCTACGTTTTCAGCGCTTGCTGGCCGGTTTTCCTTGACTGAGTTGTCTCTCCCTCCCACCCGAGCAGGAGGTTTTGCTGGAAGGACACCGTGATCCCTTCACCAGCACTTGGGCTCAGAAATGTCACCCAAAGATGAGCGCTCCGTGAGTTCACGCAGCATTTGCTCTTCAGGGGAAAACCGAGGGGTAAAGCTGCCCAGTGACATTTACCCTCCTTAGATAAGGAACTCTGAGGAGGACTTTGCCTCCCTCCCCGAGTTCTCACGCAATGCATTTCTCCAGCCCAGGTCTGTCAGCGTTTCACAGCCCGCCAGGCCCCGCTCTGTGCCAGACCCAGTGCCACCCCCGGCTCGGCGCAGCTCCCGTGGGAGCCCACGGGGGATTGGCAGCCTTCGCAAGCAGCTGGCACTCCCGCGAGGCAGCCCACGGAACCAGCGGTGCTGGGACAAGGGAAAGGAGCATCCTGAGAAGAGCAACGAAGCTGGTGAAGGGTCTGGAGCACAGGGCTGATGGGGAGCGGCTGAGGGAACTGGGGTTGTTTAAGTCTGGAGAAGAGGAGGCTGAGGGGAGACCTCATCGCTCTCTGCAGCTGCCTCAAAGGAGTGGGTAGTGAGGTGGGTGTTGGGCTCTTCTCCCAAGTAGCTAGCGATAGGACAAGAGGAAATGGGCTCAAGCTGCACCAGGGGAGGTTTAGATTGGATATTAGGAAAAATTCCTTCGCGGAAAGGGTAGTCAAGCATTGGAACAGGCTGCCCAGAGAGGTGGTGGAGTCCCCATCCCTGGAAGCATTCAAAAAACGGGTAGATGTGGCACTTTGGGACATGGTTTAATGGGCATGGTGGTGTTGGGTTGATGCTTGGACTGATGATCTTAGAGGTCCTCTCCAAATTTAATGACTCCTAGTTTTTACTTTCATTATAAGTAATCCAGCCACCAAGCCAGGAAACATGAAATTGCTGCTCTCCCCTTAATTGGTTTAGTGCTGGACTTGGTAGTGTTGGGTTAATGGTTGGACTGGATGATCTGAAAGGTCTTTTCCAACCTAAGCGATTCGATGAATTCTCTGATCCTGGGAACCAAGGTACTGCCGCCGCTGCCTGTGCCGGGGGGCCCTGCCCGCCTCCCGCAGCCGGGGGTGCTCGGCTCACGTTCCGCACCCCGCTCCGCCCTGGCGCTCCTTCCCCCCCGGACTTTGACGCTCTTGCGTCCCTCGCCCCCTGCGCTTCCCAAGCTCACGCCTGCAGCCGAAGGACGCCGCTCGGGTTCCTGCTTACGGCAGCAGGAAGCGATACGGCTTGCCACGGCCCTGCCCGCCGGTGGAAGGGCTCAGCAGCCCGGTAAATCCGCTCCTGCCCGGGGCCGCCGGGCTCTCCCACCGCCCCCCCCCCCCCGCGTACCCCCGCCGCCGCCGCAGGCCCCGGGCCGGACGCTTCCATTCTGCGCCCGCCCGAGGGGGGGCGCGGGGGCCTGGCTCCGCGGCCGCTCCCATTCCAACCCCGGGGGTGCCCCGCGCCGTCAGCTGAGCGGAAGGCGGAAGCGCGGACGCCGGCGGGGCCCTGGGTGGGCTGTGGGGCCTTCCCGGGGGCTGTGGGGCCTTCCCGGGGGCAGCGGCACCGCCGCGGGGCGCGGGGGGGGTGTGCCCACGGTCGAGGTTTTCGCCTCAGCCCGGGGGTCGCTGGGGTTGCTGGGAGGGGCGGCCTGGGCCCGCCGTGGCCGCGCTGGGTGGCGGGGGCAGGGGGAGGCCGCCTTCCCTGAGCTCCCTCCCGGCCAGGGGCTGCCCTCCGGCTGCATGCCGGGCACCCTTGCTATTGTACCGACGTTTGCTCCCCGTGTTCCTTTTCAGACTTTTCTAAATCCCAAACTGCAGCAAATTATTTAAGGTTTCGGAAAGACAGGGCAGAATTAGGACCGAATGACAGCGGATATTTGCCTTCGAGCCGGGGAGGTGGGATTGCAGCTGGTGGTTGAGAGTGCGGCCAACGCTCGCGGGCAAACTCAATTCCCATCTGTAGGAGGGAGGCCCCGTAGCGAGCTGGGTCTTGCCGCTCTCTCCCCGCAGTGCTGAGCGGCCATGGAGACGGTGCAGCAGGTCGTTGGGCGGGCGAGAGCCGCCTTCAACTCGGGCCGGTGCCGCTCGCTGGAGTTCAGGATGCAGCAGCTGAAGGCCCTGGAGCGGATGGTGCAGGAGAAGGAGAAGGACATCATGGCAGCCATCAACGCGGATCTGCATAAGGTCTGGGTCGGGGTTTCTCCCATCAGGTGTGCACGGGCAGTGGTCAGCCCGGAAGGGAAAGCGGGAAGGCCAAGGGCTGCCTTTGCCGTGCCAGATGGCTTCTGCTGATGTTCCCCACCATCCTGGTTCTCGCCGTGGCCTGCCAAGGTCTGCTGCCACCATTTATTAGAAGGAGCCTAGTCTGAGGCAGGACTGCGAAGGCAGGTCCTGGCTGTCAGGTTTTGGCTTCTGCTGCACGGTGAGCCCCACGCACCCAGACTGACCATCTGCTGTCAGGGATCCTTTGGGGCAGCACTACCAATAACTGCCCTGGCAAACGCTTCAAGCTAGCAGAACTTACCTTGCTTCCCCGGGCTGCTGCAGTGCGTGCGGGAGGTGGGTGCCTTCGGCATCCCTTCCCCAAGCTTCCTGTCGTTGCAGAGCGGGTACAATGCGTACAGCCATGAGATCATGGGTGTGCTGCGGGAGCTGGCCTTGGCCATGGAGAAGCTGCCGTCATGGGCAGCCCCTCAGCATGTGAAGAAGAACCTGCTGACGCTGCGGGACGAGGCCTACATCTGCCCCGAGCCACTGGGAGTGGTGCTGGTCATCGGGGCCTGGAACTACCCCTTCGTTCTGATCATGCAGCCTTTGATCGGGGCCATCGCAGCAGGTGGGGACCCGCCACAGCCCCTGTCCTTTTCAGGGCCGTGGGCAGGTGCTGCGGGAGGTGGGAGAGGAGCGCGAGGACTCAGGGGCTGTGCTGCATTTGTCTTGTAGGCAATGCTGTGGTGGTGAAGCCATCGGAGATCAGTGGGAACACAGCTCAGCTGGTGGCTGATCTCCTCCCCCAGTATCTTGACCGGGTGAGTGCAGCCCTGTGCCTGACGTGATTGTCTTGAGAAAATATCTGTCATGCTTTCAAAGGGCTCCTGCAGGTTAGAGCCAAATCAGTTGCCTACTCTCTCCAAAGAGCGTAAGCAGGAGATACAGGAAGGGTTGATTTACCCTTAGGGTATGGAGACACGTTGACATATTCTTCCTGTGTTTGTGCAATCTAATGTGCCTACATAATGTTGCTGCAATGTGACAGCCTTTTTGACATTCGTGACCGTGTAAAGAGGTGTGTATGTACTTCTAACTGCAATGATTGCTTTCTTGAACAATGTGCTGGGGTTGCCTCTAGGTAAGCATAAGTCTGTGTTGGATGCTGGCTGCGCCTGGCTCTTCCTGAGAATTGGGCACCATTTGCTCCGTGGCAGTATGTTCCGGGTTTTCACGTCCTGCTGAACCACGCTCATCGCGGGAGGTGGTGTTTCTCCTCCACGCGTCTGGCAGTTCTGACATCCGTTGCTCTGTGTCACAGAGGCTGCTGCTCTGACAGCAGGGCCCCGCTGTGCGCTGTCCTCCAGGGAGTTAGCGCTTTCTCTAGGCGAGGAGTGAGAGCTGAGGAAGGAGACAGCCCTCGGGAGAGCCCAGCGGTTGTATGTGCCTTTGTTCTTAATGTGTGGGAGTAGGTCCGCAGCCTAACTCAACCCTGGCCTCAACCTCCATTGCTTTTAGTTCATGTGGCACAGTACGACAAGTGGAACTTCATTTCAGGGGAAGGAGCAGAGCTTGTCTCTGTTACCGCTCTTCTTTGTCCAGATCCTAGTGTAGCTCACAAGTGAGTCCACCCCATGTAGAGCTGCTCCCTTGATATATTTGCTTTAAATCAGGGTAACTGTAAGGCTCTTGTTTACCCTGCAGGAGCTGTACCCTGTGGTCACTGGAGGAGTACCTGAGACGACAGAGCTGCTGAAGCAGAGATTTGATCACATCTTCTACACCGGCAACTCCACAGTGGGCAAAATCGTGATGGCAGCGGCTGCCAAGCACCTGACGCCCATCACCCTGGAGCTGGGTGGGAAGAGCCCCTGCTACATCGACAAGGACTGTGACCTGGCCGTCGCCTGCAGGTCAGGCTGCTGAAGCCCTTGGTGGGGGCTCAGCGGTGGGGCAGGGGGACATCTCTGGGCCTTGTCCCCAGACCGTGGGCGTCACTCAGGCGCTGTCGGCCAGGCTGTGGGGGCTGGAAGGGAGTGACCATGGAGAAACCATCTTTCCTTCTCCCGTAGGCGGATAACATGGGGGAAGTACATGAACTGTGGGCAAACCTGCATCGCTCCGGACTACATCCTGTGTGACCCGTCCATCCAAAGCAAGGTGGTGGAGAACATCAAGGCGACTCTGCAGGTGAGCGTGGAGTTCCCCGTGCTGTGGGAGTTGTCCCCGTTACAGCCCAGGTCTGAGTTTTGTAACTGCAGCCCTGGAGCTGTGGTTGTTGTGAAGGTTTGTTGAGCGCTTTCTGCTGTGCCCTCTGGCAGGAATTCTATGGGGAAGATGTGAAGTCATCTCCCGATTATGAAAGGATTGTCAACAAGCATCACTTCAAGAGGATCATGGGCCTGCTGGAAGGGCAGAAGATCGCTTACGGGGGAGAGGCTGATGAAGCCTCGTGCTTCATAGGTGCTTCTGGCGGCTGTTGGGGAGGTGGAGGGTGGGACCTTCTGCTGTCGCGGGTGTCTTGGGGACTGTGCGTGTCTGTGGCTTGCTTGGTGCGTGTTGAGCGCAGGCGGTGCCCAGGATGAGGTCCTGTGATTGACCACGTCTTCTGTGCTGCTCCCGCCATCTCCCGCCCTCCTGTTTGCCTCAGCACCGACTATCCTCACCGACGTTTCTCCCGAGTCAAAGGTGATGGATGAGGAGATCTTTGGACCGGTCCTCCCCATTCTGTGTGTGAAGAGCGTGGGCGAAGCCATTGAGTTCATCAACCGTCGGGAGAAGCCCCTTGCCCTGTATGTCTTCTCCAACAACAAGAAGGTGGGTCCGGGCTGTGCTCCCCCACGGGGCGTGCCTGCGCGGTTGGATCCTGAACGCGGCCAGTCCCAGGCACAGCTCCCCGCAGGGCCCGTGTCAGCTCCTCTTTGCTTGTGAATCGCAGCGTTTGCCTCGCGGGGGACCACGAGTGTCCCCAGAGCTGCTGGTGGCTCCCAGCCTCCTGCTGAAGTGCTTTGCATTTGCCTGACTTTGTGAAATGGAAGGAGAAAAGGCTGAATTTCCTCTTTGGTGCCATGTAGTCTTTCATGATTAATTTAGTTACTTTTACTCTATTGCTAGGGAGGCAAGCTCCCAGATTTCCAGCTTTCACATTCTTCCTCCAAACTTTCCTACTTTCCTACTTTCTTTGAGTTAGCATCGCATGGAGAGGGCTCTCTGAGTTGTCAGAGAGAAATGAACACGATGGCCTCTTGGCTCATAGCTCCCCTATACAGTCCCTACAGACCCTACATGGTCTCTGGTCTCTTCTGGGCCTTTGTAATGTTCTGTTTGTTTTTTTTTTCTTTTGTTAGTTAATCAAAAGAGTCATCTCAGAAACCTCTAGCGGGGGTGTTACTGGAAACGATGTCATCATGCATTACTTCCTCTCAACCTTACCCTTCGGTGGTGTTGGTAAGTTACTGGAGCTCCTGAAGTGGTGTGACTTGATGCACGGTGTAACCCAGGGAACAGCAGCAGTTGGTTTGTGTCCAAGTACCCTGCGCCTGTTACAGCCGAAGGGTCTCTGTGTAGTGGATCTCAATAATAAATTCTGGGAATACATTAGGAAAAGGGGCCAAAAGAGAACAACCTTTGTGTGTGTGTTTGAAAAGGTTGAAGTATTTAGCGCAGACTGACGTGAAGGGTGCATTAAGAAGATTAACTGCGCTCGGAGTGATTAGCAGTTATTGCAGGAGGAAGGGTAGGACTTCAGCTTGGGGAGAATTGGAACAAGTTCCAGAACAGCATACGGGAGCTTTGCAGAAGAGGGTCTGGGTGTTACAGTGCTCACAAACTGACTGTCAACCAGCAGCGTTCTGCTGCTGTGAACAGCATATGCTGTCCTGGAATTGGAAAACGGAGGTGTACCCTGCAGGGCTCCTCAGGAAACACTCCTCACGCAGCACTGGTCGGATCTCTGAGCCTTGGTGTGGTGCTTTGAGAGGGAGCTAAATCCAGGCAAGAGCTGGAGATGGCTCAGAGGCACGGGGAACAGTGCACGCAGGGATGCAATGAAGTACCGGAGAGTACGTAGTGAAAGCGGGCTGGGGAGGAAGAGGGGTGGAGTACAGATGAGCATCTTAGAGACTGAGAAGTGGTGCAGAGAGGAAGGAACAGTTGCCCCCTCTGAAGGAACATGGAGAAGTTGCGCTTTTAAACTGCAGCAAGGCAGATGCAGGGTAGGTTAACATGCACTGCAGCTGGCAAGCAACTGGAATTTTGCTGTGCTGCTTCTTGCCCCACTGGTGGCCTCCAGTGGCCAAAAGTTTGACTGGCTGAGCCTGTGGTGTGACCTGCCTGGGTTGTGTTCCTCAGGTAACAGTGGGATGGGCGCCTACCACGGCCAGTACAGCTTTGAGACCTTCTCCCACCGCCGCTCCTGCTTGATCAAGGACCTGAAGATGGAGGGTACGAACAAACTCCGGTACCCACCTGGCAGCCAGAAGAAGGTGGATTGGGCCAAGTTCTTCCTCCTGAAGCGGTTTAACAAGGGCCGAGTGGGACTGGTCATCTTGGCCCTGCTGGGGATCGTGGCAGCGGTGGTGATAAAGGTGAGCTTTGGCTCTTTGCCACCTACATGAGTGCGTGTGCAATTCAGCTGATCTTCTGCAAGTCCCCTCTTTGCAACTGCCATCCTTTCTTAGACCCTGGCCTGTTTTTTCTGTCTTGAGACTCAATGATATCTGTCCCACCTGAAATTACCAAGATCTGCTTTTCACTCTTGCAAGTGCTATCTAGAATAGAAATGTCCTCAGAGAAATCTCCTGGGCTGTTGTACTCTTTTCGTTGCTCTGCCTTGGTGGGTGACACTCGTGAGAAGCTCCCTCCAGAGGCAGAAGCTGGTACATTTTGGACAGGTCTCTTCAGAGCAATTTTGATTCCCAGGCTTTCTTCAGCGGTGTTGTGAGCTGCTCCACAGCCTAGCCCAGCCGACTGCGGTTTTGTGCCGCAGGGCCCTGGGGAAGGGAGGCTGTCCCCTAAAGCCTGGGGCTGCAGCGAGCTCTTATTCCTCACCCAGTTGCAGCCCCCACCTGACCTTAGCTCAGTTATTTCCATTTCCTCCCCTGTTTCCAGCTGGGTAGTGCAGAAGGGTGGGATGTCCTCCCCTCTCTGCGGGAGGCAGAAGCCTGCTGGTGCTGGCAGGAGGACTCGAGGTGCCTCCCTGAGGTGGAGGGGTAAGATCTAAAACTCCAGGTGTGATCGCTGGTGGTTCTCCATGGCTGGCAGAGCAGGCGCTACGTGTGCCTGCGCTGGCTGCTCCTTGCGGAGCTCAGCTGTGCATCCTGGGGGCTTAGTAGGCTTAAGGGAGCAGCCACGTGAGGGGACAGGAGACAGCAGGGTGGATCAGGATTCCACCTTTCAGTCTGTTTTGCGTTGTTACTGCTGGAGGGAGATGTGCAGGAGCCCAGCAAGCAGGGGGAAATACCCTGCCTGCATATCTGAGTCTAGGAGGAGGTGTAAGAGAGATGTAAGAGCCAACAAGTGGCTCAGGCTTTGAAGCACCAGCCAGGGAAGCAGGCCCTGCCTGGGTGAATGCCTTCTCAGCGAAGAGGGGGAAACTCACGGCATTTTGAAATCATTTGGGTTTTCTCAGAATCACCAGTCTGTGCTGAAGAGAAAAGCCCTCTTGATTGTGCTGGCTGTTCAGAGGCTGGGCTGGCTCAGTGAGTGGTAAGGAGGAGCAGGTTTCAGAGCACTGCTGTGGCTGTCACAGTGAGGTAGGAGCCTTTTTCTTCTCCTGTGCGTAGACCTGATTTGAGATCGGGCAAAGATGTGTTAGAGTAGTGAATGTGGGGCTTGCGGAAGGTCCCGCCGGGAGCCAGAGAGCAATCCTTTCCCTGGCAGTGCTCGGGGCTCGTACGGCATCCAAGAATACCAGCAGTCAGTGCATGCCGAGGGGGCAGGAAGCAGGCAAGCTGGAGCCGGGGGAAGTCACCCTGAGTGAAGGGGCTTTGCTCCAGGCTGTTCTAGAAAGGGAGTTGGTTTTGTCTCAGCAAATCCTTCATGGGACGTCGGTGTTGTGCTTTGCTTTCACAGATGGTTTACTGCTGAAGAGAGGAGAAGGCACCGTGTGCAAGTCATACTCCGAGTGCTCGCTTTGCATCTGTTTCCTTAAGCTGAGAAGTCTTTTTTTCTTTTGTACTGGGTTATTTCAGTGAGCTGTCAAGCACACAGAGTAGCCTTAGAGAGGCACTAACCAAGAGAAGGCTCGGACTCCTGTTTACTGAAAAGCCATGCTGAAACAGAGGGACCAGTGGGTACAAGCTCTCAAAAGGAGGCCTGCAGAGCAAGAAATACCAGTCCCGACCTCCACCGCGTGCCATGCAGAGCGCTGCTTCCAGGGACGTGCGCACTGTTGTCTTGCACCAAACCACTCACCTTCCTTCAGTGACAAAGATGAGGTCCTGTTTTGGCTGTGATTGGGTTGACGGTGTTTTCCCTGCAGTTTTCGGGATGGTCTGTCTTCTCTTGTGCTCTGAACAACCAGCCCCTTGGTGATGAGTCTGACACAGGCTGTGCCGACCGATACATTTTACTGGTCTTGATGGTTATGAATAAATCTAATGAGGTTCCCACTTTAATTGAGGTGAAATATTCATGGATCCCTATGAGCCGGAATTGTCCGCAGCTGGTCAGGGGATGCAGGCTGACACCCCTTTTGGGGCTCTGTGTTTCACCGTGTGCCTGTAACAATTATTTGGCAGTTAGAAAATTACAAAGATGATTACCTGCACTGCCTGCATTTTGCTGCTAAGAGTATCTTATGCTCGTGCAAAAGAACTCCCAGGCCTGTTTAGGGAAGTGGGGATCACAAAGTACCCTGTTGTGGCTTAGCCCACGTGGGCACCCAAGTCCTACACGGCCGCTCGCTCACTCCCTGCGGTGGGATGAGGAAGAAAATCAGAAGGGTAGAAGTGGGAAAACTTGCAGGTTGAGATAAAAGTTTAATAGGTAAAGTAAAAGCTGGGTGTGCAAGCAAGCAAATTAAGGAATTCATTCGCTACTTCCTCTCAGCAGGCAGATGTTCAGCCATTCCCAGGAAAGCAGGGCTTCATCACATGTAACGGTGACTTGGGAAGACAGATGCCATAAATCTCAATGTCCCCCACTTCCTCTTCTTCCCCCTCCCAGCTTTCATCACTGAGCACAATGTCATATGGTCTGGAATGTCCCTTTGGCCAGTTGGGGTAAGCTCTCCCAGCCGTGTCCCCTCTCCGCTTTTTGCTGACCCCAGCCTACGCGCTGGCGGGGTGGTGTGGAGAAATGGAGACCTTGATGCTGCACGAGCACTGTTGGGTGACAGCTAAACCACAGGCGTGTTACCAACGCTGTTTTGGTCACAAATCCAAAACACAGCACCATCCTACTATGAAGAAATTTAGCAATTATGATGAAAATTAACTCCATCCCAGCCAAAAGCAGTACAAACCCGTCCCTGGTCACATTCCTCCAAGGGAAAGCAATTACTGAAAGTGGTTTTTTTGCATTCAAGCTTCTGGGTCTGCTATAATCTTGCACTGGGAGATAATGTGGGGCTTGTTCTAGCTTGGGGAGAGGATGCTGGAGAAAGTTAAGGTGAAAGGACCTTAGAAATACTAATGTTTAAATAAGGAAGGAAAATTTAAAAATTATTATTAAATGCAATTAGAAAATTACATTTACTGTGCAATAGGTGGGATTTCTTCATGTCTGGTGAAAATCCATGTGCTAAGCCTTTTTAATGCTATATTTTACAAGTACTAAATAAACACTGAGAATTTAACTAATAAACCGAGCGTGGTAAGTGCCTGCAGTCTCCTGGGGAATCCTGCCCATCCTCTGCTGCTCCCGGCTCTGGCCGCGGCGTGGCTGAATGTCACACGTGTGTTGAGAGGTGCCTCTGCCCCGGCACAGGAGCAATCCCGCACGGGCGGCTGCGTCACTGCCCCGGCTGAACGCGGCGATCCAGGGCTTGCGTATTCACAGCGTGAAGATATATCTGGGTAGAGGGCATCGTGTATCTAGCGAGAGCCCTGGGCCCGAGCCGTCCCCAGAGGTGCTGGGTTGGCGAGAGAGGTGCCCTCCATCGCTGGACCCTGCGCAGGTAGGATGGGGCGTCGGAGGGTGGGAGCCCTGAGCAGCCACCGCAGGAGCAGGGGGCCACCCAAGGAAGAGAACATCTCCCAGCCTTGCTCCAGGTGGGACATGTCTTGGTGGTGGCCCCACATTGGGTGTTCCCAGGCCTGAGCAGCCCTCGGTGGCCCCGTAGCGAGCTGGGTCTTGCCGCTCTTTCCCCGCAGCGCTGAGCGGCCATGGAGACGGTGCAGCAGGTCGTTGGGCGGGCAAGAGCCGCCTTCAACTCGGGCCGGTGCCGCTCGCTGGAGTTCAGGATGCAGCAGCTGAAGGCCCTGGAGCGGATGGTGCAGGAGAAGGAGATCCTGGCAGCAGAGATTTGATCACATCTTCTACACCGGCAACTCCACAGTGGGCAAAATCGTGATGGCAGCGGCTGCCAAGCACCTGACGCCCATCACCCTGGAGCTGGGTGGGAAGAGCCCCTGCTACATCGACAAGGACTGTGACCTGGCCGTCGCCTGCAGGTCAGGCTGCTGAAGCCCTTGGTGGGGGCTCAGCGGTGGGGCAGGGGGACATCTCTGGGCCTTGTCCCCAGACCGTGGGCGTCACTCAGGCGCTGTCGGCCAGGCTGTGGGGGCTGGAAGGGAGTGACCATGGAGAAACCATCTTTCCTTCTCCCGTAGGCGGATAACATGGGGGAAGTACATGAACTGTGGGCAAACCTGCATCGCTCCGGACTACATCCTGTGTGACCCGTCCATCCAAAGCAAGGTGGTGGAGAACATCAAGGCGACTCTGCAGGTGAGCGTGGAGTTCCCCGTGCTGTGGGAGTTGTCCCCGTTACAGCCCAGGTCTGAGTTTTGTAACTGCAGCCCTGGAGCTGTGGTTGTTGTGAAGGTTTGTTGAGCGCTTTCTGCTGTGCCCTCTGGCAGGAATTCTATGGGGAAGATGTGAAGTCATCTCCCGATTATGAAAGGATTGTCAACAAGCATCACTTCAAGAGGATCATGGGCCTGCTGGAAGGGCAGAAGATCGCTTACGGGGGAGAGGCTGATGAAGCCTCGTGCTTCATAGGTGCTTCTGGCGGCTGTTGGGGAGGTGGAGGGTGGGACCTTCTGCTGTCGCGGGTGTCTTGGGGACTGTGCGTGTCTGTGGCTTGCTTGGTGCGTGTTGAGCGCAGGCGGTGCCCAGGATGAGGTCCTGTGATTGACCACGTCTTCTGTGCTGCTCCCGCCATCTCCCGCCCTCCTGTTTGCCTCAGCACCGACTATCCTCACCGACGTTTCTCCCGAGTCAAAGGTGATGGATGAGGAGATCTTTGGACCGGTCCTCCCCATTCTGTGTGTGAAGAGCGTGGGCGAAGCCATTGAGTTCATCAACCGTCGGGAGAAGCCCCTTGCCCTGTATGTCTTCTCCAACAACAAGAAGGTGGGTCCGGGCTGTGCTCCCCCACGGGGCGTGCCTGCGCGGTTGGATCCTGAACGCGGCCAGTCCCAGGCACAGCTCCCCGCAGGGCCCGTGTCAGCTCCTCTTTGCTTGTGAATCGCAGCGTTTGCCTCGCGGGGGACCACGAGTGTCCCCAGAGCTGCTGGTGGCTCCCAGCCTCCTGCTGAAGGACTCTGGGTTTGCGCAGCTCCCTCTGTGCCTTGGCCGTCCGTCGCGCACCGTCCCCCTGTCCCACACCGGTGGATGCTGGTTCCTTGCACATCTCCTGCCCGTGCTACAGGCTCTGTTGTGCCAGCTCAGGAATTTAGGGCAGGGCTTTGCCCTGACACAGCAGCCCCAGGTAGGTTTGGGGGGGGCTGAGGAGTGCCCCAGGCTATGGCTGATGTGCCACCACCTCTGACCTGTCCCACTGAGATGGAGCCTTTTCGCTTCGTGACTGTTCCAGCTGGGCAGATCTTGTGCTTAAATCATGTGAACCCGGCCTCTCCCAAAGAACAAGGCGCAGCCTGTGTCCCCCCACACAAAGGGGGATGCAAGCATCACCTCGACACCCACCCGCTCTGGTAAATGCCACGTTGTTGGTGGCCCATCTTGATTTCCCTCTGTTCTGTGCCATCTCTCGTTCTGGGTGGCTGTGGTGGTGCAGCCCCCCGGGCCACTCTGAGATCTCGGGGTAAGGCATGCGTGCTTTGGGAAAAAAATCCCACTGTCTGTTCTCTTGGATGCAAGTGCAGTAGCCAGGGGCTGGGGGGGTCAGGCACCCACTGGCCACACCTGGGCCATCTGCCGCCTGAATTGTACGCCAGCATGACTTGGCGCAAATTGTGGCCAGAATGAAAAATACTGACCAAAGCCGATCATCTCCAGATCCTATAAATAGCGATCCAAGAGGGAAGACCCTTCGAGCTCTCCGGGACCGCAGCAGGCTGGGTGGCCCAGTATCTCCCCCTGAGCTGGGACGCCTCTCAGGGTAGATTGCGCGAGGGTTGAAGGATCGTCCGTCAATAATTTCACGAGCACTCGAAGGCCTGATTTCGTGAGGTTCACCGACCATCTGTTGATGAATGCCGGTGCATAAAAGTGAGTAATTCATGAAACTCATGAAAAGGGAAATTTTAAACAGAGGTTAACTTCTGTCTGTGTGTGTGTGCAATTTGATTCGGAACTGTTCGTCTCTGTGTGTCTGTGCAATTTGATTTAGAGCTGCTGTCGGTCTGTCTGTGTGTGCGATTTGATTTAAACCCCACCTGTGTGTGCAACCCTGCTGTAAGTTTCGGGTGATCCTTACCATTCTCAAACCTTGAACTAAGTCGCAATTTTGATTGTAACAAATTCCATTGAATCGCTCTGTTAAACCGGCTGATGCTTAAGTGCTGTTAAGAATTATACAACCTAGTTTTGTGATCTATCTCAAAAATATTAATAAACCCTAAATTGCTGCTAACCCAAAGCCATGTAAAAAATCATACTTGCGACAGTAGCTGATCAGACAAGTGATATTGAAGATCTCCAGCGGCAGCGTGACAGCCAGCGACATCCTCATGCACTCTGAGGTTCTGGGTCTGCCCTTCGGCGGCGAGGGTAAGTCCCTGCTCCATCCCATGCACCGGGTTTCCGTCTCCCAGCAGCAGCCTCTGACCCATGTGCCTTCATGCCCGTTTGGCAATTCAGGAACTTTCAGCTGTGTTTTCCCATTAATACTATTTTCACTGGTGGGTTCCTTTGTAAAAAGGCTCATTAGTGGCTGGAGCAGTGTTGGTGCCAGTGGGAGAGGAAAACCCTCTGGCACATCTGTCCGCAGCTCCGGTTCTCCCGTGCCGGGGCGCGGGATGAAGTCGCCTGTGGCCGAGCAGCTGGTTGAGTTTCCACAGTCGCTGTCGGGCTCATGGCTTTGTGGCCAAGACAACCTGGCTGCGGGTAGAGGGCTGAGCTCGTGGGTGTTTCTGATGGGAGGTTGCTGAACGTCCTCCTTATGCCCCACCGCTTGAAATAATAGACCCTGTTCCTCCTGTCCCCAAACCCCATGTAAATTTTGCGGGAGAGGTAGGACTGGCCCTGGGGAGGAGAGGGCTGGTGCTGCTAACGTTTCAAGGATGGGTGCACACAACCAGCCTGAGCACCAGTTCAAGGCACTGAGCAGGTCCTCACTTATTTCTGGGTAGTTATTAAAGCTGCTCTTCACTTCTCTGCCCTTGGGGAGCAGAGCAGCTGCTCCGGGTGTGAGAAGCACCATGACCAAGCTTTCCCTGTGTCCGGGGGGTTGCCAAACAGAATTTAAGAAACGCAACTGTCACCGTGTATGGTGTGACCTGCCTGGGTTGTATCCCTCAGGTAACAGTGGGATGGGCATGTACCACGGCCAGCACAGCTTTGAGACCTTCTCCCACTACCGCTCCTGCTTGATCAAGGACCTGAAGATGGAGGTGAACAAACTCCGGTACCCACCTGGCAGCCAGAAGAAGGTGGATTGGGCCAAGTTCTTCCTCCTGAAGCGGTTTAACAAGGGCCGAGTGGGACTGGTCATCTTGGCCCTGCTGGGGATCGTGGCAGCGGTGGTGATAAAGGTGAGCTTTGGCTCTTTGCCACCTACATGAGTGCGTGTTCCCAGCGCCATCCCCTGAGCCCTGCCTGGTCCCAGCCTCCATCACCCCGTTGCCTTGGGCTCTGCTCCCTCCCTGTGGGAGTCATCCTTGTTTCTGTGCCTCTCCAGATGATGTCAAGAGGCGTGATCAGCAGTCAGCAGCACACTGGACCTGTAACCCACCACTCACTCCCTACAGTCCTAGTGCTGAACGTTTTTTTTTTTTTTGCTGCAATTTCTTTTCTTCCAAGGCAGCCAGTGCACTGAAGAGGTAGAAGCAAATGAAACGCACCTAAAGCAGAGAAGCTCTGAGCTGGTGGCTCCGGCTCCTGCTGAAACACAGGAATCGATTGAGACCTACACCGTTGGTCATGCCTCAGCAGTGAGTTGGCAGCAGGTGGAAGGAGGCAGCATCTGCCCTGCTTTGCAAACAAGAGCCAGCCCATCTAAAAGCTCTTGGGAACAGGGGAGCTGTTTATTACAAGGGTGTCAAAACAAAGCCAGTTGTTACTGAGCCTTGCTGGATAAAACCTTTGTTTTACTGTGAAGGGCACCTGGGGCAGGGCAAGACCCCCATGCCCTGGGGTCCCGCAGGGGCTGCAGCCCCCAGCGTCGGGTGTTCCCCTGCTCTGGCCGGAGCCCTGCCCTCAGCCTCCACCCGAAGGAGCCAGCCCGAGTCCACATGGGTTTATTCTTTATTTGGCATTTGTCACGGAGCAGCGGTGTGAGCCAGGCTGCGCTCGGCTCCGGTCGGCAGGTGATAGCCAGCAGCGTGGGCTGGAGGGGGTTACCTGCACGCTCGGTGTGCGTCTGGCAGCCCAGAGCAGCGTTTTGGGTGTTGGAGGAGCAGCAGCAGGGCCCGTTCCCAAGCAATGTCTGAGCAGATACTGCCAAATGCTGACTTTGGCTCCCATGGGACAGGCGTGTGCTGGATTCTCGCGCTGGCCGGTCCGTGCTTTGTATGTCCATCCGTCAGAAGGGGCTTTCGCCCCCCTCCCCCCCCAAAGCAAGGTCCCCAGAGTCCCTACTGCGAGTCAGTGTTTGCTGGTCATCAGCTTTATGACAACGCCAAGCGCAAGTACCCCTACGGCTGCGGCTGCCGCCAGCCCACGCCGGACGATCAGCTCCTTGGTGACCGTGGCAGTGGCTGGAGGGGATGTGGCAGGTGTGGCTTCCTGGGGCTCCAGCTGGTACCTCGGTCCCTCCATCCTGGTGATGCCCGTGAGCACGATGCCGTTCTGCGCGTCCGTTCCCGCTGCAAGGAGAATGGGGTAGCGTCGCTGAGGGCTTATGAGGGGATTGAGGGGTTTCTTGGGAGGGTTTTGACTGAGGTCTGAAAGCACATTATGAGCAGCCCAGAGCGTGGAGGTCTCCAGCCCTCGACAGAGCTTCGGCAGAACCTGGTGTCTGCAAGGTGAGAACTGCCCAGGGTGCCCCATCCTTCCAGGTTCTCCCAGCCTCTGTCACTCTCCCGATCCCACCCTTGTAATTACTGTTTTCCCAGTAACTGAGAGCATCACCAGCCCTACGCTGCACCCCCATTTCGTGGGCTTCTGCCTGGCTCATGTGAATCCTTGGAGACCCTTCCTGGACCCAAAGCCACCGCTGCACCCAGTGCCCAGCTCCTGGCCATACCTACGCACCCCCGCACCGCCGTGGCGGGGGGGTAAGGGTGGGGCTGTGGGGCTGGCCCCACACCAGAGGGAAGCGCCTTGCAGGATGGTTCGGGGGCTGGGTTCGGCTCCTCCGGCGGTAGCTGGCTCACTCCTGCACGGTGCTGAGCCTGGGGGAGGGAACACACTGGGTTTAGCCAGTGGTGCATGGTGCGGGAAATCCCCACCGAGCAAAGCCAACACGTTGCCTCTTGTGGGGTTCATCTGGCTGGAAATGGCACCGTGTAGCTGAAAGATGCCCAAAATGAGAGCTGCTGGCTGGTGGAAACCCTGAAGCTGTTGGGGCACAAGGTGATGCTCAGGGCTGCAGGGCTGAGGGTAGCCTCGGTCACTGCATCTGCTTTGTTCTTGATGTCCCCAGCCAAGGGTGGCACGAGGTGCAGAGGGAAACCGTGAGGCCGTCAAGTGCGTGTGTGGGAGGGAGCTGAATACAGGGACATGACTGCGGTCATGGGAGCGCTGGGTTTTACTGGGAGCTGAAGGACAGCCCTGGGCAGCACTGGCCCATGGGATCGAGCCCGTGATGCTGTCTCATCCCGATGCGATCCCAGCCAAGGCACTGAGGACCTTCCCGCTGGCAGGGCACGACGCTGCGGGTGCGCGGGTTACCTCCTCGGCCGCTTTCCTCCAGTCCGTGCGGGCGATGTAGGCAACGAAGCAGGTGCAGAGGATGGAGACGCAGACGAGCATGCTGAGCCACAGGCCTGCAGAGGACATGCCAGCATCAGCCAGGTGCCGCAGCCGGAGCAAACCCAACCGAAATGGCATCTCAGGACAGCGAGTCAAGAAAGGGGACATCACCAAGGTCAGCAGGGACACGGGGATGGGGCGGCTGTGGGTGCCTGCTGCGGGGCTGCCCAGCAGACCTGGCAGTGGTTGCTTTTCCCCAGTACAATTAAAAGCTCTGAGTAGTTGCAGGGGCCATCCCAGTCCCCCCCAGTGTGCCCAGTCCCCAGCCAGGTAGGAGGGCAGAGCCAGGCGGGAGGGTCAAGGCGAGCCATCAGCAGAGCTGTGGGGAGCCGCGTCTACCTGTGGGGGATTGGGGGGCAGGCAGAGCTGCGTGCCCGGGGGTTGGTACCTATGACGCCGATCTTGGCCACGAAGAGCAGCACAGCTCCCAGGGGCAGGCCCACACCGTAGTAGCTCACGGCGTTGAGGATGGCACCGAATTTCTGCTTGCCTATGCCTCTGAGCACCCCGCTGCAGGCGCCCTGCCGGGAAGAGGGAGAGGGGCTGGAGCCGGGAGCACCGCCTTGGCCGAATTCGGGGCTCTGTCGCTGCCTGCGGGCTGGTGAAGCAGCTCCCTGCCTCTGCTCAGTTATTTCTGTGTCCCTGCCCGGTCCTGCGGGTCGGCAGCGATTTGTGCATTTGGTGTTTTCTAAGGGATGACCCCAGGAGCTCTGCAGGGCCCCGGTGCCTGTGCTGGTGCCCACCCGCAGCCTGAGGGACCCCCGACCGACCGACCTGCAATGCTGCTGCTCAGCACCGAGGCCCCCTAATGAAAGTAGAAGCATGCCCAGGACTTACACACATCGCTTCAAACAAGTGGAAGACAACATAGACTGGCATGACCCAGGCCACCAAGTCAACGATCTCCCTGGGGACAGAGAAGAGCCAACAATCGCTTTTGGGAACCAACCTCTGCACACCAGGGCCAGGAGCCGGGGGCACTCACTTGTCGCGGGTGAAGATGTATCCCAGCACATCCTTCGTGGCGGCTAAAATGGCCCCCACGGCTACGCAAAACCCCCCTGAAAAAGAGAGCGAAGCGCTGAGCCTGGCCTGGCCGTGATGGGGAGCTCGGGAGCAGCCGAAGGGAGAGAGCAGGGGACACCAGTGCGTGCCATGGGCAGAAAACTGCAAAACTGCAAACGCTCTCTGTTTCTGCTGTGCCCTGAAGGAGCCCCGACCAAGGCTTCCCGGCACGCGGGCGGCCTGACCTGTGCAGAGCAGGCTGGTGGAGGAGGATCTCTTGGCCGTCTCGACGTCGCCGGCGCCCAGCGCGTTCCCCACCTGCACGCTGGCGGCCGTGCCGAGCCCCAAGGGGATCTGTAACCACAGGGCTGAGGCTCACGTGTGCAATGGGGCCATGGCAGCAACAGCGGAATAACCACCCGGCAGAGAGGGAGACGGAGTTCAGGATTTAATTTAAAACATCCCTGTAGGAGGGGTAGGCAGGAGGAGGGAGAGGCTTAAGCACAGAGGGGGAAGACTGAGATTTGCTGGAGCTGATTTTTGCTGGGTGTCTGTACTGGACTGTCCCGAGGGAGCCCTGGTCAGAAATAATAACCCCCAGCCCTTACCATGAAAGCGACAACGGACACCTCGTAGATGATGGACTGGGCGGAGAGCTCTATGACGCTCAGCAGGCCTGGGGGAGAGGAGAGGGTCAGCGCGGGGTTCGGGCGCCCGGCGGAGAGCCGCTCTCAGCCCCCATGACCGCCACGAATGCTGCTCCGGGTCACAACTCCCCCTCTCCGCTGACCTATCAGGAAGCTCCCGATTTCGTAGGTCCACCACTCGATGCACATCATGAGCATGCTGGGGACAGCCAGGGAGGTGAAGCTGTCCCACTCCAGCAGGCACTCGCTGGACCAGCCTGCAGAGAGGAGAAATGTCACCTGATGGATGACCAGACTGGCCATGTGTTACATCCTCGAGAGCACCCGAGGCAGCTGGAGGGTGCCATTCCTGTTTGCAGAGCCACCAGAGCAATGCTCCTCAGCTCCATAGGACCTCCAGCAGCAGAGTGTGCATGTACGAGCTCTGCTGATGCCATCCTGCGGGCCCCAGAGCGGTGCTACCCTCAGCTCATCCCGCCCGGAGCAGAGCATCTAAGGAAAACCTCATGCCTACGTCTGTGCTCATCCTTTGGCACTGAACCCTACAAAGCCTCAGCAGAAAGTTTCATTTCTCCAGAATTAATGTTTACTGCCCGCCGCGGTGCTCTGCCAACGCTTGCGCGTGACGTGCTGCTACCAAAGCAGCACCGCGTTCCGGGGGCGTACCGGGCTGAGATTAATATTTCACTGTCAGGACTAACAGAGTTCACTTGATAGAAGTGGTAGAAGATTCATGAACACTCAGGTAAAGTGGGACCTGGGGGAAGCTGGGGAGATGCCCTTACCTCCCCAGGTCTTCACGTGGAGTTTCTTGCCTATAATGTACAGGAACAAGAAAATGGTTTGTGAATACTGAGCGACGGTGTTGGCCCAGGCGGAGCCCCTGCAAAGGAAGTGAGAAAGGTCGTCGGCATCCTGCTCACGCCTCCCTGGCTCGGGGTGCCAGAGCGTAACGTCCCGCGTGCCCCCGCGAGCGCCGGATGCTCGGCCGCGCCTGGTGGTGCCGACGTCCCCGAAAAGTCCCTTGCCGTTGCCAGGTGTTGCGTTTTCCCCTCCGTGGGACGCAGGCACTACTCACATGATGCCCAAGTGGAGCACGTAGAGGAAGATGCAGTTTGCGATCACGTTGATGATGTTGCCGACGACCCCGCTCAGCACTAGCGGCCACGTGATCATCTGCGAAAAGGAGGAGACGGGGGGCTACGGCGCCTTCGCAAAAGCTTCGGGAGAGAGGTGTGAAGGTCCCCGCCAGCCCCGCGCTCAGCAGCTTTCCCAGCCAAAAAATAAACTTCTGATGGCGTCACCTGCTTGGAAAATGAGTGTGTTGGAGGTAAATCCCTGATGCGGGGAAGTGTGAAGGGAGGTCCATCAGGCAGTTGGATACAACTGGCTGTGGGATGGGGTGATCTCCAGGGTCAGAGCTGCTCCGGGGCACCCGGGCGGTGGTGGGGATAAGCGCTGCCTCGCCACCAGGAACAGCGAGCACAAAAACCCCGGTGTGTGGTCAAGGGGAGCCCCGAGCCAGGGCTGAGCCTCTGTGGGTGCGAGGGCTGCAGGACCCACCTGGTTCTGCAGGTACCTTGTCTCCAGGTTATACAGAAAAACCGCCTGAAAAGGAAATTGGAGGATGAGATGAGGGCCAGCGCTGAGCAGGGGCTGTGCTGCTGCGGTGGAAAATAGGAGCAGGATGGCCGGTCACCGTGCGTGGCCAGCATCCAGCGTGCCCACAGGGACTCACCGGGAGAGCAGGGAGAAACGCCATCACGTAGCGCTGAGTTAACCTGGGGGACACGAGAGGCACGGTCGGCGAGGGGCCACGGCCACCGTCCCCCCCAGCCCCGCCATGCCAGGGAGGGGAGGGGGGCAGCGGTGCCTGGGCCACAGGACCACCCGACCTGGAGACCTCGGGGTCCTGGCGGATGAGGAGCAGGAGCTGCTCAATGTTGATGAGGATGGCGCAGCAGGGGAAGCAGCAGAGCAGGAGGATGAGGGTGGCACGCTGCAGGATCACCCCCACGCGCAGCAGGTTCTTGCTGCCGTAGGTCTGCAAGGTGAGAGGACGGTGAGCTCTGCCGTGCTGGTGCTGGGGAGAATGGGGACCCCACGGAGCATGGAACAGCCCTGACCACCCCAGAGACTGCCCAGGAGGATTTGGTATTTTAAGGGGAGCACAGAGCTCCCTGTTATGGGGGACAAGCTTCCCAGGTCGCAGGTGCAGCCAGGGTGTAATGCAGCGCCTGGGCAGTGTCAGCCGATGCTGGAAAACCCCATGTCTCCAGGGCAAGCACCAGCATCTCTTACCCACCTGCGATATCAAGGTGTCACATGCCGAAGACAAACCATAACCTACAGAGATGGCAGTAACGTTTATAACCTGGAAACGAGATTTTAAAAAAAAAAAAAAAAAAAAAAAAAAGAGAGAAAGAGCATATGAGCATTTAAGACTTGTAAGTAGGGAGAGGGGCTAAAAGGAAAAATGGGAGTCTGAAATCTGCTCTGTCCTTGTCTGCCTCTGTTCCCGTATCCCATCCCAGCGGCAGTGGGTGGGAGCTGGCGCCGGGGCATGCTTACAGCGATGGCCAGCGTGACGGAGGCCAGCTCGACCTTGCCCAGGTGGCCGCAGAATATGGAGCTGACGAGGTGTATCAGGAAGATCAGCAGCTGGATCAGGATCTAAGCGTGGGGAAGAGGAGAAGCAAAGGTCAGAGACAGAGGTGAGCAGAGGTGGCCGTGCTGGGGCGAGACCTCCAGGGCCAGAGCATGGGATGGGAGGGGAAGGCAGCTGTACGTGTCCAGCTGAGCGCATATAACTACACGAGCAACCCAATCCCCCCGACACGTCAGGTGAAGCCGATCTGAGTTTTTGAGCCCCTGGCCCAGTGTTTAGCAGCACTCCGTGTCCATCTTCTCTGAGAGCTGTTGGAGCTCTGCTGCAACCTGCTCCCCAGGGTGCCCGCGGCATTTGGGCTGCGGTAGCAGCCGCCCCAACGTGCAAGCGCTCTCCTCCCAGGGTCCTTACCAGTGGCCCCGCCAGCACCAGCAGCTTCTTTGCATCCTCCCAGAAGTTGTCCGGGACCAGGCGCTGAAGCCAGCGGCGTTTCTTCCCGCAGCTGCCGGGTGTGAGAGCGTGCTGGCCAGCGGCTATCGCCTCGTTGCAGCCGGTCTCTTCGGGGAGGTTCGCCTGCTTCATGCTGCCGCTCTGCCAGGGGAGTGAAACAACCCTCTTCCTCTGCGCTCTGTTAAAACCACCCTGTCAGGGTGAGCAATGTGTAACCACGGTGGGGTGAACTTCAGCCGGGGCCGGGCGAGCTGACCGCGTGCTGCCGGCAGCTGGGCTGGCAATGGGAAGTGCAGGCAGTGGGTCAGGGCAGGGCACGGAGCTGGGAGCCCAGTGAGGGTCCTGGGCACCGCTGCGGAGCCTGGATGTGCGGTGCAAGGTGCCCGCTGCCTGCCCCGAGCCGGTGTAGGGACTGAGTCTTCCCAAATCACTCCCGTGAGCCTTCCTACCTCTCTCCTGCTTTGCTGCAGCTCCGACGGCCGGCGGGCTGGAGGGTCGTCCTCCTCTTCCAGCAGCGACGGAGGATTCACGGGTCTGTGTGCAGTCTCCCGTGAGCTGCTGCCTGTCTTGGCCCCTCTCATCACAGCGCAACGGCCAAAACAAGCCGGCCCCGTTGGCTCCAGCTGTCGGCCTCGCGCAGCACGGCAGCGTCGGGTTTCACCAGCACCCCTCTGCCGGGCCAAATATAGCGTCCTGCCTTGGCCCACCGTAGGCAGGGAGGTGGAGGGGAGCTGCCGCCGCGGTGCGGCCCCTCTCCTGCGCAGAGCGGGAGGTGGGCCCCGCGGGGATAGGGTAGCCCCCAGGGCAGAGCAAGGCAGGCTTCCCTCCGCTCCCCAGGCTCCCATCCCAAAATTACCTGGATGCTGAGCAGGGCACAGTCTGCCACATCCTCCCCACATCTGGGCAGAGGATTGATGGTCAGGGTCGATGGCTGTTTCAAGCTCCTTTATATCATGTCTTTTCATTCCCAGCCCACAGGCAACCAGCACTGGGTGCCGGGAGAGTGGTGGGGTGGCAGGGAGGGGCCGTGCACCGGCTCTACGCGGCATTCACCTCCAACGCATGAGTACATGCCACACTGCGGTCACGCAGCTGCAGGTAAGAAGAGCCTGGGACAGGTCCTGAGGGGCTCGGTGCTGAGGGCAGGGGCAGGCAGGCAGCGCTGGTGCATTTGCATTCAGACGTATGGCAGTTCCTTGGTGGCTCTGCAGAGTTGTGCGCTGCAACCACCCTCTCCCGTGCAGCAATCCAGGTGCACAAGCCCTGCTTGTAGCCGAGGGGAGCGGCGTGCTCTGTGAACCCAGCTAAAACAAGCCCCTGGCTACCGCTGCACCCAGAGCCAGTCCCAAACTGCAGCGGCAGGAGGCTGAGGCTGCGCCCTGTGCAAGCCCACCGTGCTGCACAAACCAGGCACACGGCTCCCCTCCAACAGCTTAGTCGTGCCAATGACCGGGGTCATACTCACACCACATTAACAGCCCAATATTTACTCAGAAAACTTTATTGTATCAAAATCCCACCTTACAAAAGTGCAAAGAAGAGCTGCTTTAGGCCCTGTGCCTGCCCCGCAGCAGGGAGAGCAGGGCCAGCGGCCAGCACCCAACGCCCCAGCAGCAGTCAGCGGAGTCAGCCATCTTGCAGCAAAAATCAGCCTTGCTCTGCGCTGCTGCGGTGGTAGCGAGCGGGCTCTGCCATGGCCGACCATGCCAAGGTGCTGGCACAGACTGGTGCATGAGGAAACGCGCTGTGCGCAGCAAGAGCCTCTGCCATTAGCAAGTGACATGGACAAATGCCCCCAGCGAGTAGGGCAGCAGCAACCAGGTCCCTGTCCCCCTCCTGGGCCAGCCCCAGGGTACGCTCCCACCTACGACGAGTGACATCCCGGTGCAGTGCAGGAGAGGGACCAGCTCTCAAGCACTTTCTTCCCAGATGCCACACCCTCACCCCCTTTGAGAACTCTGCATGTGGGATAAAACATTGCAAGTTAACCAGAAACTGAGTAAAGTGACTCTTTCCAAGGAACTGAGGGGGAATTCCTTCCCCTGCCCCATGCTCCTGGGACATTACCACGTGCCCTCCTGCTCTGTGCACAGCTCCCCAGTGCCGCTGGTTCTAGCCATTGCTGGTCAGGAGCCGGACCAGTACGCCCACCAGCAGGACAGCGACGGCAGCGGCAGCAGCCAGCACGCGGCGGATGATCAGGGTCCTCCATAGCACAGCGGGAGGAGCAGAGACGACAGCAGGCTCCTCCTGTATGATGGGCTGGTGGTCAGGTTGCCTCTCACCTCCCACGATGCTGTCAGGCAGGACCACCGTGTCCACCACATGCGTGTCGACAGAGATGTAATCTGCGTAACAGAAAGGCGAGTGCTGCAGGGAAGCCGAGCTGCAAAGTCAGGGGAGCCCAGCGCGATGCTGCACGAGTGCTACAGTGACAGTCCTGAGGGTCCTTTCCCAAGGCTGGGGGACACTGGGACATGCTGCAGCGGAGTGGCAGGGGTTCCCAGGTAAGGCAGACGCTGGCTGCTAGTCCAGGCTCTTCCCTGGAGCAGCCAGGGTGGTGACAGGGGTAACAGGGTATCTTGTACCCCATTACTAAGTACAGGAGAAGTGCCACTGGCCTGGGACCAGCACCAGACACTGGGCTCCTTCCAGCCATCGGGGCCTGCAGGACAGACACAGCTGCCACGACTGCGAAGGAAAGGGAGGGTTGGCTGGAGAATTCAGGCTCCCTCCCTGTTGTCAGGCCCGGTTACATACCCAAAGCAGCTGTTTTGTTAGCAGCTGTGCCATTGGAGTTCACATCTTCCAGCTGTTTTTTCAGTCCAGCTCGGACTTGAGCCTAAAAACACACGGAGCAGTTGGTCTTCTCAGAACAAGGATGTCCAGCCCAGCCAAGCAAACCTGAGCCTCCTCCCTCCACTCTCCCAGAGCAAGCACCAAATTGCTCCTCTGCTACCGGAGAGGGACAGACCCCATTTCACTTGAGCCTCCTCCCAGTAGGGCTGTGGCATTGTACTGGGACAGGAACTCACTTAGCACCTTTTAAGAGTTACTAGAGAGAAGCACAAGTCTCACCTCTTCTGCAGCTTTCTTCCAATCCATGCGCATGACAAAAGTCGAGAAGGAAAGGGCTTGCAAGGAGATGCAGAGGATCATCCCCACCCACAGACCTGCAGCAATGGAAAGTTACTTCAGAGAGGGCTAGAGGAAAGCCTGCTTTTGCCAGCCACTGCCAAAATGCCCAAGGACTTCAGTGGGGTCAGATTATTGCCCCATGTCTAACCCAGTCTGGATGGGAGAGCTGCCCTGCGGGGCAGCAAGAAGAAACAGCTCCTGGGGGGTCTTATGCTGGGAGCAAGCCTGGATTTACTGGGACATCTTGGCCCCCATTTGATGGAGGCTACTCAGAGCCTGCCTCAGATGAACAGTGTGCAATCCAGGAGGATCTGAGCACAAGTTCCAGGGCTGAGCCTTTGCTCAAAGCACAGGGTTTGGCCCAGCAGCAGCAGCGCTGGCAGCTCGTACAAAGCCAACCTACCAATGCCAAATGGAGGACACACGTACCTAACACCCCCATCTTAGCCGCAAACATCAGTGAGATGCCGATGGGCAGGCCGATGGCATAGTAGCCGATGGCGTTGGCGATAGCACCCATCTTCTGCTTCCCTGTGCCCCGCAGCACACCGCCACAGGTCGCCTAAGGGAAGCGGGCAGAGGGATCAGTACAGGGGACAGGACGCGCTGTGGAGGGTACCAGCACAGGAGCTCTGGGCTATGGCACGGCCCTGCGAATAGGGGAACCCACAGCTCCGTCCCGCAGAGCCAGAGGGACCAAGGCCACATCGCAGAGCACACGGTGCAGGGCTCCTCTCGTTCCAGCTGCCGACTCGGGCGCAGAACGTGGTGCTGCCTGCAGACACCGAGAGGCATGCCGACGGACCCCATAGTGCTTGCCACGCTGCCTGGGTCCCCCTCCCAGGGACACGACAGGAGGAAACAGGCTGAAATGACTATCTAACAAGTTGTATGAGCACTGCTGCTATGCTGCGTGTACCTGATATCTCTGAAGCCTTGCCAGGGGGAAAAGAAGAAGAAAGACCTGGGTCGTTCTGCAGCAATGCCAATGGGCAACTACAAGCGCAGGGGACACTGAGGTGCTATAGGTAATGCAAGCAGCTGCTTTGAGAGTTTATCAGTTTGCTTCTCTGTATCATTTTAACAGATCAAGAAAGAGCTAGAGGCAGCTTTGCACTCTCCATCGCACCCCAACCTGCAGAGAGGAATCGCTCCGCATACTGGAATACTCACTGCTGCTGCATCAAACAAGTGGAACGGAGCAAAGATGATCATCACTTTGGACACCAAGATAACGATCTCCCTGTTGGGAAGATGTATGTACTGGTCAGGGAAAGCAGCACAGCCTGGTCCCAAGGGACTTGGATTCTGACATATCTCCCTCGGCCAGCTGCAAAGCCTGATCCCAGCCCGTGAGACTTGAGGGGATGCGTGCAGCTTGGGTACCACCATGGTAGTGTCCCACTGTCAGCAGCATCCGCACCGCCCAGGGACAGCAGGGAAGAACCTTTGGGGAACGTGTTTGCCAGATGGAAGTTTATGAACTCTGTCTGCCAGCAGCTTCTGAGCAGCTCCTGGGATAGAAACCACACCCTCAAAGAAGGTAATAATACTCAAAAGCAAGCTGTTAACCCACTTGTCATTGGTGAAGATGTATCCCACCACATCCTTTAGGGTTCCCAGTAACGTTGCAACCACCACAGCAAAAACTTCTGAAAGAAAAAGAAATAGTCAGATTGGTTGGTTCAAGGGCAGCGTGTCCTGCTCCTTTATTCCCCTCTGCAGGACCTGGGCTGACCTGAGCACAGCAGGGCTGTAATGCAGGAGGTCTTGGCTTGCACCATATCCCCCGATCCCAAGGCATTGCCCACTCTGACACTCACAGCCACGCTGAAGCCCAGAGGCACCTGAGTAGCAGGAGACAAGGAGGAGGTGGGTAGCAATAGAGCCTGCACCAATTTTCTTCTTCCCCAGCAGGGAATTTGGGGCAAATTGGCATTGCTGCAGTAAAGGGATTTTCTACCTGCAGCCCACCCCTGCATGTGCAGCTGCATGGCAGGCCTGAGAGTCATCACCTGCCTGGTGCAGGCTCCTGCTTCCCTCCCCAGCCTTGATCTGCAGGGATATTGTCTGGGGGCTCCTCCCAGGCTGAACTTGGTTTATCACACCCAGCCCTTACCATGTACGCCGCAGAGGAGAGCTCGTAGATGACAGACTGCGCCCCCAGCTCCACCACATTGAGCAGCCCTGGAAAAGATTCATCACTTCCTTCGTTAGGTCAGAGTTAAACTCCTCCTTTGCTGACAAGGAGACAGTGACTACAGGGTTCCCATCTAACAGATGCAGAGCCAACCCTGCAGGCGAGGAGGCTGCTGGCAGGAGGTGTCTGGGGACACACTCAAGAGGGAGCCACCACAGCAGGCACGGTTGGAAGATGACCTGTTGAACCGGAGGAAAAAGAGGATTTGGACTCACCTGCCAAGAAACTCCCAATCTCAAAGGTCCACCATTCAATACACATCATGAGCATGCCAGGCACCGCCAGATGGATAAAGGAGCCCCAGTCCAGGAGGCAGTCCCTGGTCCAACCTGAAATGAGGAGGTGAAGCAAAATGAATGCATGTTCTCCCTCTCCTCCCTCAAAGGGCAGCCATATGCTCTTCTGGACGGTCTCTGACGACAGTCACTGCTGCAGCTCACAGGACATCAGCCTAGTCTTGCTGCTGTACTACGCTGCGTTCCTGAGACAGGATGATCAACAAGAATGTACTTGGAGCTACAGTAAAGGCCTTGAGGACATGGCTACAGCATCTTCCCACCATGAGGGGATGGTAATCCCTTTGTCAGGTGCTGGTGACAGCACCAAATCCCCAGGGCCAGACACTGGTATTTTGAAGGATTAAACTATGAACAGTACCTCCCCACGTCTCCACATGGATCTTCTTCCACCACACGTAAAGGAAGAGGAGAATGGCCTGGGTGTACTGAGAAACGGTGTTAGCCCAGGCAGAGCCCCTGGGGAGAGAGAGGCAGGCAGATTACAAATGACATCCTCCCCAACCTCCTCAGCTACAGCAGGAGAGACCTGGTGGCAACCATACAAGCCTTGCTGCAGATACGGGGCAGATCCCTCCAGCCTTATCTTTGCAGGCAGGTTGGCTGGGGGTAGAGGGTGGCAGAACTGGGCACCCAGGACACCCTACCCCGGCCCTGAGCAAACCCCTGCACCCAGGGAGAGGCTGTCACCATCTCTGCTCACACTTACACCATGCCCAGCTTCAGCGCATATAGGAAGAAGGCGTTCATGGCCACATTGAGTATGTTGGCTGCAATCCCCGTCAACACCTGAGGCAAAATGATCGCCTGGAAGCCAAGGAGAGACTTTGGAGTTTGCTTCCCCAACACTGCCCAAGCCCCATCCAGCAAACACAGGGGAGACCTTCAGCAATGCCCAAGGAGAAAGCCAAGAAGGCAACTCCTGTTTCAGGTAAAGCTGGATTGTGTTAGACATGCAGAAGGTAGCGTGCAGGGCTCAAGAGCTGGTGCAATCAATAAAATGCAGAGTTGGGAGGTAGCAATGGGGAAATGGAGCAAACTAAGTGTGGTTCCTATGAGCTCTCCCTGCTCCGCAGGGCTGGCTGGGGGGCTGTGCGTCACACTTTCCTCAGCCCAGCTCTCCCCAGAGCAAGATGAACTTAGATCCCCGACTTTATCCGTGTTCCTAGGAATACCTTTAATCTACGGCCCAGAACCTGGCTAGTTATACAATACCTGACTTAGTAAATATCTTGTCTGCAGCTGGTACAGAAACGCCGCCTGCAAAAGTCAGGATTCATTTCATCAGCACCGCCGCGCTACGGTTCAACAGCCAGCTACCATTTAACACTCCCAGATGGGTCCTTCCCTCAGCTCCCCGCACTGCCTTCTCAGGGTGCCCCAGCCAGGCACGCTGCCCAGCACCCCGCTCCTGTGGTCCGGTCGAAGCGTGGCACCTGCCAGCACTGGCTGCACCCAAAGCCAAGAGTAACAAAAGGCACCTCCCATTCCCACTGGGAAGAGAGAACAGTCTCCAAATGGGAAATCTCCCATGCTTCCTCATCAGCATGAGAAAGCCTGGAAATCTTGGAAGAAAGGATTAACCCACAGACCCTTATTCCCCAGGGGTACTGCTCCCTGTCTTAGAGGAGTCAGAGTAACTAGCCAAGAGCCCAGCAGCTATGAGTACGTGCAAACAGCAAGCTGCAGCCTTTATCTCAGAGCTAAGAGTGAGCCCTGGAGCCCCCGGTTCCAATGTCCACCGCCAGTTACGTGTTGCACAGAGACATGGCCTGCAGTAAAAGCCTTTGCAGAGTAAGATGAAAGAGCGCACATTTGCTGGTCCAGCAGCTGCTGGCCAATGCACCTCTGTTAAGGCCCAAGATCAAGGGGCACGTTGTAAAACCCTAAAGCGTGCTGCCCTGTGATCCACACAGCGAAGACCCAGCCTCCTTTCTCCTAGTGTTACCGAGGGATACAGAGCTTCTAACAGCTTTAGCAGCAACTTACAGGCAGCGCTGGAATAAAGATCATCACGTAGACCTGAGTTAACCTGGGAAGAGAGTTGTTTCCCCAGTTAATGATAGAGCAAAGCAAGAGCCAAGCCAAGCAGCGTTGCACTCAAGCTCCACGGAGCCTTGATTTCAACACTACGTGGCAACCCCCCAACAGCCAAATAAATGCCTGATCCAGAAGGGCTCGATCTCACCCCTGACCTGGAGACCTCGGGGTCCTGTCGGATGAGCAGGAGGATCCGCTCGGTGTTGATGAAGAGCGCCCAGCAAGGGAAGCAGCACAGCAGCAGGATGAGGATCCCCCGCTGCAGGATGGTGCCCACCTGCTTCAGGTTCTTGCCACCATATGTCTGAGGCAGGAGAGAGGACCAAGGTGAGCGTTACAGGGAACCAAAGGGTCTGGGCAGCAACAGGCTGATTAAATGCATCTCCCACGCCCTGCAGTGGCTAGTGCCAGGCTGGTGGGGTTTAACTGGCTCTCAGGTGGATTGCACACTCCTTTTGCTGCCCAGGCACGACCCAGGACTCCTTGGGGGAGCTGCAGGGAGGGAGCAGGCTCCAGCCAGTGCATCTGTAGCCTGGGGCTGGCTGGAAGCTGCCATCCTCCCGCCCTTAGCGCCCAGATCGTAGCGTGCGGGAGGAGAGACACCACCAATCGCACCCTGTCAGGCACAAGAAAGGGGGGAAGCTGCTACTGACCTGGGACATCAGCGTGTCGCATGCCGAGGCTAAACCAGAACCGATGGAGATGCCCGTCACGTTGATAACCTGGAGCAGAAACAAGAGACTTGGGTTGCAAGGGAGGGTGACGGAGACCTGGCCCAAAGCACTGTGTCCCTCCCAGCTGGGTGGGGAGAGAGTTCTGCTACGAGTTTTTGGGAAGTTTCCAGCCCTTTTCTGTTTCTCAGAATAACATGTTCTTGTTACCTACATAGCCTGGTGTAGAAAAGGATCCTCTAGCAAGGGGTGAATATCTAAAGGACCGCTATCAGTGTTGCTCCTAGCCACACGTGCTTGCCTAGGTCAGGCAGGCCAGAGAGCTGGTTGCAGGCTCCAGCTCCCTGCCCAGGCGCTGGCCTTGCACCGGCACAGTCACCGACCGCTCCGCTCCCATCTCCTGCCTGTGCTCAGGGCAAAAGAAAGAACGGTTTGGCGGATGCAATGTTTGCGTTGTAAGCACAGCCTGATGCACATAGGGTCCTCACATACACATCCCTAGAGGTTTGGGGGTGTTTTCTTCTTCCTTTTTTTGGCGACACTTAATTTGTATGTTTTAAACCAGAGCAGAATCAGTGATACATACAGAGACGGCCAGCGTCACAGCATCCAGCTCAGCTTTCCCCAGGTGACCACAGAAGATGGAGCTGACCACACTGATCAGGAGCCCCAGCAGCTGGGCGACAAACTAGGACAGGAGGAGAAGGAGACGGTGAGATGAGGACCAATTAGGACTTGAGGAACACCACCCCTCCCCCAGGCATTGGACTATGACCCCTCGGGTTTCCTGGTCTCACCGCAGCACCTCGCCTCCAGGCCAGGGCTCTGCCGTCCTGGGAACCCGTCTCCGCTCGCCAGCACTGCTGGGGCAGAGGAGCCAGCTCCAGGACTCCAGGTTCTCGGTGGCTTTGTCTTTCAAAGCAAGCCTCTACCTGCCCCTGGGGTGTTTTGGTGTTATGCAGCCAATCTGGCAGATGACCTTGTTTTACATAGGGCTTAAGGGCTTCACTAGAAATCCTCTTTTCCAGGATGAAAGATGCATGGGGGCGGGGGGGGGGTCAAAAATCGCAATGCTTTTCCGCACCTCTGTGCATCTAGGGAAAACTCTCCTCTCAAACCGCAATGTCCTCGCCTCCTGGAGAGACGCCAAGTCCAGCCTGCTTGTTCCTTGCCAGGGGCTACAGCAAGGCTTAACGATGCTGTAGCAGAGACTGCACTCCAGTCCTCATTTTCCCTTGGCAAGGGATGCCCTCTCTACAGGCCTCCGAGGCACGGAGTCATGGCACAGCTAGAGCCAGATGGCAGGAGTTAGAGACATTTATACCCGCTGAGGGGTGGGCATGGCTCGGGACCATGCCTCGGGTCCGCTCATGCTCCTTTTCCACCCAGCAGCTGGCAAGCCGAGAGCCCAGCGCGCTGCTGGAGAACCAGCTCCTGCGGGGTCAGAGGAAGAACAGAACAAAACCTTCTCCTCTCCAGACCTCCCACCGCTGCCTGCAGATGCGGTCCTCCTGCCAGGCCGGGCATGTTCAACCTGCTGTGATTAATCCCCGCAGGAGGGGTCCATACCGCCACGATTGTTCCAGTGCAGGATTTGATACTAAATGAGAATTAACTAATGGCAGCCGTGGGTTTGGTTTTGAGGTTATCTGTGCACACAGAGAAGCGGGCTGTGCCGCAGGTGGAACGGTTGAGGGGACTGAGCTAGGGGCTGATGCATTCAGCTATAGAAACCGAAACCCATCTATGCTTCCTCCGCTGTCTGATCACAGTGGGTCAGCGCTTCGGTGTCAGGGAGGACGCCTCTGAGAAGTTCATCGGTTGGTACTCATTTACCGGATTGAGTAGAAGATTCAAAGCACAAGACTTCACGCGCAGTAAATTCAGACCGGGGCTGTGGTACATGTGGAAGCCTCTGCAAAACGTGCTCAGTGCTGCGCCATCAGTCCCTGCCTACCAAGGGATGCATCTCCTTCCAGACAAACGGCGGTCGAGGGAGGATTTCGGGACAGCAAGCCATAGGGTACCTTTGCACCCAGAGTCTGCTGGAAGGGCTGGCATCGAGCGAAGCGACTTTCTTGTCACTCAAGGGGTACGTGGCAGCGCCGGGGCTGCTGACTGGTTTCACAGAGCAATTTAACAGAACAGCTTATGCTCCCCCCTCCCCAAATCCACTGCTCTTTTAAAGCCGTGCTGCCAGGCCCTGCTGGAGCAGGGCGCATGGATCAAGCTGGACAGCAACAGCAATTCCTGTGGCAAAGCATCAGCCCTCGGATGACAATTAAGGAATGATTGGTGGCGGTTTAATTCCGCCTGTGCCTTCAGCGGGCTTGCAGGCACGGGCTGCAGGAGGGAGGGTCCGGGCTGGCCCCGGTGCGGGAGGGGAGGCGAAACCCCGGGCTGCGCCGCCGAGCCCGGAGGCCGAAGGGCGATGGAACGGCGGGGCAGGGCTCAGCCCGCCGGCCGGGGCCGGAGGTCCCCTCCGCAGCCCGGGGCAGGCTGCCAGGCTCCGGGCTTCCCAGCCCCGCCGCCCTCCCCGGCGCGGCCCGGCGGCCCCCTCGCCTCAGCGCCGCGGCCGCTCCCCCCCGCCTGCCCGGGCTGCGCCGCTCCGCCGGGCGGGAGGGCGCCCGTCCCCGTCCCCGTCCCGGTCCCCGTCCCCGTCTCTCACCACGGGCCCCGCCAGCCGGGCCAGCTCGCAGCTCTCCCGCCGGGCCCCCGCGGGCAGGAGGCGCCGGGCAGCCCGCAGGCACCGCGCTGCCGCCCCGCCCGCCGCCGCCATGGGCCCCGCTGCGGTCGCTGCCGCCGCCCGCCCGCCCGCCTTATGGGCACGGCCCGGGCCGGCTCCCCGCCCCCGGGGCCGAGGGGCTGCCGGCTGTGGGCGGTGCGGGCCGGCGCGGCACGGCGGGGTTCCCTGCGTGCAGCGGCTCAGCGCTGGGCGCCCTCCGCCCGCCAAGGAGGACCCCAAGCTCCGTACGGCTCCGGCCGTGGGCCGGGGACCCCCCCCCGTGGGGATGCAGGAGCTGGGGATTCCCCCCCCCCACACACGTGTTGGCCAGGGTCAAAGCGCACCGTGGGTTTTTTGGGAGGGTTGGGGACACCTTCATGTGAGAGCCACGGGATGGGGACCCCCCCACGTGTGTTGGCGAGGGACTGGGGGTCCTGCTGCGTGGGGGGCAGAGGATCCCCCTATTTGTTAACCGACAGCTGGAGCCCTCTCCACGTTGGCTCTGGGGTGGGGACGCCCTGCGGATCCCTCACACCTTGGCCAGGGGTTCACCAGCGGTCCAGAGACCCCCACTCCAGGTGGGGGCTACGGACTGGTGACCTGCTTGTAGGGCGATGGCTCGGGACCCCCCATGTGCTGGCTGTGGGCTGGGTCCCCCAACATAGGGGCCTGTCAAAGGCAGGGACATCTCAGCACATCCTCCGGGACCAAAGGGATGTCCCCTCTGCCACCAGCACTGCGATAACGGCGGGGGCAGCTGGCTGTAGGCAGCCTCCCGCTCCCCTCCACGCACCCACCGGCACCCCACCGACGGGGTGACATGGGGACGGCCCTCCGAACCAGGGATTCCTGCCCAGCTGCACCCACAGTGCTGCAGGGCAGCTAGCAGGGTGCAAAGGCTTGAAGGGGGCTGCCGGACCCCACGTTTGGCTGGGGTGCCCGTGGCCGTGTTTGCCCGGCACCTGGGAAGAAGAGGCCTTGGTTTGGGTGGGAGCTTGGGTTGTGATGGGAGTGAAATTCTACCTAAGCGCAGGAGCTTGTAACCAAGTAGCTGTAACCAAATCTATTTCTAATGCACGGAAAAATTGCAGTGGAAAGCAGGGCTTGGTTTTACAGCTGTTGAAACGCTGCCTCGGTGCCTTATAGCTGTGGTGTCAGCACCCAGAAATGTAAAGTCTCATTAATGTTTCACTTGCCCCCTTGCTCCTTCAGATGTAACGTGACATCATGAAAAATTGTGTAGTAGCAGTGGTGAGTCATAGCCACTCTGATTTTATGTGCCATGATGAAATCAGGCTATTTCAGGACAAAAGAGTGTCTGATGCTGCTGCGATCTGGCCTTGAGTTCCTCCTGGTTCTGGTCATAGTCAAGGAAGAAAAAGCAAGTTGCAAAATTCCCCTGAAGTTGTTTCTTCAAGAACTGCATGTTTCAGCGTAGCCAGTGGATTTCGTTTGTAGATCGCCAAAACCTTTTCACAAATGGGGAGAGAGCACTGTAAAGTTCAAGGTAAAGTTTGGGAGCATATTTTAACTTTGGAACGGTTTTGTCTTCCTTCGGTGGTGTTCGCATCACCGTGACCCACCCTGGGTGGCATGGGCCACCCTGATGTGCTTTGCAGTGGGCACAGGCTGGGCTCCGGTAAACACTTTGCTCTCCAGCGGGCGAAAGGAGAGGAACAAACTGACTTGCAGAATGGAAACATGCTGGGCCAACGTTTTCAGACACAGGCACTTCAAGTCAGATAATCTTACACTAATGTTTCAGAGACTCGAGGCCTTTCTTGCCCTGGGTGCTCAGCGCTCTCACCACCCAGTGCGCTCATCGCAGGGCTGCTCAGCACCACTGAAAAGAGGCTAAATAGAGATTTGCTTGCTGATGTTAAGACAGCTGGCGTGCAAACCTCCGCCACACCTTCTGAGGGTGGAATACGGACCGAAGAAATGGAAGAGAAGGTGTCGCTCCAGTCTCGTGCTAGGTAGAAGGCAGCAAGTTGCGCTGGTGTTTGCTCCAAATGGCATGGCTTTGTGCAGGGCTCGGCGAGCTGGGGCTGCGCCTTCGCTCCGCGATCCTTTCCTCCCCCATGGCCGGTGGAGCAGCGGGTGGCTGGATACACGTGCCAGAGCCTGTGCTGCCTGCGGGACGGCACTGCAGTGGCAGCTCTGAAGAAATAGAAGTAGTTAGCAGCAAACCACGTGCGTCCTGGCTGGTGGCGTGACTGCTGTCACCAGCCTGGCTGTGAGCTGGCCAGAGGGTTCCTGCGGTGCCGTTATCTCACGCGGAGGCAGGAAGGGAAATGATAAGGCGCAGATGGTGCCATTCGTGGTCCTCAACAAGCAGCGCAAGTGTGAGTCCCTTTGAAGTTTACTTGCGACCCTGCTGAGATCAATGCCCTGGGCTGGCAAAGAGGAGGCAGAGAATCAGGCAGAAACCTGGGGAAAAGGACTTTGAAAAGAATAGGGGGAACTTTAAAAAGGCTTGGGGGAGAAATGTTACCTCCCAGCCCCAGGAGCCAGGCACGGGACGAGGCCCTAGAGAGCCCAACACGCATAGACGGGCTGTGATTGAAACCCTCTTGTGTTTTGCTGCTGCTGCTTGAAATCAAATATATTTGCTTTCAGAAGAGCTGTTTTATGTTTCCGTGGTCACATGTGGATCCCAGTCTTGCCGGGAAGCAGAACGGGCACCCCAGCACCTGGTCTGGTGGGCGGGGGTGCCCTGAGGTCTCCCCTCGTCGCCAGCACGACAGACCTGGCTCTGCTTTATCCTCCCCGCTCTCAGATCAGCCTGTGAGCTGCTGAGGGGGACGTGGGCCAGTGCAAATTCGCAGGCTGAGCCCGGCACTGGATGCCGGCACGTTTGCTCCTTCCCTTTCTGTGACGGGGGCGAGGACCCTGCCAGCTGCCTGACAAGATTCGTCGGGGCTCATCTGCCGGAGCCTCTACGCAGATTGGGGAGGGTCAAAGGTACCGCTAGCCTTGCACCAAGCTGCCCTCAGCAGTCCGGATATTACCAGTATTGCAACATCAGTTAGAAGAATTTGAAGGGTCAAATTCCTTCGGAGCGGAACAGCGTTGAACTCGGTCAGTTTAGACCTCCAGCGAATTTGGAGCAGCATTTTTGGAAGGCTGATACCTTAACGCAGACCTGTTTAAAGGAGTTAATGTGCGACCAGCTACAAACCATCTGGAGCTGGCAGATGGCCTGCCCTGCTGGAGCTGGTGTCGGCAGCTGGGACCCTGCGCAGTTCTCAGCGATGCCGATGTGAATCCAGAAGCAAGCAGCTGAGGGGAGAAGGATTGCAGTTGCTTGCATCAGCTGTAGAGCAGAATTAGGCCTTTTTTTCCAGCAGATTTCCAGCAGGATGACTACCCAGGGCTTTCTCTAGATATGTATGTCCATATTCTGAAACGCAGCCAGCATCCCATTACTAAAATAAACCCCACAAATGTACCGTGTCTGGAACCATTGCGATTAAGAGCTACCAAATAAGAAAAATGTCAGAACACAATGGATTTATGTCAAACGCTCAACTGTTTGAAGAGCGTCCCTTTCTTTTAAGAGACCTTCCTGCTGGCTGATGGCCAGATACCGTGGCAAACCCACTCCCCTCTGTGCAACGTGGAGTTCAGAATACAGCTAAATTAAAAAGGAAAGAGCCTTTTGCAATCACGTCAGTTTTTATTTAAGCGCCACATTGTAGGATCAGGTGAACGGAGCCGTCAGTGGATACAGCACATGGATTTGGGGCTTGTCAACAGGGAGAATAAACCAGAATAGCTGTCTTCAGATAGCTCCCCTCGCGTGACGAGCTGACTGTGAAGAAAGTTACTATATTCTGGAGTAGTAAGTGCATTAGCAAAACACGCTAATAATTTTAGACCCTAGTGACCCTTACTGCAGGGTCGCCTCTCTACTGGGTACACAGGGATGGATTTTCTGTTTAACTCCACGTAAGCGTTCTCAAGTCCATCCCGCAGATCGATGAGGCTTCCTCGGACCCGGGAGAATTGGTGTTCCACCGCTGCCTGTGTCTCCAAGGTATAATTGATGTTCAATAATGTCAAAAACCATAATGGCTAATAATGTTTTAAATGGTGCTGGCTGGTGATGCAGCTGCTGCACTGAAGGAGTTACAGGACCCGCAGTTGTGTGGCTGCCAGAAAGGTTGAACTCGGAGAAGGCAGCTCTCAGCAGTCTCTAATCATCCTGGGTGTTCTTATCACCCGGAACCGCTATTTTTTGGCATGGACAGTCACATAAACAGGACTGTTCACGCTGTTATTTATCCCAGCTTGCTAGTGCAGACATGCCTCTGTAAGAAGGGTTATAGAGAAGCTCGAAACCGATGTTTACAGCGGATGGAATTTGTCCCAAAGGCTCTTGCCTGTTTAAAAAAAAAAAAAAGCAATGAGAAATCTAGCGTCTCACTGGCACCCGCAATGCTCGCACGGCCTCCGTGCTTCTGCATTGCTGCGCATCCGCCGCTGTGTGCTGCTGCCTGCCCGCACGCTGCGTGTGCTGGGAGCTAACCTGGGGCCGCTTTTGTGTCCTGGAAAGCTGCTTTCCCAGAGATTGCGACTAACCAGACGGTTTCTTTCTGCTGTTGGTAAACAGGAGTTTTATTTTGATGGCTTCTTTTATGCTGTGGCTTTAGGGTAGCTCAGCACCGCTGTTTAAAAACCACCCTGAGCATACCTTTCTTTTCTTCTTTTTGCTGCCGTGGGTTTAATTTGCTCAGGCTGACGAGCGTACGTCCCCACGGCTCGGTATCATCGGCTTTGGGCAGAAGCCGCAAAGCCCGACGAGCTTCCCCAATTGAAACAGCAAGCGTGAACTCAACTCAATTTGCCATTTGTGCTCCCAACCCGCTGGGGTAGGGCTGGGGGCTCGCCCGGCTCTGTGGGTACCTGCACCTTCACCCCGCGCCCTGCAGAGCCGGCATCAGCAGAGGGGGAGGCCCGGGGTGGGAACGGGACCCCTTTTCCAGCCGTTCTTGTCTTCGCCTGGCAGCACCCTGGCCTCAGCAATTTCACCCTGCTGCACTTCATCAATTTTTTTTTTTGTTTTTTCTCCCCACAAGACCCTAATAAACACTGGTTGTGGGGGAAACAAACCCAGGCAAATGCAAATATTTGGTAAATATTTGCCAAATACTTTGGCAAAATATCTGCTAAATACGTGAGTGAAAAATACAATATATACTAGTCAAAGGGGGTGCAGTGTAAAAAATAGTACTTAGAAAAAATGAATAGGAGTTAGGGAGATGCAGATTGGCACTGTCTCTGTATAGACAAGAAACTGCTTATTAAAAGCCCCGTGACGTCGTCCTGCCTCTTTAATTCCAATGTTTCAAGTTGGTTCGCAAATGGGCATCCTGAATCGGTGATTCTGCTGCGGAGCCGGCACACGGGCAGACATGCACCCGCAACGGGAGCCCCGCAAGCGTTCGCGTGGTTTAACCGCAGTCCAGTCGCACCTCACGTTGGGATGCTGTTCGGTAAGAACAGCTCTTTCCTCATTTTGTTTTATTGTTCTTTAAGAGAGAGGAATGCTTTTTACTCGTTCTGTATTTCAGAGCGTCTTACTTCTGCTTTGTTCACTAAAAATGAGGCTAGACAAATGAACTGCAGTCATAAATATTATTTTTAGAACAGAATATTTATTTTGCCACACGGGTTGGTCGAGTTCAGGGCTGCAAACTTAAAAACCAGAAAAGCCCAAATACTTAATTAGGGCAGATAAGGCAGGACAAATAAAACCAAGACAAAACTCCTCTTGCTTTGAACCACTTCTAGGGAGCAGGTCTTGGCAAAAGAAAAGAGAGATTGTAAAGCTGTAATAATAATAATAATGATAATTAATTGTATTTATAAAGCATCCTGTAATGGTTCTGGATGCTATGCAACGATTTTAAATATTATCGAAAGCAGCAACAGTAAGGGGCCAAATAAGGAAGCGTTGTAAAAATAAAGGCGTCTTTTACAGTAGCAAGATTTAAGAGCGCTGGTTTGGGACTCTCAAAAAGTAAAATGGAGGAGGTGTCCAACCCGCGCGCACACTTTGCTCCCCACGTGTTTTGCAGCGCCCGTGCAGCCGTGTGTCTGCAGAGAACGCGTGCGGAGGCTCCAAACCGAAAGCCTCAAACTTCGCCTCAAGCTTCGGCGCCCTAAACCCATCCTCTGGGCTCGGCCTCGCACACGCTCACACTTTAATTCTGCTTTGCCGGCGTGCGAGAGCGGAGGGTGCGCGTGTTCGCACGCGGAGGCGTTTGCCGGCGAGGGCCCGGTTGCAGCGTAGGCACACGGGCATCGGTCTGACGCGGCTGAGGGTCCGCGCTGCGGTGAATTCCGCGGGCTTGCGGATTACAGACTTTGCTTACAAAGAGCAAATACATTTTAAAGCCTGGTTTGCACGCCGCTGTTTATGCTTTATTTCCTTTCTCTATTCCAGCCTAGCCGGTGGAATTCAATGCGGCCGAATTTATTTGCGTTTACACTTCGGGATTGGCTTTCACGTTTTGCCACCCGCTATCGATTAAGGGTAAACACGGATTTACGTTAGATTTTTGAACACAGAAGGGAACTGCTCTCCTTCTGCAGGCTTTGTGGGAGCTTGCGCGGCCCTGAGACACCGGGCTGGGAGTCGGCTTCCTCCAGGCAGGGATTTGCAGGACGGGGGGCCCAGCGGGGCGAGGGGTTTTGGGGACAGGGCGCGGGGCTCAGCGGGCTTTGCAGGATGGGCGACTCGGGGCGAGGGCGAGCTCGCCCCCCCCCCCCCCCCCCCCCCGCCGCGGCCGGCGCCTGGCAGCGGGACCGGGCGCTGAGGCAAGGCCAGCGCCGGCCCAGGCTGCGGGCCGCCCGCCGCTCTCCCCGGGACGGCCGGGCCCCGGAGGGAACGGAGCCTGGGGCAGGCTCCCCGGGGCTTCCCCCCCGGCCCGGGCGCTCCGCGGGCAGCGGGGGGGCGCGTGGGGGCGGGGCGGCGGCGCCGGGGGCGGGCGCGGAGCGGCGCGGCGCGGCAGCGCCCCCTGGCGGGGCGGGGCGGGGCGGGGCTGTGCCTGCGCGGGCTGCGGAGCGGAGCGGGGAGCGGGGCGGGATGGCGGGCGCCCTGACGGAGGTGCTGGGCGAGGTGCTGGTGGCCGCGGACGGGGAGGAGGTGGCCGTGTCGGCGCTGGCCGCCCGCGGGGTCTCGTTGGTGGGGCTCTACTTCGGCTGCAGCCTCGGCGGCCCCTGCGCGCAGCTCGGCGCCAGCCTGGCCGCCTTCTACGGGCGCTTCAGGGGGGAGGCGGCGGCGGCCGGCGGGCAGCGCCTCGAGATCGTCTTCGTGTCGGCCGAGCAGGAGCAGCAGCAGTGGCAGGAGGCCGTGCGGGCCATGCCCTGGCTGGCGCTGCCCTTCGCCGACAAGCACCGCAAGGTGAGACCCGGGGCCGGGGGAGCGCGCCCCGGGCTTTGTCTGGGGGCGGCGGGGCTCGGCCGGGCCCCTCCGCGCCGCCGGGGCGGGTCCCGCCTGGCGCGGGGTGGGCGCCTTCCAGAAAGTTCCCGAGGGGAACGGGCCGGGGGTGGTGGTTGGGGGGGGGGGGGCGGCTGCCGTCCCGCGGGGCGACGCCGCCTCGCCCGGCTCCTCCGGTTGCCGGGGCCTGCGCGCCGCAGCGGGCGGGGAAACCCCGCAGGCTCCGTCCCCCTCCGTGAGCGGGGGGCGCCCGGGGGTCGCGGTTGCAGCGGGGCGGGCGCTGGCCTCGCCGGGTCCCTCGGAGGAGCGGGGCGGGCAGGCGGGGCTGGGAGGAGTCGCTCCTCCGAGCCCGGACCCGGGACCGCGGCTCCGCTCGGCCTCAGGACAGCAGGCCCGGGCGAGGGCCGGGGCAGGGCGCCCGTGGGCTCCGGCGTGGGTTTGGGCACAGAAAGGGGCCGGGGCCTCTCCCAGCCGTGGGAGGACATTTGGTGGTTGAGGAGCGAGTCGGAGCCCGGCTCCTCTGGGAGCTGCTGGCAAAGCTGCCGGGCGAGTTTGTGCGATGCTGTGCGTTATTCGTCTTCCTTCAGCAGCTGGTGTGCTGAGTACTCTCCAAGTTACAGCCTCTCATCCGCAGAGTTGAATCGGAAAGGCAGATACGGGACAAAAAGCGCTCCGCAAGACCCAGACGGGGAATGCTGTGCGGGACAGGAAGGCAAAGGCTGAGATCCCAACGAGCTCGCAGTGTTTTCTCATTTAAAAAAAAAAAAAAACAACCCAAAAACCTCTTTACAAATCTAATCTTTGGAAGCTATTTAGTAAGAATTAAAAAGATGCTGCCCCACAGTGCCATTTCTAAACATCTTTCTGGCGCATCATTGCGGCTGCTGGTCTCGGCGCTCCGCGAGGCACGTTCTCCGCTTCTGTGGGGATTGAGGTAACGCCGGTACCTGCGGGGCTGGGGGGTGGCTGAGCCCCTTCCGGCATCCCCCATGTTTGGGCTCTGTGAGGCTGCACCAGGATGAGAGGGACCGCTTCGGAGCGGGTCTCCAAGCCCTCCTCTGCCAGCACTTTGCGCTGTTCGTTAGGCAAAGGAGTCGTTTAAGCAAAAGTTGTCTTGTCGTCTGGCTGTGCCGTGTGATTTCCCCTCTGCTGAGAAGAGGCGTAGCTGGTTTGAAACCCGGATTTGGCTTTTTTCCTCGTTTGCTGCAGGCTTTTGTCGCTCAGCCCCCAGTTCTGCAAAAGCTCTCGCGTGTTTAACGCCGTGCACCTGGATGATGCTGCTGAAGGCCACCAGTTTGTCCCTTTGAAGTCCAGTCACTTCTAACTGGGGGCTTGCATGATGGTCACAGGTCGGGGGCTGAGATCAGTTTCATTGTAACAGAAGCTTCATCCTTCAGAGAAATTACAGTTTAATTCCGGTTTCTTTAAAACCAAACCCTCTTCCTACAGGGACGTGAAAGTGGTTCCAATTAGTAGCTGGCCACTTCCGTACAGAACATTTCAGATTGTTTAGGTGGTGGGACTTTTGCTTGCCATGTTTGCTTTAAAAATTCCACTGCAACGTAGTTAAATTGTTGGGAAATCATCAAAGTGGAAGGTGGCATTAATTTTACATGCTGGCCAATGCTTCCATCTATTAGATTGGAAGAAAACATGAAATAAAAAGATTATGGGGTCTTGAACTCTTATTCCAAGAAGCTCTAAGTTAAATTCAGGATTATTTTTGTGCAGAGTGTAAAGTAATTGAAGGTCATGCTGTATATTTTCAAAACTAAGAAGATGTGATGTGGCTTTGGAGGAAGCTTAATCTATGGATAACAGAGAACCTATTTGTAAGTTATAAGGGCAATTATGTCAGGATATCAGATTTCTAAACAGGAGATTTATAACCCGTAGTTCAGGCAGTTAGAAGTTTCCTTGTGTAATAGGCTGATTTTTAAATAGTCAGGTCATTAACCTGACTCTCCAGAAAAGCACAAACTTTCTGTGTTTCAAAAACATGCCAGCAGGACCTGGGGATGTCTAGCATATGTTCGGTACCTCGCAGGCTTAATTTGTTTAAAAACAAAAGCATTAGAAAAATGTAGGCAGTCCTTCTGAGTTATGGTTCCTTTGCACTAAAGGCTGTTCCTAAACCCGACGTGAGACAAGCCCGAGAGAATCATATAGATTTATGGGAAGAAAGGAATCTTATAGATACAGAATAGGGATAATAGAGAGGTGTGGGAACGTTGGGCTGGGAGCCCTCAGCTGAGCTGGCTCAGCCCCCGGAGGAGCTGCGGAGCCTCCATCCTTGGAGGTTGCAGGGCTTGGCTGGGTGAAGCTGTGGCCGGCGGGGCTTGTGTTGGGACTGCAGGGCTCAAAGACCTCCAGAGGTCCCTTCCAGCCAACGCTTCCCGTTGTGGGTTGGTTAATTTAACTACCAAGGTCATGGAAGCTTTGGGGAGAGATGACTTCCTATCCCATGTTGGCTGTAGCATCTCTTTTGTCGCTCAGAATTATTGAATAATACGGCTATTATAGTCCTGGTTTCCTGCTGAAACATTTATCCGTGTGTGCCTTGTCTTTTCTGGTGTACTCTGCGTTTTTTTGCATTTCTTGCCCTTCCAAACCCTGGGCATTGAACGTTGATAGCTCTGAAAAACCAGGCTCCTTTCTGGGCTCGCAGAAAAATTCCCACAGTCCTAAAAGTAAAATACCATTTTACTCTCATGGTTATTGGTGAAAGTAGTATGGGTTGTCAAAGAAAACAGCCACTCTGCGTTGAATGCCTCAGTAACTCAATAATGCCGGGGTGCAGTTACCAAGGGCATAACAGCCTGTGCGTCTTGCAACAACCAGTTGAATTTGGGTAACTTTAGCATATAGCAATTTCTGTCTCCAAACCAGTAATAAAAGAAAGCAGTACAAGTCAGCAAACATCTGGACGTGGGGAAAGCCTTTGATTAATGAGGAGGATGGCATTATGCCTCTGTCTGAGCCACAGCCAGCCATATTATTGGTTTTTTTTTTTTTTCAAGAACAAAACCGTAACATGCCAAATGAGATTGGAGGCCTTTAACTCGTGATACACATCCCTCAATTAAGCTGTTTCGCCCCGGATTTGGGTAGCTATACACCGCTGTTGATAATTGATTTGTCTTCCGATAATGCCTGGCGTTGCTGAGCAGAACATGGGGGAGAAATGTTGCTCCATGTCTTTGTTTCATTTGGGGTTTTGGTTTAACATCACCCTGTTGTTATCTGCTTGCACGAACAGCTGCTCAAGTTCTGGAGGGTTGATTTAATAACAGCTTTAATTCCTGGTTGCTACTGAGAACCTCAGTAATGTAAACAGCCCCCATCTGTCTACGTGCCCTGATGTCCGCTGGCGCCCGCGACGGGGCAGCACCCTCCCCGCTGTCACGACGATCCCAGACTTCTCCTGGTGAGCTCTGGAGCATCCCAGCTGCAGAGTCCACCTAGACTCGGGGTGAATTTGGGTGCTCTTTGAGGGCTTACGGCACGCAGGCTTTTTGGAGGAGGGCGGGAGTGTGCTGTCCTGCTGCACTGTGTTACTCTGGGGCATCTTGGTCATTTTTGCTATAAAAAAAAAATCAGCCACATTCTCCATCGAGTAGGTCCTGTCACATGGGTCCACGCAGGAGTGGGAGAAAAGAGGGTCAGGGTGCTGGAGGAGGAAAGACTGCAAGCGGGTCTCTGCTGGGAGAGAAGCTGTTTATCTTTTGCCGTTGTTTATTTGCCTTTGCTTTTGTTTTTACTTGTTACTTACTTGGCCCGGTCGTCTTCCTCATTCTTTTTAATCTTGACTTTTCTAATTACGCTTACTTGGTGCATCCACGTAGCGCCGCAGTGGTGTAGGGTCTGTGCTTTGCCTCTTGTTTTGTGTTTGCTTTCCGCTGTGTTTTATGCATCAGCTTGAGCGTTGCCCAGATTCTTCCTGGGAAGGCAAACCCGTTTCCACTGGAGCTGAAATACTTCTGCTCTGGTTTTGAATAAATGCAAAAGATGTTGATTATCTTTCTGTGATTGTTCAGTCAAATAGCTGAAAACAGTTTGAGGATCTCTTTGCTCACGCTGATAAATACACTTTGTTTGGGACAAAGTGGTTTTCTTCTGTCTTAAAGTTGGATTTGTATACCCCGCTCTATGTATTTTCTCCCACGTTCACATGAAATGTGTCTTGCTGAATTGCGTGGCAGGGGCACGTGATCCACGTGTGACAAAAACGTCCGTTCTGTCTCGCCCTAAGGAGGGGGAGAGGAGCAAGTTGGTAGTTTGGTATTTTGTTGTTTTAGTGGCTTGACTGCTACGGTAGGTGATCAGAGATGGACATGGACAGAAAAACGCCCCTTCTGTGCTGGGAGTATGTCTTCTTCGGCACTGCAAATAAAACAATGCTCTTAAGATCAATGCGTAAAATGTGACAAACCTCGTGCTTGTTCACAGATATCTCTGCAAAGTCTTTTACAACAAATACCCGCTCATTCTTTTTTTTCCTTTTTTAAATTATGTTTTCTCCCCCCTGCCCACCTTGCCAAGAAAAGGGCTTTTTCTTTCCCTGTGCTTAAAAGGATCACCTACTGTAGGAGCCTCTCCTAGTAAGATGCTGGGTACTATAGTTTTGTAGGTAGTTCGTGCAAGAAATGGTGGGGAGGAGGTACAAATGTCATTAAATTAGACTGTACACAATTTTGGGGGAGGAAAAAACCTCAAACCCTTGATTACACCCTGATTTTCAGGGTCTCGTAACTTTTCTGTTTGAAATCGCCATCTGCTGAGATCTGGGAGGCAAGTGGTCGGCACAGATGTGGGATTTGTCTAACAGAGAATTTTGTAGATCACTTGAAGCAGCTTTTGAGTTTCATAATACAAAAATATCTAGGTAATCACTTTCAGCTGTATTCCTGACTTTGTATTTCTGGGGTGGGAATGTATATGAAATCTTTGGCTCGCGGAGATGTAGATTTGAAAAATATGGTCTTTTCATGACATAAGGCTATTGAGTAAGCAGCAAGGCATTAGCAGCACCAACTGATTCTTTGTTTGCTTTGAAACTCGCTGGTTCTGAAACCTAAGAATGGGAGGTCTATGAAAGGAGCAGAGAGAAGCCTGTGTGCTGTTTTTCATTGTGGCATCTTAATCCAGATGTTGAAATGAAAACGTTCATTTAAAAATGCATGGTTGACAATTTCATTTGTTACTCTCAGGTTGCAGAAGTAAGCAAAGCAACTTTACTTTTTAAAGTAAGCAGTGCACGGTTCTTCTCCAAAAATGCATTCTTTTGGGAGCTGAACAAGTAACAGCTTTACAAAAGAAGGTACAAAATCACGGAGCGTTTTTCTGTGCGATTTTGGAGAAGTACAACAGTGAGCTTCAGTTATGACTGAGGAATAAGCTATTCAGTATTTCCACATCGTGTGGACCACATTGAAGCCAAAACATTCTGTAATTCTTCTTGTTGTTGTTGATGCCGCTTTTCCAAATTATGCCTGAGTATGTTTTATACAGCTTTGCAGTGACCGTCCATACAATTAGCAGTCGTCTCTCACACCAAGACCCTAATCCTTCAGTGAAATCCCAGGAAGCATTCGCTGCTGTTAGTAGACAGCAAGTCTGAGGGCTGCGTATTGTCCTGCAATGTTGCAAAAACATCACTGACGTCCTCGGAGGTTGGATTTCCCCGTACATCCAAACTGTGGCCTGCCCGAGTGCTTTCCCCAGGAGAGAATTAGTATTTTAAATGCCTTGCTGATATGTCATCTGCCGTGTTGTTTATTGCATCCTTCAGTCAGTAATTGCCCGTGTTTGAGGGCCAGCTCTGAAAGTCCTTGGGCACCTTTCCATCGTCAAATCCTCCCGGCTCCACGGTGGGGAGAAGCAGTGGGAGCTTTTGCTGCTCATACACGGTTGGGTCTTGGACTGGGCTCTGCAAGTGCTGTCCCAAAAACTGACATCAGGTTTTCCGTTGCCTTTTTGGATGGTGGCTTCTTCGAGCAGTTTGATAACGTTTTGGTTTGAAATGCAGTAAGCTGCCTCCTTGTTTAATACTGGAAGCAATCCTTTTGTACCATTACCTGTAGGTATTTCTTAGTACTGGGAAAGCTTGCATGAAATTCCTTGTGAGTTCATTGTTAGCAGGGACAGGTTTTGAGAGAGTCCAGGGGGTTTTGAAATTGGAGTTTTTTGATCCTTTCTCATGGACATACTTTTAGTGTTTCAAAGCGGCGTATGGTAGGGTTAGCTCACGCGGCTGGGGTAGGGTTTCACTTCTCCCGAATCGCATCTGGGTAGAGCTCTCTGTTTTGCATTCCTGTTTTTTTCAGCAACGCTCCCAGCATGGAAGTTGGGGTATGGTTTTAATCTAAGTGAAGTCAGAAGATATTGCACTTCTTGGTGATCAGACCAGGGGGATTCTTGCCCCAGCCCCACGCACCCTCCTCCCCAGCAAGGCAGATTCAACGTAGCGATTGTCTGCTCCTCGTTGCTAGAGTTTTGATGTGAAATGTAGGGAAACTGAGAGGGTACGGGAGGCTGTGATGCAGCGAGCTGAACTCTAAATTCAAGAAAATAAGTTTGAGCAGCGCTTGCCTGAGTGTTCGCTTGGCGAGAAGCTCGTTGGTGTGTGCGGATTGCTGCTGCCTCCTCCTCCTCTTTCTTCTTCCCCGCCCACTTTTTATCAGGGAAACAAGTTCCAAGCAAAATACTCCAAAGTGATATTTAATTACTCTTTAAAATGCAACTATTTGTCTTATCAGCCATGTGGATTTCTGTTTGCTGCTTTGATTTGACAGTTAGTAGTTTGTAATTTTTAAAAAGCTTACACACTCCAGGAATCTGTGATTTTTATGCCTTTGAAAGTAGAGATGTCGAATTAACTGCAGCTTTGAACTATTCACGGATAATTTCAGGCCCCCCGCTTTCAGCAAATAACAAGCTGACTCCTGAGCTTTCAGGCTGGCTTGAATACTGAATTATCGTGACTTTATAGCTGTGTGTCTTCTCTAAACCAGTTCCATGGCACATCACAGCACAATGCACGATAGATTTGAAACATTTTTATAGACAGATCGCTTTGTGCTCATGCCATCTCCAGATAATAACAATTAGGAAAGGGGGGAGTAATGCAAGCGTGGGGAGGGTGCTTGGATTCATTATGACTTGGGCTTTGTGCACATTAATTCCCCTCCGCTCCCGAGGTAGGAGCCCCGGCTGGGGACCGGGGGGTGTTCGGCGGGGGGAGAGGGCTTTCCCCCGGCGCTGCCTTGACGTACCTCTGCAGGGCAGCTTCCTCCGGGCTGGCTGGGACTGCTGCTTCTCTGCTGATGCTCTGTAGGCAAAAAAAAATAATTAGAGTTAAATCTGTAGGTCGTAAGGTAAAGGCATGGCCAGTGGAGAAACTGGGAGCGGGATGAGTTGACAAGTAAGCAAATAGACATATTAAATTCTCTCGTGGGAAAGTGAATTATACAAGTATTTCAGATTGCAACGTGAGCTTCTTGTGTGATAGCTGATCGCATTTTCATCATCTCAGTTTTCCAAAGAAAATGTAGTGTCTTACTGATTTGGCTTAGAGTACGCACAGTTAATGGAAGGGTGGAACTAAGAAGATGCAGGAATGGTTTCTGCATACTCTCACGTCTGTCTTTCAACACGGCGAACAATTGCAACCAACAATTAATATGTAAAGAATTTGCGGTCTTTATTTAGTGCGAGCGACTGCTTTGGTTGTGTCAGGGCGTTAGCTGAGCTTTTGCAATCTGATCAGCCCCCCCCTGCTCGGAGCCCAGCAAGCCCCTCTGGCCTCAAAACGAAGCGATGGGAGGCACGGGGGAGCGCGGGGGTGCTGGCTCCCTGCCCGAGCAGGGAGGTGAGCGCTGGGCACAGAGCCTAAATGCCGGGGAGGATCTGCTCCGTAAAGGATGCGCTTCGAATGATAGGTGCCATCGGAACTGCAGAGACCAGGAACGGTGCATGGCAGCAGGGAGAGCATCTTCAACGGGGTCACAGGGAAGCAAAGTCCAGGCAGAGCAAACGTGGAAGCCGAAAGCTGGTAATGAGGAAGGCAGCGGGGCTACCCAGTGCTGCCGGGGGCAAGGCTCGACAGCCTCCTCAGGCAGACAAAGCTCTGTAGCAGCCGGGTGGTGTGAGAGGTTGCGGCGTGTGTTTTGCACCCGTGAAGATCTGCAGTGGTTGAAGCTGTCCTGCCCAGCCAAGCAGAGAAACTCCAGGGTCCTTCAGCAACATTTGGTCTGTCTTTGCAACTGTGCCTAAATCGAACCTGACTTTAAAATATTTTAATGGAGAGAAGGTGCAAAGGTCCCTATTTAAAATGAATTTGCCAAGAGTTACCAGATTTTTATTTTGTGTCTGAGGTATAAAAAAATAGCTGGTGGCATCCTCAGATGTGAGCGGGGGCTTGGTGTGGCGGGCCCCCGGGGAGGGGGTGGCAGCCGGCGCAGGGGGTCAGCTCCCACCGGGAGGGATCTCTGCGAGGCTGGGCTTTGACAGCTGAGAAGGGAGCATTGTTTTATGTTTCAGTGCAAGGATTTAAGAATCTGGGTGAGAATTAGGTAATGTTTGCAGAAGAGAGTAGAAGGCAACTGAAATGAATTGCAACTGCACGAGTGAGCCGAAGAGAGAAATTCTAGTTCTCCCTCGTTCCCAAGAGATTCCCACTGGAGAGATGAAGTCATAGCCATTACTTCATTAGTGTTAACTCAGGATGCTGACAAATGAGCCCTCTTGATTTGTGCCGGGCTGGTTGAAGAGAATACTGCGCTGGCTCTCACCCCGCGCCTCGGCAGTCGCTGCCCTTGCCGTGGTGTTGGCAGAAGCGCGCGCCAACTCCCCGGCCGCGCTGATTCAGCTCAGTGTTTTCTTCTGAACTGCCACCGCTTCGTCCCGCGTGCCAGCTCCGAGTTGGCTTTTATAAATCCTGCTGCGCAGAAGGCGGCCGCCGAGGGATGGGTGGGCAGGCAAGTGTGAGCAGCAGCCTTGTACTTGCCAGAACCTCTCTCCATCAACGCCCCAGCCCGTGCCCAGTGCGGGGAGCGTTAATGGTACCCAGCGGTCCGAGCCCCGGCTTCCAGAGCAAACAGACGGGTGTAGGATCTCACCCTCACAACTTGCAGCATTGCTGTGGGAGTCCCTTTTGGAAAAAGTGTGAAATTTATTGTAATACGTGCTGAGGATCTTATGGCGGATCTGAGCTGCTAAATCCTCTAAACCTGAGCCCGCAGCTTCATTGACAGGGCCTCTCACTTTGCTCTGCTCCAAGCTTATGGTTTCACTGCTCCAATATTTTTCCATACATGGAAGCATTCCTGCCCCAGCCTGGGCTAATCCTGACATGCCACTGCATCTGGATGTTAGCTCATTTCTCGCAGCTGACACTGTGCAAAGGCAGATGTCTGAACTTACTTTTGTCTAAATAGATTTAATTCAACCAGCAAAAGTCTCACCCCGTAGGTAAGCAGGGGGGTGGGTGGGTGGGGAAGTGGTTTTCCATTTTATCGACCTCCCAGGGCTGTTAGGTGGATGAATTGGTCCCTGGTAACGCCGTGCTTTGGAAATGCTTGGTATTTAAATTGCAAAGGGTACAAACCATGTTTTTGTGTCTCCAGCAGAAGCCAAACCCATCTCCCTGCTGTTGCTCGGCAGAGAGGAGCCCCTGCCCACCCATCTCGTCCCAGCATTGCGTGTTCCCAGCCTCTCCCCTCTGCTCTGACGGCTCTTCAGAGGCTCCATGCTGTTTGGGGCGTATTTAGTAGCTCGGTGAGGGTGGGAGTGCTGCGCTCTGGCAATTGAGCCGAATGCCTTAGTTGTACGGGAGAAAGAGATGCTTGTGCTAGTGAGCTGCTGTTTGAGCCGGGGACCTGTTCCTAATCCTTCCCTCGCTGGGATGGGTTGTAAGTTTTAATTAAATGTCTGTAAGGTGCTCTGCAATCCTCTGCTGAAAGGCCCTGTTTAAGGGCAAAGCCTTCGTATAAAAGCTAGAGACCTTTTCCACCCGTCGGGAAAGAGTTGGAGCTAAAACTGTGAGACTGAAGCAGTTGAGTCTGAACAGATGTTGGTTCTCCCCATCTTTGATAGCTCAAAAGGATTATTCTGCCTCTCCCAAAAAAAGGAGGAGAAACACGGTGATTTTATTAGCGTTGCCAGGGATCTCGGCTCCATCCCCTCCTGCTCGCTGCTGGTTAAAAGGTTGCACGCTGGGCTGGAGGTGTGCGTGGAGAGTTTCGGTAGTGGGCTGCGCTGTTGCGTTCGCAGTGCGGCATCCACTTGCCCAGCCCCTTGCTGGGGGTCCCGGGCGAGGGGGCGAGTCTCGGTTTGCCCTCTCTTCGCTTGGCTGCTGCTGTTGTGTGCAGGAATAAGACGACTTGAACTCAACCAGAGGGAAGACAGCAAGGGTAAAACTGGTTTCAAATTAACCAAGCCGCGTGATGGTGCGGGAAGGAGAAGACAATTTCCAGGTTTGCTGTTGGAGCCGTGAAGCAAGTGAAACCTCCTTTGCGTGACTGTTTCAGCCCCTGAGAAGTGAGCGAGTCCAAGAGCCCGCAGGTGCCTCCAGCCCCGCTGAGGGACCCCCCGCCCCTCCCTGTGCCCCTCCAAACGCAGCCCAGGGTCTGGGTGACAGCAGCGCTGTGGTCCTTGCACGCCTACTTGGGTCTGACGGGATTTCGGCATCGGACAGATCACCAGGATGTTAGAAATGTTTATTTTTTTCCCCAAGTTTTTCTGGCTACTGTTCTGTCGCTCTCAGAGCGAATCGAAGGGCACCAAGCTACAAATCCTGCCTTGCAAGTACTGCCTGGGTGTAGGAATGCACTTCTTTTATCAACTGATAGCTGGTGTTTTAAGAGGGCAGGGAGCTGTGCTTATTTCCTTCTGAGAGGCTGATGACTCTACAAGCTTATTTTTTAGGGTGCTCCCTTTTAAATTCTGGTTTGTGGCTATAAGGCAGAGGTTGCATCACTGTTACGTTACAGCCTGCTTCTAACGAGCTCTTCCCTGTAATCTCCGCGCTCGGGAGCTTTGCAAATGGCTGCATGCATTACAGGGAAGTCCTGCTGTCTTCGTCTGACGGGCAGGGAAACTGAGGCAAAGAGGGAGCTGGATGAGTGACCAGAGCAGGGCTCTGCAGCCGATGCCGCCGGGATTTCCCGGTCCCAGCACCCCAGTCCCATGGGAGCAGCCCTGTTTCCCCAGCCCCATGCAGCACATGAACTTGAGTCCTGGGTCGTGCTCAGCTTCCCTGCCCGCCGCCACGTCAGCTGCAGCCATTGCCCCCCGCTGCTGCTGCCGTCGTGCCGCAGGCTTTCAAAATCGGTTCGTTCCAGGCTTAGAAAAGACCTGGTTTTGTGTCCTAAGTGCTGGATTTTACAGATATAGAAAGGGAAAGGTCTCAATGCCTGCAGCTTGATCTTCTAATCTGAAAGCATGGAAGTTTTTCATAGGAAGATTTGCTGCCCAGCCTTCTCAATGCAAGTTTGCACAAATATGTTTTATTTCTACAATGGGTTGTAGCAGCTGGATGCCGCCCACCAAGATTACTGATATTTAGGTCTTTGATTTTGGTGGAGACACATAGCAATAAATTAAATGAGTAGGGGAGTTTGAGAGTGGTACAGATGGTGGGAAACTGAGGGCAGGGACAGCTTAAGTGCTAATGTATGGCACAGCTTTGGCTCCTTTCTTTTTTAAAGGAGTGGAAAAAGCTATGGGCTGCTCTACCAGCAATTTTGCCTTCCCCTTGTCTTCAAAGACCTGCAGGCCACCCCTATTGCAGTGCTTCCTTGACGGTCAAGAAAGGAACGCCCTGTGCATGCTTCTGCCTGCCGGCACAGCGATGCCCTCCGTGCCTTTCTGTCCTCTCGCGAGCCCGATCCTGGCTTGCTGCGCGCTTGGGTGCTCTCTGTCTTCGGTTTTCTGCTTTCCTGGCAAATGCTGGGAAAGCCCGACTGTTAACTGAGATTTCTTGAATCTTTGTAAGTCTTTCACTTTTTTCCCTCATTAGATCTGACCCGTTTTAGGTTTCGTTCAGCTGTGGGGATTCAAGTGGAACGATTTCATTCCCTTATCCACCTCGGTCTGCGTTAACTCGCTGTGTCTCCTGACTGACGGTTTAATTATTGTGTGTGACAGGAGCAGCCAGGGCCCCATTTGGCAGAAGGTGTTTATCACTTAGGTGGTGCACAAAGTAGATGTCTGCTGCCTTGGTCGCTCCCAGGATGGGTTTTTTGCCTAGAGAGGCAGTTTTCAAGGCAGTTAATTGCCACGTTGTGAAGCAGAAGGGTAGGTGGCTGTCCCTGCCTTTCCCTGTGGGCATATCCCCGCTGGCTGCATGGGGCCAGTGGCTTTTGAGGTGGAAAGATGGTGACGTGGTGGGTTGGGGAGAGCCTCCTAGGATGGGAAGAGCTGTCTCGCGGGGGGGGGGATGGTGAGCGTGGGAGGAGCAGGCAGAGGGATGGGGAGGGATGGATGGAGAGAGGCGCGGGGACCAGGCTGGAGCGGGGAGCGGTGCCTCGCCTGGAAAGTCACTTTGCTCCAGACAGCCCGGCTTTGAATCACAGGAAGGCTCCGGATTTTACTCCATTTTAAAAATGAAACGCCCTGTGAGCCCTGCATGTTTTATGTTGCTTTTTGGCTCGGGCTGGCCGAGCAGCAGCCCTGTGTTGGGCCGCATCCAGCATCCTGTTTTTGATGTTTGTCTCCATGAGGATTTGCTGCAGTCTTCACAGCTGAAAAAGTGGAGTCGTCTGCATAAAACCCAGTAACTCTAGGTTCAGAGGCCACCAAATAACACCTCTGTCTGTGGCCATCCCTCTAATTATTAAAATAATAACCCCAGGTAGAGCTTACAGCCCCGCTGGCGGCTCAGGGTCTGTTGTGCTGGGACCTGTACAGACAACCGCATAAGAAAGAGACGGTCCTTACCCTGCAGTTGGTTATCTAAAGGAAATGTCCCCCTCGCGCCGTGGGGAGAGGGTGGGTGCCTCTCAGCAGTGACAAGCCAGGCTGGCAGAGACGCCTCCCGCCTTGCGGGCGCAGAGGTTTGGGATCTGGAAGGGGAAGGCAAGCGCAGACCTCCTCCACGGCTGTGCCCTACGTGAGGTGATGCGCTTTGCGTGGCCGCGAGCTCGCAGAGTTCTTCCCTGCCAGTGGCTGGTCCTTAGTTTTGTCCTTGTGGCTGCTTCTGCCCGGTGGCTTGGCAGGAGCCCCGGCCATGCCTGACTTCCCTGCGGCTGCCGCAGCCGCCCGTCTCTTCTCAGCAGCTGGAGGTCCGTCCACGCGACCGTGAAGGTGTGCTGCTGGCCTTCACGCCGAGATTTGGGAACCTCACCTCCTTTATGCAAAAGCATTTATTCCAGCCAAGCTTGTGCAGCTGGTATGCGCTAGGCTGCTCAGAGGAGAGAGGACCAAAGCAAACAGGCAGAAGTTTGTCGCTTGGATTCGGTCACTGTCCCAAACCGACTGGGCGGTTTGGGTCAGCGGGTTAAACTAGCATTAAAACGTGCTGAAAGCTTGGGGACGGGTGTCTGCCTGCCCGGTTACAGGGATGCCCATCGCCCTGATGCCAGTGCACCGAGTCCATGCGCCTCCTGACTTCATGATGGTGCTTTTTCTTCTTGGGACTTGAAACTGGAGATGTGATTTACACGTGGCATGTGGCTGGGGTAGAATTAAGTTGTGTAAAAGCCGGTTACCTGCGGTGGCTGCCATCTCTGGCTGAGCGCATCTCCGGCTGCTTCCTCCCCTCGGCTCTCGAGAGCTGGAGCGAGGATTATCCAGAACAAATCCTGTTACTCAGCTGCTTCTGTGGCGGAGACCTGCTGGGCGCAGGGATGAACCCCTCCTCGCCCCAGCAACCCCAGCAGCAAAGCAGTCGCAGGACAGGAGTGCCCCATGGGACATAAATCACGTTGCTGTTTGCAGATGGGTGAAGATCAGGGATTTTTAGGGTTTCTTTGCCAGAAAGTGGCAGTGTTGATTGCCAGGCTTAGTAGTGAAGAATTTGAAGTTGTGATTCATCCCTCAATCCACGTCTTAAGTATGCAGTGGTAAAGCTAGGAAAATCTGTGTATGTATAAAGTGTTTCCTCTTATGCAGCTGAGACACCCTTAGGTGCAGCAGTTATTATTTTACTTAATTGGGATTGAAACACCAAACGCTTAGAACGTGCCAGCTCGTGTCTGTTGTGGGGAAAACTCAATTACTCAATAGAAAAGTCTTTTCATCCTGCTACGCTGAAGAGAAAATAAGATCAAATCTATTGAAAAGAAAAATTCCTGACATTTTTTTTGTCATCTGCTGAGATGGTTATTCAGGCCCCTGGAGGTGGCTTGGCACAGGCGGTTCTTGGTGAGGACACAGATTTGAGAGGCAGCTCCCGAGAAGGAGGGTGGTTCTTTGGTGATGCTCAGACTTCTGGTATTTGGTTTGATCTTCTACTTTTCAATTACTCCAGCAGTTAGCGCAGTTACAGGTTATGCCTTGCCTTTGCTGTTCTCTATGTGCTTCTTGGGCGGTGTTTGCTGGCCCTGAGGAGAAACCAACCTTGTGCAAAAGTGCATGCCGGTGCTGCAAAGGCACCGGTATGTGGATGTGAATCATCATCCGTGGGGATGTTTGCTCCGAACCTCTGCAGCCGGTGAGATGGTGCCTGGCTCCGAGCAGCTCGTGCATGGGATGGTGCTTTGCCCACGCTGCCTGTGTCCACCTACAGCCGCTTAGTGACATACAAACAAGGGGCAAAGGCAAGCTGTGCCTGCTGTTCTCCTCCACTTGTTAAATAATTACAGTCAGCCTCGCAGAGCTGAAGATGAGACAGAGCCCACCGGTGACGCGTGGGGTGTTGGTGCCGCGGGCTCATTGCCAGAGGGATGCTGAGAACGCGAATCCTGTCAACAAGAAAGAAAACTTGTTCTGTAGCTGTGCAAATTAGATGCTGTGCCGCAGAGGTAGAGAGGAAAACCCCTGCCTCACCTGAGCTTGGGCGGTCACTTTTCTCACAATTTTGTTTTGTTTTTTCTCTGCCATCACTGGCAGCGTTTGCTTTCAGAGCATCAAGCTGTCTGAACCAGTGTGTAATTCCTGTGGAGGCTACATCACGCTGACGCAGAGCTGCCAGACACCTTCTGATTTCAAAGTTGGGAACTGCCATTTACTCGCACGTTTTCAGTGTTTCTTGTTTCTGCTGGTGAAAGCACCTACCGACAGAGAAATGGGTGTCGATGTGAGCAGCGTCTGCTGCAGCGCAGAGCCTGTTGTTCAGCGAACCGGGTGAATGAACAGTCGCACTCCAGCTTCCCTGTTAAGAGCCGCTGAAGAACACCGCAGGGTTTTTCCCCCCTTGCTTAACTAAATGTTACTCAAGAAAATAAGTTTAATCAAGTCCAGACCTTTTTGCAGGAACTGCTGTGCTCTTCTCCCCCACCATGCTCTCCTTCCCCTCGCAGTGAGCACCGTGCCGGCTCAGCCAGCGCTTGCCTGTTGTGTTGGAAGAGCCTTGTTTGCTTGGTGGGGTTGAAAGATCCTGCAGCGGCCATCCGAAGAAAAGAGCAAAATCCCAGTGGTCTGGCTGCCGCCCCTCTGCTCTCCTGCCTGTCGCAGCCCGTCTGAGCCTGATTTCTGCTCAGGTATGAGCTCTTTTCCATTCTGTTTACGCTCCACTTACCAAAAGAGGTTGGAGCCAGATGATTTTTCTGCAGAGGATATAATTTCATTGGAGAGAAGCGGGAGTTGGTAAAACAATCCATGGGATTAGTAGCACCTCGGCTCCTGGAGGATCTCCCCACCTCCTTCTCGAGTCTTACTTCTGTTCTTTGAAAGCTGAAATTTCCATTGCTGTTGATGCCCTGCCAGGCATTCTAGCAGGGTTACTTTCCCTTGGATGCAGTTCAAGAAACTATCGTTCCTTTTCTCTATCGTTTGTCATCAAAGGGCGGGGAGCGCCTTCCCTGTGCTGCCCTGCGGCCTCCAGCGCTGGCAGGAGTAGATGGCCATGGCTGCTCTGCAGACCCACCACGCTAGAAATGTGAATTAGAAAAGATTTTGGTGGCAGGGAAGCTGAAGCATTTGTGTCCTCAAGAAAATACACTTAGACATTTAAAAAAAAAAAAAAAAAACAAAAACACCCTCAAAATCTGTTCAGGGTACTGGCAGAGGTCTTGGTTAAAGCCCTCCTCCACCAAAGCAGCGATCCGAAGGTGAAATGTTCGTCTTTGTGATGTGCTTTAGGTTTGTAACATTCAGGCAGGAGTGGCCTAAGGACTTCTGAGAGACTCGAAGCACGACATTTTTATCTTAGTAAAGACTGCTGAAGTCAGAGGTTTTAGGTAAAAAAAGTCTTGGGGCAAGGGCAGCCTCAAAATTGGGGTGGTTTGGGGTCTACGCAGGCTGGAGCCGGCGGCAGGTCTGCCTTCGCCAGCCGTTGTTGCTGTGCCGGGTGCCGCAGCACGGGATGCTGTTGCCACGGGGGGCTAGTTGGGAGAGGACACCCACCCTCCTGCATCCCGCAGCCATGCCCTCTGCTCGGGCACAGCCCGCTTTCTCTGGCACTGGGCATGTGTTCCAGTTTTATCGTATCTTCCTTGCTTTCGGGGTTCAGGCTAACTCTTTCACATAATCGTAGCGTGTAGATTAAAAAAAAAATAGTTTGTTAGAACTGGGGAAAAAAAAAAAAAAAGAGCACTGAGTTTAGGAAGGAAAAGAAAGCCCAAGCATAGCTTTCTGCTGCTTGTAGGAGGAGCTGGCTACAGGACAGACTGTTTTCTGGTGGCTCCTCCATGCCTGTCGGTGTGATATCTTTAATCTTGGTGATGTGTGTCATTTAAGTAGACTGTGTTGGGTGAACTGGTGTGTGTCTGCTTCCTGGATGTCCACCTGATTTACCTGATCTCTCCTTATCCCCTGCCTTGCCTTGTCATAATGAAACTACAACAGGTTTTAGGGTTGTTGGGGGAAAACCCATTTTCCTAGAGAGAATATAGAGGTTCGCTGGATTTTCAGAGAAAATGTATGAGCTTTACTGATGGGAGAACCGGCCGAGCGAGTTAGCGGTAGATTTGAGATGTTAGCTTTGTGGCTTTTGTCTACCAGAGCCTGAGCAGTATTTGATGTGCAGACATGTTTTCAGACATTTTTCATAGAGAAGGTGTTGGCAGGTCTGTTGTTAACACCCTTGCCTTTAGGCCAAACTATTGAAAATTCAAGTTCAGCTTGAATCTCATTTCAATGGCTTGGAAGGCCGCAGTCTGATGGGCTGAAAAATCTCATCCAACTCCAGCCCTTATTAGGAGCTTAATATGAAGTGCAGCCAAAGCCAAATAAGGGGGAGGGCAGAAAAAAAAAAAAAACCCAACTAGTCAAATGGAACAAGAAATGTGCATCCAATTTACAGTATTCCTCTGCAACCTTAATTCAGCCCCCTGTATGCGTTACGATGCAGTTTCTCATTACGGGATCACGTATGGTTTTTTTCCATAGCACCCCTGCCCTTGCTGCTCGGGGAGGGCAGTCAGGGCGGCCCAGTGAAGGATGGGGTTGCGTGTGTAGGACCTCAGCCCTGCACGGTGCAGGACTTGGAGGGAAGGGAGTGAGGCAAGTCATGGAAAAATAGCAAGAGTAAAGCGATGGTTAAGGAGACGGGATTCCTGCTCTGCTTCTGCCGCAGGGCTCGTGTATGGCGCCGGGTAAATTGCTTTTCATGCGCAACGAGGGACTTGATTTCCTAGGTCCCCAGGCTGAGGGTTGAGTTGCAGAAGTGCCGAGTGCTCCTGCTGCAGATGATCTCATGGGAAGCTGTATGTCAAACATTTAAAATGCTGCTTGGTGCTATTTATTTTTTAAAAAGGGAGCTGTAGGCTGATTCTGGAACTGGATGCCCAGAGCTTCTCTGTACCTCTTTTCTTCAGCTGTAAACTGGAGGTGTTGTGAACGTAGTTCTCTAGGATTTTATGAAAATAAATTCACCATCGTTTGAGAAGTATCCCAGTCTGTAGTGGCAAGAGACCTTCATTTTTGCCTTGGAGCAGCACATGAAAAGTGTGAAGAGGGCTGAGTGCCGCGCATGAACAACCAGTCGAAAACCAAAACTGAATAATTCCTCACTTGTTGGGCGTCTTCTATTCTCGGTAATAACTGCGTCAGGGCTGTATGCACACGTGGTATGTGGCCATGCTGTAAAGACCCTATGCAAGTGGACCAGATTAAAGCTACAGAGAAAACTAATTTCCAGCACATCCTAGCTTTTCAGGGCTTGGCAACTGTAGTATTTTCTTAGTGCAGCCCTTCAGATGTAATATGGTATAAATTACAGGACTAGGCGAGTAAGGATTTGTGTGCAGAGGGTACAGGCATTGCTGCGTCGCAAACCTTACGGGGAGGAGGTCGAACGGCTCGATCCTGAAGGTGGTAATTCTTTTGCATTTCTGACCTGTAGCAGAAAGTGGGAGGTTTTTGGATCATCCAGGAAGGACCTTGTGTGTAGTGTAGGCTGCTAACGCCAGACGTCTGCTTTTGGCTTATCTGGACGTGGGTTTCATTTGATCTTTAGGTTGGACCACTGTTGTGTGTTGGAGCCTCACTTGCGAAATAACTCCTGTGTCCATCGAAGAAAGAGGTTGAGGAAGTTATTTTTTCTGTGGTTTTATGGAACTCTATACCATCGTCTGTCTCTAAGGAAGATGTGACGCACGATGGCTTTGCAACTATGCGGCTTGATGGAGAGGCGCATAGCTGCGGATGCTGTCGCAGGGATGCTCCAGCAAGAGGTTTGCAAAGTCGAGAGGCAGCTAGCGTCCTTCTCCCTTCTCCAATATCCTTTGGACTTTGTTCCAGCTTATCTCCTTCCCCTCAAAGTGCGGACTGGGCACTGCAAAGCTCTTTGTGGGAGGAGCAGCAGGTTTCATACCAGCCTGGCAAGGAGAGCCCCACCAGCCGTGCTGTCGGGAGGAAGGGCTGCGCTCAGCTATGCTCCTCCAGGGCTCTGCAAGGTTTCGGACGCAGCTCGCTTAAATCAGCAGATGTTGTCAGGCATGCACAGGCAAAACCTTGCTCTAATTCACTAATTATAAAAATTCCTGGCAGAAGCTCCATGTGAGTCAGCTACAAAAAAATTACTTAGGAAAAAAATAAGTTTATGGTATAAGGCTGACTTTAGCACACAAGAAGAAGGGAAGCTGGGGCTTTTTGTAAATCCAGATGGTCATCCAGCTTTAGCTCACCGCGTCCTTGTCTGTAGAGAGCGGCGAGGGGAGAAGCAGAGTGGGGAAAGCCCAGGGGCCTCATCCTGCTCTGCCCAGAGCTCTCTGAAGCTGGTGGTGTGGCAGGGGGTGGATGCAGAGTTTCTTTTCCACCGCCACAGGAGAGCCGGTGCCCGGCCCGGGAGCTGGTGTGGCTCTGGCTTGTGAATCGGGGCAAGGCAACCCTTCGCTGCCAGCCCTGGGGATGGAGGAGGCTGCTGCTGCCTGCTCAGCGTTCGTGTTTGCCTTTCACCTCGCTGCGCACACTGACCGGCACGGGGAACCGAGGAAAACTCGGATCCGGACAGGGCTTGAATTACCTACAAAGGGTGTTTGCAGCGCTGTCTCCTAGGGAAGCTACCTTTTTTTTTTTTTTTCTTTATAAACGTTGGATTTTATTTTATTTTTGTTACAAAACCCACATAACTAATTTCCCTTGGAATCTTTTGCAGGCGTCTGCTCTGAGTGTGTTTTGGCCTCACTGCCCAGTGCTGGTTTTGAATCCCAGTCCCAGTGGTGGGAAGTTTTTAGAATTAATGCCAGTTGTATTTTTTTAGTAGAATCGCAGTGTCCGCCTGTGGGTTTTAAACAAATATCCTTGGCTTTATGTTTTGCCTGCAGGTAGCCCGTATCCAAAGGGTGTGTAGTCAACAACAGTGATTCGGCAAGGATGCAGCATTTCCCCTTTGTCGAAAATTACTTTGTATTTGCTTTTGTAACCTAACGTGCACCTTCCCGACCCCGCTGCTGTACCTAGCTGTTCTGATCCACTGCAGCAAGCAGGATATGTGCCTTTGCAGGGGGCTGTAGCACAGGCTCCCAAGGGAGGTGCGTGGAAGCCCCATCAGTGAGTAATTTAAAATTACACCTGGGGAATATGGAGCAGGAAAGAATCCTGCCTGGTGCCTCTGGGAATGGATGCATCTTTAGAAGGTTGAATTTTCAGCTGGACAAAACATACTTGCTTGCACTTAGCATGCACTTGCACTGAATTTTCTGCCTCTGCTGGCTCCCTTCTCACTTTTGTACCTGGTTTTAAGATGCGGCTCCTGAAGCAGAAGATAATTTTTGCAGGATGTAACACCATCCTGTTGATTCCGACCTTCCCTTTATATCCTTTCCGGGATGTCTTTTGTAATACAACCTCACTGTGCTTCCTCTCCCTCGCTGACCGGCCAGCACAGGTTTCTGGCAGGAAGGTGAGCATCTCTGCACACCGCTCTGCCCGCCGAGGCGTGCCCCATGGACGCTGGCATCCCTCCCTTCGACGGAACACCGAGTGCAGCCTCTCCAAACTGCCCTGTCTTGCCCAGGAGTGGCTGGGATCCTGGAGGGCTGTTTTCCCAGGCAAAAAAAAAAAAACTTTGCTGGGGTGGCCGGCTGCTGTGGTCAGCCCGTTGCAGCCACACGTGCGTGGTTACAGTGATCCTGTTGTTCAGGTGCTTCTCGGCATTTCCAGTACAACAACTAGTTTCAGCGGCACTAAGTTGTTCGCAAAGTTGCTGTTGTTTGGGTTTTTTTAATACGCTGTTCTCAGAGAAGCTTTTAAGAACACGCAACTCCCCGGTGTCTCTAGTGTGGCAGTGACAACTGTAGTGCTCGTCAGCTGGATTTTTTTATAGTCTGTTTCCCTTTGGTCAGCAGTTTTTATAGTTCTTTTCCCTTTGATGTTGGTGACTGTCAGCAAAGAAGTTTGAAGCTGGTCTGATAGGTAATAGCTGATAGATAATGTGAAATACTAGTAAAGAAATGAAAGGCGAGCAGAAGACCATGCAGTGATGGTACCAGCAGGAACACCCAGTGAAAGCAGTTGATTTTAGTGTTGAGGAAGGTTAGTATAAACATGCCTTTTACATGGGATGAGAGTGGGAGGCAGAAATCCTGAAAACAGGTTTGTATCTGCATGAAGCTTCCGTCCCTGAAGAGCCGTCTGTATCCTAGAAGAAGCTTTTATTTATTCCTTGGAATCCGGAGTTTGGAGAGCACGTGTTGACCATGCAAACTCTCAGCTTTGCCATAAATCTGTGTTTTGGCAGTGCTTGTCCAAATGCCATATTATCCAGATAGGAATAGATAGGGGATTAAAGCAGAATCCTTTGCTATTTATGGACACCCTTGGGGAATATGTTGTAATATTCTTTTGCATCGACTACAAGGTAACCACAACAACCCAGTGATGCTGTACATGCTAAACCTTCCCTGTGGCCCTCCTGTAGACCTGCAGAGGGGGAAGGGGGGGATGCGGTGAGATATTTCAGCTTGCATATCTGAGATAGTGTTCTTTGGTCTTTAACAATCTGCCACCTGGTGATTCCCTGGGATTCAGAACAGAATCTGGGACACGTGCTTAATTTTTTACAAATGGGCTGGGCTGGGACCTTTAAATCTCTCCTTTAATAAGCAAGTGCAGACTTGGAAAGTATTAATTATTTTGTACTATCAGTAGCAGCATCTTTCTGTAGAAGTAGCTAAGTCCTTCCCTCCCGCTTCATAACTGTCTTTCCAAACCCAGGTCCCGCGTATCTGGGTGTCCCTCTTGGCGCGGGAGTGGCGGAGCGGGCTGGGTGCCAGCGTGCCAGACGGAGCCTGGAAGCGTTCAGCAGAGCTGCTGGCTCAGGCTGTCCTGACGCCCTTCAGCGAACTGAGCAGCAAGAACTTACCCGAGAAGGGCTTTTCTCCCCTTTTTGAAATTGTCAGCAATCCAAAGTGCCGCATATGTGCGCACAGACTTCAACCGTTCAGGCTCCAGCTCTGCCCAGTGGAGAGAGGAGGCCCTCAACCCTCCTGGAGAAAACACAGAAGATCCAGTCCAGCTGTGTTTGAGTTTTACGCTGCTGTATATGGGGGAACTGGAGGAGGGTCTGTGCAGGTGGGCCTCGTCCCTCGGCCGCGTCCTGGCAAGCAGTACCACCGAGGACCGGGCACCTGGACCCTCAGACACCCCTTCATTTGCCCACCGCCTGGCAGAACCACGTGTGTCGTTCATAACATGCACAGCAAACGCCATGAACTTCATAAATTGCAGACAAGCAAAGTTTTTGTTTAGGGGCGCAGCTTTACAGACCAGCTGGCTCCGGTTTGATTTCTCCAGGCTTGGGGATTTCCTGGGTTTGGCTTTTTATTCCAGCTGCCCAGCCCCAAGCAGCCCCTGGGGCATGTGTCTGCAAGGGGGCCAGGCTGGGCTCCTTGCCCGCTCCGTGCGGGGGGAGAGCAACGCAAAGACTGTGAAATGCTGGATTCTCTTACAAAACTCTTTCACTTTTTATTAAGGAGCAGCAGGTTTGTTCTGGGAGTGGGGGAGCACACCTTGCTTCGCGCATCTGCTTCGTGCAGGGCTTAATGCTGCCCATTTTTGTACGTGCTCGCTGAGAAACAGCAAAAATCAGGAGCAAGCGGTTGGCTGGCACTTTCTTTCTCCTTTACGTGCCTGTTTAATTGGATAATATTGCATGGCCTTGCCTTTTTGTTTACCTTCGGGTTTGTTATGACAAAGAAGATGGATTTTTCCTGGCTCTTGCACTCACAGCATGTAAACCAACACGATGCAGTACATGGTCAGTGCGTGAAGCCTGCCGCGACCTGGGAGCTCGGGCCTTTCTTCAGTGCGCCCCGTTGACATTGACTTGTTGCTCAGTGACTGCGTTGCACCTCTGCGACCGGGAAGCATGTCTCTTCTCGCGCTTGTAGCCACTTGCTCGTTCCAGATTGCTTTTTCTGGAAATAGGGGCATTTGAGAGAAGAGATACCTCTGACATATCTCTTTCTTCGCCTCTGGACCTGGTGAATTCTTGGGAAACCATGGGGAAGGAGTCTGTCTGCATCTTCAGCTGGTTTTGCTCTCCCCTTTTAGTACAAATTGCCCCCTAATCTTGGGATGATTTTTGTACAGACTTTTCCTCGAGTCCTGGATTTCTGAGCCCTTATTTCCCACGTAGGGAATTTTTTTTCTTTTTTTTTTTTCCCCCTGTGCATCCTAATTCCTGGGTGATTTCTGTAATTTATCAGTGCTAGCTTGTCATCAGAGACTTGGGATAAAAGGCTTTGTAGTGTGCTGCTTAGCTGGCTGTATAAACATGAAAGTACCAGGTTTTTAACTGGCTTGCTCACATAGCTTTCCTCTGCAAAGCTTTAGCCAAAACACTCCGCTAGATAAAAGGGATACTGAGAAAGTCCAGGTCAGGCGGAGCTTGTCGGAGAAGGGGTATCACATTGATCTTTGGTTTAGTTTTACTTTTATTTCTTGTAACTTCTCAGTAAGAGCAGGGAATGAGGATAAATTGTTTTCATGTCTCGGTGGTCAGAGATTAAGATGGATGAGGCAGTGGGCTGCCTGGAAGAAGCTGTTAAATAAGAGCCTGGCCGTGTCCCCTCTCTCTTGCATCTTGGATGAAGTTGGCTTCATGCTTCCCAGGCGCCCTTCCCCATGCTCCTCCTTGAATATCTGCGCTGGTGAGTGATTGCCTTGAGTTTTCTGAGCTCTTTGAACTAGAATAAATGAGAAGGGCTCTGGGGATGAGGCCTCTCATCTGTCACTTGCCTTTCACCTCTGAGGACACAGGTTTGCATCAGGTGTGGCATTAAATGCACGGGGTTTGGTGCCCCTTAGGTCACATCCTGCTAAGCCTGCCCAAGCTGCTGGGTGTTTGCTGTAGCTGGCGCAGATCCGAAAACCCAAGAGTTTTAGATCCAAGCATTGTCCCGTAGAGTTTAAGAATAAAGAAAGGACGAAGGAGGCTTCGGGTAAGAGGCAGTGTGGTGTTTGGGTTCAGCCTCTGGGGTTTCAGGGTCTTCGTTTGCCATTCTTTGTGCAAGTTTTCACGGAACAGGAATACATCTCATTTGCATCCCAGATTAAAATCTGCAGGGAGAAGTTTCCAGGAGACTTCGGACAATATTCATCCTGTTTTGGGAGGGCACAGGAGGGGTGTACCGCTGGGAAGTGGGATTTTCGGGCTGGTGTCTGTGGGAGCAAAGGCACTGCGTTCGTGGTGGGGGGATGTACCGCAGCATCATTGCGCTTTAGGTATTTAGTGAATTCTGTTTGTAAAAGTGGAGTCAGTTAATCACCAAAAATGCCTGCAGGCTGGAAAACGCGAGACCCTTGGGTAGGGGAAACGGTTGTGTTGGAGCCCCAGTATTTTGCCCCGTTCATGAGAAAAAAGCCCTGTTTGAGGTAGGGCGGAAGGTGTTGCTGTTTGGCACCCGTGCACGGTGTAATTAGGACTCGCTTTACATGGCAGATGTGAAGCTGCTGTGCTGGGGCAGAGCAGGAGCTGGGCTGGCTCTGCTGTGCCCTGCGGCAGCTCCTGTCCCTGCTCCAGAGCAGCCCTGCCATGCAAGTCCTCCCTCTCCTGCTTCTCTGGTCAGCCTCTCGTGGATGATGGAGAGGCTCCCGGCACCTGTGTCCTTGTGCAATGCTCTCTTAATGGTGTTCTTTTGTTAATGAGCATCTGAAGATGATCCTGGCTGGATCTGGGTGCAGGCGGGGACTGCCAGTCCCTTGCATTCTGCTTTGCATGCTCAGGCACCGATGGGGAAAGAGCGTCAGAGAAATGCTCAGCTTTGCACCCGACGAACAGGGCTCTGTGGGGTGCTGCAATAGCTGGGCTTGAGTTCTAAGGCACCAAGAGAATTCCCTACAGAAAGGCATCGCTGCTGTTTGCTGCTGCTGCTGGAATAGCCCCTGGTTGGCATCCTTCATATTGTCACTAAGATGAGACTGAAGCTTGAAGAGGCCTTTTTACTCTCTCAGCTCCTTACCCCCAGCCAAAAGCTTCGGGGTGGGGAGGAGCTGGTGGGTGCAGGCAGGTCGGGCAGGACGCTGGGCACTGGCCCTCCGGTGCGTGGCGGGACGGCTGCTTTCCTGCCCTTTGATGTGCTGCGGGGTATGTAATGAGCATCTGCCCTCTAAGAGAAAACAGATTTGAGTTATAAAGTTGAAAAAAGAGGGAGCAATTTTGCTTAATCATTTTCACACAGATCCACAGGCGTTTCTGTAAGAGCGAGCGGCATCTGGTTCAAGGGCAGCCTTGGCTGCTTTGGGCTCTTCTGCAGTCTCAGGCAGAGATTGATGTTCCAGATGCTGTTCCCAGCAATCAGATCAATGACATGCTTATTCAGACTTTTCATTTTTTAAAGAAAAAAAAAATAGATTATACTTTTTAAGACCATCTGAAGTATCAAAGATCTGTGAGCCCTTTCCCCCGGGCCTCCCCCCCACAGTAGGGCGCCGCAAATTATTTCCCTATTTATGAACACCACTCAGAAAGCAAAAGGAAGCAAGCTGCGTGCCTCGGTACCTCGATATTCACCCGTTGCCTCCCTCCAGCTTCTAGTCACTGCAAGAAATACAGGATTTTTATATTCCAAACACAAAGAATTCATTTCAAGGAGAAAGGACTCAAATGCAGAAGTGCCCCTGTGCCCCGCAAGCTGCACAGGCTGTCCTGGTATGCGCTTTCTGGGCATCTCCAGACTTGTTTGCCTATGTGGGAAAATTACTGAGCTACAGGGAAAGCGCTGGAAAGCTGTGGGGATTTGATTTAAATATGATGAAAATGCAAGACCGCTGCCTGGTTGGCTTGTCGGCTGCCGGCACCCATCGAGGTGGCTGCGAAAATGGCTGCTGTGTTTGCCACTGTGAGTTTGCCAAACCCAGGCTTGTTATTTACCCATTTCCATCTATAGGGACGTCAATGTTGCCCGCTTTGTGGTGGTCGGGGTGTTGTTTTGGAGGTGGAGAGGCTCTGGGAGAGACCAATGTCACTTGCCAGTGTCCCTGGATTTGGCAGGAGCTCTCCCTGCCTCGCCACAGCGAGTCCCATGGGAATGAGAACCCTGCACCAGCTCTCTTATCTGCTGCCTTGGCTGATGAGCTGTAATTACCAAGATCACAACTGCTGTGTTTACCTTGGGATGCTACGGCTACATTTGGCTCCTGGCATACCCTTCGGCTGTCCTGGAATGAGAGTTTCTGGTGGCGATCTGGAAAAGCCACTCGCCAAGAGAAGCAACAGCATCTTGTCTGTCTCAGGCCGGCTGCTGGGCTGGACCCTGAAGCCCATGCTTGGCTTTCGGCGGCATGAACGTGTGGCATCGAGCAGACTTATGGTCTTTGCCACGGTAGATGTTGCAGGTTAATTTTTGCCTATTCGGGGTCTGCATGCGCGTGAGATACAGAAAAAAATTCTACAAAGCGAACTGGAATTAAGCTGCAGGTTTTTTTCTCATTAGTGTAAAATCATAAAATCTGGTGTTTCTGATGTCTCTAAGGAGAGAAGGCGAATTAACTCCTGGAGAATGTAACCGGAGGATACTTAAAAGGCAAATTGTTCGCATACTTTAAAATTTGCATGAATGTAGTAAAAGGTCATCGTAACTGCAGTCTCCTCCTCGGATCCTTGCCTGCCGGTGGCTGATTGCAAGAGCCTGTTGCTAAGTGTTCCTGGAAACGGAATAAAGATGAAGCAAGATAATTGAACAAGAAGGAGGGAGAGGGGGGGAAAAAGCTTGGAGCTCGCAGCCGAACCGCAGGGCTGCCAAACGAGAGGAGTATGTTGGAGTTTGACTCAGTGGCTGCATTTAATCAGTTCTGACCCAGGGGTGGGGAAGGGGTGACCGAGTCTGAAACTTCGTGGCAGATCCTTGGTAAAAGCCACTTGGACGCAAGCGGATGATTTGCTTGCGTTTTCCCATGGCTCGTCCAACTCCAAACACGTTGCTTCCTAGCATTGAGGCTGGAGTGGGGATGGGAAGGCAGACCATGCTCCCATGGCGCTTTGTGCTCTTTTGCTGGATAAAAGCTCTCTTCCTGCAGCATGCGTTTTGTTAGCCTGGGATCTTTTTCTGGATGGTCAGTAATCACGGAAAGCAAAAAGGATAAAACAGGAATGCAAACAAACAAATCCAGAGCTTGACTAAGGCGGGAAGCCTTCAACTCCAGATGACTTGAGGGGTATTTTCTGCCCGTCTTGGGTCAGGCTCCTCTCTGAGGAAACAACTGCTGGTTGTTTCATATGTTGCATTATCAAATAAACCCCTGATGCAGCTCCTTTTTGTTGCTGAAAAGACAAGGAATCGAAACTTCCTCCTTAACTTTGGTCTTTCTCTGGTTGAAGCTCTCTGTAAAAACACCAGACTTTCTCTGTCTCCATGGATCGATTTCCTGGAAACAGTTTTAATAACTGTTTCTGGAGTGATTTTTATCATCCCAGAGCATTTTACAAACTCTGAATATAGTAACAGCTGAAATACAGCCACATCTGAGGAAGGTCGCTGCCAGCGCACAGCAGTCTTTGGTGTTTTATAAAAGAACGCACGATCGGCTCTTCCTTTTGCACAGAATCTCCCTTATTCCCACCAAAAAGATGAGGTAGCACTCCCGCCGTCTAGCCCTCTGCGTCCCCTCCCAGTTTGCCGTCGACTCGAAGCCCCCGTGGCGGAGCAGGCGCCGGGCACCCTCCTCGCTGAAGCTGATTTCCAAGCCTCCCCCTCCAGCTGGGGCTGGCTGTCAGCAGAGGGAATTAATATGCCGCATCTTATCTGACATTTTGAACGTCCCCGTGGGATTCGCGTTGTCATCGGTTCCTGGCAGCAGCCTCTCGTTCTCACCGCGGCTGCCTTCGTGCCGTGCTCGGGGCGGCGGGAGGGATGCTGTGCCGGAGGCTCGCTCGCACCAGGGGTCGGTCCTGCATTCCTGGTGCTGTATTTCATCCGTGTGCTGACTCACAGGCTCTCACCCCTTTGAGAAACTATATATTTTGTGACTTCCATCAGTCAAGTCAGGATGTAGCTGGAGCTTTTGACCTTGGTACTGATTTATCTCTGTCCCCGTTCGTCTTTTTAATTGGTTCGGCAGTTGCAAGACATGCTGCCCAAGCCTTAAAATAAAGAAGAGGGAGCCCCAGCCTGCTGTCTCATTCCTCCCCGGTCGATGGCTCTGGAGCTGGGGGCCTCTTGCGTCTCGGTGCTGGGTTTTGTGGGACGGATCGGGTTCCCTCGCTTGCCCTGCACCTGGCCCACCATGTGCGTGTGTCGTAAACCCCACATCCCCTCCCTGCTCTGCCTCCGTGCCTGGCCCAAACCACATCTCTGCTCCTTCCCTCCCACCCCCCCCGATTTCCCTGTCCCTCCGCCTTCTCCTCGCAGCTAATGCCACCCGCTTTGCTGGAGCGCAGCTCGATGGCAAAGCCCCTCTGCAAAGGAGCAGTTGAGTGGGGAAATGGCTTCTCCAGCCTCCCGCCTGCTGTCTTGTGCTGCAGTTGAGATGTTCGTGCATCTGAGCTGTGGTCGGCTTTGTTCTGCTCCGGTTTTTAATGTGTGCAGCTGATAATTGCAAATGCAGGACTCGCAGTGGCCACCTCCTGTGTAGACATCAGTGGCTCGGTGTCGGGCAGGTTTATGTTCCCGGCCTGCGGCCTTTGTGCAGAGTGGGGGAGTGTCGATCTGGGGAGCAGGAGGAAGAGAAGTGCTCGGCGGGAGAGAGTTTTCCAGGCAGCCTGACCCGTTACATCCATCCGGCCTGTGTCACGAGTTGGTCTGATGGAGTTCCCTGCAGGGCACCCAGCGCCGGCTCGCGCCACCGCAGCTCTGGGGCTCGGCCGTGCCTGTGAAGTGTGTTAAGAGGACATGGAGGCCCTGAGAGCATCGTCATCGGTGGTTTAGCCCAGAGCAGTTTCGTCAGTGGGATGTTTGCACGGGATGGACTTTAATGGCTCCAGAGGAGCAATCTCCTGTGAGCACCGCGGCTGCGCTGGGTCGACGTGGGCTGTGGGACCCCTTCCACCCCAAGAACTGAGGAGGAGTGGGATAACTCCAAGCTGTCACTGGCAGGGACTGCTCTTTCCAGCTGGAGCTTGAGAGCACCTGGGTCTGGTTAGCTCCCGGCATATTTTGACCTGAGTGCAGTTACAGAGTGAATCCCTCGAGCTGTGCCGCCCTTCCGAGCTGCGAGCAGAGCCCATTGCCTGTCTTGCATGCAAAGCCCAGAGCTGCCTCGGCAGCGTGGGCTGCGAGCAGGCGCCGGGGCTGTGGTTACAGCCTTTCTAGCTCTGCGGCTGTGTAACCTTGGCATGAAAATCCTCCTTGGGTTGCAAACCAAGAGTGCTGCCAGACTTGAGATTCAGTGCCGTAGGCTCTGAGACGCCGAGATGGATGTGGCTGTAGGGAGGGCCAGACCAACCAGTGCACCCTCTCCTGAGATCCACTGGAGCAACTGGAGGAAAGTGGTTCCTTTTAAATAGTCTGAGTGTTTGCAGTGGTGCAAGCGCTGTGTTGAGTGGAGGTTTTTGTAGTGAAGTGTCACCAGTGATGCTGTGGATGAGCTATTGCATTTCAAAAGACGCTGCGTAACTAGCAGGTTGCCCAGCCAGTGGGCGCATCAGCAGCAGTGGGCACAAGAGGATATTTGGAGGTGTCTTGGTAGTTTTTCAAGGGTCTCCCATGTCGCCGGTCTGGGGGATGTCCTGGTGCTGGCGTGTCCCGGGGAGGTCGCTGCTCACGAGGCTCTCGGCGGTGCGGCATCCTGAAGCCCTCGCTCCCCTGGGTGCGTTACAGTGCTAACAAATACTCTATTGTTTTCCAGCACTTTGTTGGTCTGATTGTGTAAGGTTCCCTTTCAGATTAACTGCTGAAAACAAAACAGAAACCATACTAATACCTCATTGTGTGCATTAAACAAAACAAAAAAATGCGATTTCCCTGCAGATTTAAAAGGCTTTTGTGTTTGGTGGGAACTCTGTCTAAACTCGGGGCTTTTCAGAAGTCTTTGTTTCTTAATGATCCGGGATTGCAAGGCGATTGACCTCAAGATTACTACCAGCGCTTGATGCCGGCTGCTTTTCCAGCGAACGGTAGCAGCAAAAGCAAAGGCGGTGGGTAGGAAAGCCAGGCTGTAATGTGCGGCGGTTCTGGCAGCCGTCCCACTTCCAATGACAGATGAGACCGGGGACCAAGAGAGACCCTGAACTTCGATTCAACGTCCCAGACTGCCGCCCCACCCCTCGCCTTTCCTATAAACAGATGGAAAAATATCCCTTCCCCATAGAGAGAGAGAAATTATTATTTTTTCTTATTACCTTTGTGTTTACATAGCTGTTTCTTACTCACTGCTAGTCATTTGGGGGCGTAATTTATAGGGGCCGTGTGTGATACACTTCTACATGTGTCTTAAATCTTTCCCACAAACACTTTAACTCCCTCCGTCCTCACTGCTTTTTATGTGTTTGTCTTGCTGTCTTACCTACCTACCAGGAAAGCGTGAAAAAATGTCAGTGAAAACAAGTAACAGAAGGTGGGCTCAAGGTGCAGGCAGACCCCCTGGGTTCTGCACCCATCTTTGTGCAAGCCCTTGTGCCCCCATTCTCCTGGGGTAAAGGGAGAGCGCTTGGCCCAAAGCAGAACCGCAGGGAGATAAATTGTTTATGAAATCTCTTGAGATGCTCACATGTAAGTGTCCTTTTAAGAGATAAAGCAAGGCATGCACATGGAGGAAAAAAAACCAAAACATTTCTTGGAAATGCAGAGAGGTGTATTTCCTAGTCCTGGGTATGATGCTGCATCCTTAAGTTCTGCATCGTCTTTGGGCTGTTGAATACAATTTGAGGAACACCTGGAAGAAAAGAGGTTTATAAAAGACATCCTTGTAGTGTTGATAGACCAGCCTGTCTGTCGCATCCTCCCTGCATGATTTGCTGCCTGCGTTGTTATCTGTATGTTTAGACAAACGCTACTTCGCCCTGATCCTGGGATCAAATCAAGCTGCCAGCCCAGCACCGCTTTGAAACTCGCACATATAAAACAACCAGGCCACCTCCCGTGTCGGCTCCGGGCCCTGGGGCTTTGCTCTCCATAGATCATGTTAACCACTCTTCAGATCTGCTCAAATTAAATGTTTTCCTATCAGATGTGGGCTGCGGAGGATCCAGCCTGTCAGCCTGCTTGTGCGTCAGGAGGAGAGGAGGCAGCTTGTGCTCCGAGCCAGGCGTGCGCACGCCAGCCATATGCTGCTCTGCCCTCAAATAAAATGCTCAGCTCGCAGTCGGTTGGACGGCTTAGCCCGGGAAATTGCAAAGAGCAATGGTGCCGGCGCTGGGCGACCAGGGTGATAAGAGGAAGAAAACGGCAGGAAGCGAGGGGGCCGGGATGTGAGGTTGGGCTGGCCCGCGTCCCTCACCCCGGGGCTTTGGCTGTGCAGCTCCTTGGGGGGACAAAGAGCAGCCCTCCGCTGGTGGCTGCCTTGCCAGAAAACCCCGCGGAGAGGATTTCCTTCCGCTTCGGATCCGACGCTTTCACCTTTGCGTTTTGTGGCTGGGAAGAACAAAAGCCCGGGGCTGCAAGCTGGCTCCTGCCTGGGTCTCCCCTGTCCCCCCGCCGGCTGCGGGGCGATGCAGGCGGCCGCAAGCCAGACCGTGCTGGGCCGGTCTCCCACTGTGGAGCCACAGCAAGGAGAGGGTGGAGGTGGCAAGCAGGACTTCTGATGTATTTGTTTATTTTTTGATCGCCTCAGGTCATATTGCTGGAATGTGGCTGGCAGCAGGCACTGCTGGGCCGAGTGCTGGGGGAAACTGGTCCTAAGGTTGGTTTTAACTGGGCTTTCTCCCACCGTAGGCAGTGTAGGGGCAGAGGGGAACGATAACACGGTAGCCTGGCTGCCCACCGGTCCGTGTGTGCCAGCAGCCCCGGTGCCCTGCGCCGTCAGTCTCAGCCGTTCGCATCAATCCTTACTGCAATTCCAAATCCTCCCTCCTCAGCTCATTAATGTTCTCGGAGCAGACGTCTCTCTCACCATTGTATTTTGTAAGTAGATTTTGATTTGCTTTCAGTGAGAAAGAGAAGCACAATAGGCAGTAATTTATCCCAAGCCTCGCTCCGTCTCTTCTGTGTCGCAAGGTCAGACCTTGGCGTGCACCATCTGCCCTCGATGCCTCCCCCACTACGCGGCTGCGTGTCATTCCCGAACCGCATCCCTTTCATTTAAGGGGGTTCCTGTACGCACGAAGGGAAAGGAGCGGCGAGGGAGGGCTGGAAGAGGAGCCTTTGCTCGAGCTGAGCTTGAATTGCAGGGACAGGCGTGACCTGGATTTAAATCGACAGGGCGAGGGAGCAGCCTGTTCTGCAGCCCTGTGCCTGCTCTCTGCAGAGCCTGGGTGGCCCCTGGTGCTTGTAAACCCTTTAAGGCACGATGTAAAAGCCGCAGTTTAACATTGCAAGCGAGCGAGGACAGAGAGGTCCCACGCAGCGCCGGACTGCGGGAGCGGAGCGGTGGGGACGGCCGCGGCTGTCTCGCCAGCCCGGAGCCGGTTTGCGCAGGAGAGCTGGAGGCAGAGCTGGGAAATGGGCTCTGCCGGTCCCCGCGGCCCTGGACCAAGGGCGCTTTCCCACCCAAGCACTGCTTGTGGGTTCCTCAGGCAGACTTCATGTTTCAACCTATGGCTCTGGAACGAGAGACCAGCAACAGCCGAGCTCATGTCTGTAATGGAAACCCCATGCGCACTCGCATGGGCGCTCATGGGGCTGCTGGAAAGCGGGGTCTTTTCCATTGCCTCACCGAAGGAATTGCGCAGACCCTGGGGGTGTTGCCTCCAAGGGTGGATTTTTAGAAGAAAAGTGGCTTTGCATTTCATTTAGCAGAAAGCAGCAGCCATCCCCATTTGGAACATGTTCATTATCGCTGAGGGATCTGCGTTTGAGTTTTTAAACCAGCGTTGTCTGGCTGTCGCTGGTCAGGGTGGAAGCATGGGTTGCAAGATGAGCAGAAGCAGGGTCTGCCCTGCTGCTGGCGTGGGCAGGTGTCTCTGAAACCTCCGCATCTCCTGGGTGGAGGCGGCTCTGTATCCTATGGCAGATGGAGGCGTGAGAGCTTTTATTGTCCAGGTTTGCACAACAGCGGAGAAGTGCAGCCCCCAAGGAGGGTGGGAGGACCACTTTCCCACCGGCCAGGGCTCATTTCACTGCAAGCAGTTGTGCTTTATGTTTGCCAGCGTTAACTGCTGCAGCTCAGGATTTATGTTAGTAAGTGAATGCGACCAAGGGCTGATAAATCAATCAGCACAACCAAAAATAGCACCCGGCAGCTGTTGGAAGTAGGGGATCCCTTCCCCACCAGTCCCTTGCAGAGCAGGAGAGGATTTCGTCTGCCCCGGCCGGGTGCCAGCCCTGCGCAGAAACAGCCGTGGGCTGCTGGGGAGACCTCTCGTCTGACACCTTTATCTGGAAAAATTACTGCGGCTGCCTGCAGACTTCTCTCCATGGTGCCTCTCGGCCAGGCATTTCCCAGTCACCAGGGTGGGGGAAATAACCGAGCCAGCCGCCGGTGCGGAGAGCGGCTTTGTGACCGATGCTGCGTGGCCTGACGTCTTGGGATTGCCTCAGACCTCAAATAATAAGTGATTGGTTTAAAGCCTCTCGTGGCCGGTCGTGGATGGAATCGCAGAGGGAGTCCAGGGCTGTGGTTTCCAGGTCCTCCAGGACAGCGTGGTGATGCTTTGTGTAGGGATAAGGTTACTGGAGGAATTTGGTGACTGTGTTTTTTCCACTGGACTGCTGTACTTAACCACCTGTGCAGGAGCCAGAGAGGTTTCTGTGAAGCTGATCAGCCTGCATGGCATCTTGCGAGGGGGTGTATTTCCTCGCTCCTTCTCCAGCGGGCGTCCTGGGGTGAGTATTGAGTTTAGCAGGCGTGCAGCCTGAACCAGGAGCGAAGGGCGCTCTGAGAGGATCAGCTCCTTTCGGGCTGAATAGTCCGTAGATTATTTCCACATCTGTGTTAACTTTGGCTCGATCCCACAGATTTGCAACAGCTGTTGGGAAGCGGAGCAGAGATCCCCTTTTTAAATGGATGATCAAATCCTCAGAGTGTGGAGTATGTTATTTCTATGTCATCCTCTTCACGGCAGGAAAAACAACTTTTAAAAGTTGCTGAGGCAGCACTCTGCCCTGCTGCCTGAGCTATCGTCCCATCATCCTGCGGTTTTAGAGCAAGTCGTAATTTGCTTTCCACATCCCACGCCCAGCCTGACACAGGATCCTTTGCGAGGTGTGCGGTTGGGCAGGTACTTGGACAAGGGATGCCTTTTTTCTCCTGGGCTCCCCTTCCTGCGTGGACCCCAACCAGCGGGCGTACGCCGAGCGGGACCGAAGAGGAGCTCTTCTCCTTTCCAGAGCCTGTGTGTGTGCAAACCCTCGGCATTTTACCCTGAGAAAAACTATATGGTGCAATAGTTTGCCACAAGACAGGTTAGGTCATCCTGGTGTTCAGAGGCTTTAGGTGGAGATCAGACGTCTTTGCTGGAAGCTGCAGTTCAGCTGTGAAATAGCGGTATGGTGTAGGAATCCCATAGTGAGCTATCTTACCCAAAAAGCCCAGCTAAAATGAGCCAGGCCTATTTCCTATCACGGTGCTGCTCTTTCAGGTCAGACTCACAGTAAAAGGAGCCATCAGGCTTCCTTCAGAAGTGTCTGACAGGCTTTGGAAAGCCGAGCCTGGCTGGAGGGGGCCAGGGCGGTGGGAATGGTGCTAGACCTTGGCGCTCGTCCTGCAGTGCATGCGTTTCTCATTCCCTATCAGCTTTCCTAGCACACAGGAGAGTCATCAAACCAAACTGCTCCCACTTCAAACAGCACATTCGTGTACTTTCCGATAAAGACAGTGAAATTAATATGGTTAGTGCGTCGAGACCACTAACTTGCAATTCAAGCCTTTTATAGCTGGGCTTAAAATGGCAACCCAGTTCCAGTCTTCTTACATGCAATTGTCGTGTTTGTTCATCCGTGTGTTATGGTGGATTTCAGTGATAGCCCAGGCAGCAAATGTGTTGCACATAGTAAGCGCTGCGCAGCGTGTATGAAGCTCTGAATGCTTGGCGTGACCTGGGGTGGCTGGGTGGTGGCGTCTGGGAGCTGCACGATGCTTACAGCTTTTGCAAAGATGCAAGGTAAAACCTGGCAGTGTTGGTTGCTTTTTCTCATTTACCCAAGGTGTGACTGAGTGTGATGTGATGTTCGTTGGATTTAAGTCTCAGAGCCTGGCGATGGACACACTCCCCCAGCAGCAGCAGATATCACGTTGACCTTTTTTGACGCTTTTTGACCCTTCCGACGCACACCTAGCTTCAAGCTTGCTTGAGGCCTTCTCCTGTGGACCCTCGATGAGTTAGAAGTGGCAACCCTCCATTTCATGGGGACAGCGTATCTAGATTGCAGATTACCCATACCACAGAGGTCTGGGCAGCCAAGACCAGTCTCTGCAAAGGCAGTTTGGGCCCAGCGGGGCCCGATGGCGCACACATCCTGAGAAGACCCAGGGCTGGTTGTTGGCGAGAGCTGCCAGGTCTGCTGGACCGCGTAGACTGCCTGAAGCCAGCCATGCACCGCTGGCTCCAGTGCTTCCAGCGAGAGTGGGTTTGGTTTGGTCTTATCCCCTTATCTGGGGTGTCCCAGCCCGGTCACTCTGAGCACAGCCAGTCCATGCAGCCTCTCGGCTCTGGAGTGCAGACCCTGCCGCTTCCCCAGCCAAGCAAAACTGCCACAGCCCGCCGTAGTGCCCCACGGGGAGCGCTGCCCATATACAAAGGGCTTGGCAAAATGAAGTGTAATGTAAGCAACTATTTAAAAGAGAACGATCCAATTGCTAGCTGTAATTTCCTCATTGTTTGCAACACCCTCTTAAATGCCTGTGATACAAAGAGCTTTTCCCCACCCTTTGAACTTCACAGAAGTGGATTTTACCTTCTGTGGTTTGAACGCGCTCATTGTGAGGGGGCTGGTTTGCATTTAGTATGATTTCTTTTTGCTTTTTCATGCCCAAGGTCATTTGGTTTGTGAATCAGCATTATGAATGAGTCTGCTTGTCCCAAGAAATACATCTATTGGAAGTCCAAAGCTGCTGGGCAGGATACAAAGTGTTGTCTTTCTCTGGATCCTAGTGGATAGAGGTTGATAAAGTCTTCCTAGATCAGTGTTAACGCTTTCCTTCAGACCTAAGAGGGTTTTGCTAACACTCCATTGCAAGCAGGCTGGCCTATGTCAGTCCTTGAGGTATATCTTTTGTAAAAAGATGTTGGAAGAAGTGTTTAATACAGTGCCATTAAAATCTGCGTGTGGATGTGACTTTCTCCCTCAGCTAGATCTCTGGTGAGCAAACCAAGGGATCCGGTTGGCTCTGCCTGAATGTTGCACCCCTTTCCTGCCCTCGTTTGCCTGGTCCCCTGGTCATTCCCATCTTGGGAAATGGGATTGCCTCTATTCAGAAATCAGGGATGGTGATCCACAGAGTTGTTGTGGCCTCTTTCTCTGGGAAAGCATCTGGGTCCAGTTTCCACATGAGATACTGGTGGAAACAGCAGCATGTCATGTGAGGGTTTCTCCGGCTCTCATGTTCGAACCCGTGCTGGCGCTGGGTGGGATTCTCCTGCCCCTCCTGCCTTTATCCCATTGCTGGGTTTTATTCTCCAAACGAGTGAGTTGTAAACACCCGGAGCCAGAGGGGCTTTGCAGAGCAGAGCTTGGGGGAAGGCAGTGATTCATTTCCTTCCCCTATGGCTCTCAGCTATGGTTTGGCTTTTGTTTAAGAGTTTGATAATTCACCGCTGGGCTGTTTAGGTTGAAATGGTTGGAAAAATGTAAGTAAATGTGGTGATTGCAGCAGTTCCTCCATGCATGGTGGGGAGACCGGCTCCTCTGGCAGCAGCCAGCCCACACCTGGAGGCTGGGCCATGCCAGGAGCTGTCGTCGTCTCGTTCCTCCCCATCCCGGGAAGCTTCTGTACATGGGTTAAGCTCCAAATTATCCTGTACCAGAAGCATATGCTGAGAAACGTCAACCCAGGACTGTGTGACACCCAGAGCACTCAGTCACTGTAGCTGTGTGGAGCCGAGCTTGCTGCAAAACATTAACAGCCAGCAGACAGCAGCAGACCGGGACACCCAAAACGCAGCCATCACAGCCTGCATGGCTTCTGTCCGGAGCCGGTGGGGACCGCTGCGAGGCTGGCAGTGCGGGATGGACGAGCTGGGCTACGCGGCCCCCGGGCTGATGTCAAACCCGTTAATCGGCTTCCCGGAACAAACCCGGGAAGCCCCAGTTGCAGAAGAGCTGTGTTTCTGTGTGTTGGCCTTGTTTTCAGCGTGGCTGTGTCTTGGCAGGGGTGGCTGGTTTGTTTAATGAACATTGAAATGGGAGGGGAGGAAGCAGGCAGGGAAGTATTACAAATTGCTTCAGAGCAGTGGCATTAAAAGTATTTGCGCTTACCACGTCTTCTAAACAACGACCTCAAAGTATGGTAAATATTATCCCCATTTTACTTGCAAAGAGGCAAATGCAGCAGGAGGAGAAGCTTTACCTGCACTCACGGGCAAGCCCGCAACAGGCATGAGCCGAACGCTGGTCTCGCCCACGGTACCGAGGGGATGGTGTTGACAGATCGTGTCTCTGCGGGCGCTGGAGGTCCAGGCTGGCCCCGCAGCTCTGGAGAGATGCCCTCACCTGCCTTCATATGCATTGCTGAAGCACCAGCTCTGTTTCTGTGCTGACCTCTGACCTCTGGTCTGAAAGATGCTAACGCCCCGAAATCTTCCTCTTCACGCTGCCAAGTTTACCTTTCTCCTCTCCCCTCCCGATCTCTTTTACAGCTGAAGCTGTGGAACAAGTACAGAGTCTCCAACATTCCTTCCCTGATATTTATCGATGCCTCCACCGGGAAGGTGGTTTGCAGGAATGGGCTCCTGGTAATCCGAGATGACCCGGAAGGTAGGACCTGGAGTCCTGTGTGCCATTGAAACGCGGGCACGCGGCTGCCTTTTCATTTCAGTTCATTTTTAATTGCCTGGGGCGGGGGGGCAGGCAGGAAGGAAACAAACAACTATTGTCATACTTAACTAATCAAGGTACTGTATTATTTTCAGCATAAAATTTTCTGCATCGTTCCTGCCAGATCTTGTGTTTTGGTTTTGCTTGTTGAAAAGAACAAAGATTTTCCCTCTAGGATTTTTGTCTGAAGTGCTAATGAGGAAAAAGTTAGACTAACTGAAACATTAAGTTTTGATTTTTCCCTGATGGAGGCATATGGACAGACAGACTGAGAGCTCAGACATGCCATACCTTGGGAGCAGAATCCTTCCAAAATAGAGTGGGACTTTATCACTTTATCATCCATCTCTGTTAGGGTAAATGAATTCCCCATTATTTACAAATGCAACAGACAAATGCTACCATGCTCCATTTCTGAGGTTTACTGTACTGGGGTTTGATGTTAAATCCATGTTCTTCCAATTTGCAAATACCAAAATGAGCAAAACATGTGCCCTTACTCATAGGCTCTGCAGATCCATCATTCAACTGCTAGGCTGTGCATGCACATGTATTACCGACCCATCATTTCTTCATGCAGTAGATACTGAGCGCAGTGACCGAGTCTTTATTTCAGGTGGCAGGAACTGTGCAGCCAGTACGCATTATGGCCTGAGCCATCTGTGATTTTTCCTCCTCTCTGGCTGAATACATAAACTGCTTGCTCTGGGAGCTGGCAGCAGATGATTCAGAGCATGTGTTTGTGTGTACGCACACACGCTTGCTTTGGGGTGCAGAGGGTTAGTCTAAGTTTAGTTTACATATAGGTATTTTTTATATATATATATAAAACCCATCCTTTACATATATACACACACAGAGACACACAAAGCTTTATAAATAAATAAATATATGTGTGTATATATATAAAAATATATGGTTAGTAACAGTATAAGGCAAGTAATCGGACTGCATTCCTGAGCACGTACCACCTTGCCCTCTGTTGTTAAAACAAACGCTGTTGATATGGAAAAGGTGCCTCCTCAGGCACAAAACCCGAGCAGGCTTTGTCAAACCGAAGGTGCTGCGACTCCAGCGAGGGTGCAGCCTACCTGTGAGAACGAGGTGACCCTGGCTCCGGTGCAGAGCTTGGCTTCCTCGGCTCCCCCATATCTTTTGCAGAAGGTGGGGTGGTTTTTTTTTTTTTTGGTGGAACTTTTTGAAACCCTAAATGCTGCATGTTCATCTTGTTGTTCTGTGCCTTCTTTCCACCCTCATCCCGACCCCTCTCCAGGTCTGGAGTTCCCCTGGGGGCCAAAACCCTTCAGTGAAGTTGTTGCTGGGCCTCTGCTAAGGAACAACGGCCAGACGCTAGACAGCAACGCCCTGGAGGGCTCACACGTTGGGGTCTATTTCTCCGCGCACTGGGTGAGTAGTAGGTGCTTTGCAGAGCAGTTAGAGCGAGCGTGGGGGGTGCTCTGGGGATCCCCCTGCAGCTCTTGCTGCAGAGCTCTGTGGGAGGGTAAAGACCTCTGGCTGGTTGGTGTTGAAGCAGTCAAGACGCTCTGGTCATTCTGGAAGAAGCCGCAGCATTGCAGTGGCCTGTCATCCTCAGCTGGCCCTTCAGAAGGGGAGGAGCAGTCAGATTTTAAAAATGGAAGAGGTTTTGTTGGCAACTTACGGGCCATAAGCCCTAGCCACGTTCAGGGCTGCTGCCCAGCGCTCCAGCAAAGATGAGGTCGCATCTGTCTTTGTACGGTCGCTAGGTCATCTGGACCTGCTGGGTGTGGGTCTGGCCCCGTGGAGGGGACGACGTCCTTATGCATGTGTTGTGTTTTGCAGTGCCCACCGTGCCGAAGCCTCACAAGGGTCCTGGTGGAGTCCTACCGGAAAATCAAGGAGGCGGGCCAGAAGTTTGAGATACTCTTTGTTAGTGCAGACAGGTGAGGAAGCGCTAACGCCCTGTGCAGGTAGAGCTGGCTGCCCCCAAGCTGGGAAGTTATGAGCGTTGCTGGTTTGATGTGAGGAGGAAATTTGATTTGGGGTAGAGCAGGTTGGCTCTGGTATCAGAAAGGCTACCTGAGTCCTTTGCCCTCTGCCCAGCGGTGAAGTGCGGAGGGGGGTTAGCAAGGGCAGCGGTGGGCTGAGAGCAGGCTCTGTCCATGGAGCAGCTCTGTAATTTTGCTTTGTGGCTCATGGGTCTGAGGTCTGAAGGGTGCTTGAGCTGCTGCTGTCACCATGGGTTGGCATTCAGATGCCCCAGAGAGTTTGAAGTATTTTATCAGGAAAAAGTGCACCACGGACCTCTTCTTGAGGGACTGGGGGCTTTAAATTCGGTCTGCCTCTCCCCGGGTTGTGTCTGCCAGCAGCCCTTACCGGTGAGCTTTGGTAGAAGGGATAAATGGCTCTGCAGGCCAGGTTTTTAATGAGAAGAGGAGAGAGCCTGGCAGGCGGAGGGGCTGCACTCTGGATCCCGTGCCCTGTTCCCCTTGCACAGGTCAGAGGACTCCTTCAAGCAGTATTTCAGTGAGATGCCCTGGGTAGCTGTGCCGTACGCCGACGAGGCCAGACGGTCGCGCCTGAATCGACTCTATGGCATACAAGGTAGGAAAGGCTGCACTGGTGCACAGCTCTCCTTTCTGCTCCTTTTGTTGAATATTTGTAATGTCTCCTCTTGTTTAACTAAAACAAGAAAACAGCAAAGCAAAGCACAGTGCCCCAGGCAGAGCCACTTCATGTTTCTGCTCTCCACAAACTCACATTCCTACCACCTGCCAGGCAGGCTGTTAGTTGAAACAGGACTTCCATAAACAACCTAATTCTTCCTGGAAACTTGGAAGCTGTTTTTGGCTTGGATGTTTTTTGCCTAATTACTGATTTATTTATTTTGCTTTTTCTTGAAGGTTTAAATTTCGTTTTCTTGCTGTTTTATGTAACGCAAAGGCAGGCCATCGTTCTGTGCAGAGGCTGAGGAAGATGGCATCTGGTTTATGTTAGTGACATGAATTACAGAAGAGTGTGTGTTTGATGTAAACCATGGCTTCGCCTTTACTGTACGTGCCAGTATTCCAGCAGCCCTGGCTGCTTGGAGGGGCAGGGGAGAGGCTCTGTCTGAGTGGCTTCAAAGTGTCCCAAAGATGACAAAAAGCTCGCAGCAGCCCTCCTGGGGACTGGCACCTTGTTCCTGCAGGGGACAAAGTGCAGCATAGACACGTGCAAGGTGAATAACTTGCAAGGAGGTCTTCTGTATGTACATAGAGTTTCTCCCTGTGGTTAAAGGGTCTTGCTGCAACGTGCCTGTTTCTTACCCATTTCCATGTGGCGTCGGTGAGGTGGGCACAGGCTGGCAGAGGGTTAATGCAGTCTGCAGGGGAGGAGGAGTGTTGCCAAAGGTGGCCAAGGGCCTGGGGAGATTGGCAGGAGAAATAATCCCTCCTTGGGGTCCTCTCCGAACACCCCGTCTGGGGTGAGCTCAGGTGCCGTCGCTCAGCTCTGTTCTCTGACCTTAAACCAAGAATAACCGTTCGCCTGCTTTAAATAGCCATCAGTTTGCTGCTTAATTACCTTCCCATGAGGCGAGAGCTTTCCAAATTCATCTGTCTCTTCCTCAGCCTGCTCACAAACCTCTCTAGTGCTGGTTTCGGCTGAGCGCTGCAGGATGGCTGCCAGTTTCACTGGGACTTTCTGTAAATAAGGTGTCCATGCGTGGACTTGAGCACCAGGCATGCTGTAGCCAGGGAAACAGTGACAACAGCTTTCCCTCTAACTCCAGCCGCTGGCTCCTTAAATGTCTCTCTTCATTGTGTGCTGACCTGAAAATGTAAATATTTGCTGATCCCCTGTGCCCTGACCCTCTTCCTCTGCCAGGGAAGCTCCCATATTACCCCTGCATTTCAGCTGCTCTCCCAGGGATGCTGACCCTGGGATTTGGGCATGTTTGAGTGCAAATCATTCTGCTTATCTATCCTGGTTTTCCTGCAAAGTGGAAACCTCTCCACAAGGATGAACTGCAGTCCCACAAAGTGGCCTTGAAAAGTGGAGGCAGGCTAATTTGCACCCTGCATGGGAAGCATCGCCTTCCCACCTGGGTGCTGCCCAGGCTTTGCAAGGCTGGGCCGGGCTCCTGTTTCCCCACCGTGGTCTGGGGTGGATGCTGGGCACCGGGAGACAAGGGAGAGGGCTGGAGGTGAACCCTTGAGCTGCTCCCCAGGTGTTGTGGGTTGTTGTTCACCCCAGTGCAGGCAGCAACTTGGGATCCTCCCCGATGATTTCGGGGGCTGCTTCGCGTGAGTGCAGCGGGCACCTGCCTGTTTCCAGTCAGGCTTTCGCAGCGGGCTGCTGCACCGGCTGTAGAGAAAGCTTTCTGCAAACAGAGCTAGATGTCGTGGGCTTAGCTCATCGCCGCCAGTGGTTATTCCACCTAAATGAAAAATTGGATCCATATAATCTGATCTGCCTTTCCCCAAATGCATGCTGCCAGGCGTCTTTGAAGCCCTCTGTAACTGCATCTCTGGGTGCTGCCTTTGGAGCTGCACATATGCGCCAGCGAGAGCGTGTAGCCTGTTTGGTGTCCACATTACCATCCCGGTGGTGCCTTGGGTTGTGAGCGCAGCCTGCGTGCGGGGCGGTTTTTCCTCTGGGTTTCATAAGGCCGGGAGCTGAAACAACAGAAGCGGCTTGTCTTCCCCAACTGCTGTAAGTTCCTGAGTAGTGGAAAGTAGCAAGAGAGTCAAATCTCGTGTTGTTTTAGTCCCGCGTTGGCCCCTACAGAATTCAAAAACTCAGTGTAAAACATAAGTTGAGTTATTCGCCTTTATTTGGGTTTACTTGAATGCCTCTATTCATAACCCATGTGCAGTCAGTGGGCTGTACCATACCCACCTATATTAAATTGCTTTTGGGTGCAGCACTGTCTTGGGAGAGAGTCAGGTCTTGTGTCGTGGATGCTTAGAAATAATTCTCCATTGTGCTTGCTGCTCCCGGTCTGCGTGGTCCTACCTTAGGTGAAATCCCCTGACATTAGCTCTCCTTCCAATGGGATAGGGAGCAGAGATAAATGTTATGCTCAGGTGGGAATTGTCCCTTCTTGTTGTGTATCTTATGAGAGCTTTTGGGTTCCTGAATATTCCCTCTGGACTCGGTGATGGCAATTCGGGATTTGCGGTCCCTTGGGGGAACTTCCAAAAACTGTTGTTTCCCCCCTGCCCCATGCTTTAGCCCAGAAGCCCACAGGTCACTCTCACAGCCTGGCTGGTGGCAGCAGCCTGGAAGTCACTGTTACGGGAGGTTTCTTGTGCCAGGTTTCATAGAATCACAGAATCATAGAATGCTTTGGGTTGGAAGGGACCTTTAGAGGTCATCCAGCCCAACCCCCCTGCCGTGAGCAGGGACAGCTTTAACCAGATCAGGTTGCTCAGAGCCCCGTCCAACCTGGCCTGGAATGTTGCCAGGGATGGGGCTTCCACTACCTCTCTGGGCAACCTGTGCCAGTGCTTCTGGAGCTTTCTTCTGAAAAGGTGAAAAAACAGCAATAAAACCCACCACCCGTCCTGCAGGCGGTGTATTCTGTGTGTTTGCTTCATGTTGATTTTGATTACTCACCCAGCAGACTTAATACAGATTAGGTTTCCATATTGGATATGTGTTTTAATATATAAATAAGTAAATGTATTGCCAGGTTCAGTAACAAATCATTTGGCCCCTGTGTTTTCATAAAGTGCTAGCCCCGTGGGAACCGAATCCATTTTCTAATGCGTAAAATCAAACCGAGCCCGTCTATGCTAATTCTCATCCAAGCTTATACAATATTCATTGCAGAGTGTCTGATCTGGGATTCTTCTTGATAAGTAAATTCTGGTGTTATGACTGATGGCAATTACCAAAGCCCCCGAAAGACACTAAAACAACAAATAGACCACAGCTTCGTGGCTGGTGAGAAACCTCTGATGTCGGGTAAAAGGTGCAGGGATTGACCCAGCGCATGTCATGCACCTGCTAAACAGAGTGAAAACCCAGCTCCGAGTTTTCTGCACTACTTCTGTTTCCCAAACATGCTAAACCCAGGATGACTTATCTTAAAGACTCTTTGTTTTCTGAGTCAGTTTTGTATTTACAGTTGGAGGTTTTAGTGGCTGGGTGCTTTGGGGGGGGGGGGGGGGTGTCCACATATGTAAATCAGGTAAAGTCTGAATGCTTTGAATAGTGGATGAAGTCCCTGATAGCTGTGGGATCAGGCTGACAATGATCTGTGTCTAAATTGGGCCCTTAATTTTCCCAGATCAGCAAAGCTCGTTTGAAGTCTCTGCCTTGGTATGCTGCGTTGTTCAGGCTGACTGGCAACAGGCGTGCTGAGCTGAACCCATGTTTCTAGCCTGTCCCTCACGTATGATGCAGGTCTGGAGAGGACGGCAAAGCAGGCATTTGGGACGGGGTTGGGAATTATAAATGGATAAAGATCCGAATCGTGGGATGCTGATCATCGTGTGCTGCTCCTGGCTTCAGTAGTAGTTTGTGCCTTGCAGGGTAGGGCAAGAGTGAGATTTCCCAATTCCTTCCAGTCTGTTTAACCCATCCCTGCCCTAGAGCTATTTTGAATACCAGCAAGTAATGAATAAGCCTTTTTGTGACACAAAATGGTTTTCTTGGCATACCCTTAGGATTTGCAAGCCCAGCCATCAGGCTTGTTCCTGCCCTGCTCTTGCACCAGCCCCGAGTGTGCAGCCCCGACGCACTGGCAGGAATGTGAGCTGTGCTGCTGGGCTGGAATGAGGGGAATGCGGCCGCTCGCCCAGACCTGCAGGCAGGCCTGGGACAGACAGACAGCCGGGTATTTCCTAGAGAAATGCCTAGAATTCAGAGAGCTTGTGAGTAACCCATTGTTGTACAACATGAGAGCGCAGTGCCAGGAGTCCGGTGGGGGCAAGCACGCTGGGTCCTCCCTGCACAGAGAATGGCTCTGCGCAGTATTTCTAACAAATGAGCTTTAAAACGCACCTTTGGATGAGGGCAGGAGGATTTGAGTTGCCTCGGTTTGCCGGTTGTGATTCAGGGGATGTTGCTGGGTGAAGGAGGAGACGCTGGATAGCGAGCGGATTGAAGCTCGAGCGGTGAGGAGCAGACAGCAGCACCTGGCACTAACCCTGGTCGCTTGACAGGTCTCTTGGGGCCTGATCCCAAACTCTCCCCTCTTCCTTCCTTGTGGGATGTTTCTTTGTCTCCTTGATGAGAGAGGAATGGTGTGCTTTCCAGATGAAGTCACCAACATGAGCCGCTCCTGTTGACTTTCCCATGACCGTTTTGTGGCCGGAAAGCCTCCTCGGTGCCTTATCAGATGGGACGGCCACCAGCTGGTGTCCACCCTGCCTCACTGCCGGCCCGGCTGGGTTTGATAGGTGACTTGGGCTAAATCTCTGCTGCAAGCACATTCACCTCCCTTTGCGAGGGCAGCGTCCAGGCAAGGTGGATGCAGATTCATTTGCGAGCATTGCACACGGTTTAGCCCTGTGACAAAGTCTGCTGGCATTAGCGTGTATGATCCCGCTCTGGCTCCACTTGCAGAGGCGTGCGCTCTCTTTTGGGTATTCCTGGGGACATTCACGGCCCTGAGCACTAAATCACCATTGTTAGTGCTGTTCCAGGGGCTTTTCTTCCACTGGTGATATCGGGTGCCTGCCTCGCTGGGCTCAGGTGATGCAAAACAGCATCCGAACCAGGTAATAATGTTATTATTGCTATATATAATGCCTGACAAGGCAGGCGCATCCCTGTGCTCTGGAAACGGCTGGGGGTTAGTGCCGAGGAGGGGTGTGAGGGTTCATAGAGAAGTTCGTAGCTGCAAAATATACGGTGTTCCTTCTGGGAAGGAACACACCCTGCTTCCTGGCTGCCGTTGTCTGCGGTCCGCCCTGCAAAAAGATTTGTCTGTGTTCCTGTGAACTGGGGACTGGGCTCTTCCAGCGGCAGCCACGTCTTGGCACTGGGGCGACGGTGCCCACGGGGCAGCGCTGCTCCGCCTCGTGCGCGGGAGGCACGTCTGCCTGGCGCTTTGCAAAAGGGAGCTTGCGAGGAGGGTCCCTGCGCGGTGTGGTGGGGGTTTGCATCCAGGAGCATCAGCATCAGACGGCGGTGACCCCTGCCTGCACTTGGGCAGGGAAAGGCAGGCAATGCCAGAGGCTGTCTCCCAGCTTCCTGCTCTGGCTGCTGAATTACAGCGCTCTGCTAGGACGGAAACAGGATCCAGGGACCCCAATTTCCACACCGTGCATGAGCTGCGGAGAGGCAGCATGCTCACCGGGCTCCTGCCAGAGCCAGAGGCGATAGGAAAAGGCCTTTCTCCCCACACCCTGTCATTGGCCGGTTCGCGCTTTGGCTGATCCCCCCCCTGTTTTTCTTCCTTTGCAGGAATCCCGACTCTCATTGTCCTGGACTCAAAGGGAGATGTGATCACACGGCAGGGGCGGGTGGAGGTGCTGAATGACATCGAATGTCGCGAGTTCCCCTGGCATCCCAAGCCCGTGCTGGAGCTGACGGACTCCAACGCCGTGCAGCTGAATGAGGGCCCCTGCCTCGTTCTCTTTGTAGGTATGGAGCATCGCTGCTTTGAAAGCAGAGCCCGTGCTTGGGAAGGGGGCTGGGCTACCTGCCAGCTCTGCTGGAGCTCGCCACCGGGCTGAGAACCTGCCTCTGGTGGTGACAGCATCTGTGGGAAGGGACATCAACCCGTTTCCATCACCAAGAACAATGCTGCGGGGTCCGGAGAGGCCATGGGGAGACAGAGGTCCCTGTGGAGTCCCCTCAAGGGATTGAAGGGAGCTAACAGACCTGGAGCCTTGCCCGTAGCAGAGAAACAGGCTGGTACAGCTCACAGGGGTTTGCCAGAGCTTGCCCGTGCCCACGGGTCTCCCGCAGCTCCAGCCCAGCCACCCGAGGGATGCGATGGAGTAGTGATTTGCAGTGGAGAGGAGCTGTTGTATCAAAGATGGTTCAGCGGCGGCTGTGGAGAGGAATGCTGGTTAAGTGTTGGGGAGTACAAGAAATGCACTGTCACGGCCGGTGGTGGTGGAGACAGGAAAGGCCTTTCTGGAGCAGGGACTTCAGGCACACGTGACATTCCAGAGGAGGCAGAGGAAGCATCTCTGGGAGGGATTGGAGCTCTGTGCTGGAAACCACAGCCTGGGGCTTGAATCCTTGAGCTGAGCGAGGCTGTGACAGTCAGAGGAGCCTCTTGCATGCTCTGCTGGTCCTTGGGTATTCCCTGCTGTGGGGTGCTGGCTGCAGGACAGGGCAGGCTTTTCCCCAAAGCTCCTGTCCCTCTTCCACTGCTAACCCACACATGAAGCTCCGCCACGGTTGGAAACAGCCCTAGAACTCATCCAAAGCACAGCTGGCTCATTCCTCATCGCTTCCCTGCCAGCGACGGACGGTTTAAAACAGGCGAGGGCCACGGCTGGGATGAGCTGCGCTGCAGGCTGGGCCCCGGCAGGGCAGGGGGACGGGCAGAGGGGTGCGCACAGCATCCCGGGGAGTGAGCCAGGGGGGTCCCGGGCTCTTGGGGTGGGGAGGCTCGACTGCCCTTCTTGGAGCACGCCTGTCCCCTGAGCGCTCTGTGGAATCGCGGTGGGGGTTTGCCGAAGGGCCCCCCCCGCCCCGAGCCGGCCGGGGTTGTGCAGGGGGCCTGGCGCAGGGCAGGGCTCGTGTCCCGCTTCCTCACGTGCCCTTTGTGAGCAGCATACCCTTCTCTGCAGCGCTGATAACATGGCTCTTGCTCTTTCCCTTCTTCCCTTTCAGATTTCCTTTTGACCCTGATTATTTATTCAGCAGAGCCCAGCAGGGGATGTGAGCGCAGAGCCAAAAATACTCTCCTTGCGCGGGGAGGACTGGCTGGCTACGCCAAGCGTGATTGATTGGGGCCAGCGCTGCAGGCCCCTGGAAAGAGTTATTTTTATCTTGCTCTAAGCAAAGTTTTTCTGTCACCTTGCTGCAAACAGCTCACTGGGAGAGCGTTATCTAGCCAGTGGCCGGGGCTCTCAGTTGGCACTTGAGGATGCACAGCCTCGGTGAAATCTGCCGGCGATGTGCTGGGGCAGGGATGAAGCTGGTGCTGCACCAAGGCAGACCAGGGGACGGGAGCTCCTGGCCGGCCCGTGTCCTGCTGGGAGACCCCCCCGGCAGACTGGTGCCTGCACTGCATGGGTAGAAGCACCCCCAGGAGAAGGCAGGCTTAGCAAGAGCCAGTTGTGAATAAATCCCAACCTTTCTACATCCGTCCCCGGAGAGGTTGGGGCTGGGTTAGCCAGAGTGTGCAGGGCTGCCTGGAGTGCTGCCAGCAGCGGTTGTTTGTAGAAAAATCAATCCCTGCAGACACCCCACAACTCTATGTATTTATCACTGTCACGCACGCAGAACAGACCCTGAAATCCAGCGTGCAGTGTCTCTGGCATCTCCTTCTTTGCTTGGAGAAGCCAGAGAGGAGAGGGATGTGTGCAGCAAGGGCAGAGAGCACTTTGTGAAGAGGCATCGCCTGTCCCAGCCAGGGGCTGGACGGGTCGTGTCGGGTGGTTACATCGGGGACCACGAGAGCTGCATGAGCTGCGTGCAACTGGGAGACCGGAGGTCTCTCTTCTGCCTTCTTGCTTTTTTTTTTCTTTTTAATGCTAAAACTTGTCCCCAAATTGAAATCATTTCATCTTGATGCTGCTCAAGGATGCAGTCTCTCTTTCCAGCTCAGTATTTGAACTTCAGTGGTGGCTGGCGTTTGATTGATGTTGCCATCTCTTTCTACTTTACCTCTGTCAAATCAAAGCTGCCTTCACAGCGCTGCTGCCACCAAGACTCGAGCAGAAAAGCTGCCGAGCAGCCGTCCTGAGGCGGAGGGATGGTGGGTGGCGGGCAGGGGTGTCAGGCAGCCTCAGATCAGTGCATTCGTTTGGTCTTCAAAACATCCTGACGCTTCTCAAACTGCAAAGCGGCTTTCTTGTGCGTGTTTGTCCCTGAGCTTCAGCAGCAGCACCAGGGAGTGAGCAGTGAAGTATTTGGGGAGCAGGAGCTGCTCTTCCGTGTTTCCCTGTCTGACATGAAAAGCACATTTCAGCTGCTCCCTAATTGCTACAGAGCCACGCGGCTTTGAAGTTCATGCTGTGCATCTGGGCTCCGGTTTCCTGCGTGGTGATGCTGTAGGATTGAGCTGCCAGCGGCCGGCCGGTTTGCATCTGTTTGATCCTAACCTCCTTTTTGTTTTGTCTCCCCACCTCTGTGCCCTGCAGATTCAGAGGATGACGGGGAGTCAGAGGCAGCGAAACAACTGATTCAGCCCATAGCTGAAAAAATTATTGCCAAGTACAAAGCCAAAGAGGAGGAGGCACCGTTGCTCTTCTTCGTGGCCGGCGAGGTAAGCAGGAGGAGAGCACAGGGCTGCATCCCGCTGTGTCTTTGTATGAGGACTGAGCTGGGTTGGGTACCACTGTTGCCACTCTTCAGGTGGGTAAACTGAGGCACAGAGCTACTGCAGCTAGTCAGGGACTGCGGAGCAAAGCCAGACCTGAGTCCTGGCTCAGTCCCCTGCACTCATTGCTAGATGTTACTTCTGGCAAAGGGGTCCCACCTGCGTTTGCTCAGAGGTGGAAAAGCCTGACAGTGGGTGAGGGAGCTGCTGGGGAGGGGCAGAGAGGGGCTGGGGGATGTGGGAGGGAGCCAACAGCTGCCCCCTCGAACCCTGAGGCCGCGCAGACAGGAAAGCTGGCTGGGCAGTGGGGAGAGGAGCCAGGATTTGGGTTTCAGCCAGGCCCAGCCAGTGCTGCCCTCCTTGCTGAGGTGCCGCTGCCTTTCTTCCCACCCGGGGAGGAAGGCAGGAACCGGTGCTCTAGCCTCTTCCCTAAGGGGTGCCTCCTGCAGGCACCCCTCATCCTGCGGACTGGGCCTGTTTCCGTGCCATGAGGGTGATGCCGGGACAAAACTGTCCCTGGGAGCGGGCAGGGGCTGCTCGGGGAGCAGTGGAGTGGCAAGGGGCTGTGCTCCTGGTCTCAGCTGCAGCAGGAGCATCCGGGCTCCACTCTGCCCTGCCCTGGGGCTTGGCTGGGCATGTCACTGCAGCGCTCCCCTGTCCCCCTGTGAAATGAGGGCTGTGTCCTGAGCTGGCCACGCTGCTGGTGGCTGGGATGGTGTTTGGGATGTGCAGGCTGCGGTGCTTGGAGACAGGGATCCGCTGGAGAAAATGGGAAATGGGGGAACGGGGCTTCTGGCCTCCCTTTCCCCCATGCAGGCACTTTGCCCTGCCGCAGGCTTGAAAATGAGGAAGGTTTTGTGTAAGGGTCAGAAAAGCTCCCAGGCCCCTGCCCAGGCCTGCGGTTCCCCTCCCTAGGCGCTGCCTGGGCAGGTGGCAGCTGCTGCACGGCTGTGCGCCTGCTCCATCCCTCCACGCTCACGTCACAGCCGCAGTGTGCTGCAAGCGGGGCCCTCTGGAGCCGCCCTGCGCACAAAAGGGTCCCCACTGCCCCACCCTGCCCCCCACCCCTGCCAGGCAAGCCCCCACCGCTGCCTCCCACAGCCCCGTCGGCCCCCTCCGGGCAGGCGCTCCCACTCCCGCCGCTGTAATGGGTCTCCGAGCATCCCAGCTCAGCCCCGCGCCCCTGAATAAGCCCCTTGTTGGAAAGGCTATTTTGGGAGGGTCCAGGACCTGCTCCCCCTCCCCCAGAGCCTGTGAAGCATTTTCCTCCCGCTCGCCGGCTGTAGCTGAAACATTGCCACTATTCATCTGGCTCCCGACGTCCCTGCGGCGGTTGGGCCGAAGAATGGGGAGCGTCCGGCACGTCCCATTCATCCGTCACCTCAATAGCCGGGAGCACTGGCCCCGGGTCTCCGCCAGCCCCCATGCACAAAGCAGCTCGGCCATGGCCGGAGCAGGCGCCTCCCATTCCTCTCCCGGCACTGTCTGGGCTGGTTTTGCATTGATTAAAAAGGTTTTCGGTCCCTTTGCAGCCATGGGATAAAGGATGAGGCGTCCCGACGCCTGGGCTCTGAGCTGGCCTGGGAGGTGGGAAGGGTGGAGGGTGGCCGAGCACCCCAGCCCCGAGGCGGCGGGCCCAGCCCCACTCACCCTGCCCTGCCACGTGGTCCGGCTGCGCCAGAAACCCCTGCAATGGAAGGGGAGGCGCGACAGGAGTTACCCTGCCGGCCGCCGCCACGTGCCGCAGAGCCACCAGCCGCTAGCCGGGTGGATTGATTTCTATTACTGCCCTTGGAAAGGGGCTCAGAGGAACGCCCCGTTTCAGATGCCACTCATAATGGCCAGGAGCGGGAGATGAATCGCCCCAGCGCCGGCTTTTGCGTTGCACAGCCGTGGCAGAGCCGAATTCATTTTTCCCCTTTGCCCAGAGCTGTTCCTGGCCAAAGGGAAGGCAGCCCGCTCCCCCGGTGAGCAGCTCGCTGCTAGGGAGCCCCGTGGCTTTTGTGCTTGGACCCGCTGGTGGGGTTTTGGCGTTGGCTCAAAGCACGGACCTCCGTCCCATTCCCATTTCTTCATTTGCTCCAGGTCCCTTCGGCATCTGCCCCAGCAAACGGCGAGGCCACTGCTGTGCTGGCAGAAGGCTGGCGAGTCCCCACATTCAGCACTTGTCCCCAGCTCCTGAGCTGTGGTTGCCGAAATTGCTCCTGCCCCAGAGGCTCTGGGGTGGCCTGGGGCAGCCTGAGGGTGCTGGGAGCTGTGCCCCGCATGGAGAGGGTTGGAGGGGCGCGTGGTCCCACCCCAGCCTGGCATAAATCAGCCCGGTTTGGTTTTGACACGAACCACGGGCAGAGCAGGCAGCAAGGCGGGTGCTGCCTGCTGCGCTCGTGGTCCTGCAATGCTGGTGCAAGGCCCAAACCCTTGGGAGATAACTTGTGGGCAGGACCGTGGTGTGGAAGCGGCAAACTGCTCCTGGTTGTCCTGGCTCTGCTGATGGCTCCTCTCTCCCTCTCATTTTGGCCTCCAGGACGACATGACCGACTCCCTGCGGGATTACACCAACCTGCCCGAGGCTGCGCCCCTGCTCACCATCCTGGACATGTCGGCCCGGGCCAAGTATGTGATGGATGTGGAGGAGATCACGCCCGAGATCGTGGAAGCCTTTGTCAGCGACTTTCTAGCAGACAAGCTAAAACCCGAGCCCATCTAAGGGGGCTTCTGCGCCAACAGACGTTATTTAAAACTAGGTCTCTCTTCCGCCACTCGTGGATTCTCCAGCGTGTCCTCACGCCCGACCCAGTATCCAACCTCCTTGTGGTGCCTTGTTTTACGCAGTGAATCCTTCTCCTAAGCAAACTCCTTGAGATGCACTTTCAGCAGGGAGTCGTTGGCGTTTGGAGACTTCGCTTGTGCTTCATGGTGATATATTCTCTAATAACCAGGCCAGAACTGTTACCGTATCGTTACTTTATACATGGCACTAGCTAGCAGGCAAATCTTTTTGCATGGTGTTCTTCCCAACGTATGCATCAGGCAGTGGATGGGGTTCTCGGGGCTCTTTTCTTCTCCTTCTCCCCTTTCTTTCCTTTCCTACCACCCCTGCTGACTAAGTGACTTGAAGGAAGCAATAAGGAAACTGTCCCCTTTGCCCCTGGCCCGTCCTCCTTTCCCACGCGAGTGCCCTAACGAGGCCAAGACAAAGTCTTAACTGCTGACAACCTCTGAAAGACCGGCGCAGCTGAGCTCTTCCTCCTGGGAGCGAGATCCTTCCAGGTGGGTTTCCCACCTCCCACCCCAAGCACCGACAGCCTTAGGCGGCGCTGGCTGTGCGTGTCGGGGGGTCGCCTGCCTGCAACGGGTGGATGTTCCCTCCCAGGACCACCACCGGGCTGCCCTCGCCTCTCTTGTCTCTCCCTTGTGCTCTCCCTGTGCCCTCTCGCCCCCTTCTCTCTGGTATGAATTGTCCTCTCCCCTCTGTGTTAGTTGATTGAGCTGTTTTTCGTAGGTGTGTCCCAAACCCAACGTTAATGGTGCTGTTCTTTAAAAAATAACCAAAAAAAGCCCCAAACAAACAAAAAATCCCTCCTTAACCCAAGCAGCACAGCCGAGCCCCTGAAAAGTGACATTGTAAAAACTGTACATGGTGATTGGAACTTTGTAATAAAACCGTTATAATAACCTCGTCCCCGGAGATGCCGATTGCCGTGTCCTGCCGTCGGGGAGAGGGAGTGCACCTGGGACCCGTGCGGCAGGAGGAGCCCCCCGCAACCAGACCCCATGGGGTAGGTGTCGGTGCCGGCAGCTCCCAGCGCTGCGGTGGCTGAGCCGGGATTGCGCGTGTGTCCGTCCCATGGCTATTCCCCGTGGGACAGTGACTCCCATGAGCTATTTGGAGACACCACAGATTGGGGAGCACGGCCCCGCTGCCCCGCGCCGCGCCCACCCACCCCATGGGCTCTGCTCGCAGCCCCCCCGCTCCCCCAAGCGAGGGTCCCCCCGGCTCTTGTGGGACGCAGCAGCGGCTGTGATGGTTTCTGCCGCCAGCGCTGGGAAGGTGGTGTCCCGGAGGCGTGCGCGGTGTGCGCTGAATAGCGGGTGTTGTGCAAGCCACTGCTTTTCCCTTTCAGCTCGTTAGTCAGTGATGGCAGGATCACGGCCTCTCCCCTTTTATCGCTGCTGCAGCAACCCACCCTGGCAGGAGCTGGGAAAAGCCGCCAGCTCGGCAAGGCAGGAACTGTATAAATCCACCCTGTGTTTTGCACGTTTCAGAGGCGCTCGTGTTCGGCGGTGATTAACTGGGGAGCTGCTGGAGGAGCGGGAGCGCTGCCCGGCTCGCAGGTCCCTGAGCTGGGGAGGGCAGGGGCAGCTGGAGGGGGCTGCGTGTGGCTGGGCCGGGGGCAGGAGCCGGCGTGAGCACGCTGGCAGCAGCGCTGGGAGCTCCCTGGGTGTTGGGCTGGGAGCAACCTACCCTAAATTAACCCTAAATTCACCTGTATTCCCCCTTTACTGGAGATTTTGGAGGAAATAGCCTTTTTTGGTGAGTTATCTGCTGTAGGGTTAAGGGCTCATGCAGTGAGCTGTGCCTGGCTGGACAGCGTTCCTTCCAGCCCCCGCTGCCACCCTGTGCTCAGCGGGTGCCTGTTCGTTTTTGGGGGGGGGGGGGGGCAATCGCGGTGGGTTTGTGGTTTGAAAGACCCTGGGGTCTGTAACATTTGGTCATGTAGCAGCGGCTAATTTTTTAAAGAGGGAGAACCTGTATTCCCCTCCTGATGGCATGGTTTTGGGCTCCTAGCGAGCTCAGCACTGCCACAGCCGCTCTGGTAGCTGCTCAGTAGGAATTGGCTCAAAGCAGCAATTTTCTGCCTGAGAATTGAGTCATTTAGGGTCAATTTGATGAGCCCAGGGCTGGAGCCAGGCTCTGGAGATGGAATTGCTCAGCTGGAGCAGTTTCAGGCTTGAGGTAACACAGCTGTGGCACAGCACACCCAGCCCAGGCAGCGCTGCACACTGCTCGGATACAAGGGCTGGGGCATGGAAGAGGCTGACCCTCTGGGTTATTTCTCGAGCAGATACTATAAATTATTTCAATGTGGTAAAGGGAAACTGGAGCCAGCAGAGAGTGGGCTGGCACTAAGCAGCTGGTTGTGTGACTTGCAGCCGGAGTAGAGGAGGCATTTTTAAATGCGCAGCCGTCAAGATGCAGCTGCCAGCGATGCGGAGAGCATTGGGCAGCCTGCGCAAGAGCCTCCAGTGTGACCAGGGCCGTGTGACACATCCTGGATTCACGGAGGTGGATTGCTGTGAGCCGGCTTGTTGCCCTTGGGGATGCACAGACAGGCCCCAGCATCTTCTTCCCTAGGGCCCGGTGCCCGTTCCCCTCTGAGGGACAGGCGCAGTGAGCGGCAGTGCCCACCACTCCCTTCCCACCCTTTCCCTCCTGCGTTCATAATTCATCCGCGCCAAGACCCAGCTGCCAGATCGAGCGGTGCCCAGGCGGCTGTGTGGGGACAGCCACCGCCAGCGGCATGGTCACGAGTGCCGGAGCTTGGGCACCCCACACCACAGCTGGTACCCACAGCAGGGGGGTTGTGCCGCTCTCATTGCCTATTGGTGCACAGGGTTTGGGTAAGCACAGGCAGGACCCATGCAGGTGGCCGCTATTTGCCCTTTCTGACCCCAAAAGCACCAGCAGCAGCCAGGCCGCGCAGCCCGGGGCTGCGAGAGAACGGACACGCCTTGTCAGCGGCATCCTGGCCGGGCCGGCACAAATGCTGCGGCGGCTGCTGCACCCTGATGCCGCAGGGAGGGAGCTGAGGCCTCCCCGGGTCTGCCGGGTGGGCCCGGAGGAGCCCTGCCCAGGGCTGTCAACGGGAGGGAGTGGGAAAGCCAGGCAGCAGGGAGCTGGCTGCCCGCAGGGTGAGGGCCTGCACCCGCCAGCCTTTCCCTTCTCACTAGCATCACCATGCGGCCGGAGCACCCACGGGCTCACCCAGGAGTCACGCACTCATCCAGGCACAGCTCCGCCGCTGCCAGAGCCGTTTAATACCGATTTACTGCAAACCAAACAGCCTGAACTGCAATTTTATTAACTCTACAGCGTGCCAAAGGGAAAAGATGTTTCTTCAGCACCCAGACCTCAGCAGTTTAGCCCACCACAGGGAACTTCTGCCTTTTGTCTTCCTGCTTGAGCCGCTGCAGCAACTGTCTCTTCCCCTCAAACAGCACAATGCCAGCAGCTATAGCGGAGTTTAAGCTGTCCACGCCTGGCACCACGGGAATGACCAGTCTCTTCCCCCCCGTGCTGGCTGCGAGGTGAAGCGCGTCTGGGCTCAGACCGTGGGTCTCTCCGCCGATCACCACTGCCACAGGAGTCTGTGTCCAGTTCTCGTAGTAATACTGCGCAGCCAGCTCTGGGACGCAGACACCCGCCGCTCCCTCCTCGTCCTCGTGCTCGAGAGCAGCCTTGGGTTTGGATTTCACAGGAGCCTTTGGGTTGCCGGGAGCATAGCCAGCCCCGCCAGCTCCCCTCGATGTGGACGCGGTCTCAGCCTGAGCACCTGGGTCTTTGTTGTCGGCCACACAGACCTGGACGCCGGCAGGAAGGTTGCTGGGAACAGATTCCCAGTCCAGGTTGGCAACGATGGGCAGACGGAAGTGAGCTCCCATGCCTGCACGGAGCACCTTTGGCTCCCAGGGATCCACACAGCCTGAGAGGGAAGGGAGGAAAACGGCGACACTGCAGCGGCTCCCACAAAGACGGGTTCAGCAGCTGCTGCTTCCCGCGGCAAATCATGTCTGGGCTGGGCGCTGCTTACAAACTCCTGGGAACAACATCTTCAAGCACCTCTTATTCCCTGCCTTACCCCCAAATTACTCAAACTAAACTTTTTTTTCCCCCCAGGGAAAGGCTCTTACCTTTGGTGAGCAGCACTTTCTCACAGCCTGCTCCTGCTGCAGATCTCAGAATAGTCCCCAGGTTTCCTGGATCTCGGATGTTGTCGCAGATGAGGAGCAGTGGCAGGGAGCTGGTTAGCTGAGCGGCAGGGTAAGACATCTTGGCATGATTGGGCTTGGAAAAGATCCCTGAGGAGACAAAGTGCTGACAGGCTTCTGACTAACACTCCCCAAGGAGAGGGCTGTCCCTCATTTAGCTGGCCCAAACTTCACTAAAGAGGTGCTGGAGAGGGTGTTAGGAAAAGCACCGCTTAAGAGAAGTTTGAGAAGAGTTTGTCACTTTACAAGGACAAATATTTCCCAGCAGAGCTGAAGCAACGTGCTACTAAAATTGAGCATTATTCCCTTCAGGGTACTCTAGGAGCCACTTCCACAGTTACCAGATCAGGGCAAATAAAGGGAATTCTCTCAAATTACGCCACTCTTGACGCACTGCCAGAATGTGTAGGGGAAGGTTACTTCACACATACTAAATGTGAATTAATTTTCCCTTTGAGCAGCATTGTGACTGTTTCTAAGGCGACTTACCTATAAGCCCCTGAGGAGTTATGAGGTCAGACCAGCTCTTAATGTCTTCAAATTTCACCTTAACTAAATTGGCCCGTTTTAGCTCCGCCTCGGGCAGCTCCTTCAGGTGCCCCACGGTGCTGAAGAAGAGAGTCTGCAGCACAGCTCCTGCCTCCAGGGCGTCCTTGATCAGCCTGTGACCCTCCAGCAGAACCTTCCCGTGATGATCCCGAAACTTCTTCGACTTGGCGATAGTCACCACTTTTCTGCGGAGAAGCCAATCAGAGAAAACGGCTGTGACGCTACCACCACCTTCAGTCTGACGTTTGCCAGCCACCGAGGGAAGCCCCGCGGGTAGCTTTAGGCCGGCTCTAACTGGCATTGCGGTATCGGCCTCTACCCAGAGCCCCCAAACGTCGGGATTTGCCTCCAACCCCGCAGGCGGGGCGCGGGGCAGCTCAGGGGCGGTTCCGCAGCCGGCTCGGAGCGGGGCATCCCCGCGGCGGGGCCCGGCTCCCTCCCGCAGCGGTGACGCCCGCGGGCCGCGCCTCACCCCAGCCTCCTGTCACCGGCCGCCGCCTTCTCGTACCACAGCCCCGGCCCGGCCGGGCTCCGCTCCACCGCCGGCGGCGGCGGCGGGGGGCGCTCCCGGGGGCTCTGCTGCGCCTCGGCCGCCGCGCCCCGCTCCTTCTGCGGCGGCAGCACCCGCACGGGGCTCCGCCGCAGCGCCCGCACCCCGCGCCGCCCCACCGCCGCCTCCCTCGGCCCGCCGGCCCGCAGCAGCGAGCGGCCCAGCCGGGCCGCCAGCCGCCTCAGCGCCGCCATCTTTCCGCCGAGCGTCACCGCCTGCGCGACGGGCGCGCTTCCGCTAACGTCACTGCCTGCGCGACGGTCCGAGTGTCGCCCGCCCGCCGCCATGGGGGCTCGGCGCGCGCTCCACTTCGTCTTCAAAGTGGGCGACCGCGGCCGGAGCGCGCGCTTCTACCGCGAGCTGCTGGGCATGAGCGTGAGCGGCGGGGCGGGGCGCGGCGCGTGCGGGGGGCGGGGCCTGAGGCCGGGGCGGGGCGGGGCGGGCGTCGCCCACCTCAGCTGCCGAGGGCCCGGGGCTGCCCCGGCCCGGCCCGGGTGGGCGCTGCGGGAGGCCGGGGGCTCCTCCGCCCTCCGTGCCCGCTGGGCCCCTGCCCCGCCCCGCCCCGCCCCGGGCAGCCGCGGGGGGTGCGGGCCGCCGCCGCCGCCTCCGGCCCTCGCCCCCCGGGGGCCGCCAGCGCCGCCTTAGGCCTGGTGGGCAGCGCTGAGGGGAACGGGGAATCATCGAATCGTTTAGCTTGGAAAAGACCTTTAAGACAGAATCGTAGAATCATAGAATCATCGAATCGTTTAGCTTGGAAAAGACCTTTAAGACAGAATCGTAGAATCATAGAATCATTGAATCGTTTAGCTTGGAAAAGACCTTTAAGACAGAATCGTAGAATCATCGAATCGTTTAGGTTGGAAAAGACCTTTAAGACAGAATCGTAGAATCATAGAATCATCGAATCGTTTAGCTTGGAAAAGACCTTTAAGACAGAATCGTAGAATCATAGAATCATTGAATCGTTTAGCTTGGAAAAGACCTTTAAGACAGAATCGTAGAATCATCGAATCGTTTAGGTTGGAAAAGACCTTTAAGACAGAATCGTAGAATCATAGAATCATCGAATCGTTTAGGTTGGAAAAGACCTTTAAGACAGAATCGTAGAATCATCGAATCGTTTAGGTTGGAAAAGCCCTTTAAGACAGAATCGTAGAATCATAGAATCATCGAATCGTTTAGCTTGGAAAAGACCTTTAAGACAGAATCGTAGAATCATAGAATCATCGAATCGTTTAGGTTGGAAAAGCCCTTTAAGACAGAATTGTAGAATCATCGAATCGTTTAGGTTGGAAAAGACCTTTAAGACAGAATCGTAGAATCATAGAATCATCGAATCGTTTAGCTTGGAAAAGACCTTTAAGACAGAATCGTAGAATCATAGAATCATCGAATCGTTTAGCTTGGAAAAGACCTTTAAGACAGAATCATAGAATCATCGAATCGTTTAGCTTGGAAAAGACCTTGAAGACAGAATTGTAGAATCATCGAATCGTTTAGGTTGGAAAAGACCTTTAAGACAGAATCGTAGAATCATAGAATCATCGAATCGTTTAGGTTGGAAAAGACCTTTAAGACAGAATCATAGAATCATCGAATCGTTTAGCTTGGAAAAGCCCTTTAAGATCATCCAGTCCAACCATTAACCTACACTACCAAGTCCACACTAACCCAATCAAGGGTAGACTAGGCTAAACCATGTCCCGAAGTGCCACATCTGCCCGTTTTTTGAACAATTCCAGAGATGGGGACTCCACCACCTCTCTGGGCAGCCTGTTCCAATTCTTGACCACCCTTTCCGTAAAGAAAAGAATCATCGAATCGTTTAGGTTGGAAAAGACCTCTAAGATCATCCAGTCCAACCATTAACCTAACGCTACCAAGTCCACCACTAAACCAATTAAGGGGAGAGCAGCAATTCCATGTTTCCTGGCTTGCTGGAAGGCGTCTCCTCCGCCCTGACCCCTCTCTCTGTCTCCCCCCTTCCCAAGGTGCTGAGGCACGAGGAGTTCGAGGAGGGCTGCAAAGCCAGCTGCAACGGGTGAGTGCCCCCGCACCCCGACCCGGCCCTTTGTTGCCCCTAAAACACCCGCCGGCCGCGCCCAGCCATGTATCCGTATTTTATAGGTAAAATAGGGCTTGGGGTTTTTTCCCGCTTCCCTTAGAATCAACGGGTCCCCTTTTTGTGTTGAAAACCAGGTCCCTTTTTTTGTGTTGTTGAAGCGCAAGTATCGCTGTAGTACACCTATACAATGATACTGAACTTCAGAAAATTATTTCTAAACTTCCCTGGAATTACATTCAACTTCGTTGTTTTTTCACAGGCATGGGGCTACCTAGGGTCTTGAGTTAAAAATCCTCCTGGTAGCCCAAAAGGCTTTTTTGTCTTTCTCCACGAATAAAAGAAATCTTACAATCTCATGCCTAACCACTTACTTTTCCTACTTCACGCTAAGGAAGTGCTCATATAATTCCAGCTAGTGAGCACCTTGCGCTCTTAAAACGTGAGCTGTTAAGAAGGAAGTAGAATTACTTTTGTCGTGTGGTCATGAACACCAGCCCAAGGTCAAAACCATTGACCGGGGCGATGCCTGTCTGCTGTGTGCTGAGCTGCAATGAGAATTCTTCACAGGTATCGGCTCCTACTTGGTGGGAGGTTACTGGATTACCTGTGCGATTTTTTTTACTCTAGAAATGCAATTCCTCCTTGAAACACTAATACTTGCAGTGCTTGATGTTTGCTTCTAATGCTCATGACAATTAAATCTGGATGTTCCAGCCCTTATGATGGAAAATGGAGCAAAACGATGGTGGGCTACGGGCCAGAAGACAATCACTTTGTTGCAGAATTGACGTACAATTATGGTATCGGAGAGTATCGCCTGGGCAATGACTTTCTGGTAAGTACTGCACTTAGCAGCAAAATCTTTCTTCTTAAGATAAGCTTTTTTATTTTTATGATTAGGAGTTTGTTCAGCATATAGGTTGTACCCGTTGCTTTTTTTTTTTTGCTGTTTGGTTCCTTAAACGCTTTTTATTCTTGCTTTTGTAGTTGTCTGCAAGTTGGAAGAACAGAAACTAGAGCAGCTTCTGTGCTCACTTAGGATCCAGGGAACGCTTCCTTGAGCACCTTCCAACTCGGTTGCTGTGTGTGTAGGACAGCTGGTATTTGCTGGCAGATCTAATGTGGAATGATTAGCTAAGTAGGATCTTGCTGTAGGAAAACACTCTTATTTATTATTACTTATTTCTTTGTTATTTATTAGCTGACAGCCAATGAAGTTTTTGTGTTTTGTCTGTGAGTACATGTCATGTGTTTGCCCGTTGTTTCCCCTGAGCTAATATTCTTCCCCTGTTTTGTGGGATGTCAGGGAACAGCTGCTTGGAGCCACAGATGTCAACCTAACCCAGTAGAACAGTTAGGAACTCGGTTTTCTTTTTCTGTACAGTGTGTTGAATTGGAGTTCTAGATTCCTTTTGCTTTTCATTTCCCTTTGGTGCGAAAGAAGGGTAGGTTAGTGCATTCCAAATATACATGGGATGCACAGTGAGATTAAGCTTATTTAATAGGAGCAAGATACCTGGTTCTCAGGAGATCATATGGTCCATCTGTTATAAAAAGTAATCTCGTTTGTGGTCGTTTGTAGAGGCAGACTATTGAAAGGTAGGACTTACACACCATCCACCCTGTAAATTCCATGTGTGTCTATTCTGTTCTCACTAGGGCATAACGCTCGTGTCCAGCCAGGCTGTGAGCAATGCTAAGAAGATGGGGTGGCCCCTCCAAGAAGTCACAACTGGTATTTTTGAAGCTGAAGCTCCAGGGGGGTACAAGTTCTATTTGGAAGACAAGGAACAGCTCAAGCAAGGTGAAACTTAGACACTCGCTCTTACTGGTGTTCAAAACCAATTTACGAGTGGGATACTGGATTGAGCTGTGCATTTATCTCGATGGCATTTTATGCATCAGAGCATGGTTTTGTTATTTCTTTGTTACTTTCCTTCTCAAGAGCATACAACTGAGTTTAAAACAACAATATATTTGTAACTAATTTCAAATTATTGCAATCTTCTAGATCCTGTGCTAAAGGTAACCTTGGGTGTCTCTGATCTGCAAAAGTCTATTAACTACTGGTCTGATTTGCTTGGAATGAAAATATATGAGAAGGATGAGGAAAAACAAAGGGCTTTGCTAGGCTATGCGGATAACCAGGTTAGTCCTTAGAAAACTTTCCAGTTCTGATCTTTCAAAGTTGCGTCTCATCGTAGAAACCTCTCATTTCATGAGAACAAAATCCTAAAGGGAAAAAAAAGCTCTTAATTAAAGCAACTGTGCACTTCATTCTGTGCCTTTAAATTAAAGCTTGCCTACACTTAACCGTACGTTTTTAAAAAAAGCTGTGGTTTGCTCTGGTAATTCTGGCTTGTTGGGAAATATGTATGTGGGCAATTTTGAAACCATCTGCATCAGTGAAAAGCTGGGGCGAACGTAGCACTGAGAACAGCGTCCTTGCGAGTCAGGCTTGCTTTCTTTCCTCTTTCAGTGTAAGTTGGAGTTGAAGACTGTTGGGGGAGCGGTGGACCACGGGACAGCGTTTGGGCGGATTGCCTTCTCCTGTGCAAAGGACGAGGTAACGATCACATTTCCCTTACCCCTTTCATTACCCAGAGCCGACTAGTGGGAGTCAGTGCTGACTTCTAGTATTAGCAAAATATCTCAGATGTGAACAAAATAATACCGAGGAGATACTTGGTTTATATATCTCGCAGTGGGAATGTAATTGAGTTGTGGGTAATGGGGAACTGTAAATGAGAACAACCTGAATGCATCTGATCTTCATCTGACTAGGGGTGATTTTTGTTTGTTTCCTGTTTAAGTTGCCAGTCATTGAAGCACTGATGAAGAAGGAGAATCAGAAAATTTTAACGCCTCTGGTTAGCTTGGACACACCTGGCAAAGCCACAGTGCAAGTGATTATTTTGGCTGATCCTGTGAGTAATGTTGGAAATAGTGATTAAATTCGATTTAAATTTCTCTCTGCCATTTATCTAACTTACCTGCTCTTAAACTTGGTTTAGGATGGCCATGAAATCTGTTTTGTGGGAGATGAAGCCTTTAGAGATCTGTCCAAGGTGGACCCTAACGGTGACAAATTGTTAGACGATGTAAGTAATGTCTGCACATTCATTTTCTTCCCGATTATAGATACCTGTAGAATCTAATTTTCATTCTGTGTGGAGATTATCTGAGCAGCAAATTGTATGGTCTTGCTAAGGAAAACAAATCAGTTTTTCAAGTTCACTTAGTGTCCTGGCTAGAGTTTTCCAGCCTCGCTCACGAGGCAGCCGAGTGGTGGTGTCTCTTGCTGGACATGTCAGCGACGCTTTGGTGCAAGTTACTACAGAAAACAATTTTTGAGCTGCAGTACGTCAGCGCAGCCAGACCTCCTCCTGAGGCAGAGGGACTCTGATATGGAGCACAAGCTATGTGGGGAGGCTGCCTTTAAACTATCCCCTTTTGCTTTTGTATTACCAGATTATCTATTTATTTGCTGCAGCAGAGAACACTGGTTCTCAGTGTCTGTTTTCCTTACTAGTATGTAAAAAAATAATTTATCCATCAGAATAGCTTTCCTCCAAATTAGAAAGTGTCCTTGTGATCAATCTGGATTTGCGGGAGACGCTGCTGAGTGCGAGCAGCCGGGTGTCTGGCGACAGGGCTGCTGTTCTGAACATGTTAACGCTTTTCTTTGTGCAGGCCATGGCGGCGGACAACAGTGACAAATGGTTTGCTGCGCAAAAAATGAAGAAGGCTTCTGCTTAGCTGGAGAAAAGGACTGGGCTGCTTGGTCGTGCCATGGTTTTCATCTGAGCAAAACGCCAATGCTACATTAACGTGTTGTGTTACCCCTTCCAGTAAGAGGGTGCCGTAATGCCCCATGCTGGTTGGTTGGTTTGATTGAAGCTTGTGTCTCTTACTGCTACTCTCTCCTTTCAAGCAATAGCATGTTCTCCTTCAAGAAAAATTAGGTTGTGCAGCAAGGACCAGATTGAGCATGTGGCTTCAAAAACAGGGGCCATCAGTTAAGAGGAAAAACTCATTTCTCTGTTGTTGTTATACTTGACAAAGAAGTCGCTGGATTCATTAGAATACCCAATCCTCTAACTAATTGGCTTATAGCTGTCTTGGATTTGCAGCTTAGAGAAGTTGTGAGCGTTGCAGGTACCCTGCTTCCATGGCGAAGTGTCAGGCTGAAGGGAAGGGCTGCGTACGGAGAACTCGAGCTGTTCAGCTGTCATAGTGCATGCCTGTTTATTGGGAACAGAGAAATTATCTTGCTAAAGCACATGAATATTCTAGTCTGGAGCAAACCCTGTTTTCATTCCAAGATGTTTCCCCAGCTTTCGAGGTGAAATCTTCACTTGAGAAGCCCGTGGTGCGTTTCTCACTGGGGTCGTGTTATTGATGGGGTGGTTTCCACCCCTTACCAAGGAGCCTTCCACATTCCGGGCGGGAGCTGGGGCCAAGCTTCAGGGCCTGCAGCAGCGCTGCGCTGTCTGCTGAGGTGCCGGGAGGTAACTTGAAATAAATATATCATGGTTTTGATGAGAAATTGCCTTTGGAAGTAACAGTTTGGGGTTTATTCCGTTGGAATGAAGTCAGTCTGCTTTTGCTCCTGGAATAAGGGCTGGGAATACAGGGAGTAATTACCAGCATTGTCCATGTCGGGCACGCTGCCGTGGTTTGTAATCTGTCTTGATGAAAACCTTAAATAAGTTTCACAGAGAAAAGCAGGCAAAATCAGCGGCGTTCGCAGTCGCCGAGGCGTGTCGGCGCTTGTAGTTGAATATTCGGAGGCGCATTTCATATTATTTCAAGCAGGAAAAATTCCTCACTGTGACGTTGTTGCTTGAGCTTTTTCATTCAAGCCCCACGACGATTTTCGGTCGCCTATCGATCGGTTTTAGAAGCGTCACGCGTAAGCTGCGCCCCCGACACCGGCGCTGCCGCTTGCCCGTGTTGCCCTTAAAGGAATAAAAGCGATGCGGGGGGGCGGTTTGAGTGCCTGCCTCCTAGCACGGCGCTGCGCCACGTTCCGCACCCTTTTAATCGGGGTCTCGGCACCCCCCGCGCGCCCAAATTCATCCCGGGAAGGGGCGGGGGCGGCGGGCGGCACCGCCGGGCCGCCAGGGGGCGCTGCGGGCGGGGCGGGGGCGCTCCCCGCATGACGTCAGAGCGCGGCGCCCGCCTTCGGGCCACGCCGCCGCCGCCAGCATGGAGGCCGGTGGGTGCGGGGCCGGGGGGAGCGGGGCCGGGGGCGGGCGGGGGGAGGCCGGGGCCGGGCCGGGCCGAGGTAACGGTGTCTCCGCGCAGGGCCGTGGGGCGTGTGCGAGGAGACGGCCATCTTGCACGGCGCCTTCCTGCTGGCCGCCCGGCTGACCCAGCCGCGGCCGCTGCGGGAGCTGCGCAAAGCCGACTGGCCACGCGTGGGACCCCCCATCACCGACGCCCTGGGGGAGATCGGGGCCCGCTGCCCTTCGCCGCTGCAGCACAGCCTCTGGAAGACAGAGGCCGTGGCCATCGTCTGGGCTAAAGTCCTGCTGCCGGGCCCGCCGGCCGCCTCGCTGGACCAGGGATGGAAGGAGGACGGCTTCTTCTCCGTGGGCAGGATGATCCCCGACGTGAACCGCACCGTCCTCTTCGAGCTGGTCAAGGCCCTCGGTGCGCCCCGGCTCTTCGTGCAGCTGCTGCTGGCGCTGCCCCGGGGTATGCACCGGAGCGAGCTGGAGCGCTTGGTGGAGTACGTCGCCAGCGAGACGTCCCCGTCGGACGTCAGGTTCTTCTTGGACGTGTGGTGGGAGGTGATGAAACGCAAGGAGGGACAGGAAGATGCAACAGTCTCTATGTTCGGCGCTCTCATACGTCAGCATGCATGTGAGTCCTCTCTGGACGATGGTCTCCAGCCCCCAAAGAGGTTCAAGGGTGACCCTGGCTCTCTGAACGACCCCCCTGCTGCTGCCAGCCTGCTCACGGTCCTGATAGAGGGGTTAAAGCAAACCTACGGGAGCATCACCCTGCCCGACATGAGGAGCTACGCCTTGGCCAACCTGGTGGAGCTGCTGTCCGTGTTCACCGAGCTAGAGCCAGAGGGCAGCCCCCTCCCCATCGCAGAGTACCTAGACAAAGTCAGCTCTGTGGTCAGCCTCTGGATCAGCGACGCTGAAAGTGAGTTCCACCACAGGGGGCTGGACGAGAAGGTGAAGGAAGCAGAGAGAAGCATGAGCCTCTTGTCTGTGGCCAAGCTCTCTCGTGAGGAGCTCTTTGTTGGCTTGGACTTTCTCTGCAGCTTGTTGCGTGCCTGGGGAGAGGAGCTGCAAGGCACCCTGAACAGCTCTGAGGAGCTCTGCTATGAGAGCTACCGGCTCCTGGACGCTCTTACCACCTTTGGGAAGAACCTGGTTTCCTTCTCGGAGACTAGAGACCTGGGTGAGGATGAGACACGGGTAGTGTTAGAGCTGACACAGATCGCCAAGGACTTTCTCAAGGAGATAAGTGCCAGCCTGAAGAGCAAGGATTTGGACACCAGCCTTGTGTCTTCAGTTGCCATGACAATCATTGAGCAAAAGCTGGACCGGCACATGGAGATGTGCTCCGTTTTTGCATCTGAAAAGACCTGGGCCTTTTCGAAGGACTGGGTTGACTGCCTTGTGAAAAACAAGGCTCTCTTCCAGAAACCAGAGCTAGTTCTGAAATTGCTGGAGACGCTGGTGAACTTTGCCATGTTCCGCCAAGACAAGGAGGCCCGAGAGCTGCAGATGCAAGTGACCAAAGCCATCGTGGAGTGTTACAGTGAGCTTTCACTAACTGACAAAAACAAAGTGATCTCGGGTGTCCTGGCATCCTGGGGCGGACCAGGTCTGTCCCTGAACTTGCAGGTTGTCGTGGAAGGCTTCCAGGAGGATCTGAATGTGACTTTCAACCAGATCACGAAGAGTGTGTCTGATGAAGGCCTGACCAGGGCTGTGGCTTCTGTGGCCAGGCTCATGCTGCTGTACCCCGAGGCCACAGTGAAGCAGGTTTGTAATCTTGCTGTAGTCAACCTAGGAGCACACCAGTTCCTCGTGCAAATCCTCTGCTCCTTCCCAGCACTGAGCTTCCTGGAGACCCACGATGATCCAGGCAGGCCACGCAACCTGGTGGTGAGGTGTCTGGAAGAGGCAGTATGGGGGAAGCTTTCCACTGCGAGGGAAGAGGAGCAGTTCCTTGAGTTCCTGACCTTTCTCGTGCAGCCAAGCTCAGCTGCCCCCCTTGTGTCACCTGCAGAGGTGACCAAAGCCTTTGTCCTTCCTTATTTGAAGTCAGACTCTGCTCAAATTGAGCTGAGCCTGCAGATCCTCAGTAAGCTTTTGGGGATACAGTCCTGTTCAGAAGAGCACTGGATCAAGTCCTGTCACCCATTTCCGCTTCTCCTCAGCCTCTGCAAGCTTCTAGATGGTTACACAAAGTACTGGCATCAGCCTAGGGACCAGCTCTTCCCTTCACTGGAGACCAAAGACCTCGTACTGAACATCCTCTGCCAGCTCTGCGAGGTGGTAAGGCCAGAAACTGCCCCCTCCCCTGAGCTGTGGGTCCAGTCGCTGGCTTGGCTTCACAGGAAGGTGGCGTCACTGGACTGGACCATCGGTCTCCGGCTGAAGCAGCTTTACGGAGACCACTTCAAGAACGAGGTCCCAGCGACGCTGTTTGAGATCTGCACGCTTCCCGAGGACGAGTGGACGTCCCAGCCTTTGCCAGCTTATGGACCGGGCAGCGGGCTCCTGGCATGGATGGAGTGCTGCTGCATGTCCACGGCACTCAGGGAGACGATGTTGACGCTCCTCACGGTCAACGTGGACAACCCTGAAGAAGTGAATCTTTTCAGCAAAGGGTTCCTGGTGGCCCTCATTCAGGTCCTCCCTTGGTGCAGCCACAGCGAATGGAAAAGGCTCATGCACGTGGTCGAAGACCTGCTGCAGAGGCAAGTCTTGCACGTCCCGTACACGCTGGAATACGTGCAGTACATGCCCCTGCTCAACCTCCGGCCGTTTGCCTGCTACCTCCAGTTTTCCGTGCTCTTCCTGCGGGGCTTCCAGCTCCTCTGCAGCTCCAGCTGTTCCACCTGGCTGCCGGCAGAGGCTTGGCTCCACGTGGTCCAGCTGTACTGCAGCAGCCTCACGGACCTGCTGGGCTCCGTCAAGAGCGCCGCGGGGTCCCCCTCGCACCCCGCCGAGGACAGGACCCCCGCGCAGGAGGTGTCCTTCATCTGCATCCAGATGTTCTGCCACCTGCTGCACATCGCCGCCATGCTGCCGGAGAAGGGGTGCAGCGAGCCACTGGTGGTGGTGGCATTGGAGATCCTCTCGCAGTACGAGATGTTCAGCAGCGCCGATACGTCTCCCAGCAACACACTGCGGAGAGCCAACGAGAGGCACTTCCTGGAGTCCATCACGGACAACGTCAGCGACGAGGCGCTGCGCAGCCCCCTCCTGCAGAAGCTCAGCAAGCTGGCAGCCCGCTCGGCCGGGGAGCCGGCTTGAGAAGCTGGAGAGGGCGACAGAGGAGAGCGCTGACCCTGCCTCAGGGGACCCCTTACGTGGAAAGTTGTAAGATCTATAATAAACCCTATCTATTTTTCCTTTTTGAACTTATTTCCCCCCTGCTGTGTTTTTTTCCAACCTGTCTAAGCAGTGAAGGGGCCGTGTAAAGATGGGTAGGAACAACTGCTGTAATATTCCAGCGGGAATAGCTGTGAACACAGCTGTTCTTGAGCCGAGCTGCCGGTCCTGTGGCTCCAGCCTTGCCTGCTGGCGGTCTGGATTTATACAGAGATCCTGGCAGCCTCCGGCATCAGGGAAATCGTTTCCCTCTGGCTCCCCTGCTGCCAGCTCTCTCCTAGTCCTGGGCGGATTGCTGGGTTCACCAAGTGCTGCCGGAGGCTGGGAAGCGAGTTGGGCGAGTTCAGGATGAGCAGGAACCTGTGCGTTGCTCCTGCCCGGAGGTGGGGTTGCAAGGGTAACCCTGTGTGTTAACACCCCCACCACCCAGAAATGAACGGCACGTGGGAGAGACGTCCAGTGGTGCGACTCGGAAAGGAAATTTTTATTGGTCTCCTGATAGTAAATAGGGCAGTGTTAGTGCAAACTGAGATGCCTCATTGGCTTTTTTTTTTTTTTTTTCCTGTCCTTACATAAGGCACATTATTTGCAATGGAAACAGAGATACAAACATCCGTAACAGGTTGCAAGCGGTTTATAACAGCAGCTGGTCTCCATCGTTAACGTAACGGTAGCGTTTCTGCAATAACTGGCCATGTGGTGGAAGAGGCCCTTTATTTTACTCCTTCCAGAACAGAGCTGTGGCTGGGACAAGATCCGACACCCAAAAGAACCAGGTCTCCCAGAGCTCAACCGTAGTTTTTGGACAGAATGAAAGGCACGGAGTGGCCACAGGTCTCCGGGCACGGGGGGCTGCTGGGGCCACACTGGTGCAGTACGTGCCCCGGAGCAGGGGATCCCCAGGCAAGCGTGGGAGGCTGTGGGGAGGAAGTGGCTGCCCTGGCTTGTGCTGGCTGCAGGGAAGGAACCGAAGTGCTGCTGTCTGACTTGCACGCACCCGTGAGGCTTGTGAACCCCGTGGGGTGGGGTGGGAAGCCTGTACCCATTTTGCTGTGAGTGAAGGTGGAAAAGGGCTGAAGTAGTGAAGGACGCAGCTCGGCACCCTGCTCTGGGGTTGCTGGTTCCTCCTGTGCTGACCCCGTTCCCTCCCTGGCAGACCTCGCCTCACGAGGGAGCGGGATGGGGCAGGAGGGACGGACCACAGGACCGGAGCTGTACCGGTACCCACGGGGTGCTGCCAGCGCTGCTGGTGTCGGCTGGAGGGAGAGCTGGGCAGGGTGTGCCAGTCGGGCTTTCAGATACCCACTGCGGGGCAGATAAAAGCAAGTGCAGTTAGGGGAAGGGGTTGAAAGTTGCATCCCCTGCTAACGAAGGGCTCTGCGTAGTGCCCAGAGACAGGGACTTGATGGCCTCCTGTCCCCATCCTGCCCTTTAGCCATGGATGCTCTGCCCTGCCAGCATCGCTTTGAGACAGCGTAACTGTTCCTCTGTCCTGGCGTGAGCTTCTCTCCCCTCCAGCTTGCTGGGGACACCGGAGCCACCCTCCCCTGGGACTATCAGCCACAGACACCAGACAGTTGTAGTGAAAAGCACCTTTGGGTGAAGTGGAGTCTTAAATGAGTTTGAGCCCAGCAGCAGTGGGAGGTGAGAGGCTGAACGCGGCTGTAGTGTAGCGGCGAAGTCAGTAAAGGTCGGGAACGGGCTGTGCAGAACTGTGCCGTGGCCCGGCTCTGCTCTCAGCTGGAGGCTGTAAACCAGAGCCGGAGGAGCGAGTCGGGGCTGCGGCAGGTCTGGCACGCAGCTCCCCCAGACCCCAGCGCTGCTGCACGGGGCTGGGCACACTCCAGCATCGCCTCCGCTGCCGCCTCCGGGCTGCCGGCTCCTTCGTGCCTCGCCAGGCTCAGTGCCGGTATCTGGTGTCAGCCCTGAAAGATGTGGCAGGGGTGTTGTAACAAACCCCTCTCATGTAACCATTAGTTTCATGCCGTCGGTCGTGTCAAATCCTAGAAGGAATGTCGTGCTTCTGGGCAGGCCTCCGCCTCGCTGGCTCCTGCCCCGGCTCCCACGGATGGGAGGACACAAGGCACTGGAGCGGCGTGGGCAGAAAGCCTTCCTAGCCCAGGCTGGCGCTGCCTGGCACAGCGGTGGAGACAGCGAGGCTGCTTCCAGCTCAAACAGCCCGGTGGTATCACTGCTTCCGCCGCTCTGCTTCCACGATGGTCCCCGCCGCGCTGGTGTTGAAGGTGGAAGAGCCGGCGCAGGGGCTGACCCTTTTCCAGCCCCCGTGCTGGGCTGCCGGCTGTTACCCGCTTTTGTCAGCGGGCGAGCTGCCGTAGAGTCGGGCGGCTTTGCGGCAGATAAGCCCAAACCAGTAGAGCTGGGGGGCGATGAGGGAGGCGTTGGCTATGTTGCAGTGCAGGGGGATGCGGAAAGGCACCATGTAAATGGGGATTCCCACCTGCCTGGCGTAGGCCGCGTACATGAAGGGGAAGAGGAGGATACGGCAGAGGAAGAAGGTCACCAGGATGAGGATCCCGTTCACCTTGTGCAGGAGCGTGTCCTGCATTTTGAGCTGGGGAAGGAAGAAGGCGAACGTGGGGTGAGCGCTGGGTGAGCAGCAGCACCCCATCGCCCCTCGGGTGCTGACTGTGCTGGGAGCATGGAGCATGGATGGGGGAGCATTTTGGAGGGGGCAGGAAAGCAGGGTGGGAAGGGATGGAGGAGGAAGGGATGGGGAGGAAGGGAGGCGTGGGGGGCAGGTGGCTGGGGCAGGAAGGAGCGTGGGGCAGGGGGGAGGTACAGACAGGAGGGGGCAGCACCAGGACACAGCACGGCCCCCAGTTTGGGGATGCCCCTGGGCGTGCTGCTTTACTGGGGAAGGGGATGCGAACCTAAGGGGAGGCGGGGAGGAGGGCAGCACTGTGGGGGACTTTGGGGTTACAGCTGTGGGGCTGCCCCACTCTGAGCCCCCCAGCCCAGCTGCTGCATGAACAGGGGCTGCTGGAGAACGGCAGCCTGGGGCAGGCAAAGGGTACGAGCCGCTGTGGGGTTCCCAGACTCGAGCCCCGTTCCCTCCTCACCTACCTGCATGAGGATTTTGCCCAGTGATACGAAAGGCGTGCTCAGCTCCGCTATGAAGATGCAGCCCACGAAGAAGTCCCCCAGCTCTCCCCTGAAGTGCTGCAAATAAAGCCAGGAGTGAGCATGGGGCCCTCCTGAAGAGGTGGCCGGGAGCCAACACCCGGCATCTCCAGGGGACCACGGGCTCCTGATCGGCAGCGATGCTTTGCCAGACACAGCCTCGACTGCAAGCCCTTGCAGCCACCCGGGGCTGCTCGCGGGCTGGGTTTCACAGCGGCCGTGCCCAGCCCTTACCTGGGTGATGGGGGTGAGCACGACGAGGATGAAGAGGTGGTGGGTCACCATCAGCCGCTCCTGCAGGAGGAAGCTCCGCACGCTGGCCAGCGAGTGCTTCTTCTCCGCGATTCCCCTGTCCCGGCTCTTGTGCCAGTGGCAGAGGTACATGACGTAAATGTCGTAGGTCATGTAGGGAACGAGGACCCAGATGTACTCTACGGCCAGCCAGTGCCTAGGGGAGGAGCAGCACACACGGAGGCATCGCAACGGCTCCCAGCACCTCGCGATGCTCTAAAAGGTGGAAGGGAGTCTTTAGGTCTGAAATGGAAGCAGCGGATTTTGAAGCGGACGGTAAGCTGAGAGGTGCCGAAATTTAACTTGATTTGGCTCAGCAGAGAAAAGGTACCTGGTACGCGCGGAGGACGCCTCCTCGGCGCTGCTCCCGCTTCGCGCTTGGCCGTGCCAGGCACCAAGCTCGGCCCAGCCAAGCACAAACACGGCGCTAATGGTAGGATCTTGATTAGCCCTAGAGCCGGCTGTTTGCCTTGCGGGCCGGGGGCACGGCACCGCTCGGGGTCCAGCGCTAATCCGACACTTTTGCAGCAGGTAATCTTCTCCCCTACGCCCTGGGACACCCAGTGCTGATGCTTGGTAGGGGAAAAACTCCCAAGCTTGGGTCCCTCCTGCCTGCCACACCTCTTTGGTTGGCTGCCTAATCCAGGGAGCGTTTGGAAAGCATCTGGAGACCTCAGAGTTAATTAGAGATGCCCAGCCTGGACTTTGGAGAGTGAAGTGCAAAAATATCTAATGTAGGCAATAAACCCCCATGAGACGTTTGTCTGTTGGGAAATAATTGCAGGCAGCTGCCTGTTCCCAAAGCATGTTGGAATCCTGGTTGCATAATCCGGGCAGCAGCAAGCCCTGCTCTGCAGGGCGACCGGGCTCCTTAAAAAGTCCTGAGTGAAATCACACTGATTAAAAAAACAAAACATAAACCACCCTACACTCCTGCTTAAAGAAATGTAGCTTGGGACCCAAATAAATCTGCTTTTGCTCTCCTGCCATCTCAAGAAAAATTTTGTTGCATTCATTCCTATTTCGGATAGAAAGATGTAAGTGATGTAAAGCAGGGAGGGGAAGTGACCGGCTATTGTGTTTGCAAAACTTGCTCAGGGCTTTGGACGGCAATTACAGTGCCAGCAATATAATATTTGTCTGCCTGTGTAAATAAATTGGCAAATTTTACTGCAACCTTTGTGATGCTTCCTGGCGCTCTGTCTTGCTGTCATTCTCCGAGACCTTCCCCGCTGAGAACTGGGCTGTATTTCCTCCAGATTCAAAGAAAATCTAGGTCCCCGACCACAAAATGTTTGCACGGAGTTGCTGGCATTGAGAGCACCCGGGCAAGTGCACAGCTCCGGGGAGGAGGGGGGCTGCCAGCAGCGCCTTCTGCCTGTGTGGGTCTGGGGTTTATCGTCTGACCTATCTATACAGCAGATATTTGATTTTAGAGCAAAAAGGTAACTCATTAGACTGCCTGGGTTAAGCAGGACTGAGCAATTTGGAGAGGTCTCATCATCTAGGGCAAGGTAGGACATTTCATATCTGTATTAAAGGCAAGTGTGCAATGACTGAGAGGGCAGCCCTCCCTAAAATCCGGTGCGATGGTCAAATTCCAGCTCAGCATAATTATATTCTTCCCTCCTACAATTTTCTCTGCTATTCTAGATAATAGCTCTGTTTTTAAGTCTTCTGACCCAGATTGCGCTATCACTCCTGCCGAGAGCTAATTCTGGGGCAATTTGTCTCAGAGCACTGAGGACAAGGCGATGTGATTTTCCTTCAGGGCAAACTCCATACTGATTTTCTCATTTCTGGACTCCTTCAGCAGCCATTTGGCACGGAAAAGGTGATGCACCTCTAAAATCAGTTCTCACTAGGTCTGCTTGACTCGTTAGCAACGAGTTTCAGTGAATTTCAGCTTCCAGCAAGGGGACTCCCTACCCCTTTAGAAGTGATGATGTCTTTATTTTTCGCTCCTCTCTGGGCCCGTGTTACAGCCCATCCTCAGGACGAGCCCCTCCGTGCTGGCAGAGCAGCCCCCGGGCTGAGCAAGCCAGTGCCTTTTGGGGGGTCTATGGCCAGCGCATTGCCCATCCCTTCACCCGAAGCGGAGGAAAGAGGAACATGAAACTGGTTTTCCTCTCCCCTTTGTACAGGCAAGCCTTTGGCATAAAATGCTCCAGCCGGCCGGGCACGGCCTCCACGTGCTCCTCGCGGGCCAGCGAGGCTCGTGGCCGGGATTACCTGTCGTACACCACGTTCTTGCAGTTAAGGACAACCGTGATCCCCGACACCGTTGCCATGGTGGCTTGGACTGTTGACACCAACCTGAAACACAGGGAGAGAGAACGCGGGTCACCCCAAATGTCGCCCCAGAAGGGCTCAGGAGCAGGGGTGGTGGCCTCGGCGGGGTTGCACCGGGAGAGCTTGGATGCCCGCTCCGTGCGCACCCCGAAAGCTTGGTCACGGCGAGGAGCTGTGCCCCCGCGGCGTGGGATGCGGCCGGGGCGGCTGTGCCAGGCGCTGCCACCCGGGGACACGGCGTGGGGGGTTCTCGCCACGTCTCGTCCCTTGCACCGCCGTGGGTGGGCGGTGACCCTGCCCGGGTCCCCGCGGGCAGAGGGAGAGCTGCACCGCAGCATCCCCGCAACGGGGGTCGCGGCACCCCGCGGGTGCAGGCTCCCGGCCGCCGGGCCTCGGTGCTCCTGGCCCGTCCGGATGGCTCCGGCTCCCGGGCCCCGCCGTGATGGGCACCGGTGGCGGCGGCGGCGGCCCAGCGCGGTCCGGGCCGCCTCCCGCCGATCGCGCCCGTACCTGCCGCTGAGGAGGATGCGGTCCTTGAGGCTCCATCCCGGGGCGGCCCAGCGCAGCAACCGGATGCAGAGGGCGAAGAGCCCCGGGAAGAAGGCGGAGGCGAGGGCCAGCGTCCGCCACATGGGAACGACAGCCGCCGCGCTGCCCTCCGCCGCCGCTTGTCAACAGCGGGCCGGGCGGCGGGGGGCTCCGGCTCGGCCCGGCTGGCCCCACTCCGCTCCGCTCGGCTCGGCTCTGCCCGGCTCCGCTCCGCCCGGCCCGGCTCCGCTCGGCTCTGCCCGGCTCGGCTCGGCCCCGCCGCTCCCGCCGCCGCCGGGACGCGCCCGGGCAGCAGGCCCCGCCCGCCTCGGTGCAAACCCCGCCCCCCCAGCGCCCCCGCCCCTATCAGGCCCCGCCTCCTTCCACGCCCCCCGCACGCCCCGCCCCGGGGGCGTGGCCTGTCGCGTCCCGGCGTGCCGCGCGGCCCGGAAGCGGCGGGCCGCCATGGAGGAGGACGAGCCGGAGCTGGCGGCCGGGCTGGAGGCAGCGCTGGAGCTGGCGCCCGCCGTGCAGGCCGCCATCGAGCAGGTGCGCCGGGGCCGCGGGGCCGGGACGAGGCGAGGCGAGGCGAGGCGAGGCGAGGCGCCGTCTGGTGCGGGGCCGGCTGTGGGCGCGGCCCGGCGCCCGCTCTGTGAGGGCCCCGGGGGGCTGTGCCGGCCGTGTCCCCGCAGCGAGCTGCGGGCCTTGCGCTGCCGGGCCGCGGAAAGCCCCGAGCTGGCCGCGCTTGGAGGCGGGCGCGGCCCGGGTGCCTGGCGTCGGGGAGAGCCCCGGGGCGGGGTGGGCTCTGCCGGTGCCGTGGGGCTGCGCTGGCCGCGGCTCGGGCCCCCCGGGTCGCGTTAGCGCTGGGCTTGTCCCCTGCCCCCGCAGTGCGAGGGCCGGGCCTGCGGTTGGCCGCAGCTGAGCACAGCTCGCCGGGATCGCTTCCCCATGGCTGGCGAATGCGGGGCAGGCCTGTTGTCTCTCTTCTAATTGCATGCTCGTTACTTGGTGCAGAAGCGTCTTAATGGAGTCAAATGGCCTGCGACTCACTCGAGGTCAGGATGATCTAAATGGCTTGGCTTGACTTTTGTGATCTATATTGCCTTCTAGCCCAAAGTCCTTCAGTGTTCCCTGAAACCCTTTGTAGCACTTGGAGCCCAGCAAAAGTCCGTGAGAACCCGGGGTAAAATCACATCTGTTGGAGTCTGACTGAGCTTGCACTGACTTCAGCCAACCCTGCCATCTGAAGAGCTCTTTCTTGTAGTAGTAGCCTGTGGACAGCCACAGGAGCTGTCTCTCAAAGTACCACTCAAAAAAGTTTTCTCACTTTCTTGAGTGTTGAGGCTTGTGGATCTCCTCAGAGAACTAGGGCAGACCTGTGGTGGCTGGCACAGCATCTCAAGTGAGCCAGCCCAGCACCCAAAGGTGAGGAGGGTAGCACAGTTTCTCTGTGGGTGCTGTGCCTGCTGTGGAATATTGCTCCAAAGAAAGAGACACCCCACATACTCTGTCTTTGCTTGGGGTTGGCACACCTGGCAGTAAGCCATTAAGTAATTTTTGCTGAAACCTTGAGAATTGCTAAATTAAATGCCACCTTCTAAAAGAAACCTGGAAGTTGTCCAGAAGAAGAATCCACTGCACTTCATAGAGCCTGTATGTTTGAAAGCCAGAGAAGCCTGGTGTGGTTTCTAACATTGTACAACCAAAGAAAGTTACCTAATGACACTTTCATCAAGCACAAAATGTCTCTTCAAGGTAAAATATGACCTTTAGAGACAGCGTTGACTTGAGCTTTCGAGCAATGGGGAGTGCACCGTATCCCTGGCTGAGTTATTTTAACAGGTAGTAAGGCTGTAGGCAGATACCCGCATCCTGAGTGCGGGGAGATGTTGAGGATGACACTGCCTCCTGCCTTCCATCACTTCCTCACTGGCACTTCCCAACCCAATAATCTTCTTGTTCCTGTGAGTGTTCCTTAATCAGCTGTGGGCAAAACCTGCCAGGTTCTGCTTAAATGAGCAGAACTGGCTCAGCTGACTTCTGCCTGAAGCGGGGTAGGGAGCACACATGGACTGGTGCTCCACCAAACGTGGGGCAGTCATTTCTCATTAATGGGTTGTGACAAAGACCTAGGAGTAGCAACTTTAGCTGGTAGAGCTGCCTGCAGCATTGATCTCTGCCTGCAGTTTGAGAGTGGAGGTCCTGAGTAGCCTTTGTCTTCCATCCTGCCCCTTGCTTCAGCTGCTCTTAATGCTTGTGGGGATTTGGGATTAATTGAACCTGCAGGAGCTGTGAGCCCAGAGCAGGACAGGCTGGTTGTGATGCTGCAGCTGCGCTTTTACGATGAGCTAATGTCAGAGCATCTTCCTTGCTCAGGCGTGACCTCATGCATATTTAACTGCTGCCTGCTTCTCCTTGGCCACAGGAGTAGCTTTGGGAAAGCTGCTGAAGAGGCCTGTTTCAGGGAGAAGTCGCTCTCATTTTAGTGGTCTCACAAACCTGCTGCTTTTACACTGCAAAATGTGTAAAACAATGTCAATGCTGCACGCGACCAGGGTGACATGCAGAGGCGACGCTGCGGTGTGAGCTAGGCAGGGTTTTGACCGTGCAGTGCGCAACTGATGGCTGTATAGATATGGAACTAATATGGTAGCAGGGAAGGGAACGTAGCATGTTTTAGTCTGTGGGGACAAAAAGCAAAGCCTAGCAGCTGCGTTTGCATCATTTGAGCTACTTCTGAGGAGAGATGAGATCTGTTTGCACCGAAGCTGCTCTTTTCCCTTTCCCGTGGGTAGGAAGAATCATTCAGCAGATTCTTTCCCTCTTTTTCATGTGAAAGCAGCAAACCCAAGTCTCCAGAGAACTTGTACAACCGTTTCTTAATTCATCATGTTTCCTATTATGTGGCTGTGAAAAGCAAATCCTTCATCTCTCACCAGGGGGGCCTTGCAAAGCCCAGACAAAGATAAGGGCAATGCCTCAGCAGGGGGGGTTCATTTCCAAGCAACAGCAGAAGCATCAGAATGGTTTGGGATGCATAAAATGGCTCTCAGGAATTCCTCGCACATGATCGATGGTGCTGGGGCTGTACGTGGAAGCATGCGTATATGTCACCTGTGTTGTTCCAGGCTGATATCCACAGGAATTTTAGTAGGTCAGAGACCTCCGGAGCATGTAGCTGCTTTACTCCTGGGCAGAGGCCTGACCGCTCTCTGCACGCTTGTTGGAACAATCGGAAGTGGGTGCCGAAGTAGTTAAAAGTAGTAGATACTGTGTAAAGTTACAGAAATTAACGGTAATGTATTGTTGATTGTATTTGTTTTCCTTCCTCTCTTCAGGTATTTCCCAGCCAAGATCCACTGGACAGAGCAGATTTCAATGCTGTGGAGTATATTAATACTCTCTTTCCCACTGAGCAAGTAAGTAGTGCTCGCAGTACAGCCCTCTCAGTGCGAGGGGTAGCCTGATAGTAAGTGACTGAAGGCGTGTTTAAACCTGTACCCAAGCCTTTTCTCCCAGGCAAGGCGAGGGCTCTGTCCCCATTGCCCACTGGAGGTCACTGTCACCACGGCGTTTCGGGAGCAGCTCTGCTGACGAGGCAGGGTTCAGGGCACCCTGCTTGCTCAGGGCTGGGTGGCAAGCGGGGAGCCTCAACGACCTGCAGGGCTGCACCCTGGCCTGCCCTGCCCTGTCTTTTGATGCTCTCCATTATATGACCGGAGGAGTAGCTAAGCTGCTGTGTGTCTCGGTTCCTCCATCTGTAAAACAAAGTCATCGCTCTCCTCTTTGCAAAGTGCCATGCATGAGAATGTGTTGGGTATCACAGCTGATGGGTATCTCAGTAAAAGGTTCCCCATTTCACTTCTCTCTGGTTTTTTTTTTTTCATGTTGTAGTCTTTGGCAAACATCGATGAAGTTGTGAACAAAATCAGATTGAAAATAAGGTAAGCGTGTCTCCATTTCATTGCATCTCACGTGGCGAGTAGTCTGGTTGTCACTGAGTCTTCATAAATAGAGCCTTTGCGCTATAGCTGATAAGAATTAATATGCTTAAAAGGCATGAATAGGGTCAGTCTCAAGTCCAGTAGTGTGACAGAGACAAAAACGATGCCCTGTAATTATAATTCTTTTTTATATTTTACCACTACTGTATAATACATGCCTTTCAGGTTATTTTAGTTGATGGGTTGCAAAGCAGAGCTTTGAAAAAACAATGAATGGTTTCTCTGAAGGCTGAGAGAACAAACTACCTCGAAGATTTGGTTGCTGAAAAATTATTCTGTTTGTGAGGTCAAAATAGCACTTGTAAAACCTCTCGTTTTGTATTTTTTAATTGTCATTATTAAAAGTACAAAATAAATATCGGTGTGTGGGAAATACGTAAATTTTCTGTGCAGTCTGGCATTACCAACCTGAAATGATTGAGACAGCACTTTAATATGTGGAAAGTGGAAATGAAAACGGACAAGGGAAAACTGACGATATTGCTTAAGGGAAGAGAAATGCAAGAAGCCCTGATTAAATTAGGAAATGGATTTTTATTTATGCAACAGGAGTTTTAACTTATGTAAGATAGTGATGTCTTGGGGTGTGGGGGGGAAGTGAGTTTAGCACTGGTAGCACCAGGTTTTTTATTTTAAATCTGTTCTGTAGCTCTAAAGGTTCCCAAAATTGATTGGGTCAGGCACACAGAGAACGCGTTTGACATTATAGATTCTTTTCTCCAGGAGGTTGGATGACAACATTCGAACCGTAGTGAGAGGACAGACCAACGTGGGACAGGATGGCAGGCAGGTATGTGCGTCTCATCTCCGGTAATGCCCAGGGTTCTCATCTTGCGATGCTGAATTGAGGAACGGCTCTGGCAGGCAGAAACCCGCTCTCATTGTTAGGGAAATGTTTCTGCTGTCTCTTACACTAATGACTTTGCGAGCTGCTCACTGAACAGCTGTTCTAGCCTGCTTTCTGATCACCCTCCAAAGGCAAGTGAATGAGAAATTGATTTAAAAATCAAAAGCAAAGCCAGGAGGTTTGCGACTGTGCCACTCTGAAGCTAATGATAAAATGAACAGGATTAAATCGGTACAAGCACATTTGCTACTGAGTAAGGATCAATAAAAGGATATTTAGCCTTTTAACTAGGTTGTTTGCTGAAGTATCCTGAAGTTGCTAGTGACTAAGCCTGGTGACTGACTGCCAGTTCGTCTTGCATGTCTTATTGAGCTGTCAGATTTTCACTTGCCTTTTGCTTGAAAGATGTGTTTGCTCAGAGGACGTTATTGAACAGTACGGCCATGGCTGCAGTGTTTGTGAACACTGAGCTTGGTGCACGTGTTATCTGGTTTTGAGGTATCGCCCAGTGCTGCTCTGTTTCCTGTGTCTGTTCTGGTTTAGACCAGGAACGTTAATGTCTTGAATCGTCCATGATGCTGTTTTCCTCATTGTCGACATTGACTCATCTTTTTAATACCAGATTTAAGGCTAGGTTGCTGGGATGGGATGGTTATTCCCTCATCAGCATGGCTGGCTGTTATTTTCCACTTCTTGCTGCAGTAGCCCTTGGTGTGTATTTCTAATCTTACCTCTGCCACCGAGTCTGTGGCTCCAAGTGAATTATTTAACTTCTCTATGCCTTCATATTGCTTTCAAAAAATGCGAGACGCTTACCTTACACAGAACTAGTTCAGTGTTTGCATGGTTCCCTGAGTATCGCTATTAGACTGGGGATGTGCTTGGGATGCGACATACCTAGGAGTGGTGCTGCCGGTAATCACTGTGCAGAGGTGAGGCAAGAAATCAAGTGGGGAGGCAATTACAGAAATTGAGGTGGGAGTGGAAGCTAGTGCAGTACTTGGAGAGTTTGGGTATGGTTGGAAAGCTGGTGCTGTTGTAGCCTTTTCGGCCCATTCGGGGTGACAAATTCAGAGAATACTGCAAAAGAGTGGGATCAGGAAGATCTGTGGCTGAGAATTGCCCGAAGTACCTCAGGACTTGCAGGTCCCAAGGATGAACGCGGTGAGAGATGAACAAAAGCAGTGCCATGGTCAGCTGTGCTTGCAGGATAACAAAAGTGTCTCTGTGCTATGGAGTTTTGGCGAGCTTTGTTTAGAGCTTTGCCTTATGTCTGTGCTTTCTTACTCTTTAATCCCTTTGAAGTTCTCCAAAGCATGTACAGATGGACTTGGACAGTATCCTGCTCTGAAGTACTGGGGAGGCAGATCTGTCTGTGCAGCCCTTCATTTCCTTTGGTTGCAAAGGAACCAATTAAATTGCTGTCCAAGTAACAGCCTTCAAACGTGCATGTGTATGTGGTGTGTCTGTGCAAGGCATCTTTCAAGTGACCTGGAGCTGCAGTTAATCACAAATATTCCTGTGTTTAGCTGTGAATTTTCCCATTTTCCATCACTTTGCTGCTTTGCAAGGTAGAAGCAGGCTTTAAGATGGGTGCCAGGGCTTGCAGTTGCAGGACTGCATGGGCTAAGGCCAGACAGTCTCCCGGAAGTGTAACAGTTGTCTCTTACTTTAAGAGATCCTAACAAATACTGAAACCATTCAATTATTGAAAGTGTTAGTTCTCTGGTAAGAAAAATTGTTTGAATCTGAAATGCTGTGAGCTTTTTGTTTCTGCATTTCTAATCCGAGTCCACCATTTCACGCTTGTATGAGCATTTTGGATGTGAATTGCTGGAACCAGACTCTTAGAGTGGCAGGACTTGGCTGGGCCTTGAAGTTTAAAGCAGTAAAGAAGCGTCAGCAAGCTCAAGCCTTGCATGTCAGCGGGTCAGAGGGACCCGCAGCAGAAGAGGTCATCTTACAGTGCTGAGGAATGCTTGAATTGCATTTCAGTTTGAGGTGGAATTTTATATTTGTCTCCCCAGAACCAGACAGGAAACGTAGAAGAAACATTTGCTGTTCCTGTCACCCCCTGCACTCCTTTCTCCGGTAGTTTATCCTGTGTGCTAGCTGGGGGAGTGAGGCAACCTTTTTCACGTGACCACCCTGTTGATACCTGATTGTCAGGGTGAAAACCTTGCTTTTCAGCTTCAGCCGCCTGTTCCTGTGCTGAAGGGCGCCTTTGTTTTACTAGCATGTTCTCAGTGGAATCAAGGATGCCTAGAAATGTTAAGTTTTTGTAGAGCAAGAGGCCTGGTTCTCCCACTTGGAGAGGAAGGGTTTCATTTTCCAATGTATGGTAAGAAATTGTTTTGAAACAACCGAAAGCAAGGTGCCTTTAAGACAAGTCAGTGCTCTGCTAGGAAGGGAGTCACTGCTACTGAAAGGGGCTTTTTTCCTTATTTACCTTTCCTGGTAGTAGTTTGTAGTTTGGTCCCACAATAAAATTAGGTTTTTTTCTTCTACTGATCTTCTATTCTTATTAAATTTATAGGAAACTCGTATCCTCAAGACCAATATTTCCCTGCAAAATTTGATCGAAGCATACACATGGATAACTAGTCTCATTCTGTGAAGCCCAGTCTGAAGATCATTATTGCATTTTATCATATTAACCACAACTGCAAACCACCCTTGATTAATAAAGAAACAGTTGGCAACCAGCTTTTGCAATAGGTTTGAAACAAAGCTTAAAACCAGCCACAGCGAAAAGTTTAATCTTCAGATATCTTTTCCCGTTTATAACTCTGCCTTACCACATGAGATATCTGTAGCCTGTAGTATGCAGTACTTTCAGCAGACCAGCTTTTGAAAAAGCCATTCCTGTCTTTTGACATATTTCCATCCCTTGACGCACTGAGAAGAGCAATGCAATCCATCATGTCCCTGAAACTGCGTGCTGTAAATAAAAAAGTATATGAACTCTGATGTTGCAGCTGCTTGAATTTCAGTGGGAGCTCAGGATCTTGTGTATTTATTGCAAGATTGGACCTGGAAGGTGTTTTGCAAAAGCCTCTTTTCTTTGCTCACGTTCTCTCCTAACAACTCACGATGCAGTCTGTAATCAGCATTTGCCAGAATTGCCTGACTGCGTGGTATCAGAGCTAGAGGAGCCATTCTTGTCTGGAGAGTAAATAATAGTTTTCATAAACATCCTTTCAATCTGACTTCCTTCCAAAGGAAACATAAACCTCAGATGCAGCGGTAGAAATAAAAAAAAAATGTTCTTGTTTAAATCAAAGCAAGCCAGGAGGGGCTTCCCTGCCGAGCCCCTACTCTCAGTTGTCGGTGTTAGCTGTGCCCTGCCTGCCCCGGGTTTGCGTGGGGACGCAGAGCCGCGCACACGAGCGGTTGCCATCCCTGCTGCCCTTGCAGGGGAGGGAGCACCGTGTGCCGTGGGTGCAGAAGCTGATTCAGGAAGCTCATCTTTGGCTTTTCCACCTCCCGTCAGCCTTAACTGCGAAACACGGGGTTGGGAGTCTCGTGTGGGCCGTTGGTTCAAGTGCTGCCCAGATCACGGGGACCTGCCATCAACTCGTCTAATCTCTTTTTTTGGTAGCGTGTTTGGAGACCAGTGATACCAGGCAGGTTCCTAGAAGACAAACTGAGGGTATTTAGCCTTTAACAGCTTGCTGTCTCTTTGGGGAAGGGGTCATTTACCGAGCCCAGCAAAGCAGCTTTTGCTCTCGCGTGGAGGAGCAGTGCTTTACTGAGCCTTGTTGAGAGCTGCACCTTTGCAGCCGTCCAGGAGAGGGGAGCCCAGCCTTGGTTTTGAGACCAGGGTAATGTTTTACTGATCACTGATGGTGAGGAAGTGCTGCCAGCCGAGGCATCTCTGAATAGTGCTGCATGTTATTCTTCCAGTTAAGGGCAATCTAAATGCCAGTCAGATCCAGTGGGGAATATGCAGTATGCGGTTATGGGAATGCGCTCTTCATGCTCCTTAAGGAAAAAGAGACCTTAGGGATAGCAAGTTCAAAATCCTGATTGCAGATCCAGCCACCGTACTCCCTGTGATTGAGTCTCCTGTGCTGTCTGGCTGGTAATGTGGCAGTGGTAATGATGGGGATAATGCTTCTGAGCTCCACCTGGGTGCCGAGATGATTGAGCAGGTCTTCGAGGTGAATTGTAGGTATGAGAAGGATGTCAGAGTAGCTTTTTATAGTCAGTCTTTAACTTTCAAACTGTTTCCCAAATAGTCTTGATCGCATACACATGTTCGTATATAATAGTACTTAGGTGTCTGAAAAAGCAGATTCTAAATCTAAAAATAAAGTTGATCAAATAGACGTGGCCCCAAAAGAGTTATTTAAGCAGCTCTAAAGACAGGAATGCTCCCTTCTTCATGAAGCGTAACATTTCCCAGTTCAAAGCATCTGCCTTTTTGAAATTTTGCCCTAGAATTTCCTCCAAATGCAAAACCCTTAAAATAGTCTGGCTCATTTGGCTTCCCCTTCCTGGTGCGATATTTCAGTAAAATCTGTAGACAATACCATGAACTTCAGAAATTATCTCACTAATGATCCTTTTATGGGAGGAAACAACAGTCGCGGGTGGAACATTCCTCTGCAGGGCGTAACAAAATTTTCCTTGGGAGTCCCAGACTTGGGCTATTTCGGATGCCTTGGGAGAGGCTGGGAATGCAGGAGCTGCTGTGGTTCAGTTGTAACAATATGTGGTTCAAGCTGCGCCTGCAGTTTCTGGAGAGCCAGTGCTATCTGATTTTTCCTCTGTAAGATTTTTCTCAGAGCTGCTGCTGAACTGGACTCTGGGCTGACCTTGCTAAGAGCTGCAGTTCAGTTGTGGCATAATTTCCTCTGTGCCCTAGGGTGTAGTATAAAAAGTTCCCATAGATTTTTCCACTGAGCGTTTAACGCACTCCGTACGTTTTTATTTGTCACTCTTTGGTTGTGTTTATTGCTAAACCTTCTGCATGGACTGGGCTGTAATTTTTTTGACAGTTGCTGACATGCCTTTACTCCTCGTTTGGCTGAAGCTGCTTCACCTACCAGGCTTTTGTCCTTGTAATAGAGTAGCCTCTGCGTTTGAAGTCTAGTTTAACCCTTGACAGTATCTGTGCAACCAAGGCATGGGTGCCCAGGTCAGTAAAGGTGAGGCAGCTTTGTACAAAATCTATTTCCAAAGGAATCAAGAATTCAAGAGGAATCCCAAGATTTGTGGCTTTATAGTTTGATTCTAAAAAAAATATATTTTTTTTTCTGTTATCTCTGGTCCGTCTTTCCCTTCCTGCCCTGTGTGCAGACATGCATAAAGTAAATGACTGAAATTGAATGAGTAAAGACTGTGTTTTAAAGAAAAGATTGGTTTATTGCTTAGGATCTCCTACTGTAGTAGGGTCTGGCTCAGCTTTGTGCTAGAACAAAGTTAAGTGTTAACGAGAAGAGAAAAGGGATGTTTTCTGGGCTGGGAAAAGCCTCACATGTTTCTCATGGCTGAAGATACTGGTTGATAACTTGGATTGCTTTGGTTGCCTCCTGCTTCTTTGCTCCGTGAGAACAGCAGTATATTTTTTTTTTCATAACTACAGCAGTGCAAGAAAAGACATGGCAGCCGCTGTGGTTAAAGAATAAAAATGTATTCTTGCTGCCTAGCCTGAACCCAGCGCAGCAGTAGACAGTTCAATTAGCCATCCCATCCTTTGGTAACCAGCGCTGTCTTTTCTCCTTGCATGTAAAAATAAACATCTCAGCTCCGCAGCTGCGGGGAGGCTCAGACTGCCTGCCCTGCGTGCGTGCTGCAGTGTCCGGCAGCGTTTAACCCTGTGGAAGGAGGAGGATGTGTCTGGCGTAGGAAAATACCCACAGGTTACTGGGTTTGACAAGGTCATGGATGGAAGTATGCGAGAGCCTTTTTTTTCCCCCTTTAAATAGAGATCAAGAAACACTTTGCAGAATCAATATAGGGAGGAAGAAAGAGATGAAGGTGGACGGTGAGCAGAAGAAGAGAGCGATGCAGGTGCTGCATGTGGCAGAGAGCAGTGGGGAGTATGGTACTCTCCTGCTGATGGGGTCGTCCTGGCTACTCGAGTGCCTGTTGAGCTAGCCACGTCCTCAGCTACAGGGCAGCTGGTGTCACTGGAGTCAGCGGCTTGTCCTCTCCTCAGCTCTGCGAGTGCTGGCTTACAGGCAGTATCAGCCTGGCAGGCAGGGAGGTGAGTTTGTGCACTGTTTGCATAAATATGCTTAATAAGCAGCACTGTTGCTTCAGCCTCTCTTCTTACCTCCACCTGTTTGTGTGGAAGTGGCTGTTTTGGCTGCGGGTTATGTTTCACGCTAAACTAAGGTAGTCAGTGCTTTCAGATCTCCTACCGTAGGCAGTTTTATTTCATTTTTTTTTTATTTGTTTAAATATATGCTCGCTTCCAGACATCAAATTGCACGCTGCTTCCTTGGCCGCAGTGCCCAGGTTCGGCTCATGTGGTTGGTGTTGATGTGCCTCTGCTGCTGGGACAGCACTGACTGCCTTTGCCTGAGCCTTATGAGAGATGAGGAAAATCATCATAAGCTCTTAATAACTAATTAAGCCTAAGTCTATAAAATATTTGGGGCCTTTTTTGCGTCACAACCCCTGATGTTGTAGCCACCATCTTTCAATTATATTCATTCTCACCTGCACAGCTAAGCATTTATCTCCTCTTTTTTTTTTTGATGAATGGGTCATTATTCTGAAATACGAATAGACTAGTGTTAGATTTCAATACGTTTTAAGATGGTGAATAGACGAGGGTTAAATATTGTGTCTTAAGCTGTGTAATTTTATATATTTAAAAAAAAAAGGTCATGCCACAGATTCTGTAAGACTCCAGTCGACTGATTAAAGTCCCATAATATTCTTTTGTAACCAATGAACAATAAACAGAAGTTGAGCTGCCAAAATAAATCAAAAGTGAGTTTCATTTAGAGTCATTTTCCTAGTGAATTATGACAGTTGGACAATGTCCTTCCCATCTAAGAGACACAGTGAGCTTTTTCTAGCCTAGAACATGTTTATTGAAAAGGTTTTTCAGGTGAATGGCATGGCAAGAAGAAATAGTGCTGTTTATTATCCTTCTGGCTACTGGCCATGAAAACTGGCATCTGCAACTGTATGAAGAGGTCAGGCATAACTTTTGCCATCTGCTGCAAAGCCTGGTTCAAGGCAGAAGTAAGTCCAAGCCTGACCTTGCCTTGCGCTTCCATATGGAATGGCAGTGGATGCACCCTGTCGCTGTCCTGCAGCCTGAGGCTGGAAACCAGGTCGCGTTTTGTGCTGGCGAAAGGCACGCTTTCTTGCTGGTGGTGTCGAAGGCAGTGCGAGTTGAAAATAAGACCGGGCTGTTCCACAGTGCTGTTTGATTTTGATGCCAGCAAAGCAAGAAGCCCAGCCTGAAACTAGAGATCATGACAACAGGCAGGAGATTTTGTCTTACTGTGGATCTAATTTTTTTCCTGTCTTGGTTTTTTTTGTTGTTGTTGTCTCACATTTTTGGTGTGTAGTAATGTTTATTCCAGCTGTGTTGCTTCCGTGCTTACGGCAGGTGAAGCATTTCCACTTAGAAATCCCTACTTGTAGGGTTCATGGTATGATTGTCCATTCCTCCCACCTGTATTTTGCCTCTAAGGTCTCAACCTGAACATGAATTCATCTTGCAAAATCTGATGCAACTCAACTGGTTGCTAAACTTTCCCCTATGTAAGTCAAGCGTGGCTCTGATATTGCAGATACGGCTGAAGTGCCACCTGCAGCATGCAAACTTGTCAGCAGACAAATTGACTGGAATCCCTCAGTTGTTTACAGACTTCCTAGGCAAATCTAGGGTGCAGCACTCCCAGTCAACAAAACCAGGCGGCTCGGTGCTGGAGCGGAGGGTGAGCAAAGGAGCGGGTGCGCATCCCTGCCACCAGCAGCCAAGGGCAGTCATCGTTCGGCACTGGAGGAGAAGCCCTGTAAGACGAGGTGTGTCGTGGGCACGGGGAGGTGCAGCTGCAGCCAGGGCGTAAACAGAAACGATGCGAAGGGCAGAGACTCACAGCTTTGCTATTCTGAAATAAAGGAGAGCGATAAGGGAAATAAGTGTCTGCTCCGGGGAGTTTCTCCTGCATGGTAATAGCGTTTAACACATCGAGCAGGACTGGGCGTGGGGGAAGGCTGTGGCCGTTCACCTGCCAACGTAGAGCTGCGTGCTGAAGCTGTAGTAACCCACCGCGAGGTCTGAGCACAATGAAGCTAAAGGCTTTGCTAGAGGGTTGTGCAACTCACACAATTGATGTTTAAATGGCCACGCCGCTCCGGTGCAAATTAGATGTAAAACTTGTGTAAAATTACTCACCAGAGCAAGACTGCTAAAACCACTGTCGCAGCACATCACAGCCTTTCTTCTTGGTGCAGGCACCAGTGTGCAGGGCTGGGCAAAGCAATAAAAAAGGGCAGCTCAGAAAGGTGTTGGACTAGCACAGGAGTGCAGTTCAGGAGTTAAGCTGCAAGGTTTCAACCAGCAAACCTGGAAATCGCCTCCCGCTTCACACACCGTGTCTGTCAGTGTTTGTGCAGCTATTCAGAACGTGGAGTTTGGTTTCTAAGCATGATTTGGGGGGGGTTAAGTGAAGGGGCAACGGTAGCAATTTCAAGCTTGGTGCAGTGTTGGACATAATCTGCTTTGTTGATTTAAAGTGTCCTGCGCAGCCTTAGCAGTTAGGACTGGAGCTGATGACAGAAGACTCTATTTTTCAGCAAAATTGCGGTAGTTATGTAGTATTTGATGAGGTCGTAGGGTAGAAATCTGCTAAAATCAAACCCGAGTGTGATGAGCCCTTCAGGTTTGTCTGCTCGGGGAAATTAGCTGGCACAGCAGCGGTGCAATGTCGCCCTGCTCTGACAGACAAGCCCTCGGCTTCAGCTGCAATGGTTTATCCCTAGCTGTAAAACTTCAGAGTTTTCTCTAAAGTGAAATCAGACTGAGAATCAAAGTATATTTCCACCCTTTCTCAATCTGGAGGGACTCATTTGTATTGAGGTTTTAGCAGCAGAAATTGTTAGGCTGGTCACAGTGTGCAAGGGTTTCTTTGAAATTCCTGCAGCTGAGACTCCTTGGAGAATTGGGGATGGGAACTTATTTTTAGTCATGGTCTAGATTTTCATTGATCTGGGTTGTAAGTGTGGCAGCAAATGAAAGAAGCATTAATGCTCTGTATTCAAGAGCGGGGACCGATCCAGGAGCATTAAATTCTCAGCATCCTGACCACAACCCAATTTGTAACATTAAAAATACATTTGGATGCTGTGAATTTGGCAGATGTGTCAAGTGTCTATAAAATACTTAGTAGAGGGCAGCTTTCTGATGTGAGTAATAACATCCAATTGAAATATATATTGGCTGGAATCAAATAAAACTAGCACGTTTCTAGCACACCACCAGTGAGCATATGGAAACTATCAAGGTATTTTAACCATTACGGGGGACAGAACAGCGTTAATTCAGTTAGTCCCCAAGCTCAGGGTTTCCCAAGCAAGCAAACTTCCTCTGAAAATTTGCTTTTTTCCTCAGTTAAGTGACATTTTGTAGTAACACACGGGCCTCTCTTAATTCCTGTTTGCGTATTTTCTAGTATTTCGGTATTTGCTTGCACAAGATTCCTGATAGGATGAATAGGTATTTAGAAATCAACGCTCTGCTGATGAGACACCGCCGCCTGACGGGAGCGATGTGACAGGTCCGTATCTAGGCTGGGGGGGGGGAAGGAGGAGGCTCTGTCCATCTGCAGCGGCTGTGGGGATTTGGAGAGACAGGGAATTCCAGTCAGAATTGGGTTTGGGGCTTGAGTCTTGTTGCTAGTGCTGGTTTTGTGTGTGTTAATGTCAATCTGGTGCTGTAAATGGCTGGAACATAAGCTTTCAAAGGATGCATCGCTTCAAAATCTAACGAATTAGATGAGGTCTTGTCCCACCTCTCCCTTGGGTTATTCTCTTTCCTCTTTTTGCTGTTTGGAAGATCTCATGTAAAAAAGTGACACAAGTGATGATGTGCAGGCTGACCTTAGAAGTTGCCTGGGATAATGCCAAATAAAGCTCTTTTTTAGGCTGTCTTTTTCTTAGTGATTTATGGTTTAACTCTGCTCCCTATTGTTTTATACTGGTGTGTTTGGAATCTTTTCCTGTTGCATGTCAAGGTAAAGAAGGTTGAAGAGCTGTAGCTGATTCACGTGCTACGTTTTTCTCTCCAGCTTTGGAGAATTTGATGAAGACCTGCGTAGCTGACTGTCTGCCCAGCTTACCTGGGGTCTGGCTGTGCACTACGGAGTTGGGTCTTCCAGCTCCCACGTGTGGCTTCTCAGTCTCCTGCATTCCATCTCTGCTGTTAACACAAGAGCAGGGGTGCTTCCACTGCGTAAATACAGGCTGGCTGAGAAACGGGGATGGCTGAAAATACATCACGGCCTTCAACTGGGAGATCCCCCTGGGCGTTCCCTGCCCAGAACTGTGTTTTGGGGCCCCGCTTCTGCGGGCGCTGGGGCCATACCTCCCCCGGTGCTACGCGTGGAGCTGGGCAGTGCCCCGCAGAGGCACCCCACCATCGCACCCTACCATCGCCTGCTTCCCTCCTGCAGCCGGGACGTGCTCCTGAACCCGCGCCGGGGCAGAGGATCGGACACGCTACGCTGGAGGAGGAAAGCGATATGTAGCCGAAGCCCGTCTTGTATTGAGCGCTCTGACTAGAGTCTCTCGCTCTGTTGCTGGTCCTGCCCTCTTTGCTAAATTGTTGTCAGAGGAGCTGGTGTACCCCAGGGACGCACGTTACAGAAAAAGCCTCGAAGCAGCCGTGGCTGCTGCTCAGACACCGCTGACCGATGGCTCTGCCTCTCTCCGGCAGTCGAGCCCTATCCGTGCCATATTTCTCAGCTGGTGCCTGATGTTCAGGGACCTCGGAGGTTGCGTGAAGTTTAATAAATAATGCTGATGGGTTAATTGTAGCTTGCAGGCTCAGTTGTTGATTAGAGTCATATGGTGTTTTTCCAGTACATCGCAGCCTTAATCTCAACATCCTTGTTTCATATAACCACAACAGATTATGTATCCAGTCTCTTTATTTATTCGTGGTCCTCTGCCCCTGAAATGAACCGCTGTTGTAGGAAAGGAAACGCAATAACTTAACTTTTGTATGCCGTTTGGGGGTGCCTACATTTACATGTTTCCCAGTTGCACTGATGAGGAAACCAATAAATTAGCAATGCAAGGTGAACCCTGCGTCAAGCCACAGATGTAGGATTACTGGATGTCGTTCATCATGTAAACCGGTTATGCCAGAATAAGAGCGATTCCTGTTCTCTTGATATTGTTATGGTTTTAGAATTTCTGTCCAAAATAAACCCGCTATTAATAAAATAACAAAAGCAGTAAGAAAATGCTTTTAAAATTCATGATTCACTGTCTTAACAGGAGCAGAGTGTGAAGGGAAATGCATTCTCTCCAATATACAGTGCTGCCTTTAACATGGCTGCAGTTTCCCCTCTCCTCTTTTACAGGTGAAAGAATAATCGTTACATACATTAATAAGCTTCTATATTACACCTTGAACAATTAGACCTACTTTTATGCCCTAGATGTCACTTTCTTACCCCTTAATAATAAACCTCACTTATCAAATATGCGGTGTTTTCTTAAAATTGATGTTTATGTTTCATTGGTTTTGCTCTTTGCTTTATTCTGTCTTTACAGTGACCAGGAAGGTGGTGTTTTTCCATTATTAGTTTTATTTCTTTCCTTCCTCTATGTGCAATATTTTACTTTCAGATGCTGCAGTTGGAATGTTACAGCCAAAAAGGCTTCATGGGTTTCTTCAAGAACCATAAGAAAGTTCAATTGTAGGCTTTGTGTGAGAAGTAACACCTTTAATTCGGTTCTGAACTTCCCATCAGAGCTACCTGACAGTGCCCTCCTGACTTAAAAATACAGATTTTCACGTAGTATTACTTTCAGCAAATCTTACATACATTTGAAGAAATGTTTTCATCTCTAGATGTAAATGATATGAAAATAAGCATGTTCATGAATTAGTGTGTTCTGGCTCAAAGAAGGAATATGCAGCTCTTTTTTAGGAGAGTAGCTAAAGATTTTATGTCTCGGTGGCTAAGCAAATATTTGGAAGCAAGTTTTAATAAACAAAACGAGTGTTTATGAGCAATTCTGGTTTACTCAAGTCTGTTAAGTTTGCTGTTGAGTTCTCTGTGTGTGTGGTTTTTTGTTTGTTTGGTTTTTTAACAGTTATGGAAACATATCCCCTTCTCTAAGAGATGCGATATGGAACTTGAACAGAAGGGCAGCTGCTGTTCGGTCTCTCCCCCGCATCCCAGCCATGTTATTTTTCACAGCAGCGGGAGGGCACAGTTCTTTAATTCATCAGACGGGGGCAGAGCACTTGTTGTTTCATTTCTGTTTTTCCAGTCTGTAAGGAGGGAAAAGCTACTAGTGTTAGGACCAGGTGATGACACCGGTTCACCTTATTTTTGGCAGTTTTAAGTGTATGAGAACAAAATGCCATTTTACTTTGGTGGGTGTTCTGGAGGCAGTTTTTAGGGGGGGGAGTTTGCCCACTGCTGCGTGCGCTGGTTTCCACCGAGCGCAAAGCAGTGAGCAGCAGGAACGTGTTCTTCAGGTGTAAACCAGTTTCCTGTAAATAGTCTCTGCTGGTTTTTGTCACAATATTATTAAATAGCACCGTCACCTGTTAGAGAAATAGATTGAGTGTGGTTTCTTAACAGTGAGCAAGAGAGAAACTGCTGTTACATGGGCCTCTTTGGGCCCTGGTTTGGGCCATTATCTGAGGATCAGTTATGGGCAGTAACTTTGGAAAAGGTCCCTATATTCGACTAGATGATATTCTGTCTCGTGAGAAAAACAGATAAGCCCGTTTTCCCTTTGTAGATGGGGATTTTAATGTAAAACCTGTAAGATCTGAGAGGGAAATCCTCGCTCACGGTATTGTTTACTCTGAACTTGGTTGCTGAAGGCTGTCAAGAACAAATGGCTTTGAGCTGCGTATTGATGCTGGAAATAGCAACTCAAATGCTCTCTTCCTTGGAGAGCCGGTTAGAGATGCCACCCCCAAGTGAAAGGATTGCGGCGGGTGGCTGGAAGTCTTAGAGTTGGCCTTGGCAGTCATGCTAAGGAGAGCTGCGGTGGCTGTTGTCCGAGCCTGCATCTGGAAAATTAACCCTGGAAGAGGGGAATGGGATCAGAGATGTGTCTGTGAAGTGTACAGCTAGTTGGGAATTTGGGGTGGTCCCGCTGCGTGTCTGCATTGGGTGTAGGACCTCCCCAGGCTCCTTACAGCTGATCCTCCATGCTTTGGCTGCCAGTGGTTCTGCATGCATGAGATCCTAAGCTGGTTTGAGATGATCCAAGGATTGAGTAAGTTTTGTGAGATTGCCTTGCCTTTGGATATGAAGGAGGATAACTTCTCTTTTCAGAGAATCTTTTTGTTGGCTGGCTAAATCCTCATCTCTTCTTCTGGAGAATTCAGCAGCTCTGACTTCCCTAGGATCATACAGAGAAATTAGCATTTAACATTAGTGCTGAAGCAAAGGGAAACATAGCAATTGGCATCTGTGAAGAATTTCAAGTTGACTTTTTTTTTTTTTTAACGGACGTATCCAAATCTCAGAATATGCAGGACAGTTGCTGCTTGCTTAATAGCCCGCTTGAGTAATGTGCTGCAGCCGTGGTCTGGGACTGAGTACAGAGTCTCTAGTTAAATATGTTGAAAGGAGCATTCTTTAGTTCTTTGGTTTGCCCTTAATCCACATGCCTTTAAATGGAAGAGAAAACTTTATTCTAAAAGGTGGCTAGGCCGGAGCCAATGAGAAGGTGGGTGGTGGTGTTCGTTTCTGATATAGCTGTCCCTGCAGCACGTTTGTGTGTTCATTCCCCTTAGTGAACATGCTATATGATAGCTGTGTGACACTAATAGATAAAGTGTTAACTTTCACATGATTCAGAAGGTATTTCAGAGGAGACTTTTTTTCCCCCTCTGGAAAATGAATTAGAAAATGTTTCCAACTTTTATACTTTTATTATAATGCAGCTATGTTCCAGCAAAAGCTCCTGGCAGATAGTTTGCTCATACATTTCCAAATGAAGATGTGTTAAATTTATTTGCTGAAGGAGCTTGTAGCTTGCGCTGTAACCTTGGTCATGGGACTGGATGTAAAAACAGAGGGACAGAAGCCCGCTTAACAGCGGGAAACAAAGTGGAGCTGAAGCTGGAAATGTTATCAGACTGGGAAGGCAAAATGTGTTGAATTACTTCAGAAGTCAGATTTTGGACATGTGATTTTGGACATGTGGCTTCACTCATTGAATCCATGTGTAGTTCACACTGGTTGTGTGAGGTCAGGATGCACCGTAGTTGTATAAAGGGGACAAGATGCCCCAAGAAACTTGCAGTAAAATAGCACAAAAATCCAGGCGAGGTCTGTTTCCCGTGCTTGACCCTCTTTACCTGCTAAACCTGTGCCCTCTCTTCTGTGCCTAGAAAGAGCCATTCCTCCTGCAGGTGGGTGGGAGGCTGAGCTGCCTGCCCTGAAAGAATCAGCAAAATATGCATAGTCTTTTCCAACAGGATAATATCCTGCTAATTCAGTGAGAGGTTTAGGCAAGTACTCAGTGTTCTGTATGAAATGTCGTGTATTTTTTATTTAGAATTAATGATGAACGTAGAGGTTTTGTGGAGGTTTCATTTTCCTGCTCTAAATACGTATTGATCAGGAGTAAGTTCTATGCATTTTTCCACGCTTTGCCTGTTGAAATCTATTGCAGTAACCTTAAACCTATTCATAGCTCTAATTACAGAGGTGCTTTCACAGAATAGCTCAGTTAGATTTTGCCAGAGCATTACTGTAAGATGGATACTGAAACCTTGGTCGACTCGGGTAAAATATCCCAACATGGTACGTTGTCTTCTGATGTGCTGGTGATATTTTCTCTCTAAGAAAACAGCTCCCTTCCACTGCCCCAGCCCGGGGACTGTACGAAGCAACCGTGTATTTCTTAGGAGGTGAAAGCTGAATGCAGGTTTTCTTTCCACTCTGACCTTGTTTCTTTTCCAGGCCCTGGAAGAAGCCCAGAAAGCCATTCAACAGCTCTTTGGTAAAATTAAGGATATTAAAGACAAGGCTGAAAAATCTGAACAAATGGTGAGCAGCAGTTTCTTTCTAGCCTTTGAAAGGGAGGGGGATGCTGACTTTTGCTTCCAGTTCTCATTAAGAAGGGAACATTTTTGTCTTTGGTCCTGCTGGCTGGTTGGCAATTTGCTGTCAAGCGTGTGTTGAACCTGAACCCTTGTCCTTGCGTTAACATGGCTGTAGAGCCAACATGCTCATAGTCCCAAAGGGAGGAGAGAGCCCTTCTTATCTCCTTAAAATTTGTTGCTGTGGCTCGATATTTAACCGGACCCTTGTTTTTTCATTCACTAGGTTAAGGAAATCACACGGGATATCAAGCAGCTGGATCACGCCAAGCGTCATCTGACCACCTCCATCACCACCCTCAATCACCTGCACATGCTGGCGGGGGGTGTGGATTCACTGGAGTAAGTATGTCACTTTTTAGTGGGACTTTGACGCCACTGCTGAGTTCTTAAGTTTGGTGCAGCGCTCTGAACAGGTCTGCAACAGCTGCTTGTTTTTCTGGAGGGAAGTTTGCTTAATAGGTTGCAGTCTTGGTTTTCGCTGGCCAATCCTTCCTGTGCTGCTCTGAGTGACCTGCAACCTATGTTGCTGTATTTAAGGGTTTGCAGCATCGATTGCTTGAATTGCTGTGTTAATCTTTGGTGATAAGGAATGACTCTGGCTTCATTAAAGAGTAAGACAGTCTGTGCAATTAGGTACCCTCGTTAGGGATGTGCTCTTCAGGGATTTGGGGAGCATTTTTATCAGTCTCATGTCTTACACTGGAACGAGATCTCTTTCGGAAAGGTCTACTCTAGTTCTGAGAATGAGTTCAAAGAAGCCTTACAGCTTGTACTGTGTATGAAGTGGGGTTAGATGTTTCTAATAATCCTTTGTGGGTTTTTTAAATGTGCTTGAGGAACACACAGGCTAGGGAAATCCAGTTTTTCGCATATTGCATCTGTGAAGTTGCGAGACCCAGGCACAGCCTGTTCTTGGATTGTAGCAAATTCTGCACGAACACTGGGTTGTTCAGTGTTCAGAATTAAATTTTGCTTAGGCTGCTGTCTCCATTGGAATGATCCTAAAGGATGAAATAAAAATCAACAAACTTGATTTTTTTTTTTCCGTCAGTTCCCTGTGAAAGTTATTAAAAGAAAAGTCAAGGCTAACAGCTCTTCAGCATAACGCTTCTCCTCCCTGTGAAGCTTTAACTCACACTTTGTGTGTGATGACGAATGGCTTAACTCAGGTCATTATAGTGAAGTAACATTTACTGCCTCCGGACCCATACTGGGAAACGGATGCATTTGGTAGTTTACATGTTCTTTGCCAAGTGTTGCTTTTGACATTTATGTCTTTTTGAAGCATTGTTAGATGTGTGCCAGATTGGTTTATTTTAGCATCAGTTAAGTGAAATTTTAATGCTGCATTGGAATGTTAATGAAGAGTTGTGTATTTTAGAAAAATAAATGCCAGTTGGGACCGCATGACCCAGTGGGAATGAGGTAACCTGTGGAATTACCACCCAGGATTTTCATCGAACCTGCCTTTGTGAATCTTTAATTTCCTCTGCAGGGCTATGACCAGGAGGAGACAATATGGGGAAGTTGCCAACCTTCTCCAAGGTGTCGTGAATGTGTTAGAGCACTTCAACAAATACATGGGGATTCCTCAGATTCGACAGCTTTCTGAAAGGTAAAATGATCAAACCCTGAGCACTCGCATGCCTGCTGGGAAGGAAGGTTAGAAAATGCATTAGGCAGAATCAGTTTTTCAAGGATGTAAAGGCTGGACATGGTCCTTTGAGCTTCTTTGCAGCCAAAACAAACAGATTAAAATTGGACACAGTTTGCTCAAATCTTGAGCAGCCTATTCTGTTAAATAGCAGTAATCAGTACGGATGTAATTCATGAATGAGCTGTGCTTCTCATTGACTGGCTTTTAATTTACCTTACCTGGAGTAATCTGGTGGAAGTGCAAATTGGTTTATGTGATCTTCATGCGCAGGTGTTTGCGGTGAACCCTGAGGTGATGCCTTCTCCCACTTTCTTAACCTCAGTGATACAGTTCAGCAGCCTGGCAGGAAGCAGAAATATATGCGTTAACACAGTGGTGCTTGGGGCCCCTTTCTGCCCAGACATGTGCCTTACTGCTGTCGAATTGCTGTCAAACTGCATAGTTGCCCAAGGGTTTAGGCAGGCAGGATTTCTTCTTGTGCGTTTGCCAAACTCGGTTAGTCTGAGCACCTTGAGTTTCTTCTGCCAAAACCTGTTCCTATTGCCCAAGTCTGCTGAGATTTGAGGCTTAGAGCGAATCTTCCCAAAACCACATGCAGCACACCTGACGTCTCTGAACGTTTATGCTGAGCTTCTGTAGTCTTGATTCTCTAACGTGGAGTTACACATCTAAATTTGGTGAGTTTTGGTGCGGCTCCAACATCAAGTGCGCACCGTTCTCGGCGGCAGCAGGTGAAGGCTCAGTGGTGACTGAGCCACCAGGTCTCCTAGGGTCTCGGCTTCATTTGGGACGTGACAGCTGGGTGTCCCTGTTCTAGGGGCCATTGCTGCCCCTGGCCAAAACCTACTCTTCCTGCTTTACAGCAGGCTTTTTTATCTCTTACATCACACACATGATGTTTGCTTAACAGCCTGTAGTAGTGCTGAGCACAGCTCAGAGGTGAAAACAGCCTGTTAATGTTAGGGATGAACCTTCTTAATGATACAGCCGTACCCGATAGTATTTCTTTTCAGTGTGAAAATTGCAAATGTATCACCACCATCCTCTTGATGCCTGAGATGGCTTTGCTCATTACAGAGGTACTTGAAGGAGCCTTTCAGGCACAGTAATTAATTTTTTGGGGGACTCCCTTTGCTAAGACAGCAGCTGGCTGCCTGTGCTGTTTAGTGATGAAAACGGCATTTGAATGATTTATTTGTAATATTTTCATGTAAATCTGTTGGATTTCCTTTATAGTAGAGATATCTCTTCCAGAAAACCCAGGTGGAATCCGTGAGACAGAGGCAAAAGAAAAATGAACCCTAAATCTATAGATGGGGCCTTGTTTTAACAAAGCGTTTGACCATAAGCATGTGCTTAAATGAACATGAACATCAAGGAAATGTAAACATATGTCACTGCTTTTCTGAATTTAGGCTGTTGCCTATTCCAGCCTCATGCTCAGAAAGATAGCTTGATTCATTTTCTTCCAGAGTGGTAATGCCCTTGGGCAGAAACCTGCTGTCACTGGCCATTTTAAGGCCAAATATAATTGAAGCCTTGGTCCAGAATTCTGGCTGGTTTTCCCCTTCTGATGGATGATTATTTAATACTTTTGTAGTTGCTGATAATTGTAGAAAACAATTCATGCTGCTGCTAAAAGGCACAGTGGTTTCAAGTCACGCCAAAGAGACTGGCAAGGACATGGAGGAAAACGTCTTTTGTTTTATTCTCCCTTCAAGATAAGGATCTGAAAAGCTCAAGAAAGTCTGTTCCTCCTATTTTTAGAATTGCCTCGGCAGGGTTTTCCTCCCGGTGTTTACACAGGGAGAGTTGCACCATCTGGTAGCGATAGAAGCGGCTGCTTGTGGGGCGAAAGGAGAGCTGCACCCAGGGTGTTGCTGGGATCTCTTTACTGCTTTGACATCCAGGCAGCAAATTACTGCAGGGAGGTCTACGGCACAGTGATACGTGCTTTGGAGTTTGACTACACGTGTACGTAGTAGGGCCCAATTTGGAGTTGACTTTTCTGTCTCTTTGCTTGGAAATACTTTTGTGATTCATGAAACATCAAAGGAAGCTTGCCTGGCTTCTCGCGGTGCTATTTTTAGAGTGAAATTGCTGGGGTTTGATATCTCATGAATTTGGTTTAATGCTACAAGTGAAGCCTCTTGGCTGTTTGCGAAAGCAAGAAATGCTTTAGTAGATGTTGGCACAGACCTGTGACAGTAACCGAAGTCTATTATATACAATAAGTCTATTATATATGCTGCTAAACAAGCAGATTCTGTTGCTTTCTTTAATAAAGAGCCTCTCTTTCTTGGTGTGAATGGAGTGAAGCCAAATATGAATGGGAAACCATGGGAAGGAAAAGTGCCTGCTCAGTGTTGTTGGATGTGCTCTTTGTCGTGGGGTGTTCAGTTTAGGTTCCTGCTCCTAGACAAACTAACTAAACAAACTAATGATGTGTTTTTAATGTTGCTTTCCACCTGTTCTGTCCCTTTGAAAATACCCAAACAAAATCCCACTGTAAGTATTCATTGGAAACCTGGACTGAACTCTCAGTTAGTTGGCTTCTTGTGCTGGTCCCGTTGAGTATTGATGTAAAAATGTCACAACTCACATCCAAATGTAAATATTTTCCTAATCGTGTTCCTAAAACAACTTCTTATATGGTGCATTGGAAGTTGTTTGTTGTAGTAAATAGGAATATTTTGTTATCTCTCAATCCTCTTCTGTTTTATGTCTGTGGAGGGAGCGTACAGTTAGCGGTCACAAACCCACCCATGAAAGTGGTCGAGAAAGCCTAGCAGATAGTGGAAAAAAGCCTGGAAAGTATTTAGGAGAAAGATGATTATGAGTTTGCCACAGAAAAACAGGCTAGCTCAGCCTCTTTTTATCTCAGCAAGCTGCCAGGCATAGTTTAAGATTTCTGGTAGCTTTGGCTAAAGGAATCGTGGTTTCTAGTAATTTAATGTCATTTGAAACATAACAGCGGGTTTTCTGGTTTTTATTTTTTTAAAGGTGGGGGAAACAGAGAACAAAAGCCACTAATAATAAAACAAAAGTCAGAGAAACAAAAATCACTAATACTCTGGTAACCAAAGGTTTTGGCACACGTGAGCAATGCCAGAAGGCAATTCCCTGCTGCGGCGAGCCTGGACGGCCGCTGTGATACCCCAGCACGCTGCCGGCGGGGAGTCTAGTCAGGGAAAGAAATCCTTATCAAACCGATCTGGGAAGATCCTAAATCTGTTATTAGGGGTTGCTGAGCCTTAGTGGGTAATTCACTTTCTGCAAGTGGTTAAACACAGTCATATACGTGTGCAGAATCGGTCCTTCAGCAGTGAACGCGATTGAAGCCAGCCATGGGGTCGAGGCTTTTACCGCTGCAGTTTCCATTGCGTGAAGATTATTCTGAATTATTGAAAGGCTCACAGCTTTCCATGGGGAGCAATAATCTCTAGTTGCTAAAGCAAGTGCCTTCCTGTGTTCTCTGCCTAAAGCAATCGCTCTGTAAAGGTTTTCATGTTTCTGGTTGCGTGCTCGTGGAAAAAAAACAATTGCGTGTCTCTGTGCGTGCTTGTGTAAAAAGTGATAGTTACTGGGGGGGCAGTGAGGCTCCCCGTCCTTGCTCACACGTACCTAAACCTTTGGCTGCTTTGATGGCTCTGCCCTATCCCTATCTTACAAAATATGAAGGCGGGGGGGAAGGCTAAAACTAATTTTCCCTGTTTGCTTTTGAGAGATTTTTAAGCAGGACAGATTTTTTTTAAAAAAAATACACTTTTAACATCCCAGTTCAGCAAGGCATTCTTGCAAAGTTTCTTAATTTAAGGATATGAGAATCCCCGTTAAGACTATCCTTAAGTACTTTCCTGAATCAGAGCCTAAAACAACAAAGCCTGTGGACAGGGCTTTTTAACTGCTTGACAGTGCCTCTTTTAAATTTGTTGAGTCTTTAGGAATCTGGCCGCTGCTCTTTTCAGTGCTTCCACTGTGCTCGCACTGCAGCTGTTGTCAAATGGGAAGGTCCCTGTAGAAACTCATTCATTTCTGTGACTCCTAATACTAAAGACTTCTTGTTTCTTGATTATTTAAAAGGTAATTTTTTTTCAATCTGTGTTTAATGTCTTTTTTTGCCTTCTTTTTTTCCTCCTTTTTCTGAAGGATCAAAGGCTTTGGTTCTGTGATGCTTTCTCACATGAGTGACTAGTGCTTACTTGTGCAATTTAAGCAGGATTATACCTGTAGTTGTGGCTGCTGGGCTGGGTTCCTCCTTAATGCTTAAATTTCCCACTTCTATTTCGACATGTTAGTGAATCCCTTTTGTTTCACAGTTATGACAGTGTTAACTGGGGATCTATACCTGGAAGAGTAGAGGAGTTTCTAAACGTTCCTGTGAAGCAAGGAGCTTAAGTGAGAATTATGTTTGACATTGCAGGCAGGAAGCTTTTCCAGCAAAAGCCCTATAAATAAATGCTGGATAAGGCAGGTTATACATACAGTTAAATCACAGATATAAAGTTGTATTTCAACCATTGCTTTTAAAGGACTAGAATTTTCTGCATTTGGCACCGTTAATGAATCCAGCCTGTTCTCCAGCATTGTCGGGTCATCTTGCAGTGTTTCGCTACTAATGGGCTCAAATGGGAAGATTAAAGCAGCAGATCATTCCTTGATAAGGTTGAGGAGTCTTAAACAACAAAAACATCCAAAGTCTTCTCCCCACAGTCTGAACAAACATTTTCACAAAAGTAAATGTGGCCACTCTTTCTAACATATCAATCTCAGTGGAAAAATCCACTACTTTGAATGATCAGTTTAGACCTTAAAGTGTTTCCAGTATAATAAAAAGTGATGGAAGAATTCAAGGGCTGCAGAGGGATGTAAGTGCCTAACTGTTTGTTTTGGCTCTTTCTAGTATGTGTAGGCATTTCCATTTCCCTAGAAGTATCAATTAAGCCGTATTGACTTTTATTTCTGGAAATTGGAAGCTTTATTCTCTCAGCTAAATAAAGAGCAAGATTGTGGTTTGTTCAAAACTTTTTCACCCATTTCATACCTTTGCTCTTATGCTTCTTAAGACATGGAGGATTTATAGGATAAAACCACAGCCAACAGCATCACATGGATGCATTTAAAAGTAGATCAGTGGACCTGGAACCACGAAAGGTTCACAATGAAGGTTGAGACGTTGTGAAGCTTTTTATGTGTTAGAAACGTACTTTCATTGAAATGTGATCAACATGCACGAATGTAAAGATAAATTGATCACATTGACATTAAAGGAACCCTGCTGGTGTCTCAGCTGATTAGCTGGCCCTTATTAGAATACTAAATTGCAGCAGGGCAAGAGCATCTAGGATGTGTTCTGCTACAGCTCAGGGATCAATGTTGTGGAGCTGGAGTTGTCATCCCGGTGTCATTCAGGGAACAAATGCTCTTCCAGTTTTGACATACAGGCCTTCTTAATGTGGATGTTTAACATGCTTTTTTTGTTCCTTAAAAACCTTTGTGTAGCTGTTAGTGTTTCAGTCCACTTTGTAGTAAAGGTTGCAGACAGTGAAACAAAGAAGTTGCTGTACCACCAACAAAGCACTTGCTTCCTCTGTCCTCGTCAGGGTGAAGGCAGCACAGAATGAGTTGGGACAGCAGATCCTGGCTGACTTCGAGGAAGCCTTTCCTTCTCAAGGTACAAAGGTAAAGTTCTCACTTCCCCTTTTCCTCCCATTGAAAAGTGTTGCAGAAAACTGTTCAACATAATTGTCATTGGTTTTAATCTCATTTTACATCTAGATTTGATCTCTCTCTGTTTCAGGAGTTATTTTAGAAAGCAAACGAGTCTCCCAAGCTGTAGGGTGCTAGGTACATTTCTCACTGTTTCTGTCGAGTGAATGTGGGAGAGAAATGACACCCTTCCTCGGTCATGTTGCGCCCATCTATTGCAGTGAGGTCTGCAAGCCAGTTGAGGAATGCCCCGAGCGATTCATGTGTGGCTCGATAGACCAGAGTGGGGTTCCCTTGGCATCTGACCCAGGTTGCTGGTTATTTGTTGGACCCAAAAGGTTTGTGTTGTGTTTAGGGAAAGCCAAGCACAGGCTGTCTGTTGACATGCTGCCACCAAGTTTGTCTGTGGTTTACTCAGACAGCATAGATACAAATCTGGGCTAGGACTAAGGCACCAAATGTGCTTCCCCAAAATTATGCATCCAAATGTTTGCAAACAATATGGGGGGTAGGTGTGAATTTGAATTTACTTCAAAGGAAACACTACTTCTGTCTTCCGAAGTACCAGCTCTGCTGGTTTCTTCATAAAACTAACAAGTACAGAAATGAGGAAACTATTTGGAACAGATCCTTGATGAAGGGCAAATCTGTGTCCACGTGAAGCAGCATCAAAAGAGCATTTTTTAAAAAAAAAAGTTTCCAAATTTCCTGTCTTCTCCACTAACGTCATGGTATGCACCAATACAGACCAGCAGATGCTTTGTGTTGCAAATTGATCGTCTCTAGGCTGCTTTTTTCCCCCCGTTAATTCTGCCTTCAGGTTTGCAGAAAAGGGGTTTGCTTGTCCCACTTGTCAGCCACTTCTCTTAGCTGTTCCTCAGAATACATAGGATGATGAAAGGCTTTGCAGAAGTGATGGGACAACGGTTCTTTCTGTAGATGGAGCTGGCTGCTCTTCTGTGGTAGGGAGCTTCCTGGCTGTTGAGCTATAGAACAACTTTACGGCCAGTGAAATGGAAACAGCTCAACTTTCATCCAACAGAAGAAAGGTGCCTAGTGATAATAAAGAGTAGCAGCAGAAGCATCAAAAAGAGAAGAATAATGGGAAAGGATAAAACCAAGATAACCTGGATGCAGTGCAATTTATAGTCACCCACTCAGCTATTTAACGTGAAATCATTTCTTCCTGTTTATTTTGATAGAGGCCCGGTGGACCCAGCAATGTCCTACGTGATGCGTGTCTAGTCGCCAATGTCCTGGATCCCAGAATCAAACAGGAAATCATCAAGAAATTTATTAAACAACACCTCTCAGAGTATCTGGTCCTTTTCCAGGAAAACCAAGATGTAAGGGCAGCTTAGCAAGCTACATTTGGATTTCACATTTTGCTCTGCTGGCATTCACGACGTTCACATTTCACAGGTTCCTGTGGTGAAATGTTTCTAACGCGAGGGCTCAGAAGCAGTGACTTGCGGGTGTGATGTGGACTGGCTGATGAGTTGGGAGTCAATGTTGTCTCTGCCAGGATGACTTCCTGCCACCTTAGACCTCAGTTTCATATATGAGCACTGGAAATATTTTCCCCTCATCTAGTAAATAAATAAATTCAAGTTAGATGTACTTTCTGCCCTATAAAGGGTTGAAAATTTAAACTCTGAAAATGGCAAACCCAAAAACTTTGAAAAACAACAACGCCTCCCCCCAGACAAACAAAAAAAAACCCCAAAATGCCTAAAAAGGTGGTGGGGGGAAGATTTCCAGGAAGTGGAATAATCTTTGTAGCTAATTTTTAAACTTCCTGTCCTGATGCTAACAGCTTTTTAAAAATTTAATCATCTTGGATTTAAAAAAAAACCAAACCCAAACCAACTTTGGATCAAAATGTATTTTAACAATTTTGAAATTTTGACAGTTTGTGACAAAGAGGAGAAGGTGGCTAAAATGTTTAATCTTAAATAGCAGGTTTCTGTCAAAGTTTTTCTTTTCGATTAATGTTTCTACTTTTTGACCAGAAAGCGCTATTATTGGGGGGGAAATCCCATCCAGCTTATGTTGTAAGAATTCTTGTAGAAGTTTGTGGGTCTGCAGTCCCTAGAGTGTGAAAACCAGCTGAACGTGAGAATACAGGAATTCCTGCGTTGTTATCCCACTGTTGACTTTAACCTCTCTGTCTGCGAAACAAAGAGGGTGGGATCAAATGAATTATTATTGGATTGAGTTTTCAATAGTACCTACATGATTTAGGAGTACTGTTATCCTCATTTTCAACAGAGCTCGCTCTCTTAATTCGCACAAGATAGGGTTTTCAGTCTGGCATGTGTTTAAGCACTTTGAAGAATGACTGTTAGCATTCGAAGCGTTATTAATAGTGGTCAAGTTAGCTTTGATCGATAGCCCAAGCTCCTCCGCGAAACTGCGGCAGCACAGTTAAGCAGTCGGGCTGAATGTTAGCAGCTGCTGCTGTTAAAGATGTTGTTCTCCGTCTTATTCAGGTGGCCTGGCTGGATAAGATTGACAGGCGCTACGCTTGGATAAAGCGTCAGCTGGTGGACTACGAGGAGAAGTACGGGCGCATGTTTCCCCAGGAGTGGTGCATGACGGAGCGCATCGCTGTGGAGTTCTGCCACGTCACAAGGTGAGTGTCTGGGGAGCTCAGGATGCTTCCCGGCCGAGTCACCTTCCTTAAAACGAAAGGTTGGCTGCTTCTTGTGGTTTAACCTGGCGGGCAGCTCAACACCACACAGCCGTTTGCTCACTCCCTGCCTCCCCAGTGGGATGGGGGAGAGAATCGGGGGGTGGGGGGTAAAAGTCATGGGTTGAGATAAAGACAGTTTAATAGGACAGAAAATGAAGGGGAAATAATAATAATAATACAAAAAACCACAAAATAAGTGATGCACAATGCAATCGCTCACCACCTGCCAACTGATACCCAACCAGTTCCCAAGTGGCAGTGCTCTGACCCCCAGCCCTCCAGTTTCTATACTGAGCATGACATCATATGGTATGGAATAGCCCTTTGGGCAGTTTGGGTCAGCTGGTCTGGCCATGCCCTCTCCCAGCTTCTTGTGCCCTTAGCAGAGCATGGGAAGCTGGAAAAGTCCTTGACTGATGTCAGCACTACTTAGCCACAACTAAACCATCAGTGTTATCAACATTATTCTCATACTAAATCCAAAACACAATACTATGCCAGCTACTAGGAAGAAAATTAACTCTATCCCAGCCGAAACTAGGACACTTGTCTTTTGCCAAATTGATCATATATCCATAGGACATTAAAGGCAGTCTTCAAATATCTATGTAGAATTGTCCATGATTAAAAGCAAGCGAAGAGTGAAAACCCTGAGAAGTATCACTAAAACTGCACGTACTGTTGAGAGTGTGAGATGATGTGGAAATCAATTTTCAGTGTAACAAAGGTAGAAGTCAGTAATATTAGAGGCCAAGTGAGAAAAAATGGGAGCTGACTGTGGTGTGACTGCCCTGGACCATGCTCTTTGCCAGCAGACATGGGGGACCAGAGGAAGGTGCCAGCTTGAGCCCCAGCAGCACCATTGCCTTTGTTCTGGGACCCCAGTCAGAGACGCTGCACTTCCCAAGGGTTGATATCGTGGGCTTTCCTGGCTGCAGTGATGCGCTGGGTGTTAGGAGATGGGGTCCTGTTACCCACAAAGCTCTAAACAACTGTGGTTATGTTTGAAATGTGATCCATAAAGCGGTTTTATGTTAGAGAGCATCTTAGGAATTAGCTTGAATTTGATGATGAAAGTGTCTCTAGGGAAATAGACTGAACTACAATCTTAGGTTTCAGATTTTTCTCTTTCTAGAAAACCACATTTGTTTTTTCTGTTTTTCCCCTCTCTCTTTCAGGGCAGAGCTCGCTAAGATAATGCGCACGAGAGCAAAGGAGATTGAGGTGAAATTGCTTTTGTTTGCCATTCAGAGGACAACCAACTTTGAAGGACTTCTGGCTAAACGGTTCTCAGGTTGCACTCTAGCTGATGGGACAGTGGTAAGGGGATTTCTAAAGAGCAACCCTTTTTAGTCCACAGCTGCTTTGAGAGGAAAAAGCCCCTTCTCACACATAGCCATGGTAATGGGAGACTGCAAAAAGCGTCACCTACAGCCTCCTCTTGCACTGGCAGGTTAGAGTGTTTAGTGTGACGTGCTTAGTGGGTTGTAGTTGGAAAGGTGATTCTTGATCTTGCAGAGTGCAGTAGAGAGGATGGCACAGGGCTTACAAGAAGGAAAGTACACCAATTTGTTTACTTTTTTGGTTTTCCTGGGCCCTGTGCTGTTTGCAACTGAAGCCACATTGCTGTGGAGAACCACAAAGTAATTATGGCATGGTGACTGCATTATAATGTTTGTTCTCTGCATGTCGATGACACATTATAACTACAAGTCCCCTCTTCTTTTAATTTCTAGTTACCACACGTTCACCGCATGGTACCATCTTTCAATCCCACGTTGTCTGTTGGGTTAGTCTTACTTGCAGGGGCGTTAGTAGCTTCTACTTTTCAGTGTGTCATTTGGTAGATTGTAAAGGCAGAGCCAAGAGAAACAGCTCAGTGAATATCTCTGGGGTCATCTCTGCTTTTTCTGTCTGAAATCTCAGCCAAGAGCTCTGCCAGCCAAGTGCCCTGGGAGCACGGAGCCCACGTGTGTCTCAGAAGCCACTGGTTTGAGGTTGTCTTCTCTGTCCAGCTGGTGTCTTGAAGCCTACTTGGATGTGATAATTCAGCCTACGAGGCAAGCCTGCTGGACCTGTTTGTAATTTGCTGTGGATCAGTAGGCACCGCTAATTAAAAAGGGAAGTCCTGTAAGGTTTTCCTCCTGGCTGAATTTAGATCTCAAGAATATGGCTTTATTTTTCTGACAAATTTCATACAAAATTTGCAGCTTTAATTAAATTGGCTTCACTGGGTTGTTATCCCTTTGGAGAAGGGAGGCGCAGAAGCTGCTATAATTGAGAAAAATGGAAGGGGAAGGTGTGTCTTGAAATAAAAGAAAATCTCCTCTGTCCCCCTTTCTGAGCTGCCTGGAGGCTATGACACTCTGGATGTCACCATCTGACCTGTTTTATATACAAAATGAAGGCTATAATTATAAATGGCTATCTGGTCAGTGCACAGTGGGGACAAGCAGTCTGGTGGGAGCCATAATGCCAGATTTACTGCAGCAGCAGAATTTTGGGGCCTGCTGGAGACCACGTGCTTCGGAGTGTGTGGTTTGAAGGAGTGGAAATCTGGCACTGGTCAAAATGCCCCTTCCAGGGACGATTCAGGCAGAGCGGGTGAGTGTGGGCGTGAGAAGAGCAGGTGGTAAGAGGGTGCTGAAGATGAAGCGGAGCGATGGAGAGGGAACCAGACTCTAGCCCTGTAGTAGGAGGGAGTGTGCTCTAACCTCGATGGAGAGGCACTGCCCGGCACTCTTCAGTCACCTCTGTGCTTGGAGAAGACAAACTGCTGTACAGTGCTTTGAAGGGCTTAGTAAAGCAAAACATGGATGCAGCTGTGTGCCAGAGGGGACAAAACAGACTGCTCTCTAAGGAGCTTCCTCTTTTTTAGCAGAAGAAGCCAGAAGTGCCACCTCCCTCCACCAACCCATTTCTGGAGGATGAAACTGGGACAGAGACAGATGAGATTGCGATCGAGAAAAGCGATATGGACAAAGTAAGTCTTTGAAGTTCTCCAGTTGTCAGTGAGGCAGTCTCTGTGTCAAAATCTCTGGTGGTGCCTAAGCTTTTCCCATCACATTGATTTAAAAGGTTTGTTTTCACAGCAATTAATTCAGCGCAGTTTTGATCCTCTGTGCAGCATACAGGCTCCCAGTACGACCGTGGTTTGCTCTGGCTCACTTCACTGAAACCAAAGCAATCTTTATTTCAGTTAATAGTGTGGAGACAATCCTGCCACGTGAGAGTGAGAGCTGGATTCTGTCTAGCCCATGCAGCAACAGCTCAAAAGTAACTACAGGATTTCTGTCAAAGAAAGATGAACTAGCATAGTTGGGTTTTCAGATCCCAGAAGCAGCTCCCACTGCAAGCAGTTGCAATTCATATTTTGCCTTGTCAGCCCAGCAAACAAAGTCTGGAGTCACCAGGCAACTCACTTAACTTTCAAGTGACGCTTTAGATTTTCACTCCAAATACATTACTTCTGGGAATTTTATCTCTATAGTGCTTTTCAGCCGTTACCTCTGCAAAGCAGGCAGCACCTAACCACTTGTAAAAGCACTGGGTTTCCAAAGCCCTCTGCAAACATTAAAGGAGTGAATAGTAAACACAATTGTTTTAATTGGCACCAATATCAAAGCCTGTAAACCCCGTACTTTTTACTCACCAGACGGATGTTTTCTAAGTGTTCAGTTGTAAGCTGCTTGGGGAAGGTACTACCTTCTCTTTGTTCGTGAGTTTACAGCCCTGATGGATGACCAGGGCCCTAGGACCTAGTCAGATGCGTGCTGCTGGGGAGATTGGGGTTGGTAGCTCTCCACCAGCACAGTTTGGTGCACTGCATCCCCTCCAGATTTTCGCATGAGCTGGGCAGCCCTCTGCCTTCCACCCACAGCACAAGTCCTGAAACAGAATGATTAAGCAAAGTTTTGCTCTTTCCATTAAAATACAACTTGGACAGTTGGTATTGAGGTCAAGGGAACTGAGGTTGTTTAGCCTGGAGAAAAGGAGGCTGAGGGGAGACCTTGTCACTCTCTACAACTACCTGAAAGGAGGGTGTAGCGAGGTGAGTGTTGGGCTCTTCTCCCAAGTAACAAGCAATAGGACAAGAGGAAATGGCCTCAAGTTGCGCCAGGGGAAGTTTAGTTTGGATACTAGGAAAAATTTCTTCACCGAAAGGGTTGTCAAGCATTGGAACAGGCTGCCCAGGGAAGTGGTTGAGTCTCCATCCCTGGTGGTATTTACAAGATGTGTAGATGTGGTGCTTAGGGACATGGTTTAGTGGTGGACTTGGCAGTGCTAGGTTTATGGTTGGAGCTGATGATCTTAAAGGTCTTTTCCAACCTAAATGATTCTATGATTCTATTGGCTGGACTTTATCAGTGATCTGGAAGACAGAGATTTGGAACTTGGGGAGACACATGTGTGGTGTATTTTTTGTAAAGAGCTTGCTTTCCCCTATCTATAATGGCTGGGAGAAGGTTGGCTCTGATGTGCAGTGCTGGGATGAGAGGACATCTTTGGAGAAGTCAGTGGTGCTAGAAGGCAGGTGAAGAGGTAATTGCAATAATTGGGCTGCTTAGGGCTGGTTTTATTGAACAGTAGAAAGCACTGCCCTGGCTGGAAGCAGTTTGAGTGCTTCTGAGAAAGGAACTGCTCTGCTCCCTGTAGATGGGGAGGCTGGTACGAAGCCATCCATTGAGCTATCCCTTGAAATGCTGTTTGTGGCGAGGTTGCCCTCTCTGGGTACGTCCTGTGTTAACGCTCACAACGCAGCGCTGGACTGTGCTGCAAGGGTTGCTGCCCCGCAGGCACCTGTCTGCCAAATGGGAGCCCCCTTGGCTCCAATATTTCGGTTTCAAAGAGCAAACAGCTGGTGGTTAATGCTGGTGAGTTCGTGTTGGAGGTCTCATCTTCTGCCATGACTAGCTGAAGAAGAGAAGGGGCAGGAAGTTGAAGATGAAGAGTTTTCACTGATAGCCTTCTTCCAAGACACTAGTCCTGAGAATTCAAGACACTTGGGAGTGTAAGAGGGAGCAAAAGAGTTTGGGGGGGGGAAATCCATGTTAAAAAAGAACCTCTTAGTGATCTAGCAGTTCAATTTAATCTGTTTACTTTGGATAGTAATGAAAGGAAACTGGGCCAGCTGCAGACCTCCTTACTGTGACAACAGTAACCTTTTATTATTTCCATCAAACTCAAGGAGGAAATAGCTTAAACATCTGCAGCTTTTGGACAGTATTGCACACTCAGAAATACAGCTTCACTGCTACTGTTAAAAGATTTAGTATTCTCTCCACCAGACATGCTGGGAGCAGCATGATGCAAAGACACACACGCACACACAGAAAACCAGTCCTACATTAGGAGTTGGCTCTTGCAGCCTGGTAAACCATAAACATCGTGAATCTGCAACCTTGTGTTGGCACTGCCATCCTGGAGACTTGGCTACTGGAAGGTTTCTGTAATTACCGCCTATTGTTTTCCTCCCGGCTCCGATGAGTGTGTGCATCCGGCAGAAATGGGCAGGCACTGGCAAAGGGGCTGGGGTGGAGAATGCTGGGTAATGGCTCTCTCCCAAAGCTGTAAAAACTTACATTCTCCAGTCATGCTCTTAGTGAGAAGGTTAATGAAGCCAGTCTCATAGAGGTGGTCTGGTCTCCATAAAACCGTTTGCTTGCTTTAGGTTTGCAGCCATATGTTAGCATTCATTGTGTCTTTGAGTCTTAATTATTTCTGAGAAATGCTTGCCTTGTCATTCTTTGCCATTTCTGCGAATGACTTTTTGCCACCTCCTCTGTCATTTAGGAGAGCATGTCCTTTAGGGTCTCTTGTTTTGCTTTTCTTATGCTAAAAAAAAAAAAAAGTCAACTGGAAAAAATCATATCTTCATTGGCTGGGAGCTGATCCTGGCTTTTTGCAGAGAGAGGCAAGAATTCCATTCCAGAGTCACTGCAGCCCTCTTTGCAGGCAGTGAAAAATTGTCAGCTTGCTGGCAAGCAACAAGAAAAATTGTCTATTGGGGGAAAAAAAAAAAAAATTAGCTGTAGGGCAAGGATGAACTTAAAGGCCCTGCCCGGCTTGGTACTTAAACAGGCACAAATTTAAGTATATGAGTAGTCCCAGTGGCTTCGGTGAGATGTGCTTGGCCACTGCATAGAGTGCAGAACTAAACTAAAATGAGAGTAAACCAGATGACTCCCAAATGGCATATGTGCTTAATGCTCTAAATGTGATTTTAAAATAGTAGTCTTTGCATCCCCAGAAACATGTTTCACAGTGAAAGCAGTCCTGTAACGTTGCCTGTATAATTCCGGCTCCTCCAGTAATTACGTTGTTTATCTAAATAAAATTCATCCAGATGAAGTCTGTAACTTTGAGTTACTATCCTTAATGTTCTAAAACATAGGGATTTTTCAATGTTGCTTCCAAAGAACTGCTGCATTTCATTTCAGAGGTGACTAGTGGAGTCTTGTTACTGTTTGAAGAGTTGAGCTAGGTTTTATTTACAAACTTCATTAAGATTCTTCTACTGAAATCTGTTTGCATGGAGCAGCCTTCTCTTTAAGGATAAGAATATTTTACAAGTGAAAAGATAATTCCTTGGAATCCTAGCAGCTCTGTAAGAGCAAGGAAAGACTTGGACACACTGACACTGTATATACTATTGATTACATGCCTTTGATTATTTGACAGCAAATTTGTGTGGTTTAATATTTCTAAAGACTTAGATCCTTCTGCGCTGTTGCATTACTATTTCTTCTAGGTCTTACAGGGCAGGTTTGAAACCAACACTCTAAATGTTTTCTTACAGCCAAAGAAGCCAAAGGCCCCTGACAATCCTTTTCATGGCATTGTTTCCAAGTGCTTTGAGCCTCACCTCTACGTCTATATCGAGTCCCAGGACAAGTGAGTAACCAGCATGCTCTTTTGGGTTTGTTTCTTTTGAATGTGTATTACGGTTGCATTGTACTAGGTTCTGTACTCAAGCTGCAGAAAATTAATTTCTTGAGTCTGCTTTCTGATTTCATCAGGAACGGTACTCATGGTTCAAGAAAGTTCGAATGAGTGGGACCTTTGCTTGGGCAAAAATGAGTGTTCAGAGGCTGTGGATGTTGGTTTCATCTGTAATTGCAAAGGCCTGCAGGAATGATGCCCACTGCCTTTCTGCGGAAGAGGCTTAGCGTTTCTGAAATTGCTTCTGTTGCCTCTGCAATTCCCACTGCAGACATATGCCTTTCTTTCATCTCATGTCTTCCACAAATAGTAGGTTTGCTTTTTCTGTAAAATACATATGTGGCTTCGTGGCAGAGGAGTTTCAAGATTTGCTTTATAGAAATAAGTTATTTGAGATCCTTAGATGAAAGCTGCTGTAGATGAGCTGGCTGCAAGATAACATTATCATCGCTCACAGATTGGGGCTTTGGCAGAGGCTTTAATCCCTAGAACCCTTCTTCATCTTTCTCTTTGACTTGCAGCAAAATAACTTGAAGGAAAGGAGCTTTCAGCTTAGAGCTCTGAGAATTTTTTAGAGCTCTCACCACACTTTCTTGTGCACCTCGATTCACACCAGGGTTTAAATAACATCTCTGTAAAAACTGCAGTGCCAAATGGGAGAGGAGATAGTTGGAAAAGGGTTAATACAGTCTTTTAGTGCAGGTTAGTGGCTGGAAAGGAGAAAGAGGTGCCCGCCTCATGTAACTCATCTCTCTATGCCCTTCTATCTTCCAAGGACTTACACATGAGAGAGTGCGTAACTCGAGGCTCGTAGTGTCCTCATTTTGTCCAAACTCCAAGATAGCCATTTTGAAAAAGGTTTCCCGTGTCCGATCAACCTTTTATGCTTAAAATAAATAAATAAAACCTTGCACAATGGACTGTCATGCTGGGCTTAGGTTCCACTCTGCACTATAACAAAGGGAAACAGATATTTCCCCCTGTGCACTCAGCCAGCTGAGCACTAACTTGTTTGAATATTTCTTCCCTTCTCACTGGGGGCCATTTTAATCCCCATTTTGGTAATTCTACCCCACTGCACTCCTAGCCCTTTCAGTTGCTTTTTTTTTTTCCCCTTTTCCTTTACAATTCTGAGATGTTTTATATTAGCTTTATAGCCACAGGCTGCAAGGAGTTCAAAGAAAAACTGCCACAGTATTCCCTACGCTGCCCCTGTCTGCCAAAAACTGCTTTCCTTTATGATTTTCTCTCTTCTTCCCCCTTTGATTGAACTTTTGAGGAATCTGTTGCTGATGTCTGAAAATGAGTTGCTTAGATAATTAATTGTATGTTTGGGCTCTGAATGGTGAGAGTAGTGTGACAGTTTTGTTCATTGTTGCCTTAAGTCTGTGGCAGAAAGCAGCCTGGACCTTTTCCGCTGAAAAATTGTTTCCATACCCATTCAAAGAAACACAGTGCCAAAATCTGTAGCAATTTAAGAGGAGACACCTGAAAGAAAGACTTTAAAGATGCTGCTCTCTCCACCCTTAGCTGCAGTGTAAATATCAGATTTCTTAACAGCAAAGCAGATTTCATTTCTGCCCCCTTGGGATAGTGTCTTTAGCTCTTTGGGGTCTGTTGGAGCAACGGGAGCGTACACGTGTGAGCTAAGCATTTCCGATGGAGTAAAGGAAGAGCTCTGTCAGGTCTGCAGTGTTGAGAGTCTGCAGAGCCATGGTTAAGTGTGCTAAAATGCACGTGTGCGTTCAGATTGTTCGGAAAACTGGCACTTTCTCTTTGCGGTGGGTGTTTGCGGCCTCATGAGCAAAGCCAAAATACCCAGTCCATGGAAAGTATCCTACAAGTGGTCCAGGTGTCTGAATGCCATTGCCCTTCCCCAGTGCCCAACAGATACCAACTGTTCCCATCACTGAACAGACTGACTTGCTAAGCACTGCGTTCTTCTCTCAGCTGCTGGGTTGCCGTCTAGTTCCTCTCGTGATTGCCAGAGATGCAGAAAAAAACACTGAACAGGTTGAGTGAAAGAAAAAAGGCAGAGGAATATAGGAATGAAAGGATTTAAGAACCAAAATAAAATTCTCTTTATAAGATTTAATTTCATATTTTCTCTTGGAGAGTTCTTGCTCCCAATAAGTATGCTGCTGTTAGGAAATACCACATCTGCGCTACTAGAGAATTTGCTTTGAGCTTTTTTGCAGGGTCTATTTAGAGAAAATGTTCATTTTCTGTAGCTCTCCTACCTTCTTCGTGTTTCATCTCCCAGTAGCTTTTTCTGCCAAATTCCTTGTGCTCCCACTGTACCACACAAAGGTTGTTAGCCTTCATATTGTATTGGGGCCAACTGAGACCAATGTGAAAGTCTGATTGACATCAGCCGAGGTGTGCATTAATAATATATTAGTTCCCTTAGTGTACAATATCCTGATGTTTTGCTTGTATCAATCTCACGCTGAGGTAAGAGCAGTCCTCATGGCCTGCCTTTGATGGGCAGTTTGTCCAGGTTAGGATCAGAGCAAGCACGAAGCTCTAGCGCTGCTCTCCCAGCTATTTTGGACAGCTGCATTTGCTCATGCATCCCAGTTGACAAGACCTTGGGGGACCGGGAAAATGTAGATACATTTCACTTTGCCTCGGAGAAGAGGAGAACATGTGGAGTAAGCATAAAGAAACAAAAGCCATTGACATTCCTCACTGTGTCTTGAGACTGAGAGAATGAAAAAAAAAAAAAAGTGGCTGGTGAATGCTAAGAAAGCTCCACTTTGTTGCCCAGATGGAATAAAGCGCAGATGCAGAGGTGGAAATGCAGCTGTTTAATTTAGAGGGACTTTTGACAAGGAGCAAGCCACGTCTGCTTTACTTGAGAACCTGAAGGAATGCTGCAGCTTGCAGCACGTGTGAGCCCTCCTGCAGCAGCCATCTGTTTGGCTCTCCTACAGCTACGGGGGGAGGTATATTTTGCTTCACTGTGGTCCACTACAATCAATGCTTCGGTTCAGCGTTCAATTCCTCGTGCCAGCGTAGAGATTTATCACATCAGTTGAGCAGCCTGATGTTTTTACCGTTCTTGTAGCAAAGCCGAGGAACTGTGTGTGTATGTGGAATCAGAGCTATGTAGAGTACTCAAAGCAGCAAGCAATAAGCATGAAAAAAGGGGCTACTTGCCTTTGCAATAGCCTATGAGCCTAGCTTAAGCCAAAGAGCCTTGCTTCATGATTTAAAGCCCTGATATTGCAAGCATATTTCTGTAGATTAGTTTGGCCCAGTGGATGGTCCACTGTAGGAGCTCATCCGTTTTGGTGCAGCAGTCTAAGTTTATCAGGGAAGAGCCAGGTCACCTTTTCCACTTGTGCAGCATTTTGAATTCTTTGGTAAAGTGGAATCAGAGTGGTTTTTCTCTTTCACAAGATTAATAGAAAGGAAGGACAGAAACTGGGGAGAAGTTTTTGTTGTTGGCGGGTTTTTTCGCCTTTCATTGGCAGAGGTAAGTGAGAATGTGCTGAAGTCTCAGCCGCTGTGCTGGCGGTAAGGCTGTACCCATCCCAGGAGACCCTAGTGCAGTCTCCTTGCACGAACTCTTGTGTTGTGCTGGGTGCCCTGTGAGCTGGCCTAAGATTAGGAGAATATTTGAAGTTGAAACTCTTTGACAGGCTTTTAAAGAAAAGTTCTCATTTCCATGGACAGCATTGCAATTCTGTTAAATAAGTCTGTTCCTGAAAAATAATAATACATTAACTGTAAAGTAATGACTTTTTTTTTTTTTCTTTTTAAAGCTAGTTCAATTTCTTGTGGGAGTTACAGTTCAGGTTCGTTCTTCTGCCATTCTCCTTTGAAGAATTTGGGTTTCTACTTAGGTACCCTGGATCGTGGCATGGCACAGCTGTAACACCCTCAGCAGTGAGAGGGTTGAAGGCTGTGCTGTGGGAAGGGGAGAGCTGGGGCAAGTGGAAGTGGGAGTATAAAACCAGGAACTTCACAACTCCGTTTGGTCAGCGGAGTGCCACTCATTCATCTGAAAGGTCTCTATATTCCTCAAAAGCCAAACGTCCTTGTGGAAGTTTGAGTGTATTTGTGTGTCTGGGGGAGGTTTATTGCTGTAATTGAGCTTGTCTGGCGAAGGTTGCTCCGCTTAGCTGAGCTCCGGTGTCAGGAGGGCTGGTCTTTGTTCCTGATGCGGATGTGCTGTCTCTGGAGGAGCAGGACCAGAGGAACTCCCCAAGATCAGAAGACTTCTTTGGTCCTGTATTGATGATTCTGGCCCTCCGCCACGCTAAAAAGCCTTTTTGTCATGATGTGAAAGGGTGGAGTGAAGTTTATTGTTGCCTAAAGACCAGAGTATTTGAGTAAGGACCAGGTTATAATGAATCACTGGAGACAATAGGAGGGCTTTTTGTGCTTTTAAAAAGAGTTTAAGTAGGAAGCGCACTTTGCGCTCATGCTAAATAAAACTTATTTAAAGGATGTGTGAAGTTGTGCAAAACCAGGTGGTATCCAAATGGGACCAAGAAATGGGGAATGGCATGCCATTTTGAGCACATCCCTTTAAAAGCCATATTCCCCCAGGTCTGCTCCGGAGGCCACTGATATGGGAAGCCCGACTGTTACTTTTGCCAGTGTCAGGAATGAAACTTGAGCATATGCTTTATGCACTTGCATCAAATGTGCTGAACCCAGTCCTGGCAGACTTGCGAGCTTTTATATGTGACTGGAGAACAGATTGAAGCTGCCACTAAAAGTCTTTGAGTACGAAAGGTCGTTACTTATCGGTCCAGTCTGCATTATTGTATGAGGTTTGGGCTGAGAGGGTGGAGATAAGAAAGGGCTGGAATACCTAACTGCTAAAATCTGAATGCATTCGCTGGTGTCACAAGACAGGGCATCTGGTTTTAAGCATTATTTTCTCTCTTCCCTCCATTTCCTCCCCCAACCTACTAAATACCTTTCTCTTGTTCCCCTGCATCAGAAATCTCGGCGAACTGATTGACAGGTTTGTGGCTGACTTCAAGGCTCAAGGTCCCCCCAAACCCAACATGGACGAAGGAGGAGCTGTCCTGCCCAGCTGTGCCGACCTCTTTGTATACTACAAGAAGTGCATGGTGCAGTGCTCCCAGCTCAGCACAGGCGAGCCAATGATAGCCCTCACCACCATATTCCAGAAGTACCTTCGGGAATACGCCTGGAAAATTCTGTCTGGAAACCTGCCCAAGTGAGTTTTGCTTCCCAAATGCTGCAGCGCTGTCTGCTGAGACATTCCAGTGAGGAGCAGATGCTTTGTAAAGATAATAAATACATACTTGTGAACACTTAGGTTTCGCTGTCAAAGAAACCACGTAATGGCGATATGACTACATTTATTTCACAATTTTCTCAAAAGTTTGGTTCGTTGCACTGAGAAACAGCAAGAGACCGAATGGACAGTCACAGCGTTCTTTTTCTTTTAAGGGCCTCTGGAGGATAGCTTCATATTTGGCTTTGATTAGCAGTCAGATTTACAGTTTCTTGAAGTTCCTTTTGAAATGCCAGCCCAAGTCTCTTCAGAGAGGTCTGGCTTTCAGAATTGCATTTCCCCTGCCACTTGGGTAACAAAGTCATACTGTGATTTTTAGCTGCCTTAGCTCATCATTATATATATAATAATTTATAATGAAGGTGGTTTATTTGTGTGATGCTAAAGTGCTTATCTGTAACTCCCTTTGCTCTGTAACATTTTATATATGTATGAATAAAATATGTAGATGTAAATCCAGTGAAAATAAAGGAAATCATTATGGGTTTACCGCAATATGGGTAAGTGTACAGGCTAAAGGAGCTCCTTCAGATATTGCCAACCTTAACTACAGATAATTTTGTGTGCTATTTACCATCTTCAGTTTGTTTCCCTTGTAAACCTGGGAGCAGCAGAATGAATTTCTGAAACCAGTAAAATCTTTTACAGATGGAAGGGGAGAGGGTTACATCCAGACAAGTGGAAAGATAAATTTAATGTGCATTCTCCATCAGACCTCAGTTGCATTCTTTACACGCATTTTTTTGTGTGCTCCATTTTTGCTGTCCAAGATAAATATCACTGTCCTATTTTTTTTTTTAATGGATTTGGATTATAAAGAGTTGAGAGGTAGGGAATTTCCTGAGTCTAAACTGTTCTGAGTCTTTCTTTGTTGATACACAGCCGTTAATCACTGGAAGACGGTGGAAAGAAGCAACATCTTCTGTAATTTACTGTGTTGCTATCACCAGTTTTTAAAACAGGTTACCAAAATTTCAAATGCATATTGACATCTGTTTAGTACTGAGAAGATAAATATGACAAGCTGCCTGATAGTTGCTGAGATTTTTCTGTAATCTTTAATTAGATTTTGAGTAACTGGCAGCGAAGGTGAAGCTAGCTGGGGAAAGCTGTGTTCCACTTGCATCCTAATCTACCATGTTGTGAATGAGCAAATTGTCCTTTGCCTGAAGACCTGATATCAAGTTCTGTTTGTCTTTCTGAAAGGTATTTCTTAACCAAAATAGCAGTTGTGGGTTTGGTGTAGAACGACACTGACCAGTGACGTACAGGACATTGGACTTTGTGGTCATACGGGCTTTTTATGGCATTGAAATCTAGTAGTAGTTTTGCATTGTGTGTGTCTGTACACCTGAAAGCCTTACAGGTTTTGTTTTGGTTTTTTTTTTTCCCCAGGACAACTAGCAGCAGTGGTGGGCTCACCATCACTAGTTTGCTGAAAGAAAAGGAAGGCTCTGAAGTGGCTAAGTTTACTTTAGAAGAGCTCTGCCTCATTTGCAGCATCCTTAGTACTGCAGAGTACTGCTTGGCAACCACCCAGCAGGTGAGCTTTCCTCTACAGCACCTCTGAGAAGGCACCCAGCAGCAGCCCCTCTTCTGTCACAAGATGCTGTGCTGCTCCCCCTTCAGGGGTCGGCTGCTGTGGAGACTGGAAAAGTCAGGAGTACTAAAATATCCATAGTAGGGTCTGCTCCACATAGCATCCCGTTGATTATAGAGTTCTACGTTATTAAATCTACATTTCAAAGCAATAAAAGTATTGATTTTGCTGGTTTTACCTGAGAAAACTCATTTGCTTGTAATCCTGCTTTGCAGCAGCAGTTTTGGATGCTATCCTTTTATGCTTGTTACATAATTTGTTTTGGAGTGGGAAGCAAATTTTTCATAAAAAAAATATTCTTCTCATGGTTCATGATCTCCCTTTTATAAAAACAAGAAAAACAGTAATTCAGAATAGGTTTGGGAAGATGCTTGCATGAAATATCGGGGCACGGTGGAGTGAGGAGAGAAGGTATTTATGCTGATATGCTTTGCAGCCACAGTGCCCCTTACATTCAGGTGCTTTCAAAATGCCGTAGGTTAGGAGATGAGCTGTGATGTTTGGCCGTATCAAGGCCTCTCCACCAGTCAAACTGGCAATTTTCCTCCTCTGCAGTTTGGGCACAGACAGGGTGTTGGAAAACATTTAGCAGGGCAGGTGCCACGGTGTTAAGCTAGTACATTAGCGTGTCATGCTAGAGTTACATACGTGACCTTGGAGTTACTACTTTGAGGATGCAGTGCCACCACAGCCCGTCCTGGCAGATCAAGATGTCTAGGGTGTCCGACAAGGAGAGATTTCTGTTGTTCACAGGCTGAGTTTTGGATATAATCTGGGCACAGATTAGGTTTTAAGCAGCTGACTTTTCCAGGACATAAGTTTTCAAGACTGGTCATTTCAAGTAAGAAATCTGATCTTTCTGTTGCTTGTTTTGTTTCCTAACAGTTGGAAGAGAAACTCAAAGAAAAAGTGGATGCAAGTCTAGTGGAGAGAATCAACCTGACGGGAGAGATGGACACTTTCAGCATGTATGTTCAGCAGATGCATCCTCCCAGAATATATCAAACATCCTAGTTTGTCAGCCAGATGGTGCTGGAGTAATACAAGCCCAAGATCCCAGTGTCGTAGGGCCCAGCCAGCAGCAGGACCCACCCAGATACGCAGCCTAGGCATAGGCATTTCCCTGGTGAAGGCATGGTCATCCTTTGGCTAGTCCAAGAGCAGCAGTAGTACAGACTTCAGATGTAGTTGTTCCCCATCGTCCTAGCCAAAGGAACAAGAGCACTGGAAAGGGGAAAGGAAATAGTGAGTTTCCATTTGAAACATCGTTTGCATCTTGGCAGCTCTGTGAGGTGGCTGTTACATTTCAAGAAAGGAAGCTATTTCGGTACATTCCTTCCTGCTTTAACTTCCCACTGTTAATCAGCAGCCTTGTCAGTATGATCAAACCCCATTTCAGATGACATAAAAGACTGATCCAATCTTATATTTGGGGATTATAATTGAGAGAAGATTATCATTCATTTAAATAATTTTTCATGTAACAATGCTAAAAATACTCCCCTCTAACATCCTCTCCTCTCCACCACTGACAAACAGATTGAGTATTTTTTGAGAGAAGGAAATTGAGGCAAAAAAATAATTGTTTTGCCTCACAAAGAAAACCTTGGCAAAGCTGGGAAAATAATCCCTATCACCAGCTCCCCTTCTCCGTAAAACTTAAGATTCAGCCCAGATAGCAGTAAGATTTTTTTCAGAAGACTTCCTTCCTGTGATTCCTCCTCTCTTCCTCCAGTGGGCGGGATCCCACTGAATCTCCATCCAGGTATTTCACATGGTCTCGGGCTCCATTCCAGGCTGCAGAGACTCCCTTCCCTTTAGATATTTCTGAGATCTTTTTACGAGTGAATCCCTGACCGAAAGCTGGGGTCACTGTGTCCGCTAAGCCAAAGCAAGCAGGGTAGCTGGGGAATAGAAATAAAATATGCCATGCAATGGGATTTTCTTAACGTGGACAAGTCAAGGGCGAGTTTTGCGTTTTCTCGTGACCTGTCCGGCAGGAGTCAGCTACCTTGCGTCGCTGCTCAGTTTCCATGGCAGCTGCCTCGCAAGGTGGTTGGTCATAGGTGGCCAATATGATGTGTTTTGGAAATTGTTTAAATGTATAGTTCACATTTGCTGGTTTGGACAGCTTTAAAGTTAAACTGACAGGCCTGATGTATCTTGTAACAAAGGCTTTTTAATTGACTTTCAGCCTGTTCCAGTATAGTGCTTTGTCCAGTCTTCTGTCAGTGTAAGTCATAGTTATAAACCTCTCTTAGGCGTTTGCTTATTCAACATCAAACAAGTTGTTTCTTCTGGGATTTGATGTCTTGTTAGGCATGGTCATAAAGAAAGTGATAAAACGGTGCTGCTTACACACCCTGGAAAGTGTTTCCTCCTCCGCAGAAAGGAGAGTGCAAACCCACCCCAAATGTGTATAAAGCGATCAACTTGGCGGGGCAGAGTTGCCCCTGGGTGGCTAAGCATTTTCTTTAGGAAATATGGGAAAGAGAATGAGCTCTTGTTGAAACTCAACAGAAGGAAAATTATTGTCGTGTAGATCCAGAAATCCGTGATTCCCACCCCCCCTGCCCTACTGAGCCCTTGTGAGATTATGGGCAGCATTCAGAGACCTCTTGAAGGTCTGAAGTGTTGAGCTTACCAGGCTCTCTTAGAACCATACTGCTCATTTATGGCCTCGGCTTCCCCGTCTGCCAGCTTCTGTGTATCTGCAGGGATTGTACGGGCATTCAGTAACTGCCCCGAAGTACTGTTACGTGCTGCCTGGGGCAAAGGTTTGAAGTGGCTTCTAGCAGAACCAGGATCCAAACCCTCTTGGTGTGTCGTGATGTTTTGTGTTTGCAACACGCTTCTTGCTGCACCATTACCCCTCTATAGCAGGTGTATTTATTTTGAAGTGTAGATGAATAGGTTTCTCTCCCTATTTGCAATCTTGTGGTTTTCAGGCAAGAACCTGTACTTGGTGACCCAGCTTCAGACAGACTCCTGACGTGTGGAGACTCGTGATGAAGTCACTTTCCTCCCACTGAGAGAGTTGTGTTTCATTTTGGTGCTAAACCACAGCTCTTTCCTACAAGTCACTGCCAGCGGGCGCGCTGCAGGAGTCAGCTGTGCCCAAGAGATGGTTATTTCAGTCCGGCTCCCATGGCATCGCTTGAGCTGGTGGTATCCCCCAAGGGAGTAAATCCTGCAGTGCCCAGCAGAAGCAGAGGCACCAGCAGAAACGGTCACAGGCTTTTTTTATCCCAATGCAAGTTTCAGATCATGTAACTTGAAGCCAGCGGTCACTTCATCTCCCATATTAATTTTTCCAACTAATTTTGGATGAGTTTGCCTTTACAAACAAATTAATTGCTCTGAAGGAACGGTCTTTTACTTGGCATCCTGTTCCAGTCTTTATGTGCTACAACTCTAGGAAAGGGAATAGACAACCTCTGTGGGCTGCGGTGAAGAACAACACCCAGATCCCAGCAGCAGTTATGAGTGGGTGATCATAGAATCATAGAACGCTTTGGGTTGGAAGGGACCTTTAGAGGTCATCTAGCCCAACCCCCTGCCGTGAGCAGGGACAGCTTTAACCAGATCAGGTTGCTCAGAGCCCCATCCAACCTGACCTGCAATGTTGCCAGGGATGGGGCCTCTACCACCTCTCTGGGCAACCTGTGCCAGTGCTTGACCACCCACATTGTAAAAAATTTCTTTGATGATACCGTATCTTGATGAGGACACTTAAAAACATTTTGAAGAGTGAACTCCGGGGTAGTACCCAGAACTGCACAAAGAAGACGAGGGGGAGGAAAGATGGTTTGAGGAAGCACTGGTCAGATTTCTTACAGATCTGTGATTCCCATCTGTGCTAGCATCGTGAGAAAGAGCAAAAGTAAAATACAGTTCTTATGTATGTAATCCCGAAGTTGTAAACAGGCATCTGTGGCAGATTTAAAGTTTACACTGTTCTTAAAAACTGTACTTACTTAGCGAAACACAGTGCCTTACTACTTCTAGCAGTAGTTGTCTGTAACGCGAGTACTGGGTTACAAGCCCTTGAGGGTGGTCCCAGTTGCCGCACTGTTTCTCGGCTGTTTTAGGAACAGTTGCACCTTTATGCACATCGTAATATGGTGGCATCACATATGTCTTCAAGTAATATCACACTGTTTAATAAAAAAAAAAAGGGGGGGGGGGGGAGGGAAATGTTTGACTAATGTGTCCTTTAGTCTGGTATATGTCTCTGAGAAACTCAAACAATGGATGGCAGCAATCCTAGACATAGTGTAAATAAGACATCTGCCTTGATCTTCTCAAATGGGAGACACATTCGGAACTCATACAGATGTACTTTTTTAAAATCCTTTTTGCAAGTTTCTGTGAGTAGTAGAATATTGACTGTGAATAAGTGGAGAGATGATAAAATGTTAGGTTTATGCAGACTGGATTAAATTTGAAGCCGAATCCCAGTCTGGGCTCGGTACTCAGGGGTTTCTCCTCTTCCTGATGGGTGGGCTGGGGGGTTACTCCATCTGACACCTTTGATCTTCAGCCCCTTCTATGTGTCAAAACAGAGAAAGGTCAACTATAAATATGTCCTCTCTACACTAAAGCCCGCTGTGTAGCTCCACAATGAAGAGCATGCAGAACTTCCCGGCTTCTTTTAAGTACAAGTTTTAGCCATGTGTATTCACAGCATAATGTTACCGTCAGCTAGTAGATGATTTTCCTCCTTTCGCAGTCAAATATGCCAGTTCTGGCGCTGTGTTGCTGAGTCCTATTCTAAAATTCGTGCTTGATCTTTTTTGCAGTGTGATCTCCAACAGCATACAGCTGTTAGTGCAGGACCTGGATGCAGCCTGTGACCCTGCCCTGACTGCTATGAGCAAGGTAGGGCATGGATTTGTTTTGGGAAGAGGTAGTCTTAAGATCCATGTGGAGTTCTTGTTTGCTTTGATTGCTTGATTTCGTTATTGACATATCCTTTTACGCTGCCCTGAGACTTAGCCATATATTGATTTCTTCTTGCTGCTTAGAGCAGCAATTGCTGTAGTTATAAATATATCCTTTGCTCAAAAACCTCCTATCGTTCAGATTAGAGCTTTCGTTCTTTTGCAGCACGTTGAAACACATGGATAATAAAATACTTTCTGTAAGTATCTGAAGCTTTCTCTTTCCACTCCTAATGCCAGTGAGAGTCTTTAAAATTGGGAAAACTTTTGTTAGCATAAAATTTCAAATACACCTTCTCGTTTGCTGTTCTCTTTGTGTTCTTTGACAAGGAGTTTTACTAGCCTGCTTGTTTGTGGCTGTTAAATGGAGGTACTCAGAGGGTAATATGGAATTGAGATTGAGCCCTATTGCTTCTGTGATCCTCTCAAGGACATATGGAGCCATTCCTAGAGAGGCCCATGTGATTAGTGCTTAAGGATTTTGTTGCAGTTACACTGCTGGCTTTTATACGTTTGAAATGCAGAGCTGTGTTTTCTTGCCAAAGTATTGTGAAAACCCAGACTGCTTTAGACAGAGGTGAAGACAACAAAAGTGGATTGAACTATTTTTTTAATTAGAAATATTAAACATAGAGCTCCATTTTTGTAGGATCAACACACTGTCTCACTGCCATGAATTTTAATAGCTTTCTGCTTTATGATGTATTCCAGCTGTAACTAGCCCCGCCACCCCCGGCTAATATTTGAAGTGGAATGCAGCTGGTAATAGAGCTTGTACGTGTTCCAAATGAAAAGAGGATTTTTTTTGCCCAGTAAAATAACGCCTTTAGGAAGGGCTCAGCACTTCAGGTGTTGTGTGTGTGACATGACAGTTCCTTAGATCTCCCTCTGAACCTACATAGCGTAGTAGTATTTGACTCGCTTAGCTCTGACTGTTTGTACCCAAGTAAACCACAACCTTGAGAAAGCAGCAGCTGGTAGGCCATTTATTTTTGTCTTTGGAACACTGGTAAAATGCAGCGCATGTGATGGGACTGATGATATATAAACAAGCTAAGTGTTATGAAATTAGCTAAATAAATACTTGTCACTTGTGCACACATTCCGCTATTTGCATCAGACAGAGTTGCTTTTATGTGATTTTTTTTACTAGACCTGGGTTTGGTGCAAGAGTTTTTTTTCCTTCACCTTCCTCCTCCCTTTCCTTCAGGGCTGGGTTATTACCCTGACAGTAGAATAAGAAATGCATATGGTTATTTAAACGCAGAGTTAGTATTTGGACGTGTAAAATTTAAAGGAATAAAGACTGTGTGCCTGATCCATTCCAATTTTCCTGTACTGGGAAGGCATGTCTATCTCAAGACCCCTACTCCATTAGGGCTTTTCCTTTGTTTAGCTGCTTTTCATGTACTTCACTCTGGTGTCCTCCAAGATTTAACATTCCCAGTCCTTTGTTGGAGTCTGACTTCTTTTTTTCTTGCAAAAATGTTCGGTAACTATAGAGGTAAATTAAGAAATACTTAAACCTCTAAACCCACTTTGGCTGCAGGCCACTTTGAGAGATTTAACACAGAAAATGGCATTGTGAATATTGCTTTCAGCTGGGAATGGTGCTCAGTTTCCTTGATTCTTTACCTTGTGTGTTCTGGAAGAAATGGTAAATGACGAGAAGGCCCAATATTACAAAATTTGTAGGTGATAATCTTTACTCAAACTTTACAGCAGGTGTAGAATGATTAAACACAGTTGTAGGATGGGGAGCTGGGATGTGAGGTGGGAGAGGAATTTGCCCTAAACCCCTGTTGTTATTTTCTGGATAACAAAGTGCTGTGAATGTGTGGTACTGATCTGTAGCAGGCGCTTAAATTGCCTAGTGTGCTTTATTTTTAATTGTTAGGATGAGGGAACTGCTAATCTGCGTGGGATATTTTTTCCCCAATTAAATTTATGGATTGCACTGGATAAGGTTTGATTTACCTGCTGGATTAAGAATTAAGCATCGATTTATATGTAAAACTGTGCTTGTAAGTGGGGCTGGGGGACATTTTAGTGACTCATGTCGATTGCTTGCTGGTTTTTTATATTTTGCTAAAACCTTTTGGCACAGCTGCAGTTTCCTACCTCTTTACAACCAAGTGGACAACAGCAAGCACTTGAACACAGAGCTCTACTAATCTCTCCGATACATACAGGGAAAGCCCCAAGAGCAGAGCATTCAGAGCAGCCAGCTGCTAATTAAAAGTCAGCATGAGTGCGTTTGAACCGTCAAACAAGGTGCAGCATGCAACAGCGCAAACCAAAACTTGTGTCAGAAAACAAGGGAGGCAGTTTCAAAGGCAGCAATATCTGCCGCCTGCAGCACCCACTGGCTTTCCTCTCCCCTCCCACCTTTTCCCACATCAGCAACACAAGGTCAAGGGAGAAGGTGCTGGCCCGGCGGTTACGGCTGCTCCCTGTGCCCAGTCCAGCCTGTAACGATAAGCCGGCAGTGGGATGCTGCTGAGTGCAGGGAGGCTTCAAGACCGATTCATCCTCCCTTAAATCACAGAGCAGCCCCTTTTGCTAGAGACCCGCGTCAGTGCTGGACGTGGAGGAGGCACCTGGCGGTTCCTGGTTTGGCCCTGCCACCCCGCTCCTGGCTCCCTGGGGACACAGGGACATGTGGGGACATGAGGACTGACAACCAGGCAGACCCAGGAGTGCTCTTGAGCCTCTGCTATGCCCAGAAGGTAGGGCGTCTCTTTTACGTACCAAACCACCCCAGTTTTGCTCAGGGTTTTCTCTTTTCTCCTCTCCTTTTTAAGAAAGCACCCTAAAATCTTGAGGGTCCTGTGGTTTTTGTTGTAAAACCCATCGTTGAAGGTAGCCCCAGGTTTTCAAACCCGGGTCCTGCCCTTGCAGGCGGCCGCGTCGCCCCGTGTCCCTGCGGCGTGCAGGTGCCTTTCGGCTGCTGCCGGGGTGTCCCGTGCGCTGGGCCGGTGAGTGCGAGGCCTCACTGCTGTTGTCCTTTGGGCTCATTTTCAGCTTGTGTATGTAAACTATGTGGATATCCCAAGAAAAACATAGGACGAGGGAAAAAGATGAATAAATTTAAAATGACAGGAACAAAGCTTTACCAGAAGACTTGGGCTCATATTTCTTTTGATGACTTTTCAGTATGTGTACTATGTCTTTCATTGCAGCTACTGAGGTTTTTTTTGGGTGAAACACACCCCCTCACACACACAAAGGGCTATTTTTACTGTTCATGCTTTAAAGGTTTGGTTGTAAAGTATTGCTTTTGGAATGAAGACCGACAAAATGAAAAAGCTACTGTTTTATTGTTGTTGCAATAATTCAACTCGGCAGTCCCTTCCCGCTTTCTGGCTGTTCCCGCTATGTGAGGATGGTCTGTTCGTTGAGGATCGCTGTCTGTTGAGAAGGGCCAATGCTGGGAATGTGTGAGTCCGTCAGGGAGACAGGCACAAAGTATTTTCTTTGGATATGACGAGTACTGTGAGGAGTAGAAAAGCAGTTGTGTCTTGAGCGATCTTCCAAATGAAAATAAGATGGAATGAAAACCTGTAGAGCAGGTGCTGAGAGAGATATCCCTGCTAGCTACCCGGGTGGTGTGAGATGAGCACGTTGGGGTTTTCTTTGTTTGGTTTAAATAAAGACAGCTTTGGTAGGACACGTGTAGACTCTCTCAGACACTGTGGTTTTGCAGAGAATTTGGCTTCTTTTCCCCATTAAGTCACTTAGGCTGCATGTTGTTTGGATGGAATTGAATCAGCTGGGTTGCAGTGGACAAAGTAACTGTAATTAAATTAAAACTAGGAATAAACCAAAAAAACTTTACATGCAGAATCCAGAACTTGAGAAAACAAGAAAACAAGGACAAACCTTCCCTCAAAAGAAAAGCCCATCTTCTGCATGTGCCCTGTTTCCTGATTTTTGTATCCATTTTCCTCCTGTTTTATCCCCAGCATAAGGAACAGCATCTCCAAACGGTTGGTGCGCATTGCAGAGTGCGTAGTCTCTGAACAGTAGCAGAGCTAAGAGCACTTTTCTGGATGCTCATGTTCCTCAGTGAGACTTTGTTATATACATGGATGCTTGGTCAGGCCTTACCCAATTACCTCTTTTTTTCACGTGACTTGTACTGTGTACTCCCTGTGTACTGCAAACAAGGCTTAGAGAAAGTCAAGGGAGTCGCACATCTGGCTCACAGGGGCTATTCTGTTGCATTTCTGCTGACGGTAAATGAAAACAAAATGGGAGGTTGAGTAATTCATCTTGTTTTGTATTTTTTTTTTTATGTGTGTGTTTGGGATGAGCTGAAGCTGGCATCCTAGCTTGTACACCAGAAGTGTTTTCAGTGTGAGCTACGCTGGTGTAGAGTGCTTTGGACTTTTAAGACTGTTTCTACCTCTTCCATCTATCTGTCATCAGTCTCACCAGTATTAAAGTCTTGGCTGCCATACAGGAATCCAGACTTTGCAAGCTTGCAGATATTTTCTCAAATGCCTGTAATCAGGATTTATATGGGCACTTCATCCCGGCAAACTGGAAACTGTTAAATATTAAGGCAGCCTGGCGTGCTCCAAAAGCCTTTTTAATCCTAGTGGTTCCCATTTGTGTAGGTTACCGGTCACAATCTCTCTCTGCTCTGGTGCAAAAAGGGCCATTCTGGGTTTTCTTTGTATCTTGTTGTGGAAGGGTTTTGCTTAATCAGTATAGTGACGAAGAACTTGACCTTGGTGGCGAATTGCAGAAGCAATCTCTTGATGATTCCTTAGAGATCTTTTGGCAGGAAGTTTGTACAGTTTTCCTTACCTATTGCTTGAATCCTAATGAGTTAAACAGTCTTTTTGGTTGTTTTTTCCCCTTTGTGCAGATGCAGTGGCAGAACGTAGAACATGTTGGCGACCAGAGTCCTTATGTCACCTCAGTGATTCTCCACATTAAACAGAACGTCCCCATCATCCGTGACAATCTGGCCTCCACGAGAAAGTATTTCACTCAGTTCTGTATAAAATTTGCAAAGTAAGTTACCAATGTGGCACAGAGTTTCTCGGGGTCTCTGGTTCTCACTCCTCTGTTTGTACGTGATGGTCTGTTTGCCTTTAGTGTGCAGCGCCAGCGGCACTCGGTGTCTGGGTGAAGACCCTCTCCATCCCAGGAGGGCACAGAGGGAGGTGGAATAGGGCAGCAAACACCAGCAGCTGCTGGCAAGGTTAAAAGATACTTTGATTTCTTGTCTCAAGTTTCCTGCTGCGGCAGATTTTCTCAGACGTTTGTATTGATTAGTTCCTTTTCACGTGCCTAAACCATCCCATAAAATACTGTGATGATCGCTGTCCACTGTTTGCCAAGTACAGAAGGTTTGGGAGTTGGACGTCTAAAAACGGCTTTGAATGTCTGAATGCAGACACAACTCTTGCTATGGGAACCTACTTTCCTTCTAGTGATAAGAGGCTGCGGTGCTTCCAGGTACTGAGAAATTTGGTGCATCATTTGCCTCAAAATAACTTTTATAATAGCTATAGCACTGTAAGGAGGGCATGTGTGATGAGTATATTCTACCTTCACAGCTACTTTTCTGTGCACAAATAGTTCCATAAGGGAGGGGAAATACACATTCAGATTTAGGGGGATATGATGAGCATCTTCCTGGCAAGTCACTTAATGTGGGACAGCATGAAAGAACTGGAAGGTGAGACACAAATTCCCCTTGCCTCTGGATTCAGGGTTGAGGGTGCAGCTCTCCAGCATCTCTTGGACATCCCAACTTTGAAGCTATGTTTCTGAAACAAAAATTCAGTTCTTTGTGAAGATACTTTGAACTCTTCCCTGCTTGCCTGTGGCCAGCTGAGCTTTGCATGCCAATGCCCCAAGAAAAACCCTCAGGAGGACTCTGCCAGTTATAGCTGCTGCTTTTGGTGTTGCATGTGACTGTGCTGGTAGACTTGGGAGCGGTACCATGCATATCATGTGTCACTCTAAAATACCTTAACGTTTCATTCATCTGTAGTAAGCTAATCATCCTGAAATAAACTGTATGGCCTGGCAGTTACTGTGTGGGTTTGCGACCAGAGCTTCAGGTCCTGCTTCATCAGGGAAGGATGCAGCAGGCTCTCCCGAGAACCATTAGCTTTCGCAGCAGGGACGCTGGCCTGAGAGTTTCATCTCAGGGTACTCATTAGTTTGCATTAAGGAGCAGTTACTGATAAGTCATATTATGACGTTGCCCATAATCACTGTTTGAAATGCTGTCTCAGTGAAAATTTATTACACTTCAGCGTTCTGTGTGGTTACGCTTGAATTTTATATCGCTAACATGGTGATAAATAAAAATCTCCATTTACTCAGCTGTTCACAGCACACTCTTAATACCTCAGCTTAGCTGCCTCCCTTTTAACTTTATTGCTAAGCACATACCAAGTAAACTCCGGATAAAATACCCAGCTCTCACATTTGAGAAAAGTTCACATCTAAGCTGAGTGCCTTCGTCACAGCTTGTTCCATAGTAGAGCGCAGAGACCTGCAAAACTACCGCTCCACTTCAAAACCGTTTTCACACAACTACAGCTCTGATCTGCAGCACATTAAACTTAGGACACAGTCCTGAATTCACTGCGCCGTGAGTCAGGTGTAGAACTGAAAATTTGGTTCCTGAAGCTTGTTTTTGCTGGACTGTATTTAGAGTCCTTCCGTACAACTTGGTTTTAAGGAGAACTAGCCCAGTGGTAAGGGTGGACTGACCTACTTAAAATGCTTATGACATTTAAATGCATGCAAACATTTGTATTTTTGAAGCTCTGAATTCTTACGGAATATGCTGACCTGCCTAATATAAATACCTGGTCTTTTGTGTGCTCCACAATGCTGAAAATCCTTTTAACAGGCATTGTGCTTCTCCGTATGTTAATGCCTGTGTCTTTTTGAACTGCCAGCCACTTCTCAGCTCTAATGGATTGTATAAAGCACTCGTGTTGAGTTACAGGACCACAGGGGAGAAGGCATCTAAAGTCACTAAATTTAAAACCAAGGGATCTGAGCCAAGTCTGGAAGAAGAAAAATGGCCATCAGAAATTGCATCAATCCTCTAACTTAATTTGTCATTTTTGCTTTGTTTTGACCAATATGCAACCCTCACTCCCTTGAAATAGTGAGAAGCAGCCGGCTTTCCAGGAGGCACTCGCAGGCAGGGTGAGGGGCTCTGTTCTCACTGCACCTCGGTCCTTATCCTTTGAAACCAAAAACCGCAGCGGTGAAGCCGTGGCTGCTACGCTGGGATGTGTTTGGGAAGTCTGTGACCTGACCTCAATGAGGAAGAGATTAGAACAGAGAGACAGGGAAAACAAACAGCTCTCCCCCTCGCCAGAAAAGTGCCGTGTCCATCACGAACAGTCAAGCGTGGCGGGTAACGGCAGCAGGCATCCTCCCAGTTGCTCCAGCCTTCGCATCGTGCTTTTAGTGAGAGGAGTTAGGTGGAAGAAGATTGTGATGAGGAGGCTCCTGGAGGTTTTGAAGCAGTGGCTGAGCTAAGCCTGGGCGAGCCTGCAAGGGCTGGCCACCGCCTCAGAGGGTGGCATAAAGGAAAACCCTTCTCAGCTGCAGTGACTCAGTGACACCAGGATGCTTTGAATGATGTCCTGTAGTAGCTCATCTCCTGTCAGACAGACAGACTGTGGTTGCATCTCTGTCTGCCTTGCTTAGCAAGGCATTGTGTTTGATGCATCATCGGTGCAGGGGATTAGGAAAACACAGGCTTTGGCAGAGCCACTCCCGTTGGATGGGCGCCTCTCAGATGCTGTGGTTTCTGTGCTTTAGGTTCCTAATCTGTCTTGCGCTGCTTTATTTTTACACTGGGGACTTGTCTGCTTCTATGGAGGGTTTGCTGGATTCAGTTTTATAGCTAAAACTGTACATGAATTCTGGCATCCAGTCTAGCTCTGTGGATGTGCAGGGAGTAAAAGCGTTTAGAGTACAAAACCGCGTGCAGAGCATTACCATTGAATACGCACATATTATTCACATCAGGATCGCCTGCTGTATGCTAAGAGAGCCAAGCGTTGAGTCCAGCCTAGGCAAGAGACTCAAGTGGATTTTTCATTTAAGTGCAATTGCTCTTGATCGTCTCTGCTAGTCCAGAAAAAAAAAAAGAGAAAAATACCAGAGCAGCCCTTGGATCTTACGGTTTGTCTTGTCTGTCCTGCTGGAGTTGAGAAGCTGTTTCCAATAAGGCAGCATGAAATAACAGGCATGTGAGGATGGAAGGTTGCTTTACTCTTCTGCATTGATTGTGGGTGGCCATCCTAAGGGGCCTGGGAATTGTTTCATGCAAGACAGAATGCTGTCTATGGGAGATCATGTGGTTATATAGAGAAGAAGATTTAAAAAAAGAGGGGAGGGGGTCCTTTGGCTGCCGGTCTGCCACCCTGCAGAAAGAAAGGCTTGCCCTGTTCCTCATACACAACGTGAGCTCCGTGCCTGACCTTGCAGAGGGAGGGAGAGTTGGACCTACGTGCAAGATCAAAAGTACAATTAATCTCTTGCACTCTTCTGCTTGTAGCAAGCTGCTGCATCCAGAGCTGCTACCGAATGATCATTTTATAGGATCACCTAAGCTCCAGCTGTGCTTGGCACTCTCTAATTGCCCTCTGGAATTAGTTATACACCTGAAAAATGGACTTCTAAAACAGATAAGTTACATCTCTGCTGTAATGCTTTTGTGCAACAGGAGACAGCGCTTGTTTTCCTCCTCTTACTTATATTTTGTTGCCAAGGTTGTTTCTCTGGTGGCCAAATTCAAAGCTGTTTGGGGCAGCCCAGTAGCTGGTTCTCAATAGTAGTTTGAAGTTGTTCTCCTTGACGCCTCTCCAGGAAAAGATGATTCACTGACAGAGGTCGTGGCCGTGGCCGAGGGAAGGGGAAGGGAAGGAGCCTTCACTTGGAAGGACTCTTCCTTGAACCATTTCTTTCTATTTGCTCAGCAGCTTGGCATGCTCTGTGCCTAAGTTATGCTTTTGTCATATTTCCATGAGAAAGGGCGAAAAATAAATGTCCTGACTTGGAAAACAGGTGGCAGGACAAACAAGATGCTGTCCATGCTCCTTGCTTCATGGGAAGGAAACAAATGGCTTGACAGATGCAAAGGGGAAACCACACTGAATTTAGATCATCACTGTAAACGGCGCCTCGTTCCAAAAGGACAGAAAACAGACCGACGTACATGAACTTAGGACAGAGCCGTTAAAATCTAAGACCTGCCACCAGGTCATGGACAAGGTCCTGGAAACATGCCCTTTATAGGCATTCAGCCAACGTGTGAAAGAATAAGAGTACATTAAGAACAAGGCAGCAAAAGGAAGAGTATGAGTGGCGCGGTCCTGACAGATGGAGTTTGTGTTGGTCACGCTGGCCCCTCTCCTTGCATTCAGCTCCTGAGTTTTCCTGGTGCTGCACCTTGGTAGAGTAGGTGGGGCAGGAGCTTGTCTTGCAGGTGCTCAGCCAGTGCTTTTGCTAGAACGGAGCATCTGCTTCCTCACTGAAGAATTGAAACTACCACAAAGTCTAAAATCAAGAAGCAAAAAGCTAAAACCAGAGCTGATGCTCTGGAGTACATTGTCCAAGGTGGCAAATATTGGGCTTCCATCCTTGCCAAATTCTCCCGGGTTAAGTGTATGTGCCTTAGTCATTTTTCTGAGTCTGAAGTCCACGTTAGTAAAATAGGGTAACAGTGTTTTCCTTTTCACAAAACTTTTTCTTGTCTTGATTGTGTTGGCCAGAAGCTTTCTGGAAGAGTGCCTTTCTATGTGAGTGTCCAGGGCACAGCAGACCTCCAGCCTTGGCTGGACTTCAAGTTCAGTGTGTAATATGCATGTTATGGAATTACTTGTATGCAGTAAAATGTAGGTTCTGGATACAATCAAGATACTTCCACTCCGTGAATAGCTATGCTAATCCTGGCATGTTGCTGTTTTTATTACGTACAACAGTTTGTTTGCTTGTTCTTGGCCTTGTACTGTAATATTTCATATATAGTTTGTAGCAATTTATTTACATAGAGTATGTGTGCAACTTCTCAATTAACTTAGAGATCAGTACGGATTAAAGCAAAAGAATTGTACCTAGGGTTGGTTTGCTTGTTATTTGGTATACTTAACGTGGCTGGAGTCAGCTTGAGAACCAGGCACTTACAGTGTCTTTGTGGAAAGCCATCCTGGTTTGGTTTTGCATGCTTTGTTATCACAGAAGACTGTATGACTCCAAATACTCACATGTAATTGTGTCATTTTCTTTCTCTTCTCTGCAGCTCCTTCATTCCCAAGTTCATTAACCATCTCTTCAAGTGCAAACCTATTAGCATGGTGGGCGCAGAACAGGTAAGAAAAAGTAATTGCATTGGCTGTAATATTTCATCACTTTTGGGTTCAAGAAGTTGAAGCAGTTTTTGTTAAAAAGGGGCAGAGAGCTGAGTTCCGTGTCCTGAACTCTGGTACAGGTGGGGCAACGGGAATACATGCTGGTACAGGGCAGAGTGGAAGCAGGTTTATAGTGATCCTGCCGCAGTTGGACCTGTCCTGGGCACCTTCCCAAGCAGGGGAGCTCTCGCTTTGCCAGCCAAAGTAACAGCAGCACAGGAACAACAAGCTTCTTGCGCACCTCTCTAAGGTGTCGTGATGAGATTGTCTTCCGTGTGCTCATGCAAAGGAAAGAATGTTGCTCGTGGCAGAAACTATTGCAAGAAGCTCCCATGTCCTTCTCGGAAAGACTTGTTTTTCTGTCCCGTCCTTTTCACAAAATAGGTCATCGCTCAATCTCCCTCTGCTGCTACTGTGCCTCCTCCTGGGGTTAAACTCAAGACTATTGCTTTTCTGCTCCGAAGAGCTGGGGCATGGTCAACCCGTAGTTGACAACAGGAAAAACTTTACCAAAAAGCCAACCTCCCCAACCCAAAACCCCAGGTGTCCAGGCAGTTTCTCAGCTCAGGTAGTTTAAACACTGAGACTTTTTTTTTTTTTTTTGCAATCTTTGAACATAAACCACACACAGTGCTTGGTCTCACATGACAACGTGTATGCCAAGAGCAGGTTGGTTCCTACGCATTCCCCGCATGGGCCCAGTGACGGCGGTGCTCGGTGCCACATGCCCGCGGTGATGGCATGCCTAAAGACAGGACAGTTTCTTTCCTGCATAAATACCTTCCACGCCTCGCTTCCTCAGGCATTGCAAACAGACATCACAACACTGCTGCGTGGTGGGGGAGAGCTGTCTCCACCTCTGTGACTCAGTATCTGAGATCCAGGGAAGTGGCGACCCATCACCTGGGGCTCAGGACTCCCCAGCTTTCTCCCAAGAACCTGCCTCCCTGTTGCGCTTCGAGAGCTGTAGATACTGCAAGATGGTGAGACGTCATCTCGGGGAAGAAAGGACGCTGAATTATTGCCACTTGTATTAACGTACACATTTCTGTTGAAATGCTGCCCCTTGACAGGAGCCCCTGCCCCCACGTTGCACATGGGCGGGCAGCGCAGGGCGTTTATTACCTTGAGACCGTGGGTACAGCTGCAGGGCTGTGACACCCCATCTCCCACCCCTGCCTGTGGGCTGGGACCCCGCTACTCTGCAAGGGTGAGGTTTGGATGAGGCAGGCTTTCAGCTGTCCCCTGCACATACAGCTGCTCCCCTGTGGGCTGAGTTTAAAAAAAAAAAAAAAAAAAGGCAAAATCATCCCTAATGGGACTGCTGTGAACTTCAAATCAGTGCCTTAAAAGCTTGTTGGGTTTTAGCATCAAAGATGGGTTCTGAGCAGTGTGTCTGTGCAAAATGAAACAGGACCTTTACATCAAAACCTCCCTCTTCCTTAATGGAAAGCAAACGAGTGAAGCATGGATCGTGCTCCTCTTGTGCGATGAGCAATAACCTGAGAGTGATTAAACGAAGTCTTTTTTTAAATAAGTGTCTAAAGTGATTAACCGGTTGCCAGCAGTGGGCTTGTGTCTAATGTTAAAAGGTTTTAATATTACTGTATTGGAATAACAGGCCCAATTTGGTTCTTTAAAGCAGACCGGGAAGGTTTTTATTAGCCCGATTCACAGTGAATATATCTCATTATAAGTGGGACATACCTTCCTGGGGTTAGATGTACAGAGGTCTTCAGAAGCTGGTCTCCTCTGTCTCTGCAGCACGTAGGTCCTCAGTTGCCGTAGCATCTTTTGAGCACCCCCCTGGTCACCCACTAGCATTTTTCCACACCGGTTTCTCTCCCCTGGTGCAAATGTTGCTGTGGAATATGCTTTCCCGGCCTTCCCGGTCCTAAACACAGCTTTTCCTGCTGTTTGCTAATAATCACGTTTGAAATCTGGACACTAGGGCAGTATTTACAGAGGGATTCAGAGTGGGGAACGAGACCGATGGGGTTTCACTTTCTGTGGGTTTGTGTCTCTGACTTAACAGCAATTCTCCAATTTGGCAGTGAGTTAGCAATGCTGGGGACCTGGAATGGATAACGGGGGGAAGTAGGGTGAGGGGACGGAGCCTGCGAGTGCTGCGTCTGTGGGAAAGGCTGCAGAGTGTGCAAAACTCCTGTTAGACGTGAGAGGGTTTATGTGGGAAAGATGTGAATTCCCCAACCGTGGAAAAATCTTCCATCTATGGGATCCTCGCAGACACGCAGGAATCCAGCTATGACAGCCTGAGCCGACACCAGGCTCCAGCAGCTCCGGGGTGCACAGAGCTGCTCGTTTGTGCTGTGGTTTCCTGACTTCCCAGGATGAGATTGATGGCATGGGTTCATCTCATGCAAACCATGAAACAGGCAGCACACAGCAATGATACGCTGCCGCAGATAACAGGGTCCAGATTTGAACTGGCGTGACCTTCCCCCCTCCTCCTCGGCTCACTCCTTTGTATTTGAACGGAGTTCCCACGTGTGCTGGAAGCTCTACCGTAAATGTTCATATTGTTCGCGGTGACTGCTGGGGGTTCTGCGGTGCCCATAACGTTGTGTGTTGCTCCAGAATGAGCTTCCACCTGCTCCTCAGAGCCCTTTTGCAGGAAATGCACGGGGTGTGCCAACAGCCCAGCGGGTTTTCACACTCACTGCTATATAAATAAATTGTGCTCTTCTTCATCTAGTTTGATTTCAGGTTTCTGTCCTTCCTTGGTCTTGTCTCACCTCTTTAAACATACCTTGTGCAATCAGAAGAGTGCGGTATTTGGGGTAATTTTGCTCTAAGAAACCCTAACCCGCAGCATTTTGTCATCAGATAGTGCTTGTCTGCCCTTGCTGAATTTCGTGGCTGCTGCTTGCTGCTTATTTAGCCGCTGGTCTAGTAAAAACCAGCATACAGGCTGTGAGTTTGTGTGCCGCTGAGCACAGGATATTGAGCAGTTCTCAATGTAGCTGTATTGTGTTGCGGTTTTCTTTTTAAAGAAAAAAAAAAAATCAGCATGGGGTTGAGTAAATGCAGAAAACCTGACGCAATGGGTGGTTGGGTGCAGGAGGAAGCATGGTGTTAATTCATTTGACCTCAGTATCTAAATAATGATACAGCTACAGGTAATCGAGATTGTTTCATTTTATACTGTCAAGGGGAAGAGGACTGGAAATTCATGCCTTATGTGCCAGATGTTGAGCTGCCATAAGTCATTTCAAGTCAGCAGAGCAGTGCTCTGTTAAAATCAACAAACGGTGCTGATATGTAGCCACGGGTGATCGTGTCTCCTTGAAGTCTCATTACATGGGTCAGTCCCTCCTGTTCCTGCAGCCCAATTACCAGGACTTTTTCCAACGTGGGAAGTGTTAAACTTTTAAGCATGTTGGATTATAGCAGCTAACGGAGCTTGATAAAAGGGACTTGAGTAACAGGGTGTGATTAACTATTGCAGCTGCTCCTGGACACGCACTCCCTGAAGATGGTTCTCCTGGATCTGCCCTCCATTGGGTCCCAAGTGGTGAGGAAGGCTCCTGCCAGCTACACGAAGATAGTGGTGAAAGGCATGACTCGGGCTGAAATGATCCTGAAGGTAACTCAAGACTTTTGATAACCTGCCAGCCAGACTGCTGGACTGGGAATCGGAGCGAGCGAATTCCAGGGGGCCCTTCCTTTGAACGCGGCAATCTGCAATTGCACGTGAACGTATGCGAGCTTGTTGGGGTGCACCGCCAGCTGTTCTACAGAGCTGGCTCATCGGCCTGGGTTTTGCCCCCATGCTCTTTTCACATCGCATTTGAGTTTTCATCCTCATTTTTCAAGGTAACCGAGGGCTCAAGTTCTGCTTACTAGGAGAGCTGGGGCACCAGATTCCCTCAGGAGCTTGTGAAAATCAGAGCTAGCATCCGTAAGTGTCTGCTGCAGGGCAAACCCTCCAGTTCAGGTTACTCCAGGCCTTTGTGCAGACTCCATCGCGCAGGGGAGCCAAGCCGTGCTTGAGTCACCTGTTTACTGTCTAGTGTAACAGCCAGTGCAAACATGTCTGGGTTACTGTATTCACCAGAGTCCTTTTTCATTTTCCAGACCTGGTGCCTGGAAAATGACCCAAAAGCAGTGCGTTGTCTTCATAAAAAGTAACAAGCAAAGCAATCTCCCCTTCCCCCCTGTTGCTGGAGGAAGAAGTTAGGTTTGATCCCAGGAGAAGCCATAGGAGCTGTGCAGTTGGACCCTCCCGGGCGATGGGATTGTCCCCTGCTCACCGTGAAGATGTTCCTTTGAGTGAATTAGTGGGGCCAGGCAGGACAGGCAGCTGCCAGCCAGAGCCTCTTGTGAACCACAGCCAAGGCAAGGAATGGGTGCAGAGCCCAGGCTCTCTCCGTGTTTGCGGGCTGCTCAGTGTGGCTTTGCTCCCATGCCCAAAGCAGTGTCACAGCTGAGTTTGCATTCTGAGTTCAGAAATCAGTTCTGCAATTCCGTGCTTTCAGGGTAAGGTGACAGAGATGTTAGTGGACATGTTAAAGCAAGTCTAAATTTTCTTAGAAATTACCTGAAGGAAAAATACCCTGGTACTGCTAACAGAGGAGCAGGGAAGATTGGTGCCCGTTGCGTACAGAAACAGGTCTTTCCTTGGAGCTTATACATGAATCGGAAAAGTCATGGAGTTAACTTGTCTACCTTTAACATCACATTGGCTTCATTGGGATTGAGATGAAAGCAGTATAGGAAGTGCCTCGGGCCGGGAGCGCAGGCTGCGGAGTACTGCTGGTCCGTAGGATGCGGAGTAGCAGTGTGAGTGCTTTTTCAGACATCCCGAGCTTGCCCTGCTGCTGTGTAAAGCACTTCTGCTGGCTGCGAGCGAGGGCTCGGTGTCACCGTAACCACTAATTAAACAGCAACACGCTCATGGCGTTCAGCGCTCCGCAGAGCTCTTTTACAAAAGGATGCCTGTGTAATCAGTGGGTGATGGGGCTGAATGCTTGGCTGGGGCAGGTTTGTTCATCGTAGTGGCTGAGTAGATCACCCTGAGCCTAGGTAACCCACACACAGCGTCTGGGGCTGGTGTCAGCACCCATCTCTGGGGTTGGGAGAGAAAGAAAAGCTCTTGGAAGTGCCTGCTCCCGCTGGACCACCACTATTTCTGTAGGAAGGTTTTCTTGCAGGAGCCCAGAGCTGACCGATAATCTCTGGCAGTTGTGTTTGCCTTGTGGGTTGTCTCTTTTTATCAGCGCTCAGACTCTCTCTGCTGTTTCCAAATTGTACATTAAAGAGTTTTTTCCCTAAGAACTACTTCACCCCATCAGAAGCACAGGCCAATACACTCCTCCTCGGCATTTTCAGGGCTCTCCTGCCTAGTACTGAGATGGCTCAGAAGCAATGCCTCTGTTGTGTACAACAATACCGCCATACAGGAGCGTGCCCAGCTAATTCGGTAGGAGCATCACTGAGCCCGTAGATGGCACAGACAAATTCATTCAGCTGAGCTCTACAAAGCACAGATGCAAGCGGGGAGGAGGGCATCAGGGTGCGCACGTCCCGCAGAGCTGTTTCCTTTCTCCTCTGGCTCTGCTGTCTGAAGTTCCAGCTTTTCATCTTGGCAGAAGATTTTTACAAGGGTTGTAAATTAAGGATTTATAAGTGTATACATGGCTATGATGTTTCATTGGTCTGAAGTGCAGGAAAAGAAAGAAATGTCTCGGTGACAGAATACAGTGTGGGGTGAGCTGGGTCAGTGGAAACATATGGAAATGTTTTCAGAGACAGGGAAGAGTCTGGCCCTGTGCTGTTTCTGCCCTGCGTGTGCACACACACACACAGACACACGCTCTCTTTCCCAGAAGGATGGGTTTGCTGCCCAGCATTATCAAAAATGTGTTCTCACAGTGGAGCTCACTGCTTATGTAAGGAAAATACAACGAGTTGTACAATCATCTTTCCAGCTGCAAGGCTATTTTAATTTTTTTTCCTGACTTGACCATCACTGGGACTAAGAGTGCAGAAGTGAGCTCCGGGGCAGCAGTCAGCAGGGGGTTCGCATGCAGCATCCCGGTCTCTCCAGAGAAGCGTACAAGAGGAGCTGCACCTGAAGGACAGAGCGGCTTCATGTGGCACCGCTCACCCGTTGAGTTTCGTGTCAAAAGCAGGACTGCAAAGCAGATTGCTGTGACCCACACCGTCCTGGGGACAGAGGGAGCAACTGCAGAGTGTTGTCGGATTCCCCTGCAACACACTGTTTCTGCTCTGGGCAGGAGCAAGCAAGAGGGTTTCTACATGTTACCACCACCAGCGCTGCCTTTCTCCCCCAAGCAACTCCCCAGCTAGTCTCCCCCCATGCAACAAGATAAAATCTTGAGCTTTGCCAGTATGCCGGTGCCTGCCAGCCCACAGGCGTACAGACAAAGTCCTGTGGCTCTTTGAAACACGATACGCAGCCCTGTGGGTCCGAGCACCGCTGCTGTGCGGAAAGAGACCCCTTATTTCACTCACATTTACCTCTCAGTTACTAGCAGCACGTACAGCCTCTTTCTTCTTCCTTAAGCATTTTATTTTAGAAGCCAGTCCTGCTGTCACCCGTGTGCTTGAGTTGACTGGGCACTGGCTTGAACTCCTAGAATTTGTCTGATCTCTCTTTTTTCCTGTCTTGGCAGGTGGTTATGGCTCCGCATGAGCCCCCGGTTGTGTTTGTCGACAATTACATCAAGCTCCTTGCTGACTGCAGCACCGACACTTTCCAGAAGATACTAGATATGAAGGTTAGAACCAGTCCCACAGACTCTCTGCTCGTGCACTAGCACTGCGTTGAGATTGTCAGTGACTTTTTTTTCCAGCAGAAATATAGAGGGGTTTGGAAGTGGGAAAAGCACTCTAAGGCAAGCGTATCCTCTGTACTCTGAAAGCGTGTAGAGTTGCTACCAAAGAATAGCTTTTTAGTTCACTTTGCATGCTCATACCTGCTCCAGCTCCCAGGGCTGAGCTCAGTTGCCTCCAGAGGTCTACAAACAGCTCTTGGTGGGTGAACAAAAGGTTGAGGTTTGAAACGGGCTCTCCTGCAGCTATCCTCCTGCACAGCTGCTCCCAGATCAATGAAGTCTAACTGGCTCGCTTCGCTGTTCTCTTTGCTTCCGCAGGGCCTGAAGAGAAGCGAGCAAAGCAGCATGCTGGACCTCTTCCGCCAGCGCCTCCCGGCTCCCCCCTCCGGAGTGGAGAACGCCGGCTCCCTCTCGCTGAGCGCTCCTACGCCCGAGCAGGAGTCCTCTCGGATACGGAAACTGGAGAAACTCATCAAAAAAAGACTCTAAGTGAGCAGAAGGAAACTCCGTTGCTCGGGACTAGCTGCGGTGACTGAGAGCAGAGCTCGTCAGACTTAAGATTTACAGTATGCTGCTGAAAAATCCGTGTCCCATCACTCCCATGCCCTGTGATCTCTTAACTGTCGAATACCGTGGCGCTGCATCCGCATTCAGACCAAGGGAGAATCCGACCGGGGGGTTTGCCCGTAGACAGCTTAGCAGAAGTGAAACCCAGGACATTGCTGGGTCCTCGTGGTGGAGAAAATAGAGGTATCTGGAATTCAGCAGTTACGAGAATGGTTTAGGTGGATTCAGAGAATATCTGGCTGGGATACGCTTGGTGTCCCACTCCTCAGCCTGGCTGAGCTGTCCTGCTGCAGCACTGAGGATTTTGCCTGAGTTTGGTGTTACTGCTCACTCCCTATTGCAGAGCTGTTCCTCTGTATCTTTATTTACTGGGGGGGACCCAACCCCAAACCATCACCACCACCAAAAAACCCCAAACTCTTAAACAGCTGGGATCCAGGCGTCTGCAGCTCCACTGAATTAATGAGATGCCCAGGAGAGAGCCCCAAAGCAGATTTCTCCCCTGCTCCTGGGACAGGCGTGCATAAACCACCAGTAAACCGTCAAGGCAGATCCTTTTCAGAACAGGAGTAAAGGGCTGAATTAATTCCTTCCGCACCTTGGCAAACCTGCCAACAAGCCGGCAGCCTCGGTCGCTGTTACAGCTTAAAGGCCAAACTGGGCATCTGCGGAGCCCATCTCCAGCTGCTTGTTACTTCTCTCGCATGTGCTGGACTTGCCCGCTGTCCCTGATGGGAGTTCCCGTACCGCATCTCGCCCTCTCTCCACCAAGGGCCATTCAAGGAGCAAGCATCAAACAGCACCAGCCCCCTGTTCTGGTGCCAGCTGGCATGTCCCACGCAGGGGTGTACCCCTTCGGCACCTTCGCTGCCCTGCAAGGAGAGATGCTGGAAATGTTGGCTTTAACGGGGAGTCTGGGCCTTTTCCTGGGACGGGATGCTTAAGGCAGCCTCAGACTTTGAGGGCCTTCCTCTCCTCCTCCTCCGAGCTTCAGCTTGCAGCAGTGCAGAGAGGAGGAGAACCAGAGGTGAAATATTTAGGATAACTGAGCCACAAAACCAGCGTGGAGCGGGGTTGGGGTTGGTGGGTGCCTGTGCCCTGCCCGTTGTGTGAGCTTCCCTAAGGCTTCCCCAAGGAGTCTCAGTGCAGGGAGACATCGCCTCGTCATTACCAACGCTGGATTTCTTCCCAAACTCCTCTGTACCCATTTTTTGGGGGACTTCGAAGGCATATGCCCAACCGTGAACGATTGAATCCCATGTGGGTTTAGGGGCAGATCAACCAGTTGTGCCTGCTTTATTTTAACTCAAGCTTCACTTGTATGTGCAGGAAGAAGTCCTGTACCAGTTTGGCAGGTGAGGAGCTATCGCACTGTCACATGCCTTCCTGAGAGGGTCATGCTCCCCACCAGGCCAAGTTTGGGCCTTAGGACTGTATTTATTAGGGGCTGCGCTCGCTAGGGATTATAGTACCCACTGCTGCACATCTGGGGAGGGGGGATCAGACATGCTCCAGGAAAATGAGCTCTGGCCACCCAAACCCAGAGCTTCCCTGGGACCAGGGAGGGAGGAGGTGAAATGAGAAATCCCCGCGTGAGGCAGAGCCTGGGCTCACGCTGTGTCTGCCTCTTCGTGCTTCAGCGCTGTCCCCTCGCGGGTGCAGCGGGGCTGCGTGTTCACAGGGGCGCTGGCTGCGCCCCATCCCTCTCCTCAGCCCCGTGGTTGTGGGAGGGCAAATTTGGTGCCTGGCTTGGTAAAATCCCGTCCTCCCTTTGCACAGCCGGCAGGTCAGCCTGCGCTTGAACAGGCAGGAGTTGATCACAGGATTTGAGCGGAAAGAATAAACCCACAGAGACGAAGTCCTCCCTGGTCAGGTTTTCTAACGCTGCTCAGCCCGATCCGCTGGTGCAGCAAGGTGTGCATTAACAGGTACGCTAACTCCAACTCTTCAGGATGTATTTTCAGGGGTGCCCAGGCTTGGGCCCTGCCTGCGGGTGCTCAGCTGCAGAGCGCCGTAGCGGTGATGTCCATCGCAGAGCAGCCGTAACAACACTCGTGGGGAGGGACGGCAGTTTCTCGTCACTCCAGTTTTATAAATCTTCCTGAGTCCACTGCTGCTTCATTTGTTTCCTCGCCTGTTTTCACGTCGGGTGACGAAAGAAGGAACGGTGGTTGAAAGCACGTCGGGATTATGAACGGCCGTTCCCCAAGGAGAGATTATCTCAAGGTGCATGTGCAGGGTGGTTCGCACGTTATCAAATGCAATAGCCGGGGAGGAGGGAACATGGGGTTGCAGAGATTCATTATTCCCATGGGGGGATGAATAATTTATTTTAGATTAATTTTTCTTTGCTCTGTCTGTGGATGACTCTAACTAAATTACGAAGAGCTGCAGATGATGTTCAAGTTACCGTCTTGTGTCTTTCCCCGAAGGCTTCCCCTGTTTAATTCTCCGCATTTCATTCTGGAGATAAGAGGAAATAAAAGGAAAAATGAATTCTTAATTTCAGCCTTTGAAGAATGCTACAGGTCTGGGTGTTTGGGGTTCCACTTTTAGAGAGCAAGTCTGCATTTTTCTACTTCGGGTATAAGGGTTTTGTCACCCTGGCTCTTGAGTATTTATCAGATTTGGCACGTCTGTATGTGTATGTTAGTTGTTTGGGTTTACATCTCTGGGGAATAAAGATTGTGGGGAGGTGTTTCCTGTATAAAATGCCACTTTTTACGGTTTTTTGGCCGAGGTGTAATTCTGGCTGTATGTCAGAGCGTGACACTAAAATGAATTAAACGGTTACTGATGTTCATCTGCTGGGTGTTTTCTGTACAACTGCCATCAACAAACCCCAGCGGCCGGGACGGACCTCACCCAAAACACGCTGGAGCCAGGGCTCCGCGCTGTCCGTCTCCGTTGCTCTCTCCTGCAGCTTCTCTCTTTTCTGGCTTTTCCACCTTCTGCCGCTCCAGCAAGCAACACTCCGCCGGCAGCATCTGCGTTCGCAGAAGCTCTCCGCACCGTGCAGGAAGTTCAGCAGAGCTGACCTTGCACTCCGAAATAATCGTATCGTTTCTGATTACTTTAACTACTGGAGAGATTTCTGAGAGATGCTAATTTTTCCTTTGAAATTAAGAGGTAATGCCTTTTTTCTGCACCATGCCTGACGTTGGAGGCGTTTCTTTTGCTTGGAGGATTAATGACTCATTTGCTTTTCGCTACCGCTCTGCCGGTCCTGCCCTCTCCGCCCTTGGGCAGGAGCAGCCTGCGCCGGGCAACGCGGGTGTTTATTTCTTTCACCAGATTTACAGCCGCGAGTTCCAGCATCAGAGCGACGACGTCCAAGTCTCCGCAAGACTTCTCTTGGCCGCAGCTGGGCGGGTGGCAGACGCGGGTGCTGTTCGGCAGCATCAGGCCACGGCTCTGCTGTGCTTAGGAAAAGGAGCTGAAGCGTTTGTCTTTGGGCTGTGTCAGAAGAGGCTTTGGCGGAAGGCGTTCCTCTGCACGCCTGCTCCGCTGTGGCCGGTTACGCCAGCTAGCGCTACCGTCACCCAAAATTTCTAGGTTAAAGCCTGTGTTTGTTCCCTTCTCTCAGCCAGAGCAGGTCCACTGGTCCCGAGCCGGAGTCTGGGTGGGATCCCGTGGGCTCGAGTACTTTGCCAGCCTCGCCTTTGGGAGCGCAGGGACGTCTGGGGGTGGCTGGGGCCTGGGGCTGGCGCTGCTCAGGGTGCTGGGGTGTTCCTGCTGGGAGCAGGGCGGGGGGTGCTCCCTGGGCCCTCGCCTCGCCCGGGATATGGGGTCACCAGGACCAAAGCACCCCGGTTTCACTGTGCCCCTGGGAAGTGGCGGTGCCCTCCCGTTCCCGGCGGGACACAGGGAGCCTGCGGGGCTGCCATCAGGGGCTGGAACCAGCGGGGAGGGGAGAAATCAGCCTTTGCCGCACGTGGAGCTTCCCGAAGCCCTGGGAAAACCTCGGCTTGTGGCTCGGCCGTTCACGAGGGCGGCGGCAGGGCTGTAAAAGTCTATCAAAACTCAGCAGCTTCAGCGCTGTGCCGTCAGCGTTCGTCCCTGCAGCCGAACTGCTCCCAGGGCTCCCGTCAATCCCACCGCTCGGAAGCATCGCTGTGAGCGTGACTCCCGTGCCTGGCAGGTTCCCGGTCCGCTCCCCGGGGAGCAGCCTAGCATTTCCCATCGTTTGGAAATAATTTTCCATCGTTATCAAATAACACGGGATCCTTCTGATTTGCTTCCCCCTGCCCGCAGCGACGGCCCCCCACCCCGCATCAATGTGCCTATTGTTTGGTTGCTGATTAAGCCCAGCATGCCCAGCCCGGTGGAAAGTCCTCTATGGAAGGAGGATCTTGATAAGATACTCGTATCTGCTCTGTCCCGGCTGTGCGCGGGCAGTTAAAAAGTAAACATGGACAAAGAGGGTGTGATGTACAGGCAGGGGAAAAGCTTTCCAATGCCATCAGGGATTGCACAGATCAGTACGGTTTCGAGACGGGCTTTCCAAGAGGGCAGAGTACACATGCCTTAAACACAGGGCCCCTGTATATGGTGGCTGTCAATAGTATTTTAGTTATCGAGTAGTTCAAATTCTGGTTAAACACTTCCTTTTCATCCTAGCAGGCGAATTTGCAGCTCTGGATGTTGGCGCTGCGGGAGATCCTCGGGCCTGAGCCCAGTGTGAGGCAGGGCGGGCAGCGGAGCCGCCGCGGCTGCTGAAACACCTCCATTTCACCTGCCAAGCCCAGAACCGAGAGCCTGGAAGGGCACAAAAAGAAAATTGTCATTTGCATCAAGCCAGGCCAGACAGAGCAGGAGGGGTTTTTTGCTAAAAAAAGAGCAGCAAGATTTCCAGAAGCCTGCGTGCAGCTTTGCTCATCACAGGCATGGCCGGCTGCAGCCTTGCACGGCTCCCCAGGCACCGAGGCCCCTCGTGTTCGGACCCCGATCCCCACGGGAGCAGCCGTGGGGACACCCGTGGCCCTCGGAGGTGGCTGCTGGGAGGTGCTACGGGGTCCCCACACACACAAAATTGCACTTACTCCGTTACTGGCAGCGTGGTTTTTAGCCCAGGAGCTGCACAGCAGCTCTGAAATAATGATTGCGTTCATCTGGAAACTGCTCCAGCGCCTTCTGAGGCGTCTAATTTCATAAAGGGCTTTTATGGGAGATTTTGGAGCGAGGAGTGATCAGCTTTCCCATTGCTCACGGAGACCAGAATCTTTCTTTTTTGGGGGGGATGCATTTAAATCAAAAGGAAGAAAACACCTGTCCAGCACATTTGCTCAGACCCCAAAGATTTCCATCAAAATTTTTAATGTTCTTTTTCTTTCCATCTGCATTTTTCAGCAAAGACAAACAGCCTTTCCTATTTCTTCAAAGGAATGTAAATTCCTTGAGGAAGTCTCCGGAGTTCCCAGCACCGCATAGCTGCAAACCACAGACGCCTACGGCTGAAAGCTCTGCTCTGCTTTTAATTTTGGGGCAGGGAAGGAATTCTTTTCAGAGGTTTGGGTTCACTTGCGCTGGGCCCGTCAGGCCAGACTGCTTGTTACTGCACAAGGGAGTGTTGACTTTGGCCGGCTGCAGGCAGTTGCTTTCCCTCCACAAGAGTATTCCCCCACCAAATCTGATGACACGGCGCAATTATTTCATTAGGATTTTCCAAAAAAACTGTTCCCTCGGTCTCATCTAGCGCTAGAAAGACCTTTTCCCTCTCTTTTTCTTGTTTTGGCTTCGGCAGCTTTGCCTGAAAAATGCAATTAAGGGTGGCAGTGCTGCTGCGGGAGTCCAAATCCTGAGAAAGAGCAGCCTGGGGGGGAATGGTGTGGTTTGAAGGGGTTTTGAAGGGGTTTTGGGGGCATTAACCACCGCAGCCTGTCCCAGGCCCAAACTGCCCCTCGCCTGCCAGGAGCACCCAGGCAGACAGCGGGGGTCAGGCCTGGTCTCAGCAAAACCGCTTTACTTAATAAATCTGGTTGCGGTGCGTGGACACTATCAGTAATTCCCGGCTGCTTTTCTGTACCCTCCATCCTGGGCAGCTGTGACGCTCAGGCCAGGGGGGGCCTAGGGGGTCTGGGGGGCTTAACCCGGCTGCCAAAACGCCCAGCGGACCCTCGCTACTGGGGAAAGCCATGTGTTGGTGGGGCCAGCCCAGCAGGATCCGGCAGTCGGGGCTCGCTCTTTCAGTACTCCCCAGACCCCATGCTGGCGTGGGAACGGGCAGCGCATTAGGACAGAGCACAATGCAGAGGTTTGGACTAGGGCCGCGTTCAGGGCAGCCGTCGGGAGCTGGTTTGGCCGCTGCCGTGCGGCTGGGGGCGGGAGCAGGGGCGCAGCGTCTGGGCAGGGACGCAGCCTGGGGATATGGGGATGGGGTCACTGGGATGATGGGGGCACTGGGAGCATGGGGGCACTGGGAACATGGGGGGACTGGGTCGATGAGGGCAGCAGGAGCGTGGGAGCACCTGGATGGTGGGAGCACCGGGAGAATGGGGACACTGGGAGCGTGGGAGCACCAGGAGCATGGGGGCATGGGGATGATGGGGGCACCGGGAGTGTGGGGACACCAGGAGCATGGGGGCACCAGGGTGATGGGAACACTGGGAGAATGGGGACACTGGGAGCGTGGGGGGACTGTGGTGATGGGGCCAGTGGGCTGATGGGGGCACCGGGATGATGGGGGCACCAGGACGATGGGGGCACCGGGAGCACTGGGAGCACAGGGGCACCAGGAGCACGGGGACACCAGGATGATGGGAGCGCCAGGAGAATGGGGGCACCAGGAGCCCGGGGCACCAGGATGATGGGAGCGTCAGGAGAATGGGGGCACCAGGATGATGGGAGCACTGGGAGAATGGGGACACCGGGAGCGTGGGGCCACTGGGCTGATAGGGGCACCGGGATGATGGGGGCACCAGGACGATGGGGGCACTGGGAGCACTGGGAGCACAGGGGCACCAGGAGCACAGGGGCACCAGGATGATGGGAGCGCCAGGAGCATGGGGGCAGCAGGATGATGGGAGCACTGGGAGAATGGGGACACCGGGAGCGTGGGGGCACCAGGAGCACGGGGGCACAGGGAGTGTGGGGGCACCGGGATGATGGGAGCACCAGGAGAATGGGAGCACTGGGAGCACGGGGGCGCTGGGCTGATGGGGGCACCAGGATGATGGGGGCACCGGGAGAATGGGGACATCGGGAACACCGGGCCACCGGGAGTGTGAGGGCACCGGGATGATGGGAGCACCGGGAGCACGGGGGCACCGGGGTGATGGGGGCACGGGGATGATGGGAGCACCGGGAGAATGGGGACACCGGGAGCACGGGGGCAGCGGGAGCGTGGGGGCCCCGGGCGCACGGGGGGTAGGGGCTGGGCCCCGGGGCGAGGAGGGCAGCGGCCCCCGCCCCGCCCCGCCCCGCCCCGCGGCCCCGCCCCTCCCGCCGGCCCCGCCCCCCGGCCGGGCTCAGGCGGCGGCGGGCGCGGAGCGGCGGCGGCGGGCGCGGGCAGGGCGGCTCCGCCATGGTGGGGCGGCTCAGCCTGCGGGAGGTGCCCGACCTCCCGGACATGAGGAAGCGGGGCGACGCGGGGCTCGACAGCCCCGACTCCGGGCTGCCCCCCAGCCCCGGGCCCGCCCCTCCGCCCTGGCCGCTCTCCGCGGGCAGCCCCGACCGCGCCGCGACCAACGGGCTACCGGAGCCCGACCCGCCCGCCGCCGCGGTGAGTACCGGCCCCGGCCCCGGCCGCCCCTCCCGCAGCGCCGGGCACCCGGGGCGCGGCGGCACCCTCCGGCCCGGGGCTTGCAGCCCGGAGCGGGACGCGGGACCGGCCGCCCCGGCCACCCGCCCCCGCCGCCGCTCCCGGGCTCGGTGCCGCTGCGGCAGGTGCCGGGCCCCGCGCCCCGGAGCTGCCTGCGGCCGGTGGCGCGGAGGAGCCGCTGCCCTTTGGGCCCCGCCGCCGTGCATCGCCCGGGGCCGCCGGGCTGGCGGCGGGGCGGCCGGCGTGGGGACGGGGCGGAGACCGGCGGGCCCCGCTCCCCTCGCTGGCACCGCGGTGCCCCTGAACGCACCCGTGCGGGGAAGGAGCCCGCCGGGATCCGGGGCGGCCGCGGCCGGGGCCGTGCGGGGTCAGGGGAGCCGGCGCTGCTCTTAAAAAGCCCCCGGCTTTGGGGTGGGTTCTTGCTGGTGCGAGGGAAGCCCCTTCTCTCCTGCCCCAGGCAGGGGTTGGGGCGGCGTCGCAGAGCATCTTTGAAAATCCCTGTGGAAGACGAACTCTTGTTATTCCAGAGAGCAACCCAGAGCATCTTTGAAAATCCCTGTGGAAAATGAACTCTCGTTATTCCAGAGAGTGACCCAGAGTAGGAAGTTTGCATGTTAAACCATGGCTTCGGTTCATAGTATCAGGTAGAGATGCGCTAATTTTTCGCAAAATGATTTTTGAATGTTGACGCTGAGCTGTTGGTACAAAGACTTTGGGAACCGCAGACCTAGAGGAAAGATCCCTTTCCCACACGGGTGCTGCCGTGAAATCGCAAAAGGCCGTAGCGGAGCCATGTGTCGAACAGGAGAGATGCTCGCAGCCCCCTCGCCCCTGGATAGTAAAGCACGTGTGCACAAGTGGCTTCAAAACCACAAGCGAGTTGCTTCCCTTCGGGGCCGCTTTGGTTTCCTTCTGGCCGTGGGGCGTTGCCGGGCCGGTGTTGGCTCGCGGCGCTACCTGTCTAGGAGAGGAGCATGGGGATGCTCCGTGAACTGCCGCTCAGTGGGAATGTTAATCCTTCCAACAGGCTGTGTGTGAATTAGCTCGGATTTAATGCCTTCAAATAGTAGCCATGGCGTAGCTGTGAAACGAGGAGGTTGCTCACAGCGAGATGCCTGGCGATAATTTCCTGCTGTGATCTGCCCGTGGGGATAGGGGATGAATCCAGCAAGGAGAGCGCTCTCATACGCTCATATAACATTAGCTATAAATTGAACGTGAGCTCGTACAGCGAACGGACTCTAGTTCATGCTGCAGAAAGCTACGCTGCACCGAGGGGCTGTATTTCTCTCTCGTTTCCCAGAATGGCTCCTCTGAAGTAAGCTCCCGGAGTTAGGACCGTGTCTTCAAAAAACGCACCTGGCCACAGCTTTGGTGCTGTAGACCAGTGTCAAGTCAGACCTGCGGGTTGCACCTGCGGGCATGTCTCGGGCTAGCAGATCCTCCTGCACGTAAACGTGAACCTCGACAGCTCTCTACCAGCGGCTAAATAAATGCATTTGCTTGAGAATAGACCGAATTGTGACATTAACGGAATTATTTTCACATTTTTTGCAGAATTCTGTGTTCTCTCCCAGCCCTGTTCTCCCCAGCTGCCCTCCAAGATTGTGTCCTTTATCCTTTGGCGAAGGAGTTGAGTTTGACCCTTTACCACCAAAGGAAATAAGGTAAATACTGCGTTACAGTCATCTAGTTTTGAAGGAGTTAGCGTGTAGAGGAGTAGTTAGGCCTTATCAGTGCCTGTGAGTCAGGTTAATTTATTTGCAGAGCTATTATTCCATGCAGCTGTACATTCCTGGACCTGGACGTTTGTACAGGCTGAAGGAGCATTCAGCATCTTTTAATCCCATATGGTTTTTTTCCAGGAAGACTTTCCTGTATTTTACTCTCCTGCTTATACTTCATTGCACTGCTCCAAAACGTTGCCTTTCAGCTGATTGACCAGAAGGTAATCGTGTGGGAAGGTCTTCAAAGCAGCCATCTTTCTAGCACTGTTTTATTAGGAGAAAGGAATTTTTGCTCTCCTAACCTCATGGGTTTGTAATAAGTACTTTCTATCTTATCAGCTGTGGCTGGTTGTGTGAACTAAAAGAAAAGTTAATATTAAGAGAGCGCGTAATTATTTCTTTAATGTGCTGTATCACTTCGCAGCCTGTGAATTATTCATTTGAACATCGTGATTGGCAGTAATGAGCAATGAAGGCTCCCAGTTGATTACTGTGCAAGCCGAGGTAGACTGGTAGAATGAAACGGAAGCCTAATGCGGGGAAGGGCAGAAAGCGCTGGATGCCCTGGCATCCTGGGGAAGGAGCCCGCCCCGTGGCTGGAATCGAAGGCAGTTAGCACCGTGAAGAACCTAACACAATGTTGTCGCAGTGGGAAGGAGAGGAAAGCTTTCTTTTGCAATCCAGGCACAGAGGATTTTCTTGCCAGCAGAGTCTGATGTGCAAATTGTAGTATTTTCCTGCCAGTTGAATCTTCAGAGAGTGCCCCATGCCGGGAGCGATAGCAGAGAACTCCTGTGTGACTCTTGGCAGTGGAGAATTGAGAAAATAACGTGTGCTTCCACAGACTTGGCACTCAAAGGAATTAGGATGCTTATGTGCAAAACCTAAACGTGGATCTAGGCCTCTGGGTTTAGGCGCTGGGGTTTGAAGGAGGTTCTTAGCTTCGTAGAGCTCAGGCTTAAAACGATGGACACGAGGATCGAGAAGGTGTTTGGTAGTGCTGGAAGCTGGACAAAACAGCAACAGTGCCAGGGTGCTGCTAACGTAAGGGTTTTTCCTTAAATGAGTGAGTGGGACACGCAGGCAGTGTTTGCGTTTTGTGGCTGTTGAGGTGGCCGGTGCCACCTCAGGGCCGAGGAGCCGTCCCGGTACCTGATGGCTCTGTATTTCGGAAAATGCAGCCTGCTACTCCAGAGCAGAGCTCACTCACGTGTCTCTTGTGTTTCAGGTACACATCCTCAGTTAAATACGACTCGGAGAAGCACTTCATCGATGACATCTATATGCCAGTGGGCTTAAGCATTTCCTCTTGCAGTCAGACGGTCATCTGCGTCCCAAACTGCACGTGGCGCAATTACAAAGCGGAGGTCCACTTCGAGCCCCGCAACAAGCCCCAGCGTTTCACCAGCACCACCATCGTCTACCCGAAGCACGCCAAGACTGTGTACACCACCACGCTGGATTACAACTGTCGTAAGACCACGCGGCGGTTCCTCTCCAGCGTAGAGCTGGAAACTTCGGAGTACCTTGGGAACGACTGTGTCCTGGACGGTTGCTGACTGATGGCTCTCTCTCTTGCTCTGATCCATCCCAGTCCCATCTAACGTACTGTGCTAACTCCACTAGCTAAAGCGGGTACAGACCCTCTTTCTCAGCTCTTAATTCCTGCTTTAAGCATCAGAATGGCCTGAATGCAGTTTTCTGTGGGAACATAACTTAGTAAGGAACTTCTTTCTTTGCCTTTAAAGTCGTGAGTTCCCCCCCTTCCCTGCAGTGCAGTAATCAGATGAAAATAAGGGGAAGCATTTTCCCAGAGAAAAAAAATTCACAGGTAAGAAAGAATGTGGAATAGTTCCTGGCAGGTGGAAATCCATTTGATGCTTTGTGGTGATGTGCAAAAATAAGGGCGGTTCGCTCTCTTGCAGAGAATCTACCAGGTCATTTGGTTACAGATAGCCAGAGCTGTCACTCATTTCAGTTTAGATCACGAGACTGTTTTCTCTAGAAGAACCGTCTGCTGGAAATTGCTGGAAAAAGCTAACAAAAATCTGGAATTCTGCATTTAACAGAAACAAAAAATGTTATCTTACGGCATTCATGTCCGGTTTGAAGGTGTGAGTTGGAAAGGATAGGAGTTCTGAGTAAAGCAGAGGATAAACTGCTTTTGCAGCTCCAGGCAGCAGAGAAAGGATCAGGTAATTCAAGTTCTTTAGGTGAAAGGTGCGAGGTATCTTCTGTACCTACAATGACATCCGCAGCACTGTAGTCTGTGTAACACGCTAGCATTTGTGTACTACGTGTAGTAGGACTTGTAATGAAGAATATTGGGCCAAAAATTATCCCTCTATTATTGGAAAGTCAGGTCTTGACAGCGTGGTGGTGGAAAAACACCAGTGCCTAGTTTTTACCGACTTTGTTCTGCCTGCACTAAGGGAGTCGTAACTAGGAAAGTTTCAGAAAATGTGCCATGTATACAGGGACTGAGAGTGGAGAAGGAGACGCTGGGATCGGGTGTGAGATGCTGTCGTGGTGGGGGTTGTGAAGAGGTAGACAGTATCAAAGGGCAGGCAAATTTTTATTGTGTAGCAAAATCCGCAGCTGTAGCTCTACTTCCCCGTTGAGCTTCTGACTGCAAAGGTCCGTGTCCTCTCTGGACTTGAATATTCAGGATGTCACTGGGATGGGGTAGCATTTGCCTGTCTGTAGGCTGCTGAATAACCCCTCCAGTCCCAAGTGCGTGATGAGTTTGGGGACCAAAGGGAATAACTTCAGATGCTATGCAAGGCCATCTGGATGTTACGTGCATTAGTTTATCATGAGCTTTGATGAAAATAAGACGGAGAGGTTTCTTACTTTACTTTACCCAAATAGAGGATATTTTTTTCTATATTGACAAAGAGCAGCGTAGTGTGGAGAGCATCCGCTTTTGGGAGCATGGCTTATGTTGGTAGCTAGCTTGGTGTAGCAGCTCAGAAACGCTTGGTAGACTTGGCTTCACTGGACACGGCTTTTCCATGTGTTCCAAAACTTCTCTGAGGTGCAGGTCACCTTCTGGTGCAACATCAGCCCTGGACCTGCTTTTAAAGAGGACTTTGCTCATGCGTAGCCTCAAGGGTGAATTTTGTCAGTGGTGAGGTAGAAACTTGGGAGCCTGTTCTTGAGCTGTACTTAACGTGTGTTTGTGCAAGTGCTATGAATGGTGTGGAAATGTACGGTAGTGTGAGCTGAGATGATTTGGGAGACTAAAATGCAGCAGGAAGGAAAGCTTGAGTTTGTGTGGTTTGGGTCTTTTGTTGTTTTGTTTTGGTTTTTTACTTATTTATTAGCTCAGAACAGAATGTCCTTAATCTTTGGTATTTGCCTCAGAAAACCAGATCCTAAAACCAGGGTGACAGAGGATGCCAAAGGCAGGCAGGCATAGCTCCAGAGTTGTTAAGAGCAGCACAGTCTTCTTGATAAACGCGTTGGTTTCAGACTACAGTATTTAGGAGATACATCTTAAATACATGTCACGATTCTCCCCTAAACACTGCCCCAAGATACACTTGTTGCGTAACAGAAGGCACAACTCGGCCCCTAAGTGTGTGGGGTTTCAAATGGACAGACCTCTTCTTTGGGGAAGCTATTGCGTCACGGCTCGCTATGCAGTTTCGTGTACCTCGCTCCTGAAACATCTGGTGCTGGCCACTGTTGGACGCAGGACGCTGGAAGAACACGGACCCTGGATTGCTCCAACAATGCTCTTCCGATGAATTCGTTTGCAGGAGATCTGAGAGAAGATGATTTTAAATTGTGATCATGAATTGTCCCTAGTTAAATTAGAAATTAAATGACCGTTACGCTATGGTTTTAGGATAAAGCACCTGATTTTTATAAAGCAAACAAACTTAATTATGTATCTCTTAAAAATATTTTAATTGGTAGAGATACCTTTTAAATTATTTATGTTCCAACATTTGCAAAGCTCTGATTAGCTCTGTGCAAGTGTTCTGATGTCTGTGACGTTTCCCACCCCCTCCTTCTAATTTTCAATTTGTCTTTTACTTTATTGGTAATAAATGATCTGAAAACCATCGTATAGGGACGTCTCTTTATTTTTCATTCAAAGCTTTTCAGTGTTTATTATGGTATTTACTTAGTAATAAATACATAATATATCCTGCCAATCCCAGCTCCCCTCTTGTTTCTCTTATATCATGTGTTGCTGTTGTTTACATATGCTAGGAAGGCGTTTCCTATATAAAACTGTGCATTTAAAAAAAAAAAAAAAAAACAACACCAAAGGTTGTGGTTTTACCAGTTTAGTAAGACACTTGAAAAAGTGCCTTGAAGACAGCTGAAAATCCTCTCTGGTATGTATTTGAGTCTTTCGTCTGGTACAGTTTTATTTTTAAAGAGAGTTTCTGGTATGGATTTCAGCATATCCTGCAAGTGAAGCACTTGCCCTTTTCAAATATAACAAGTATTTAACCAGACAGGAATTTCTGTTTAATTTTAGTTAAAAATGTAGATGCTCAAATGCTACTTTAGTAAATAGAGCATAAAAATAAGACTAGAATGTGTTATGCATTAAACTTTATAAAAACAAAATAGGTGGTTACAACTATTGTTTCGAGATAAATGCTGTAGTGTTTTTTCTGGATATTTAATCTGTTTTTTAAACCCTTCCGAATTTGCAGGCATGCTGATTTTGTTAGTATATCTGGCAGAGGAGAAATGGATGCAATTGAACATCAGTTAATTAATTCATAATGGGATTTTTTGCTTACTTTTTATTGTTCATCTGGTTATCTGCTTGCAAAAGCTCTAGATTTGCATGTAATGACATTATTGGAATCTAGGGAGCTTTGAAGCTATTCTAAAGCATGCCGCTGCTCCTGCGAAAGTCTGTGCAAGCATTTGAGTATCGTGCCGTGTTTAAAGTATTAAACAGGAGAAAAGCCATATATAAACGTCAATTGCTGTATAAAAGACAGTCCATTTGAAGAGCCATTAAGAAAAAAACTTTTAAAAAATCAGAACAGTATCTTTCAGGAGGGCTTCAGGAAAAATTTTCTCTCCTTTCAGATGTGCCATCCAACTTCCAGATACTTCCTTTAGTGTGGCCTGGGCTGTTTTCCTTTAGTGTTGTAGTAATGCTCTGCATGAAAGATGTTCATTTACTATGGGAAGTTGAAGTAGGGGGTACAAGGCAGCTTACTCCTTGATGTGATTTTTAATTCATGTTGGCCAAATAGGTTTCTAGTTAGTGCACACCATGACAAGGATGACCCTGTTGTTACAGATACGCTCCATTTTCCTTGTATCTATGCTGTGCTTCTCCAGAATGTCAAATCTGAGGGTCTGATACAATTAATTTTTATAACAAAATAAAATACTGTACCTAACAGTTAGATCACAAGCCAGGAGACGAGGGCTGGTTTCCAATCCCGATTTTGCAGCTCGCTCAGTTTCGAGTAGCAGGTAAGTTTGTGTGCCTGCAAGTCCTTTTAGCCTCCAAAGAAGGTACCCGCTCATTCAGCTGCCCACGCTCAGTTTCCCCATCTGCCATGAGGGCCGTGCTTGCTGGTTTCAGGACCAGCAATTCATGATGTGATTTACCTGAAAAGCTCAGGTGTAATGCAGCGAGTATTATTTTGAAATAAACTAATAGCAATAACTAGGGATGCTCCAGGACAAATAGGCAGTATTGAAAGGAGCACTTTTAATTGCTGAAGTAGTCTGAGTTGCATCCATATTTTAACTAACAGGTTGCTTTGTTTTTAAAATACAAATGTCCTGCTCCCCACGCAGATATAAGACGGTGAGTAATCAGTACTAAGCTACAGATCTTCTTGAGAGATTTTGAGTGACACTACTGGTTGCACTTCGGAGGCTGTGCTAGCTCGAGCATCCAGGACCAGTTCACGCTTGCTCCTCTGGAAAATAACTGCAGCAATCTTCTTTACATACCGTGTGATCGCTGCTTGTGCACAACACCCTGTGATGAAGTAATGGGGAATGCCTGACAGTTGGGCATGGCTCAGCGAGCAAATGTTGCTGGATATACAATTCGTACCGTTTCCTTCTGTTCATCTTATAGATACGCAGCCTTTCTTCCTCTGCTACAGGATCTTCAAGAACCCCGTCCCATCGAAGGCTTTCGTTAAGCTGAGCAGAAAGACCTTGATCTGTTTGACTAGGGTCCAAAACGGTGGAAGCCAATACTGCAACCTTGTTTATTTCTGCATCCTTCTGATTCTCTTCTGCATTAATTTGGGCTGAGTCAGGGTTCCTCCCAGGACTTGGGATTTCAAGCGATGGAGGGGAGCGGGCCTGCTGCTTTCTGCTTTTGTGGTGGTGTTTATCTGTTAAAATGATAAGCGCTGTTAGCAAAAATGTATGCATTGCCTCCAAGGCTTTCCTGCTTATTTCATAAAGAGGATGATGAGACAAGTGCTTGCTGTGCCTTTACATGCCCGTTAATAAGACACCAAATCTATAAGAAAATATAAATGGCCTAAAAAAATCTTATTTTTAAGTGGGAAATATATATTTATCTGATTGGCTAACAGAATGATTCTCATACCTGTAAAATGTATTTGTTGAGGCTGTTAATGCATTAATAGCACTTCTATACTGGCATCAAGTTTACTGTGCTTGTCTAACTCGATTTAGGCAGGAAATTGATTCTTAATTGTTGGGGATTTTTTTTTAAGCTGTTACCTGTTAATTAAGAAGCAATGTGATTTTTTTTTTTTTTAAAAGTACAATGTATGGAAACTTTCAGGCACCTTTTGTACTAAGATACTAGAACTGAACGGCTATTCCTTTACATGGAAGATTTTTTTAAATTAACCTCTGCTTCTGTAGTTATAACAGCAACTCAACCCCACTGATGGGAAGTTAGATCAGTGCCGTGAGTCATGCCCGTGGAACGGCGAGTATTTAAACTACTATACTGTAGCTCACCAAAAGAAAACCACTAAATATTTACAACATCCCAAATCTTAGGCAGTTTATGAAATTTCCTACTTCTTGACAGATGTCTTATGCCTCCTACTGCTTATGCTGTGTAGTTACATGTACTCAATCTTTTTTTTTTGATAGATTTGTAGCTATATATGAAACTATAAACAGGCTACAGGTTGAGTGAAAGGTTTTTGAAGTGCCATAGATGATTTCCTAGGGAAGGCTGTTTTTTTTTTTCTCTCCAGGGCAGTTGTCCCGCAGGATGGAGGGAGAGCCGAGCACCGCATGCTCTGGCCAACAAGGACAGGTGAATCCGAGCTGCCTTCCTGCTGGTACACACCCTCCAGCGGCGTGTCCCTTCACGTCTGTGCACCGTCAACTGCACAAACACGCCATGTTGAGCAGTGGTCACGTACCCGCCTGGTGCACGCTTGGCTTTGCCCAATGACCCCTTCCCTCCCCAGCCCTACCCGGACCCTGCGTGGGGCGTTTTGGGGCAGCTGTGGGGAGCGTGACGGCTTCATGGGGGACGGTGGCCATTGCCTGCGCCTGCTGTGGCGGCCAGCCCAGCTCACCTGCCCGCACGGTGGTGGTGGCGGCAGTCCTGCATGGCAGCTGCTGCTGCTTCTTTCTCCGTGGTGGCTTCGTGCCAGGGGCCTGCGGTGGAGGGGGGCCCGGGCAGCCCCTCGCCCCCCGCCGCCTGCCCGTGCCGCGCTCCTGCCTGCGGGGCCCTGCGGCAGCCCTGGCATGGCCCCCCACGGCCGCCCTCGAGCCTGGTGGGGAGCAAGGGAAGGAAGGTCAGCAGCCCTGACCTGGCCTCCCTCCTTGTCTGGACACCCCCTCCATCTTCAATGCCTTCCCCCTCCATCTCTCTCTTCCTCAGCACCTTCCCCCTCCATTTCCCCTCAGTGCTTCACCTCCCCTCAGTGCCTTCCCCCTCCATCTCCCCTCAGGTTTTGCTCTTCCATCTCCTCTCCCCTCTATGCCTTCCCACTACATCTCCCCTCAGCTCTTCCCCTCAGTGCCTTCCTCCTCCATCACCCTCAGCTCTTCCCCTCAGTGCCTTCCTCCTCCATCACCCTCAGCTCTTCCCCTCAGTGCCTTCCCCCTCCATCTCCCCTCAGGTTTTGTCCTTCCATCTCCTCTCCCTTCTATGCTTTCCTCCTCCATCTCCCTCAGCTCTTCTCCTCAGTGCGTTCCTCCTCCATCTCCCCTCAGGTTTTGCCCTTCCATTTCCTCTCCCTTCTATGCCTCCCTCCTCCATCTCCCTCAGCTCTTCTCCTCCAGTGCCTTCCTCCTCCATCTCCCTCAGCTCTTCTCCTCCAGTGCCTTCCTCCTCCATCTCCCTCAGCTCTTCTCCTCCAGTGCCTTCCTCCTCCATCTCCCTCAGCTCTTCCCCTCAGTGCCTTCCTCCTCCATCTCCCTCAGCTCTTCCCCTCAGGCCTTCCCCCTCCATTTCCCCTCAGGTTTTGCCCTCCCTCTCTCCCCTCACCGCTTTTCCTCTCCATCTCCCCTCAGTGCCTCCCCTTCCACCTCACCTTCCCCCTTCACCTCACCTCCCCTCAGCACCTTCCCCTCCATCTCGCCGCTGCCTTCCCCCTCCCTTTTCCCCTCGGCTCCCCTCAGCACCCGCCCTTCAGCCAGGTCTCCAGGGCAGCCATGGCGCAGCGGCAAGCCTGGGCCTGCCTGCTTGGCCAGGGGCCCAGCGCCATTGCTCTGGGTGAACAACCCTGTCCGGCACAGGTTTCCTCCCCCGTGCCCCTCTGCGTGTGTAGGAACTGGGGCTTGCCTGAGGTAATATGGCCACAGCAGGAAGAATTGGCTTGTCCGAGGCAGTACAGCCCTAGCAGCAGGTGAAGTATTGCAGGGCTGTGGGGTTTGCAGCACAGCACTGCTGCAGAGGGAAAAATCAAACCTGAATCCATTGCAGGGAGACCAGCTATTGGGGTCCTTCCCACCCCTTTGTAGTACCTCAACCCTGTAAATGAAGGTGCTGAGGGAAACTCCCCTCTCCCTTCCCTCCCCGCCGCCTTTCCCCACATCAGAGCCGCGAAGGTACATGTTGAAACAGCTTCTGAGGTGGCGATGGCTCTCCCGAGTGTTTTGGGGCTGGTGCAAGTCTCAGATCTCCTGCCCTTGCTGCTGCATTGTGTGGTGAGCGTTTTAAGAGCCTCACCAGCGAGGGAGATTAGCACGTCTCCTTCGGACGTGAGCCTGGACGAAAAGCGTTCGCGGGAACTCTAGCAACAGTTGCTGAAGCAATCCACCCCTTGCTTGTCATCCTCTCCCTGGAAATAACACGACATTTAATCCTGGTTTGCTTGCTTTCTCCCCTTCCCTGCCTGCCTCTTTCCTCCTCTCCTTCTGATCTATTTCGATGTGAAATTTGGCAGACGCTCGCGGTCGCATCCAGACAGGTTGTGATGAAATCGGGCTCCCGGGAGGCCGCTTGACGGCAGATCCCTGGGCTGCAGGCAGCACTTCTCCGACTGCCGCTAATGGTCTGATTTCCAAGTGTCAGCAGCGGGGGTTTCGCAGTGATGGTTATTACTAATGCTGTACAGCAGCCAGCAGCTCTCCAAAGCCTGTGTGTGGATGAAAGGGATGGCGACGCAGGGCAAAAAGGCAAGGAAAATGGGAACAGCAGTGACTGGATGTAAATAATTCATCCAGACTGAAAAGTGAGTATAGTATTTTTGGCAAACAGCTGAGGGAAGGGGATTACTCGTAGCTAGTGGTGGTTGTCGTTCATTTTATTATGATAAAACCTGACTTGCCAGCCAAAATTAGAGCCCAGTGGTAGTGGCTGGCCTGAGCTACATACAAAGAAAATCATCTTCTGACAGCTCCTGCCTGGACTGGTAGGACTAACGTTTGCCTGGTTAACCTGCCCCTTCTGCTGCTGCAGTTGGCCAGGGCGATGCTGAGCAGTGAGGTGCTCCCCGGCAGCAGATGAGTTTATTCTGAAGGGGCATCGTCCCCAGGCAAATCCCTTACCCTCTCACTGCTTTCTGTCATTTTTCTCTTTGTCCCCCTTTTCTGTTTAGACTGAGAGTCTCAAACTCTGCCGTGCCCAGCACAGCTAGACTCCAGTCTCAGCGGATATTCTACCTGCAATTCACAGTAAAAATACTGAAAACAAACTTTCCACAATCCTTTGAAGGTTTCACTGCGTCTTGGAGGCATATATCTTTTGAAAATAAACATAGCATGAATTCATAAAACAGAAGTCCAATTTGTAAACCCTTGCCAGGAAGGGTAATTGCATTCAAGCAGTAGATCTAATCTGTATGTGTAAGGGTTGTTAGATTTGTCTTTCAATTTGCCTGACTATTCCTACTGTCCTCTTTAATTTTAGCTTGAGTGTAAGATGAAGTAAAGCTACTGTCGCATTTGTTTCCTTTGGTGAGACGGGGTGTTATGATGACTCCCCCGCGCCTTCAGTATAAAATCTGGGTAATGCAACAGGCAGGTGCCTCTGAGAGGAGATTTGTGAACATGCCTTACATCCTGATTGGAAAAATTAGTCATTTTATAAGCAATTATATAGAGCTGGTGACATGAGGAAGGAAACTTGCAAGCCTTAAATTCAAACCCAACCTAAGCTGGTGTCAGAAAGTGGATCTTCTATATGTGTATTTTTATCAGGACATCAAAGAAATGCCCAAACCTCAAATATATAACCCACGGCTGTTGCGTTCTAACTCAAATGGCTTTTATTTGGCAGGGAGGGTGGTGTTCTTGGTGGACTTTTTGACTTCAAATGCAACTACGCTGAGAAATTCCACTAGATTTCCCTGTGGAACCAGTTTACTTTGAAACGTGCATCATTTTCCTGTGCCACAGATACACTGAAACTGCATATAGACCTACTGTGTGGGGCTACTGAGGAAGTCTTCTTATGAAACGTTATAGTTGATGCTGTAGGCTTACCTTGAACAAGGAAAAGAGAATTAGACCGGAGACTTTTTCATGCAAGCAAAAAGAGCAGTGGATCAGAATGGGGAGCTGTCTATAAAACAGGTAAAAAAAGCAGCTTAATTTGCAATGAAACATCAGTATTCTTTAAATGGTTCCTTTGTCTTACATATTCTTTAGCAGGTGTGCTCTATAGGCAAGATTTTATTTGTTCAGATTACGGAGTGAATCATTGCCCTTTTTATTGAGGAATGATAATTAGAGGGACAAATACAAATCGAATCACTGAGGACCAAATAGTAGAGGATTGCAATGAGAGTAACAGCTTGGAGAAAAATCCTGGCCTTCTTGCTGTGAATTGTAAAGCAGCTTGACTGAGCCGGAGTGGTCAGGGCAATGGGAAGGGAGCGCCAAAAATCTCTGGCTGTGGCAGCTCCTTGCCAGCAGTCAGCCTGTGTCCCTAGGAAATGCTCTTTCAGAGATAAGCAGCCAGCCAGTTTGGCCTTTGGTTATTCTTTGTGTTTAAAATGGCTCATAATTAATACTCTTATTATTATTTGTGCATTAAAACACTAATTGTCCACCCCAGATTCTTGTGTCCGATGCTGAACACACAGATGATGAGAGTCCTTACCTGAAGGAGCCTGTGATCTAAGCAGAAAGAACAGCCCAAGTGTGGAAAGCAGACCAGCAGCGCAAGCAATCAGCTCTGATTGCCCAGCAGGACGCGGCTGAGAACGGGAGCCCGCACCCCTGCTTACCAGTCCAGTGTCCAAACTGGGAATCATTTCCCCTAGCACTCCAGCATTGCTACAATTAGGATTGTTTTGCTGTACAATAGGGCTGCTTTTAAGCATCTGTAGTTCTTCCGGAGGACACCTTCATGCCCACAAGTTTAACATCCCCCTGAAAATGGTGGGCTTTATTTTTCATTTCTCGAGAATTGTGCCTGTCCGGGGGGTGACACAGAAAGGCTGCTCCCCGGCGTGCAATTACGGTGCTGTGCTGAAAGAAGACTGGATCAGCTTGGGGCATCCGTGGTGCAACTGTCAGCATTGCTGATAGGAGAAGGTTGCTATCTGTTACAGTCCTTGTCATGTGTATATTTAAAATTTTTGGCAGCTGTGATCTGGTGAATAATTCAGTGAAACCCATCATCGATAAAAGAGAGATTTTTGAAGGGTTCTTTGGGTGGAAGTGGCTGCTTTCTGAGAAACGAGTGTATTAAAAATTGACTTCATGCTATCAAGATAAAACTCATATTTAGCCTTTTTAAATTTTTAATGGAACATCATATTTATTCTCCGTGACTTCCAGCTATCGAGGCCCAGCCTTGCAGTCGGACTCCGAAGCATCTGTGGTTCTGTGGGGATCCCGGCGAGCAAATTCAACAGCAGAATGGATACATGCTCGGAGCTGTGTGTCATTTCCTGCGCCTATTGCTCCTGCCAGTACAGCTGGTTAAATAAGGTAATTTATCGTTTTCCTGAAGTTGGCTGAACCGTGTGTTTAATTTATTTATATTATCGACTGCATGGAGGACTACCCTGGTGTGAAATGTCATCTTCAAGTGCTTTCTTCCACAGAAATACAGGCTCTGTGTTAATGCAAACACTGCTGCCTCTGATGTATTTTTCAACACTTGCCCAAACCAAAAAGCAAAATATATACTCAGGCTTTAAGTCGATTTAGGTAAAAGGTGGCTCAGGGTCCCTAAGCTTATCCTGTGAGGTCTTGTGGATGTATGGACATGATGGGGCTGGCAGGGCCACCCGGTTTCTCAAGAGCAGGCTCTGAGCAGGCAGTAAAAGCACAGGCTGAGGACGTATTTTCTCTTCCTTTCTCTTTTCCTTTTCTCTTTTTTCTCTCCCTCCCTTCCTGCCACATGGCAAATTTACTCACTGCATCCATGGGACGTTGAGACAGTAATGAGCCCTAATTTCTGCGTTCACAGGTTAGTGCAAAGGAAAAATTGTTTCCCTGTGATTTTCTGTTGACTCACCTGGGATCATAATCCCAGGCTGTCACTTCACCGAGTGACCAAGCTGCCCCCTCCCTGTGCTGCACGGGGCAGTAATTACCACTTGTACAGCTCTCCCGAATGCAAAGCGAGACACGTTTTATTACGACGAAGCGTGAGGGAGAGGGCTACAAGCAATTGTTGAAAGCAAAAGAAAAGCCGCGCCGGTCCCTCGCTCGCTGTGCAGCGAGTTGGTCGAAGCGGGTTGGCTGGGTTTGCCTTGGCACGTTGGGCCCACGCTGGGGCCGCGTTGGGCCCACGCCGTGCCCCGTTTGCGATCCTTCCTGCAGATGAGCTTCTACCGGCACGGGGAGCCCGTTCACAGGACCGTCCAGGGCAGTCCTGGGAGGAACGGCATCACTGCAAAAAAAAGTGAGACCAAATTTTGCTGCCGATCCCAAGCAACCTTCTGTAGCTGGTGTCTGTAATTAGGATCGCTCTGCAGATTTGGGCCCTTAATTTTTAACAGTTATGAGCTCCCCGCGGTTGTTCCCGGGCCCGGCAGGTCACCTTGCTTTGCTACGGGGTGCTCTTGTTCTGAACTTTTTTTCTCCCCTGCAAAATTAATTTTTGTGGTGGGGTTGGTTTTTGCTGTGAGGGTTTTCTGTTCGTTTGTTTCTTGGGGTTACTTTTTTTTTGCCTCGAGGTTTTGGGATTGGGGCTTTGGGGGTGATTTTTTTTTGATTGCTGGGGTTTTTTTTGTTTGCATGGGTTTGTGTTTTAGTTTTTTGGGCGTTTGGGATTTTTGGTTTTGGGGGGGGGGTTGTTTTGTTTGGCTGGGTTTGTGTTTTGGTTTGAGATTTTTGGGGGTTTTGGGTTTCAGTTTTTTTGGTTGTTGGGGTGTTTGTTTTGTTTGGGTGTGTTTATGTTTTCGTTTGGTTTTGGGTTTTGGGGGTTTTTAGTTGTTGGAGGGGTTGTTTGGTTTGTGGTTTTGGTTTTGGGTTTCATTTCTTTGTTTTTGGAGGGGTTTGTTTTGTTTGGGTGAGTTTATGTTTTGGTTTGTTTTGGTTTGGGGTTTTGGGTCTGGGTCTTTGGGGTTTTTTTTTTAGTTGTTGGGGGGGTTGCTTTGTTTGGGTGGGTTTGTGGTTTGGTTTAGTTTTGGGTCTTTTGGGGTTTTTTTTGGTTGTTGGGGGGTTTGTTTTGTTTGGGTTTGTGTTTTGGTTTGTTCTGGTTTTGGGTTTTTGGGGGTTTGGATTTTTGGGTTTTTTTTTTAGTTGTTGGGGGGGTTGTTTTGTTTGGGTGGGTTTGTGGTTTGGTTTGGGTTTTGGGGGGTTTCTTTTTTGCTACCGGCTTTCCTTGTTTGTAGTTTAGGATTTTCCCGCCCCCCCGGGGTGGGGGGTGTGTGTGTGTATTCCCTTTTGGGGCTCTGGGGCGCGGCCGCCCGGTCCCAGCTCCCATCTGCGGGGCGGCCCCGCTCCGAGCCCCGCCGCTCCGGGCCGGGCTTTGGCAGCGGCCGGCGCTGGCGGGGCGGGTGCGGCGCGGCGCCGCCAGGGGGTGCCGGGGCCCGCGGGGGGCGCCGGCGGGGCGGAAGGCGCGGAGCGGAGCGCGGAGCGGAGCGGGGCGGGGCGGGGCCGGAGGCGGCGGTGTCCCGGCGCAGGTGCGCTCCGTTTCCGCCTTGTCCCGGGAAAAGGGAGGTGGGGGCGGCTCTGAGCCGTGTCCCAGCGTGGCCCGTGGCGGAGGCGGCCGCGAGTTTTTGCCGGGTGCGAGAAGCGGGGCCGGGCCGGAGGGCAGGTGGGTGCGCGGGGTGCAGGGCGCGGGCGCTTCGTGCGGAGTTTGCAGCGCAGTTTGCAGCGCAGTTTGCAGCGCAGTTTCGGTGTCGGTGCGTGCTGGCTGCCGGGAAACCTGCAGGGAAACCGCTGTGTCACCGCTGTGTCCGGGGCCCGTGGGCTACGGCCCCTTCCCCTGGCCAGCTGGGACGGGGGGGAACAGCTTTTGGGGGGGCCTGGGGCACCCAGACCCGGAGCTCCACTGGTAGGAGAGGTCCTGTCTAAAATGCTGCTGAAGGCAGCCCGCAAAGACAGCAAGGGGAACTACACAAGGCTGAATTTAGGTGGAATTCCGCTTCCTGAAGGTAACCGAATGTGACAGAGGGGTGGGGGGAAACAAGCCAGAAGTGGGAGGTTGAAAGCGATGTGCTCCATCGAAAAAATTATCAGTGCCTGTGTGCTTTTGAGAGTTGTTGGGCTCGCGCGTGTTGTGTGGCGGGAGCAGCCGTGAGCATCTTACGGAGGATGGATTGTCATGGTTCTTCTGGGCTCTCACACGGGGTGATGGGTGCTGTTGTATGTGCAAGTAAGAATGATGTGCTGTGCCCACCCCCGAGGTTTTTAGTCTGCTGCAGCTTGGGTCAGGTACTCCCCAGGGCTTGGTCAAGGTCCATGGCTTTCTTTTTGCTCATACCAACAATGTTCAGGGTGATAAAGGTCTCGGAGTTACTGCTGGCCATGCTGTGCGTTGTTCAAAGGCTTCCTAGGATGCCTAAACCCAAGACTATAGCTTAAGGATGCTGAGAAAGGGTATTTCATCCTCTGGATGTGATGGCAGGCCTGTGGCTCGGAGCCGTGCTGGATAGCGAGTTTTTGGCAAGGCCTGGGATCAGGCTGCTCAGCAGAGTTTCTCCGCTGGCCACGAACATGCTTTTCCTGGTTCACTGAGGTTACCCGCAAAATAGGCTGGCATGTGGTTCTCCTGCAAGGGATTCCTTGACAAACCCTGGCCCTTGCTCAGTACTTCCCTGCTATGTCCAATTCTTTCTAAGAAACTTGATGCTTCTCTGGAGGCTGGGAGGTGCGGATTCCACCCTGCCAGTCTCCAGCTGTAGAAGGCCTCCTGAGCTTTTTTAGCATATCAGAATAGCAAAATGAATCTCTCTAATTGGCCATTTAGATGCTAATTTGCTTCTCCTAGGCCTACGCCAGATCCACCTGCCCCAGAATGTGAGTCAGAAAGAGCCTCTTGTCTTCATGAATTATTCACTTTGCACAATGCACCTGCCTGGCTGGGGATCAGAGGGAAATAGGGCCAAAGTCTTAATAAATAAAGATACACCTTGGCAGGTGGAATAGTGCTGGCTTTCCTCCCCATCATCGCAGGGAGCTGGGGAGCTGCTTTGCTTGGGCAAAAACTGGTTCTTTATAGCTTACCATATATCAAATAGCCATGCTAATAAGTGCCTCTCATTAATACAGGATTGTTGGTACGGTATGTCAGTTTTCCTGTAGAGCTGATTTTATCTTCCCACTCATAGGACTGGCATGGACCTCCAGGGCATTGTGTTTTATAAGCTTTTTAACAAGCTCTGTCTTAAAGGGAGTTTCTTGCCACTACTGCTAGGATTGGGAAGCAGCTCTGGTGCATAGGAACCTTCTTTGTTTTCCCCCCCAAATCTCATCCCCGCTTGCTCCTTTTCCAACTTGGCTTTGCATGATAACGATGCTTCTCTCCCTTTCCATGTGCTGACGCTGATATGTGTTTACCTTGAGCTGGGCCAACCAAAATTGAATACACAGCTCTGAGTGAGGTCTTCCCTGTTTCGCTGGTTCTGGTACTGCTTAGATTGAGCCTTCATGGTGGGACAGACAGGTAGAAAGTCTGTCTGATTGGGTTCTTAAGTTTTTGTCCCAAAGCTTGCCAAGGTTTTATTTGGACATTGTGTTTTCCTTGTCTCTGTTGGCCCAAGCCGCAGAGCTGCGAGTCAAATCTGATCATGCGGGATTCCTTGTGTCGCTTGGCTCTCCATCTGCCGCTGAGGGGTTGCGCTAACAGTGGTGATTTATCGCAGTAAGAAACTGCAAAAGGCTGTTTTTCAGCCGTGCCCCTGTGCGCCAGCCCAGCGCGCTCACTTCCTGAGAGCGGGCAGCAGGAAGGTGTTGAGGATTGCTTGGCTCCGCTGTGCTTGTTCTTCCTCCCTGCTTAGTCCCTACAAAATGTCAATGCTTATGTTACTGGAAGGGCTGAGAAACTGCTAGATGTAGGTATGAAGGGGCAGTTTAAAGTGGTTTGTGTGTGAGAAGAACTTCTCTAAAGCCCTGATTCAGGCCAGCACTCATACAGGCTCAATTACTCCCCTTCTCTGGCTCTGAGACTTGGCCGTACCTTGAAAGTCAAGTGTGTGTCTTCTGCCATGCTTCTACAGCCACGAGGGTTATTCTGTCACTTTTAAACAGTCATGTGCTTTGAAATACAACTGTGGCACTAGGATCCTTAAAACATGAGGGAAAGACTTGTGTCTGGACTAAATAGCCTTTCCCTGCCTGCTTGTATTTGTCTCCCTGATGTGTGACTGGTGTCCGGGAGGAAAAGGGACTGGCCAGCGGTGGGTGGGAGGCAGAGGCTGGGTTAACCTTATCTATCTCCGCTAGTCATTTATCCTCTGTCATAGCAACAAGAGCAAACACTCACTTAGTTGCTAAGGTTTCCTAGGGATAATGGGGTCTGGTGCTTGGAGCAGAGAGTAATTACACTGCCTCTTTGAGGGAGCAGCAGCTAAAAGGAAAAACTGGCCAGCACAGTACCTGGTGCAAGCTGGGAGTCCCGGGGGAGGCGATGCCCTCAAAGCCGGCAAGTTAATTACACCGGCACAGCTCAGCTTGGGAATTGGGATCTCATCTCTGGCCAACTGTTTAATTTTTATTTTTTAAATGAAGTATTTAAAAAAAAAAAAAAATTGCCCAATTCATTTCCTATAAAAATAAATTAATATAGACACGAGCTGCTTAGCTGAAATAACCAGGCAAATGAAAGCTGACTGGAGAGCTCCTTATGGGCCTGTATAGGATGTTTTTGTATTTGCAGGGCTGCGAGGAATTCATGCTGCCTGGGCACCTGTAATCAGCCCAGCTGCAGGAGGGCTCATGCAGGCTGTGCTTTCGCTGCCATGAGGAGGTGTTTTCTAACAAGAACCTTCAGTTTTAACTTTGATGTAGTCAAGGTAAAGTCAAAATGTGTTTCAGGTGGAGGAGTGGGGAAGGGACTTGGTGTAGTGAGATGATGCTAAAAGCGTACATGAGCTGAAAAAGCAAGCTGATACATTTGGGACAGAAAAGTGTTAAGGCTGTTAAATACAGAGCTACAGCCTGGCTCAGGGAGTGCATGATCGAGGAATCTCTGGAGGCTGGGAGGGTATTCTGGAAAAGTATTGCTGTGTTGTGCTCTGTTCTTATACTATTCTTTAAGCATCTGCTCTTGGAGCTGGTCAGATAGCAGGTACTGTGCTCACTGGATCTTTGGCATGACCTGCTACAACTCTGGTCTGTTGTTAAGGTAAAGGTACGTGGTGTTCATGTTGCTATTCTGCTGAGAAAACTGGCCTTCTTTCACAGAAGAGCCTGAAATTCTTTGAAGAGTGTCACGTCAGAGGGCTGTGTCTGCATACTGCCATCAGCCAGGGTAGTTCTGGCACGTGCCCATGCAGCAACTTTCTCCCATTGCGGCTACCATTTGTAGTTGGTACCGAACATGTTGGTTATTGGAAGGCAGATCAGGAGTACGTGCAGAAACACCTCCCACTACTGTTCTGCTGCTGCTTTGGGAAGGTGAGCTTCCTGCAGGATCCATGGCTGTGTGGCTTGGTGGGGTGGCGTGGAAGGGCACTCGCCTCTCCCCAGCCTGTGCCTGGGGGACGTGCTGCCCCACAGCCGCCTGCAGCCCACCTTCACCCTCCAGGCCAAGAAATGGGAACTGTCCGGTGGGAAAGATCCCGCTGGCTTTGCTCTCTCGTGGTCGCTCCGCAGGGATGTGGGTCCAAGTCAGCAGCATGGCCCTGCTGCTGTTCCCTTCACTCAGACCCCACCTGAAGATTTTTCCCTCACAGACTAAAGTCACGTTCTCTGGCTGCAGAGCGCAAGTCTCATCATGGAGACAGCAGAAGCAGTGCTACCACAGCGCTGCAGGCAGAGATGTGCTCAGTTGTGCATCCTCTGAAATGCTCCTGGCCCTGTGCAGAGGGTTGGCTCTCTGCGGGGCAGCACTCCTTCCTTGCAGTGCTCCCCTTAGCTGCTGTGCCAAGGGCAGCCAGCTGAACTCAGATTTAATGAGGTTTTGTTTCACATGACTTCCTCCATCATAGGAAAGGAACAAACAAGTGGAGGGTTTTTAAAGCAGGTCATAGAGTATTGATAAGAGCTCCCTTTTAATTCTTAATTCAAGTAAAAAGCAGGCTCTTGGGAGTGGGAAGTTTTTTTTCTTTACATTAGGTACTTGTGCTTCCCCTTTGTTCTGTATCCAGTGTACTTGCAGCAGGGCCAAAAGCTGTGGATTTCATTTGCTCTCTCACTGCTAGAGACTGTCTACTTCTGCTCTTCGTTTGCTTGTTGAGAGGAGCAGAGAACAGGGAGAGGCTGGCTGCGTGAGGTAGGTGCTAACTGGAGCATTTTTGGGTCAACAGTAGAGGCTGGCTGCAAGAGAGGGCTGTTTCACCACAGCCTGTAGAAATGACTCCCCTGGCTGGTGTGGTTTTGCTATCTTAGTGTTTCTGATTAGGCTGATTCCACTGTACTTCTTGTCCTGTACAGAGATAAGAGGGAGGATGCTTCACGCCTTCCAGATACTGGTACCATTTCTCTGGCATCGTTCCTGTGGCCATGCAAGATATTCCTTTCCCTCCAGTCCTGCTAGTGCTCCTCTTTCTGCCCCAGCAGACTGTGGCCTGCAGTCCCATGTCCTTGTTTCCTTCTACAAGGTAGTTGTGTCAAACCACACCGGGCTTTTTTTGGAGGCCAAGGTGCAAAGCCACCTGCAATGCCAGTTTACATCAGAGGGAGCAGCAGATACCCAATGCTGCCAAAAGAAAATGCTCCTGTAAATATTTTAGGGAATAATCTATCTGAAGACTGTCTTGGGATGCGATGGATCTCTGGGCTGTGTTTTGTTTTCCTTCTCTCCTTGTAGATGCTGCTCAGGGAATGGTGGCGAACAAAACGTATGCTGAGTAACAAGAGGCGAAAGAGCATGATGTTGCTTGTTTTTGTTCAGTCATGCTGAGCAAAGTGCGCTATGGTATGGGGCTGGAGAATGCGTTTAGGTCTCTCCTGAGAAAAATGCTTAGCTCGTGCTCTATTCTGACTCGCATTCAGCTCTGTTAGAGCAGATAAAGCTCTGCAGAGGAGCGGCAGATGTATTCAGCACTGCTTTCCCCCCTGAAAGCACAGCTGCTGGCAAAAGCAAACTCCTCTGCCCTGACCATGGTGTGGGGCTCATCTCCAGCTCTGGCTTTTGTGCTAAACATCCCACAGCTGCCAAGCGCTGGTCGTGTTGGGATGGTTGTGTGCGTTCAGCCTCGCCGGTGGACATTGAGTGTGTGGGCTGTGCTGTTCTTCAGGTGTGCGTGAGTGGGAGGGAAGAGTATGTGGTGTATCTGAAGAGTAATTTAATATATGCATTTGTGTGTGTGGGTACATGTGTATATAATCCTGTAACAACACATCACAGGCTTGGAAAATATCTGGAAAATTCCCAGGTCAGTCGTTCTGTGTGAAATTGTAGCGTCTCTCTGCTTTTAACACTGGCCTGGGGGCGGGAGCCTCCGTATTCTTTCGCTGTTAATGCTTGATTTCTCCCCTGTGTGTGAGCTGCTGTGGGACGTGTGCGGGGACTGCGTTCTCTCCTTGCTTGAAATCATGAAGAAGATGAAAAGAGCAGGAGGTGTTCTGGGACAAAATGGAAACGCAAACCCACAGTGTGCGTGGCACTGAGCAGAGCAGGGAAAGTAGTTGGTAAATTGAAGATGCCAGGGTTCAAGGATTTCTTCTAGGGATGATCCCTTTCAAAAGTGATCACCTTAAGTAATGTAGTAAAGGTTTAAAAAATTGCATGCGACACTTCTGTCTGTCCTTGCTGTCTCAACCCTCTTTCTCTGCCAAACCTTTCCTGCAGCCTCCCATCTCCTCCATGCCTCACTTTGCTGTACGGTCGGACTGTTCTGCTGAGCATTATGCTGGATTGTTAGAGCCTTCACCCTTTTTATACATCTGTCCCCTTGCACTGAAAGAAATCTGTGCTTCGTGTGGAATTCCTCCTCTTCTCTCCTGCCTGTTGTAAGTGCTGAGTTTTCAGACTCTCTCCAGAAATTGGATGGTCAGAGAGGAGGGAACTGGTGCATTGTTCGTGACCATTTTGGCTCTCAAGGCTGACGTGGGGTTTGGCAGGAGATAGCTGTCAGTTCTGTAACACGGGTTAGTGTTTCTGTGGCGGGGGGTGAGCGTGGTGTGTGTGGCACATGTGAGCTCAGCGTAGGGAGAGAGAGATTGATCCGCGCAAGCTATGTGCCTGCCTGTGTGAGAGGGCCAAGGCCGTGCAGCCTGTGATGCCTTGTGTGCCTGGCACAGAGGCAGAAAGTTCTGTGTCAGCAGTAGATAGCAAGCGGAGGTGCAGCGCACTGAACTACGGGCACTGCTGGGGTAAGTGTGCTGTGGATTGAGGCTGGAACATGTCTTTTCCTGGGAACTACTGCACAGTTGGCAGGTGATATGCCTTGCCTGCTATAGTATCTGATTTGTGTTTGCCAAACAGCATTAACCATGTTATCTCTGCCCAGCAGGTATGGTTTCAAAGCTGGCAAGTGTCTGTTCTGGGGAAGGTAAGTATTAATACCTGGAAATTTATGCATCAGGTCTTGTGGGACGCTTGCTCTGCTGGAGAGCAAATCCAGCTGGAGAAAAGCTCGGTACTGCAAGACTAGTTTCGCCTCCATGGAAATCTTTTGGCTTTGTCTGTCCCTTGGTGCTTCCCGTTCATCTGAGCTGCTGGTAGGACTCAGAACTGCTTAGCTGCAAAGTCCCTTTTGGGGATGTGTTTCTCCCATGAGTGCGTGGAAGTTGGCTCTTGCTGCCTTTCCTGATCCGTTCACAGCGGAATTGTCATTGAACACAAGGAACCGCTGGTGTGACCATGCTGGTTACAGGAGCCGCAGTGGGAGATCTGCTGCAAGAGGTGCTGTCTTAAACATCAGAGAATGCAAACAAGCTGCTATTGTAGGCTGTAGTTATAAATATCAGGCTATTATGGAGGCAGTTTTAATGAACGAAATGACTTGCCACTATTCATGCTGATTGTCGTGTGGGTTTTTGTTTGTTACCCCATTAAGAGGTAAAAAAAAAAAAGCACTGTAGCTTCTTTGTGTCCTTTAGAGTGGCTTTCTCTGTCAGTACTGCAGCATTGGGGCTCTAGAGGTGGCGGGGCAGAGATTATTCTTACAAACAACGCTTTTGTCTAGTTTGAAATGAAAAATCACAACTGACAAAGAGTCTCTGGCTTTTTTTCAGAGTACCATCAAATCTAAACTTCCAGCCTTGTCTTCAAGATATTTCAAGGTATTTATTGGCTTATATTTTATGAGGATGATGGTATGTTTTTATTGCTGTCTGTGGGTGACAGTCTGTCTACTTCCACTGCGTGTGACGCCAGCAGATCACCTCTGTTTTGCTTGCCAGAAGAGCGGCCCTTTGGCACGGTTAATAAGGCTGTGCCAGGCACTGCCCTGTGCTTTCTTGAGGGTGGGGTGGCAGCTCTGCTCAGTGCTGGTGTTTGCTTCTCACAGGTGGGATCCCTGCCTCTCCTGCCCAGCCTGGTGCCATGGCCGACACGATTTTTGGCAGTGGGACAGGCCAGTGGGTGTGCCCCAATGACCGGCAGCTGGCACTACGTGCCAAGTGAGTCCTCACCGCTCCCTCTTCTCCTTCCAGCCTCCGCTCCGGACTGAATGGTTTCCCGGTATCTGTGTGGAGCACTGGCCTCATCCACAGCCTGGTTGGGAGGCAGGAGTTTGCCGGTCACGCAGACCCCTGTGTGCCCCAGAAGCGTGCTGCTTGGCTGGGACAGGAGCCTGCTAACCTGGGCCTCGGTGCTTGGCTGCTGCCTGCCTGCAGTGGAGTTTGCAGCACGGCTGGTGTGTGGTGGGAGTCCGTCCCACCAGCCCTCCCCTGGGTGAAAGAAAGGGCTTGGAGGCAGGCTCGTATCTCTGCAGCACCCTAAATATAATTGATAGCATCCCCCAGCTGCCAGTGCTCTCTTGTTTTAGGAACTTGTCATTTGATCTCATTTTCCCCTGAAGTTAAATTACTGCATAACCTAAAGACAAAAGGGATGGAGATGAGTCAAGCACCAGAATTGCATTTGTTTCTTGGATGCTTTCCTTCTCTGGCAGCCAGTACCATGCCACTGCCACTCTTGTCTGAACCTCTGGGGTCAGCCTGCTGCAGAGTGTTAGAGAACAGGAGGTGACCCCGTGTCTGAGGGGACTGCCTGAGTGTGAACTGTGCATGCCACTGCTGCTTCTCCAGCCTTCACCCGAAAGCCTCATTAAGACAGCTGTGTCTGATAGTGCCCTGCATTCTGCCAGCAGCCCTGACTTTATCCAGTGACCTCTAAACTGCTACTGAATGGTAATTAATTGAGCTGTGAAAGCTCCCACCTGTCCCCAAGTGAGCTAAGGAGAAATCTCAGCTGCTGTATGTGAGGCAGGGAGGGAAGTGGCTTGCTAAAGTCCTTGTGCAGGCCTGGGTTAGACCAAGGGAGGAAGTTGCCAAATTTATATTTCCAGGCGAGCCTGGTGATTTGTGTGTTTGAACTGAGGACCTTAGAAATGTGTGATCTGGAGGGAGGAGGGCACAGGTAATCCCTGCGTTCTGGAGTCTGCTGTTGGCATTTGTGGTGTTTGGCATCGGTACCCACCTCTGCAAGGGTACCCCCATAGCCAGCCCTAGGTGTGCTGGTTTTCTTTATGGGCGGAGTCAAACAGGAGTGAGGACATGGAGTGGTAAAATACAAACTGGAGCAGAAAGGGAAATGAGAGGGCAGGGAGAGGCAGCGCAGTGCTCGGTGCTGCTAGAGGAGTGACGTCGTGATCTGGTCAGTGAGAAGAGACTCCCGCTTTGGGCATTAGCCAGGGAACAGACTTGTCTGATGGAAGGCTGACGCAGGCTCTGTGTGCCTGGCAGGTTTGGCCTGTGGGGCAGGTCAGGGGTTTTGTGCTTTCGCAGCTTAATTCTTCCCTCCACCCCCTCCTACAGGCTCCAGACGGGCTGGTCGGTGCACACGTTTCAGACTGAGAAGCAGAGGAAGATGCAGGCTCTGAGCCCGCAGGAACTTGAGGTCATTCTGGAAGTCATCCGTAAGGCGGAGAAATTGGACATCATCGAGCAGCAGCGCATTGGGTACAGTCACGTTCATTTGTCCCCTTCCCTCAGAAGGAAAGGTCAGTGCAGACAGCGTGGCTCTCCTGACTGCCTGAGCTCAGCCTCCATCAGTCAGAGCACCCCTTAGGTCCCTTATTTTCCCCTCCCATGTTGCTCGTTTGGAGGTGGTGAACATTGGGAAGGATGTGATGTTTTCCTTCTCCCCATGTCTCAAGCCTTTCCTGTGCCTTCGTTGAGCCTTGGGGCTTGCTGTGGTTGCAGCTACTGACAGAGTCCCTGGCAAAGGCGGCCTGCGCTAAGGCAGCTGCCCCAGTGCCTCTGGGTGAGGCTGGGGAAGATGCCGAGCTGTGCAGCTGCACCCACTGCTGGTGGATGGCATGGTTCAGAAACTGCTGCTGGCAGCACAGTTAGGTTTTCCCTTGTCTGCAGCAGCCCCTGGGATTTTGCCTGGAGCAGTGAATGAGTTTATGTTCTAGGTGGCTGAGCCCTCTGGAAGGGGTTTGCTCGCTTGAGTTATTTAATTTATGGGCATCCTTTTGCTGCTGCAGATTTCCATTTGCTTTCGCTCCTGCTGGAGGTCTGGCCTCAGCTGTGTCTGTGGACATCCTACGCTGACTGCCTTTAAAGCTGGGGACTTCAGCAGTCCTGCAGCATTTCCCACCGGTGTTTCGTGCTCGCGAGACAGGACACCCCAGTGACTCCCAGCCCGTGTCCAGCAGGCCCAGGCTCCTGTCCCTGTGCTTCGCTCTGTCCCTGTGCTGTGCATGTTAGTGAGTGCTAACGAGAACTGACAGTGATGTTTGTGTGATATATGGGAGCAGCCCCAGAAGCAGCCAGCGATCCTGAGGGGCCGATCGTTCCTGTGCAGTTGTTGGTGTAGCTTGCAGAAAGCAGAAGCATTCTCTGAAATGCCTTTGTTAACTCCTGGGAGTTCTCTTGTGCTGAAGTCAAGGATCATAAATCCAGTAATGATGGTTCAGCCTGAATGTGTGCTCTGACCTCATCACCATAGGCAGTACCTCTTTCAAACAGACCTTGCCTTCCTCTCAGTGCGGGACTTGGTTGATGGGACATTAGCGCTAATGAGAATGGGGGTGCATGGACAGCAGGATTGCAGTTCCTCCCTGGGCCGCATGCATGCGCGTGGCTGTGGCTGGTCACTGCCTCTGATAAATGGCCTGGCTGTTATTGTCCCCATCTACAAATGGATGCCTGAGAATTGCCAAGTGGTGATCTCGTGACAGCAGCCTTGCTCTGCATGCTCTCTACATCCTGCATCCTAATTGCTTATCCTGCCTTCCTTCCCTTTCATAGTCCTGCTGCTACGGACATTGTGTGTACATATGTGCTTCCTGTCTTCCAAGCAGTCTGTCGAATGAAGCAGGGAGCAGTTACTGGCATTCCTGTACTGCAGCCGGGCTCATTTTGGTCTGATGGCTTCAGTCTGGCTTTGCTGGTTCGAATGGGATGTGAGCAAGTGATATGCCCACACTGCTGCTTTCAGGGAGCGTATGTAAGAATGGAGCAGGGCTTGGTAGGTCTAACTCCTCTGCCCTTTCCCGGTGCTGTCTGACTTGTCCTGATCTGAGCATTAAATGCTTTTCCTGCTCTACAGGCAGGAAATCATTGTGCTGAGACTGTGGGGCCTCTGACACTGAGCTCCTAAAAGGACCAGGCCCCTCTTGTGAACTGTCTGTGCTGCACTCGCTAGCTGAGTCAGACCTGTCAGTGGTAGCTGCAGTTTTGATTATTCTGGGCTTGCTGAGCATCAGTAGATGGGTTTACAGAGGTTTGTATCATCCAAGAGCCACCTGATGGGAAATACTGAGTGCAGAGACTGAAGCGAAAGTACATATGGTCCCAGCAAGGGGCCCAGAACTGCACAGAAGCAGCAAATGTAGGCTGAGTCTGCAGCACATGTCTGCAGGTTTTTGGCATGCCTCAGTACCATGTCCCAATTTCCAAGGTGAGTGCTGTGACCCCTGCTCTGCCTCATTCCCCGCAGGCGTCTGGTGGAGCGGCTGGAGAACATGAGGAAGAATGCGATGGGCAACGGCCTCTCCCAGTGTCTGCTCTGCGGTGAGCTGCTCGGGCTGCTGGGCAGCACGTCAGTCTTTTGTCAGGATTGCAAAAAGGTGGGTTTGGTCACACAGGTTCTGCCTGTTCCTGGTACCAGATCTGTCTAGAAAAGGCCACTAGGCCTCTCGGAAGCTAGATAGCTCTGCAGAGTTAACTTAGCCCCACTTGGCTAGGTCGGTGCGGTCAGACCATCAGGTTTTCTCTTGCACCCTGGTTATCTTATTCTTCAGGATCCTGAAGTGCCTAAACTGCACTTCGTGCTGAGATGGGGTGCATCAGCCCCCTCTGCACCTCCCACTCTGGAGTTGGCAGAGTGGGAGAAGGGGCAGGAAGGTATGGCCATCAGAGGCAACTCATAAAAGGGTCTGTGTGCTTTACTGCTATTACTGCAAGGTCTGCCCTTAGACCTTCCAGTAATGTGTCTCTTCAGAGGAATCCAGTCCATCTTCAAGTTCCAGGCCAGCGTAAGGTTTCCAACCCTGATACATAAATTAGCCTGCGCGTCGATGACTGCCCGTGTTTGCGTATGTTGTTGGCAGGACTGCACGGGTGCTGTTTGAAAGGCAGCATCAGTTTGCAGGGAGACTGCAGTTCTACCAGTGCCCTGGGGGACGATTGTTTCTTGTCTAGACTCTACAGCCAAGGGGTTAATCTGCATTGCTGTTGAGATGATGATCTCCAAGGCAACCACTTTCTCCTCCCTCTGCTGGGAGGCTGTTTTTCCTGCATTTGAAGCCCATCTTTCCCTGGGGAGATACCTCTGTAAGTGGCTTTGCCTCAGTGTGTTGCCTGGGGAGAGGTGAGGGTACCTGCTGGGTGCAGGAGTGTTTCTGGCTTGCTGGTGGTAGGGTGGAAGGGAGCAGCCTGTGCTGACTCTGTCCCTGGTCAGTCCTGGAGCCAAGGAGACGTTTGCCCATGTCACCCACCCTGTCCCGTGGAGCCCACAGGACAGCATGTAGTAAAACCTGCTCCTTTACTGTGGAGTGGTGCATGTTGGCACCTCTGTGGTTAAGCAGCTGGGCAGGCCACAATGGAGAGCCTTTTGTGCTGGCAGTCTGGATTTGTGAGATGCAGTTCTCATGCAGAGCAGGCTGCCGGGCTGGGCCTGCACTGGTCCACGGTTGGCTACAGCACTGCTGGGCTTGGAGCTCTTGTAAGAGAGGGAAGGGAGGTGGGTGCCCCTTGCAGTCAGAACCAAGGTCCCAGCATCCCTCCGTACATGCTCGCTGGGCAGGGAGCTGCTGTCGGCTGTGCTGCTGCTGCTGTCGAGTGAGTTTCTCCACTGGATTCAATTTGCAGAAGTAGCTTGACTGAGGCGGAGAGGTTATGCAGGTTATTGCTTGTAAAGCAGTGACTGGGAAAGTAACCTCAAATCTTTGAACCCCTGGGTCCTAAGCCAGGGATAAAGTAGCTTTTTAGGAAGGGGTGGGGAAGGAAGCAGCAGTAAGGTGCTGGGGAGTGAAAGGTCTGGTTTAAACAGGAGCTACAGGGCAGCTGTCTGGGAGAGGAGCATGGGCTCTGTGCACATGTGTCTGCAGAGAATAAAGGGCTGGATGGCCGACAGGAGAGCGCTAGCTGTTCCTGAATTTCAAGCACGCGGAATAACAGGATGTGCTGTATTCTTGCCTCCTTCCCTTGACGATTGCTCTCATCTTGTCCGAAGCCAGCTAGGTCACGTTGCCACAGCACTTTCTAACCTCTTTCCTGTGAGCCTTGTACGCTAATGAGGAGGCAAAAGCTGGCACAGACGCTTCCCTGCCCTATCCATTTGCAGTTGCAGGTAGTAACCCCTCCAGCTAGTGAGGCTGCGTGAGTCTGAGGCTTTGGGAGGGCTCTGACCAGAAAACCCCGGAGAAGGGATGGGTTTTTCTGTGGCTATTCCCTTTTTGTCTGGAGTCTTTTGGGCAGTTCAGGAGGATTTGTATCCAGGTTGATGTAAATTGAGACCCTACTTTTCCAGTGTGCCTTCTGCATCTGTCTTCAGCTTGGCTGCACTTTTCAGCTGTGTGCAAGCTCGGGGCAATGCTGACTGGGTGCCCTGGGCTTCTCCCCTTACTGCTTTTTAATCTTGTGAACTCAGGGAACAGTCAACCCTGTCAACAGAGTGGACTGTTACTTTAAGCTTGTTCCCTCTCCTCCAGGGATATCCATCAGTCGTGCAGTGTTGTATGCAATAAGCAATGACTTGGCAGGGAATTATGGATTTTTAAATTTCATATTTTTCTTGCTAGCGTTGCTCTGTTGCCATCTCATTGCAACCCGTTTAATTCAGTAACAGGAATTGTTGTAATGATGCATCTGAAACATAGCAACGAACTTACCTTCAGCAGGTCCCTTCTGCTGAATCAAGGTTCTGTATTTCTTGTAGCCTGGTGGATTTTCTAAGTGCCACTTTCTGTTTTATGAAGAATATTTTTAATGTTTTTATTATCTTAGAAATAATGCATCATGGCAAGACAAAGATGTATGCAAATGCAGATGTGTTAACAATAGCAGTGGTTAGACAAAGCATAATGTGCCATTTACCACGCAGAGGGTATCAGTATCGTGTATAAAAGGTGAAGTATAAGTAGGAGAAGAAAGTACTTTATCTTGTATTTAATGAGAAATGGGGCTGCGTTTAATGTTCTTGATTTTTATGTCGTCTTCTGAGGGGTTGTGAGGGGTGCTGAATTTTCCAGCTAGTCTGCAGAGAAGGGGAGGAGGAAAGCCCTGTTTTATGTTGGAACTTCCAAAATTTATGGCTAGGAATAAAATCACTTGGAAACTTCCACTAGAGGGAGTGTTTGAATGTGCTATACACTTGGGGATTGGGATCTTTGAGGGTATTTAAGACTGAGTTGATCCCTCAGATTTTTGTTTGAGGGAGGGAGAATTTGGCGTAGCTCAGGTGGTGTCTGTTAATTGCATCCGGAATCCCTTTTGGCTTGGGTAGCACCATGTTGATGCACCAGACCCAAGAGGTTGTTCCTTATTTCTGTGGGAGGATGAGGGCGAGGACAGGAACAGAGAGGTGGAGAGGAGCACCAACCTCTGTGGGGCTGCTGGTACCACCTCCCACTCTCTGTGCAGCCTGAGTCAGGGACAGACCTGCCTCTGCACTGTGCTGACTAAAATAGTTGGGTGCGTTTATTCATGCGATGAAGCCATTGCCTCGGGTACCATCGTTCTGCCGCTCTCCTCCTCCAGGCGTGGGCACTGAGGGCCGAGTGAGCCACTGAGACTTTCGTCCCTGGACACAGACCTCCTGGCTCAGAGGAGGAGCAGCCTGGTTAGGGGGATATGTAAAACCTTAGCTGGGGAGATTAAATTCACATGTCTCTAAGCAAGGTTTTGCTCTTAAGAGGGCTCTGGTGAGTGGCTTTTGCTCTGTGAGGATCAAAGAATTCATCCAATTTCTCATTCAAGCTGTAAGCCAAGCCTGATACACATCAGCTTCATTATATAATATTAGGTGATTCAGGTTGTAAATGGCTTGTAATGCCAGCGGAGACATGAAAGTTCCCTTGTGCAGCAATAGAGGCCGTCTGGTGCTAGCAGGCTTTCTGCTCAGGAAATGTGCGTGTAGACACGGTCGTGCCCGCTTCCTAAGCAGCCACAAATCAATAGCTGCCGAGTGCTTGCTGAAATGGAGGGGAAGCCATGGGGTTTCCCATGTGAGGGAAGGGAGGAGAGGATTTCCAGTCTTGCACAAACTCGTGCTTGTTTTGTACTTGGTTACAGCTGCTTTCCATGCCACAGTGCTTGGGTTTTAGGATTTAGTAGAATAAAAAAAAAAACTGCTCTAGAAATATGCCTATTGGTGATGGAGTTTGATTTACCCTGTCCAGTTCTCTTGTCAACCTGCAGTCAAGGACTGTGCTGTAGATTTGCCTTTGTCTCGTGCCCATATAGACCTGAAGTAGCTTCCTGTGATGAGTGGTTCTCCACAATAAATAAGAAAATTGTGCCCTATCTAGATTTTTAAGGAAAGGAAAACAGAACTGTTGGGACAGATGCTTCTCGACCTTCTCTCTCCCAAGGTGCTATATGGCTGTGGGGTGCTAACACCACCTTTTTTTACCTTTTTTTCCTCTCTCCTTGTTTCAGAAAGTTTGCACCAAGTGCGGAATAGAAACCTTTGGAACCCAGAAACGTCCTCTTTGGTTGTGCAAGATCTGCAGTGAACAGAGAGAGGTAAAATGCAGCTGTGGAGAGATGGGGCTCAGCAGCATACACCTACCTGCCCCAAGTTGGTGCTGAGTGTGCGTGAGCTCTTCCCTGTGCTTGGGCACTGGGAGGGAAGCTTGGGATGGGGTTTGGGAGGTTTGGCTGGAGGCCAGGCAGTCTCGATGAATACACACAATGGTGACAACTTTGGCTTATGAGGGGGTGGAGGGAAAAAACCCACACCAGCCCCTGCAGCCTGTATGGCTTTGTGGAATTTTTCTAGCTATGGTCATGAAGAGACTTACCTTTTGCTACTGCACTCTCCCTCCTAGTTCTATGACAAATAAACTTGGCTAATGCTGGTTCTTTAATACAGCTGGAGAGATCTATGGCATAGCTGCAATATTTGTCCCTCTAAAAATAACTAGGATTGCAGCTTTTAAGTCCGTTTTCCTTCCTGCCTGCAAAATCCCATAACTTGCCAGTGTGTGAGACTTCTAATGTAGATCTCTAAATTTTTATATCCTTCATCCTTGACTTTACACTGCAAAAAGTAATGGCCTGCCTCAATTCTTGTCTGCCAGCCAGCATCCACCAACATGAGGGCTCGCTGCTCTAGAGTGAAGTGCAGTCAGAGAATCTGTTCTGTGATTACAGAAGGATTTTCACTTGTTCCCATCAATTTATTTTGAGCTTTTGCTTGTGGTCCTTGAACATCAATCCAGTGCAGCTATTTCTGACCACTGTAACCAACTGTGAAACCTGGGTGCTCTGCTAAATCATTTTTTGAAGTGTAGTGAGAGCATTTGTGCAGGTGTTTGAGATGCTGAAATTTTTTTATACCAGTTGCGGAAACTTAGCATTGCTTAGGTTTTACATAGGAGGGGATTGTCTGTGTGGGAGCACTCACAAAGTTCGTGTTCAGGTAAGATGAGGGGGACATGGACGCTGCTGGCCTTTAACTTTTGAGTAGCAGTGTGGTTACGGGTAGGGCAGGCAGAGAGCATTTCAGCTCCCTGGATATTGCTAATAATGTGATGCACTGAATCATCCAGATGTTTTGAATTCCACATGGAGGTCCCAAAATGGAGAGTGAGGCAGGTCAAGATATTTTGTGCGTTCTGCAGGGAGATGGGTATGGGACTAAAATTGGCTTTTACTTCTTTTTTTCCTGTTCTTTCTGTATTTTTTTTCCTCATCCCCCACTATATAATTGGTTTATTTTTCCTATTTATTATAAAAATAATGAGGAGCTGTGGTCACTGGACAGAGAAGAATATTAACCTGTCCAGTCAGTGTTATGTGCCACCGGCGTATGAGAGTACGGTCACCTTCAGAGTTCACTCTCTCCGTGAAACCTGAGATATGGCCGAAGTGCTTCCCTAATCAAAATGGATGGAACTCTTAGACTAACTAAAAAAATTAGCCTCATCCTACCTCCCAAACCTAAGCTTCATCTTTATTTTTTTTTATTCTCTTTAAGGTCGGTTCAGGTCTGTCTCCTTTCTTGTTTGTGGTGGTGCTGGTGCCCTGACTAAGAGAAGGTTGGAAGGATCACAGTGTGGACACGCAGTCAGGCATCAAGTCATACATCCCCTCTGTCTTCCCACATGCTCTGCTTTTATTTTGGGGGAAGGCAGGGAAGCATTGAGAATTAGCAGAAGCCTTGAGGCGTGTCAGACAGGGCAGGGAAGTTGAGGCAATATCGGAATAAATGCCTGAAAAGTGACTTTGATCAGGTCTTCCCTAAGAGTCTGTGCAAGGAAGAGATAAGACTCTTAGGCCTCAGGCTGTTTGGCTGGTACTAGTGCAGTCCCTGAAGCTGGTTCAGGCGTCTTGATATTACAGGGCATGCACTAAATTACCAGGTTTCTTTTAAAGACTTGTGTTCACAACCAGTTCCTTGTTACCATCTGTTTCTGTGATCTGGATCTGTCTTGTATGGCCATCTGCTTTGGACCAAACCCCTTTGGTCATGCGCTTTGCTGAAGGTTATATTTGCTATCAATGAGTGCAGGTGGATGTCTGCTCTTTGGGACCAGATATTCTTGTTTCTGTCTAACCTCTGAATCCCCTGCATGGTGAGTAGGTATCAGCCCCATTTTATTTCCTGGGATCCAGGCAGGGAGCTGCAGGAACCCACCGAAGCACTTCAGGTTGTGTGACAGTAACAAGCCAATACCACCCTTCTCTCCCCTTCTCAATGCACAACGTGACTGAGCAAAGTTCTTCTTTAGTCCACGCCAACGGCCGCAGAGCTCTGGCAACACCTCCCAAGTTGTCGGGCCATGCTCAGGCCCCTAAACTTGGTCAGCTCTAGTGGGTGAGTGTTTGATGCTGGTCCAGAGTGCCCTCCCCCCCCAGCAGGTGTGACAAGATGTGGTGTTTCCAAGCTAGGTGATTCCCTCCACATCAGCGCTTTGATCGCTGTCTGTAATTTTCTGAACCACTGCTCAAGTTATTTGGGCATGATATTTATGAAGCTCTCAACTCTGTTAGTGAGAGACTGTCAGGGACTGAAGTGAGAAAGGGAGGTCATTCGGAAACCTGGATGGGCTAAATGATGTTGGCTAGAGTTAATAAGTGTCATCTGGCTGGGACAAGAGCCTAGGACTATAATTGTCCCCGTTAGCCTCTGCCACGCACTGAGTGAGCACGTGAGTCTTGCGGCCTACCAGGATGTCAAGCCAGGATGGTGGGGTTGGATGTTCACGTATACCAGCTAACAGCTAAAGTGTGCAGCATTGGTCATACACGCTAAAGCTCTCATCCCTCTGTCTTCCTTGTTATTATTTATCCCTGTAGGCTTGATCTAAGCTAGGGTAAGTTTAGTGAAGCATAGTAGTCGTCTTCCCCCTTCTGCTGTGTGGGCAGAATCTGTGCTGGCTTTAGTTATGATTAAATCGTCAGTATGCCTGGGTCAAAATGAAGACCAATGTAACAAGCTATTGTTTACATCAGATTTTCAGCTGGAGTCGAATGCTTCATGCCCATAGATCCCTTTGGGAATGCCAGCCTCAGCCATTCAGGAATGTTCTTTGCTGCTTCCTGTTTCTTCCAAAAACCTCCACTGGGAAGGCTGTGCTGTGTAGCAATGAGGAACAAGTTTCTCTGACACTGTCTTATTTCTGGAGAGTGGAGGTGATTGATGGATTCTGCTTGCGTCCCAATCATCCAGAAGCAAATTGGCATGTATGGCAGCACTTGAGCTGCCAAGCTCGATGTGTACATGCAGGGTGAGGGGCTCCGAGCCGCCAGAGAGGCGCAGGGAGGAAAATACTGTGTTCTCACGCGGCTGGGACCTGACAGAGCCTGGATGTTCCTCCTGGCAAAGAGAACATCCCCGAGGACCAGCAGACACCCCTGTGTCATAAGTGCATCTCTTCTTCCTGAAATAAGACAGACCTTGTGTGCTTTAGGCCAGAACTGGCCTGTTGGAGATACCACTTGTCCCAGCTGTTTGCAGAAGCATCTGTTGAAACCCCCCTTTTGTTCTTCCAGGCTTCTGTGGACATTTTCCTTTGCAATGTCTTCTGAGGGCAATGGAATTAAAGCTGGTGTGGATTGTGTTTCATTGCTCCTGCAAGCAAGGGTAGAAGCAAATTCAGTCAAGCTGACATTCACTTTCGAAGGCAAGAATCTCCCTTCCTTCTTCCCTCCTCGATGTGCTGCACTGCCTTTCTTGTCTTTGCATCTTGCATTGCCTTTCTGGAGACTGAGCGTGAAGGGCTGATCCTCCTCGGGGCAGTCCTGTTTCTGCATGCGTATGAAGTCTCATGGCACGATCCCTGACTGTGGCAAGCACTGGCCACGGGTTTGCAGCGAGCCTGTTTGCTACCTTGGCAGTGAGGCAGTGATGCACCCACGGGAATGAGAGTGCAGGGCAGAAAGGGAGCAAGTCCTCCAGCAAAACAGGCTTATTTCAGCAGCTGTCAGGGGAGCAAAACTGCCTGGGAGGAGCTGCGATACAGCTGGAATGATTCCCTGCTGCCAGGCCTCTGGCAGAGCACGTGAGCTTCGTAATAGCTTGGGCAGCAGTGCCCATGTTGAATTAGTCGTGTGTGGCTGAAGTCTGCCTGTCACCTCCTGGCTTGAAGGGGAAATGGGACCTGCTGTGTTTTGTCAAATCCCTGCCCAGTCATTTAACTCTCTGCACAGCCGTGTTCTGACTGATACCACCAGGTTCTGCAAAGCACCTTCCTGAACTACCGCTTTATGTATATTTTTTTTTAATATCCATAATTAGCGATGCTATCGTCGTAATTAAAATCCTCTTGGAAGCGTTTGTGCACATTTACATTTGAATTGACACATCCAAAATTGTAGCGATAATGAAAACAGTTTAAGTAGGGTGGGGGGAGATAGCTTTTTTTAAACCCCATTGAATACGAAAGAGAGCGTCAGCTATTGTGGACCTGCTAAAGTTTTAATTTGCCCCCTCTGCTTCACTTTCCCTTTAATTTCTTCTCCTTTGCTAAATGGCATTTTCATGGCTGGCTGCATTTTTTGGTTTATCACAATAAACCATGCAGAGGAAGAGGATCACTGCGCTGGAAGAGCAGAGTTGTCTCCTCCTGTTTTGCCCCCAGGGCTTCCCTTTTCACATGTACACTCATACCGTTTTGAACATTATAAACCAACATAGCCTGGGGTTCTTCCTGCCTGACATGATGATTTCTTGGCAATGTACCATGCTGATGGAGGGGAGTGTTTATTTTGGGTGACTCTGGATTGAATTGAAGTGATGTGCACCTGTTTGCAATTCAAAGAACTCATCAATAGCCTGCCATATTATTTTGGGGGGTGGTAGCAAGTGGTTAGACTCAAAATAGTGTCCTCTAGAATAGAGCCACAGGAAAAAAAGAGGCCTGATTGAGAGGGGAATGATAAATCATTGAAGGCTGGCAGCCATTGCAGCTTGAGAAACGTTGGGGTCAGAGGTGCGATAGATTTTGCTATTCCGGAAACAAAGCTCCGAATAGCAATTTCACTGCCTTTTAATTTTCTTCATCCTCAAGTGCTGAATGTGGGAGTTGACAACAGATTGCTGTAAATAATGTAATTGGAAATCTCTGTGTTATGGAAAAGCAGATGAATGCAAATAACGAAGCTGAAGAGTGCTTGCTCTTTCTCCCTGCCAGTGGTTTGCGGCATGCCAGAGCCACGGTGGAGAGCTGGGACAAAGTGAGTGTGTGGGCATGTGCTGCGTGAGAGCAATGGCAACGAAGTCCTCCCAGGGTGGTTGCGTTTGCAGGTGCCTTTCTCTTCATTAAGCATTGTAGCCCAGGAGAGCCTTTTTTTCCCCCGCCTTTCGGCTGCTGGGGGATTGAGCCAATAATGCTGCTATCAGCATGGGAAGCTAAGGGTAGCTGTTTTCCTCTGGCCCAGCCCGGGCTGCTGCGAAGGAAGGGGGCTGCAGAATGAGAACAGCTACTGTGTGGCAGGCAGTAGGTGGTAGAGTAAAACACGGCTTTGCAGTGAAAAGCCTTTCTAGGCAACTCTGTTTGGGGGACTCGTGGCTTGGTGAAGAAAACTCTTGTTATGATGCCTTCAGCTGTGACCCTGTCCCTTGGTCAGCAGGTCCTAATGTTTTCTCTGTTTAGGAGCTTGTTTTAGCACTTGTATGTTCAGAGAAGGAGGAGGGAGAAGTTTGAGCAGTAACATGCATTTCACCAGGGCCCAGTGATTCTCCTTTAGGTCCAATTTACAGGCTGCAGTTGAATGTGCTAGATAAAAGTATGCATCTGCTTCTGATTGTCTCATCCTGTAGCTATAATGATGGCTTGATGCAACTTTAATAGGAGTATTATCAGGGTTATAAAAAGCATTGAGCTCTCTGGACTTGTCATGGCCATGGCTGTTTAAATTGGTTTGAAGTAATAATAATAATAAAAAAAAAAGCCTGTTGCTGAAGTAGCTCTTCTCCCCCGTGTCCTCCCCCACATTGCTTTAGGGTAGTTTAGGTGTCAGGGGAGGCAGAAGGACAGGAGCCTGAAGGAATTCAATATTCAGTGTGGATTTTGGTTGTGTCTGGCTGGGCCAGTCTGAGCACGGCGGGCTGGGGACAGCTGCAGCCGGTGACCCATGGTGTGGCTGCTCTGTCCTGAGCCACACGCCGGGCCACCACATCCTGATCTGGGGTAATGCAGATACCGATCTTTACTCCCCTCTGTCAAGCACTCAGAGCAAGGAATGATCAATGTTACTTAAAACTGAGTTGTTGCAAGGGACTGGAAAGGGCTGGCTGTCCCCTTCGCTGATGAAATTCCAGCTCCACCCAAACTCAGGCTGCTGTGCGGGCTGGTTTTCACCTTGTGTGCCAATGGGACTGGTGGGAGCAAAACTCTCTCCTCCTTAGAAAGAGCAAACTCCTGCTAATAAACAGGAGTTTTCTTCTCGAAGCACTATTATAGATTTATTAATTTAAAATCAAGTGAGAACTTTGCTGTCAGGCCACTCTTGCGTTCAGTGAAGCTACCATCAATAGCAGTCAGCAACATCGATTTGTTTTGATGCATGGATGCTAAAACTAACCTGTATGCCCATGTGCAGAACTGAACGTGAACTGCGGTCATTTTGGATGGGGCATGCTGCTAACCTGGCGGGGGAAGCAGAGGTACTAAATTAATATAGGGGGGAGCATCTTGCTGCAGCTATTTCAGAGCTGATTTCAAAATAATCTCAGTACTGGTGTAATGAGACCAAACTCTATTAGAAGCACTAATTTAAAGTGAATATGTATGCATAGAATCAATTTTATACTAGTATTGCTACATCAGAGCTGGGTGTATTATATCATTAACTCTTTCTATAACTGGACTTGCTTTGGGGTAGTGAGAAACCTGGGGGTGACCAGCCTTTTCTTACAGCAATCCTTGCTGTGTCTGATTGGTTTTATGGTGTGCCTAAATTGTAGTTCGCCTGAAGATAATAGGTCTCTTCAGTGCTTCAAATTAAATTACAGATGTTGCAAGGTCTGTTCAGAAAATGATTGTAAGAAAGGGTTGCTTCCTCCCTGGTAGTTTGTGCAGGGAAGCAACGTGTGCCCCAGCTACCCAGTGCGTGGCAGGGGACGGACAACCTGCCCTCCTCAAGCCATGGCGCTGGTTGGGGTGCAAACCCCGTGGCCGCAGCAGTCCCTGTTCTGCCCGCTGTGTCCTCTGCGTGCAGCTGCGCCCCAGGCCTCCTGCCTTCCTGAGACACGGGAGACCAGGGCTTGTCCAGCCTGCAGCTCCTGCATCGTGTATGTTTACCTGAGTTACAGTGGACTACGCTCCATGTAGAGACACCTGTCCCAGACTTAAAAGACATACTGCATTTCCTGATTCTTGGTTTTGCGGGGATAGCAGAGCACGTTCCTCCAGGGTTTCTGTGCTGCACTGATGAGTGCTGTTGTACAAGCTGTACCAAATGCTGCGCAGTCCCGACGTGCTGGCAGAGGGGACAGAAGGAGCTGTGTCAGCTTGTGCCTTCACTGGCTGGGTCACTGTTTTGCCTGTTTGCATGCTGGTGAAGGAGCTGGTAAAGTGGCCTGCCTGCCAAGGCCCCCTCTGTAGAAGAAGAACTTGCAGTCTTCTCTCCTTCAGGGAACTGGCTTCCCAGCTTTTCACTTGGATGGCAGACTCACTGTCGCGCTAGGCTGTTACCCAGAAGGAAAATGTTGGTGTAATTGCAGGGTGCTCTCACCTTCTGGTTTCTACATCCTGCTGTGGTGCAGGTGAGCTTCTCTCTTGCACTCTTACAGTAACTGATACGTGTGCTGGGTCACAGCGATGCTCTGCTTTCTTCTGCTGGGTACTCTTCTTCTAAAAAGCATACTCTCCGGTTCCCCTCTGAATTTAGATCACCTTCACTTGGCTTTCAAGACCCCAAATGCAGAGATTTTAGCTCTCTGTGCTGATGTCTCTGGACTAGGAACTGGGCAACCTGCTGAGCAATCTCCTCCCATCAGTGAAATGGTGATGGTGGTGTCCTGCTTTTTGTGCCTGCATGAGAGGAACCTCTCATGAGTGCCAGGTGTTGTTACTGCCCTCTGCTTTGATTAAGCCCTAAATGCAAATTGCAAACATATTGCTGTAATTAGGGATATCTGCATTTGCACCCATTGCCATCATGGTGATTCTATATGCAGAATGCTTTGGAAACTTGGAGTTAGAAGCACTGATGATCTCCTTTACTCTGAACAGAAGTGCAGGATTTCTACCCCCTTGCATGAAATAGAAAATAATGTTTTTACTATATTAACTTATTTTTGCCCTGACCGTCTCATTAGCTCATTATTAGACTGCTGGAAGGCACAAAAGAATTAGGTTTTTCGAGGCCATTTCTCCTTGTCTCAGCTGCCATCCTTTCCCTTCCTCTGGCTCACAGCAGGCTTTATATTAAATATACTTAATAGAGCTCCTTCATCATAAGCTGCATTAAAACTAAATTGGAGAGTAGAGGGTGTTCTTACAGGAGATATTACAGTTTAGCACTCGCAGTCCGTTTCCTGCTGCAGGTTCGGGTTATTTGAGTGTCGTTCTTCTCGTTCTGGGGTTTTCAAGCACATTTGTTAAATGATCTGGCTTGGCATGAATTGCTCTGTGAAATGAATGCCGAGGTTGTGCCATTCGGTACGGCACGAGGCAGTGTTTCTGCTGTCCTGGCATTGCCGCTTGCATCCCCCAGCTGCTGTCGGTCTTTGACTCTCTCAGAAGTAAAGCGACCCATGCTGAGGGACTCGGCCCGGGAGGAGATACTTGTCAGGACTTGCTACCCCTCCAGCCAGTGCAAGGCTGGTTTTACTCTAAGCAAAGCATGTGCTTGGGGCTATTGCCACCCACAGCACATGCCTGCTTCCTCTGGGAAGCTTTTCTTTTTGTGGATTCCCAGTGGGAAAGCAACAGATGCAGAATCTGAACTGCCCGCTGCTTAGTGCAGGCCAGGGAACTTCATCCCCATATCCTTGTAGTAAGCCTGGGAACATGTGTTTGTCTCAAGCACAGCATCAGAGAAACATCTGGTCTTGTCCCAGAGAACATAAGAAGCTCTGTGGTTTGCATGATCACCCTCTGCTCCTCCTTCAGTCTGTGCTTGTTGCTTTTTCAAATTTGTGATTTTTTTTTTTTTTTTTTTTTAGTGGTGGAAGAAGGACCAAGGTGAAGCTGGGCTGACAGTGTGGGGAGGAATTTGGGATGCTGTAGTAGTTGCAGAGCACAGGGGAGCCGTTGGGCTCTGTGAGCTGGAAGGCTTGAACCCCCCCGTGTTTGAGTGGGGTCAAGGTAGCTCAGAGGGAGCGTCTGGGCCGAGCTTGGTGGGGAGCTCCTTGGTGCTGATTGTGCTCTCTTGCTGTAAAAACCTAGGCTTAAGGTGTTGTGTCTCCATCTCCAACAGGTTTGGAAGAGGTCTGGTGCGTGGTTCTACAAAGGGCTGCCCAAGTACATCACGCCTTTGAAGAGCAGCAGCAAATCCAGTGAGATGCCCTCGCAGCCTTGGCAAAGTGAGCCAGCTGTGCCGGAGGTGGAGAGTGTCAGGACCAGCCGATCCTTCACCTGGGCCAGGGGAAAAGGTTGATTGTCTGCTCCTTGTCCAGGAAACAGGCGGGGAGAGGGGGAGGATTAGCAGGATTCTACTAATAGGGGAGGCTCTCTGTTAGAGGTAGGAGATAGCCAACAGGATGTGGTGTGTTTCCCGTGTGAGCAGTCGTGGTTTTTGTTGGCTGTGGTATGTTTTTCACATTTCACTGTTACTTAAGTGCTCGTTGGTGGCCCAGACTAGCTCCTGTCCTCCTGGAGTCCCTGTCCTTCAATCCGCCCTTGCTTTCCTCCATTCTTTGCAGCCCTCGCTGTTTTGCTGGGACTGCCAAAGAGGGATGAGCCGCGAAGCAGACGCTTGAAGCAGACTGCAGCTCAAATTGCTGCTCCTGCTGAACTACATAGGATGGTGCCAGTGATGGACATAGTTGTGCAGCCAGGGCTGACAAAAGGCTGGTCTCGTTCCTCCCTCCTTGGGGCTGCTTGCTTCTTGCTTCTGCTACTCCACAGAGCACCACTGGGCAGATACCTCAAGTTGCTTTGAGCTGGGTTAGAAATTACACCCCCAGCATCTCCCTGGGGTCTTCCTGAAGCCTGGAGCAAGTGGGCAGACATGGTCTTCTACAGTCAGTGGGCTGGAGCGAGCTGATGCTGTCTGTGTCCTTTTGTGCCTGAACCCCTGAGCAGGTGAGACTGGTAAACAGTGAAGTTTCTTCCCCAGGCCTTGGGAAGGAGGCTGAGGTTTGCAGCATGGAGAGCTCAGGGCTGAGTTGTTCTTTAAATGTGTCTCGGAGAAGCTGTTGATTAACTTAGCCCTGTGCAGGGCTGGGGCCAGAGCACTTACAAGCCTGAAGATTTATTAGCTTCAGCACTCGCATCTCTGTTCTTTGAGGTAGACCTTGATTGAAGTAGACCGTTGCATCACATGTGGCATCTTGGATCGCTGCCGTGTCAGATCCCATTCACAGCGCTGCCTTGTAGGGCTCTCCCCGCCCCCACCCCCCCCTTCCATCTGCCCACCCTGTCGTTGCTCGTATGCCCACTGCAGTGCTGTGCCTAGAGCCAGCTGGGGGGAAACAGCAGCTCAGCCTTGAGGAGCTGAGCACTCAGGGTCAATAACACAGCAGCGGAGGGAGGGATGCTGCAGAATTAAAGCTGCTGCCAGTCTGCTTTGATTTCTCTTCATTTCTTTCTGGTGTGGATTAGCAGAACTGTCTGGCCTCTCTCCCCTTCTGTCTTTTGCTGTTAGATCCCCTCAATTGGAGAAGACCTCTTCAGCGTACCAGCAGCATACACTCTTCCACATCAAGATAAATTTTATCAGTGGTGCAGGGGGAAATAACCTTTCAATAAAGAGGACTCAGGAGAGTTGGGTTTACAAACCTTCTCCTCAGGCCCCAGCTAGGAAAGCACTCCCAGCCCTACTGTAACTTTTGTAATTAAAGACAAATTAGATCAACGATAGATGGTTGTGCTTCCCTCCAGGAGACACTTGGAAGGAGTTGTCTTAGCAAATGAACTGATCGATGAGGTATTTTTCTGTTCACATGATACAGCAAAACATTATGAGTCAAAGATGTTGAGCCCAGGCCTGGCCTGCTTTTTAGTTCAGTTTTTTAGTTGAGTTTTGTTTTGGGGGAAGGCCTCCCCCTAAATACTGGCAGGAGCAGCAAAGGAGCAGGTGGAGGACAGCAAAGTGGCCTTTGGTAAGCTTTGATGTGGGTGGTGAGCTGCCTTTCTCCCTGTGCTCTGATTTTTGGCTGGCTGCCGTTCTACGGGTTGGACAATATTAATTTATGGTTTTATTTTCTGGTGCTTTCTTTCCTTGTTGCTCTTCTCTGTTAGGCTGCCTGTCCTCTGGATGGCTTTCAATGGGCACTGCGGGCTGTAATTCATCTCTGAAGCTGGGAGCTTGTACCTCTTGCCCCTCCATTTAACTCTTTTTCACCTGCCAGTGTTGGGATTTCTGCTGTTTGTCATCCGAAACCTCTGCAACGTGCAGGGCAGCTGCCTTCCCCTGTGGAGATGATGTAGCTGTGATATTGCTGGCGTGAATCTGCGGCTGGCTCTGGACTGAGCTTTACAAGGCTGTGGCTGACAAGGCAGCCTGCCTTACCTCTGCCTGGCTGATAGCGTTTGTCAGCTCGCACCTTGTATGCCCTCATCTGAACACGTCCTTTCGGCACTGAGTAAAGCCCTGTTGCTTGTTTGGCAGGATGTTCTCAAGAACGAGCTCTGGCATTTAACATGCCTGACTCTGACAGGCTGCTCTCGGTGGGGTTTCCATTATCTTGGCCAGCCATGTCTAACCCCACCGCTCGCCTCCCAAGGTGCTGAATCATAGAATCATAGAATTGTTTAGGTTGGAAAAGACCTTTAAGATCATCCAAGGTGCCGTTTCTCAGCTATTAAGGGATTCGAGTCAAGTGGGACCAGCACAGGCACAGCCATGTCCCAGCACAGCCCCTGGAGAGCCTGGGAGAGAAGAGCCGCGGTTGTCCTTTTGACATCCTCCATGCCAAGAGCTGCATTTCAGCAGGGATGGGGCAAACCTCAAGTGTCCCTTTCCACCCCCACCCCCACCCCCCCCCCCAAAAGGAGGGGATCAGTGCCAGGCCCTGGGCACTGGCTGCTCTGGGAGGGTGGGAAGGCAGCGGGACCGAGGGACTGCAGGAATGTGCCTCTTGGAAGAAATGCTAAACCCACCAGGAAGAAGTTTTATTTTTACACACCCATTATTTCTCTCATGCTCGCTGACACTGGGATTTGTCGTTGCCTTTAGGTTTTCTGTAATAAACAAGCAGTTGCCATGGGAACCCTGCTATTAGTTAAGGCACAAATGTATTGTCATGGGGAGAATAGCAGTAATATTTCTTGTGCTGGGGAGCAGCTCTGTTCCATGTGGTGGAATGTGGGTGGGTTTCTGTACTGGGTCAGGCGGGACAGGGCCGTCAGGGGGTGGGGAGCGATAAGCAGCAGGACTTTCCTTCCTCTGAACTCTGAGTTCTGCAGAAAAAAAATGTGAAGCAACTGGGTGGAAAAAGGAAGTGTGATTCCTGAGGTATTGCACTGTTTGGCATGAGGGCTGCCTGCTTCTCTGCTTGGTCTCTGGCAGTTTCTCCCGTCAGAGGCACAGGAGCAGCGGCTGGGCAGGGGGATGCAGCGGGTTCATCGGGTGTCTGTGTGCTGGAGGCCAAATGCCCAAGCGATGGAGCAGAGAGGAGCGTGCTGGGGCAGGTCAAGGGCTTTGCAGGCCACCGAGGAGTCATCCAACTTCTCTGCAAGTTTGGGCAGCACTGAAGCTGCACGTGTGCTGCTTTGGAAGGGGAGAGCAGATGGGTCCGGTCCCTTCCTCCTGCTGGGAGATGTCCCTGTAGCTGGGGGCGGCACTGGGTGGGATCTAGCGTGGGAACTGCACTCGGTGACACGCTTGGGTTGTAATAAAACTCTTCATCTCCGACCCTATCACCTGCAGTGACCGGGAGCTGTCAGCCTCCCCACTCCCCGGAGGTCAAGTTTGCAGAGGCTGGTAATACAGGTGCTGCAGGGGAGCTGTGTGCTCAGGGGCTTGTGCTCAGCCTGCTCATCCAGCGCATCTTGGCTGTGCTGGGCGTGTGCGGCTGTTCAGAGCTGTTGCTGCAGGGTGCCCATGTGGGTTTTTTTGTATTTTTGGCAGCTGCAAGAAGTGCCGAGCTTTGGGCGTGCAGGGACTGAGCTCTGCCCTGCGATGGGCAGCGGGAGGGAGCGTGGCTGGCTCTTCCCATCGCAGGCAAGCCTGCGCCAAATGAATGCATTTAATATTGGAGCTCAACCCCAGCCAAGCGCTCCTTTCCCCTAGGCCTCGGCACAGCCTCCCCACATCCTCTGCTGCTGGGGTTAAGTGCACCCTGGCAGCCCTCCACAGTTCCCTGCGGCTCTCCCTGCCACGAGGCTCCAGTACCTCTGGCTCGGAGGTTGAACCACGTGTCGGAGGGATTGTGGGCTCCGGCAGCAGCCGCGGGAGTTCAGGCCCTCGATGAGTGACCCATTCCCTGTGAGAATACTGCTTTTCTTGCAAGTTTTATCTTGGCATGTTTTTTTTAATGAGCTTTTTTTCCAGTCAGCTGGAGATGGAGAGGGATAAATCTGTTACATTCTCTGAAAGTACAACCGTCCAACGACTCTTATTGATATATCAGCAACTGCTGGAACACCAGATTTACAACTTCTGGGCTCTGTAAAGTGCCAGCAGAAGGTCTGGGAGCTTTGGGAGAAAAATTACCTTAAAGGGAAACATTGGTGCAGTGGGTAAAATACACTCTTCTCGGCAGCAGAGGAAATGAGAACAGACAGGGCTGCTCCTGCAGTGCGAGTGCCTTCGTGTCATTAATATTTTCCTCCTCTTGTGCTGATCCTCTCTGAACTGGTGAATGGCAGAAGGGAAGGCAGCTAAAGTCACCTCCACTGACTCACTGGGGCCTTCTGCAAATAAATCCTGAGTTCCAACATTTTTAAAGGATTCATGGAGGAAGGAGCTGGTTTAAAGCAATGGATTTTATGAATCCAGGAGGCCAAAAAAGGATGATGACCAACTGGGACAGGAGTGCATTTGCTGAGGGAACTGGGCAATGGGACAGTCAGAACGATTCTCACAGCTGAGATTTGGATTTTGTAGCAAAGAGCCTGGGATGTATGGGTTGTTATTAACAGTATTTATATATAGTCCCCCACCTCTCCCAGGGAGCTTTGGGGAAGTAGTGAAGCTGGCTTTAAGACAGCAAAACCCAAAGCCAAACCTTTGCTTTGAGAACTCTTAGTCAGAAGTGCAGCTCCCCTGCTTGTAACGGGGCTTCGTGCTCTGCCCAGCTCAGCTCCACAGCCCCTTTCCCCGCAGGTGAGCGGTCCCATTTCTGACGGTGCTGGGAGGGGAAGGCTGCGGGCGCAGGAGGAGCCGGTGCCCGGGGGAAAAGCTGCGTGGGCAGCGAGGAGGGGGCCTGGGAGCCTGCCCTCTGCGCAGCGCTTCCCAGCGGCACAGCATGCATGGGGAGCTGCCTGCCAGGGCAACTTAATGCTTTGCAATAACACTAGCAGCCAGCTTTAATATCCTCAGAGATATTAACTCCATAAAAGCGCTATTTTAGGTATTAATTTTTTTTTTAATAAAATATTTTGTGTAGTACAAATCGCTGCCTGAGTACAGGAGTGTCTGCAGCGGTCTTTGGCAGAAATGTTTGACAGCTTGTGCTCGCCTTTGCAAGGGGAGGGGTACCTGTCCTCCTGCTCAGGGTGGTGTTAAAGGGTTTGTAGCTCTGCGAACCACGGGTAGTGAATTTTAGTGCTGATGTAGAGAAATGAACTGAGAGCTCTCTTTGCTACCCCACGTTTGCCACCTTGTACCACTGCACCCGCGTCCCTCCTGCGTCCGGCAGCACCGTGAGGCTGGGCGCAACAAGGGACGGTGAGGGGGCAAAGAGGTTTGTTCAGGAGTAGAACAGGGAACTCATTTCTCATATAAATGTGAGCTTATAAGTACATACTGACAAATATAAAGAAATAGTTAGGGCTTCCTTTTTTCTACAGTAGAGGCTGTAGGTTGCAGTGTTGCCTACTCTATGTCCGACATGAGCTGATATTGTACTTTCCACCAGGAATTGTGACCTGCTCTTTGAAATGGCTTCTGAACTGCCAGGAGAGCTGTTGGTCAGATGGAGAAATGCTCAAGGTGCAATCCCTCAAACAAAAGACAGCTGTTTTCCTGTTACCTTCCTCCTCAGCCCCATCATTTCTGTTCTGAGATCAGAAGGTTACAAAAACCCAGGAGATGGAAAAACACCTTTCTCATTTTACCCAGAGCAGCTGGCAGTCGAGTTACCTTTTACACTGGTATAAACAGGAGAGGTACTGGCATAATTGCATGGAAAAGTGGAAACAACCTGCCAATTTGGGAAGTCGTGTCTGGCAAAATGAGGCTCCTTCAGCTCTTGTGGAAACTATGGAGGGTGGAAAGCAGCAGGATTAGGGCCAGGATTCAGAGTGGGGGAAAGAAGGAAAAAAAAAAGCAGCCTTGAAATGGGGAAAAAAAATCTCCTTAAGGAAGAGGAGTGACCCTTGCCTTTTAAGCCTTGGGGGCATAGGAATAATATATTTCTGGGCAGCGTACTGATAGGGGTGAGTCTCTGCTGAATGGATGATGAGCTAATAAGGCTGGTTCTTCGTGTAATCGCTGCAGGGATTTTTTATTTGATGTGCTCAGTATTTATCTGGTGTTTTCCTCATAGATCCCGGAGCCTCCGCAGAGGCCTGGCTGCACTTGAAACGTGGCTTGGAGGAAGCCAGCCCCTCTCCCAACATTGCTCAAATGTGGATGCTCTTATGGTGGAGCCAGGACCCCTCCACCTGCAGCTGAGCAGGAACCAGCCTGGCACCCAGCCCAGCCCTGCGCGTGTTGCTCCCGCATGGGAGATGGCAAACGGCAGGAGGAGGGGGCTTGCTGGTGTGCCGGTACAGGGATCAGCGGGAGCAGAGCCCGGCTCCCAGGCCAGCCACGCCGCGGGGACTCTCGGCTTTGCGGCAGGGAGCTTTGGGCAGCAAAGCGCAGCACAGGAGCGGTGTGGTCCCCGTAGTCCCAGCCAGGTTTAGGAGAGATGCGCTGGTGGTGTGTGCATCTGCTTCAGGTGCTGGCACCACTGGAGTGTGTGCGGCGGAGTTATAAATCATCTGTAAAAAGTAAAAGTGCATTGTGTTTAGGAGAAAGAGTGAACAGCTGTGGGGGAACTGCAGGTGGGGCTCCTTTTGGAGAAGGAGAACGTGATCAGCAAGTCAGCATTTGTTCGTGTTTTATTTGGATCCATCTGGCACACTCTTTGGTAAGTGTTACAAAAATTATGAATAACTGTCTGTCTCCTCTCCCCCCACCGCCGATCTTTTCTGCAGTGGTTTCTAGCGACAGTGAGAGCGACTCGGAGTTCAATTCCTCCAGCCTGGATGACAAACCTTTACCTGCGGGGTCAAAAGGCTCACAAGGCAGAAAGTACCGAGCAGGACTTGGTAAGGAGTTGCTGTTCCTTGTGGCTGGAGGGTGGGAAGTATGAAGTGCTTGAACATTTAGCTCTTGGTACTGTGGGGTTTGGCTCAGCCGCTTGCCTGCCCTACACGGGTGCAGCCCATGAGCTTTAGCTGTGCCAGGTGAAGATCTGGCCCTTTCTCACTGGAATAGTGTCAATGGGTCAAACTGGTGGTGGGTCGCTCCGTTGCCTGCAGCCTTGCAGGGTCTGCCCTTGCAGCTGGGAGCTGCTCCCGGCCTCCTGGCAGCACGTCTCCGGCCAGCTCCTCACTCCTGACTTTATAGCACTGGAATCACCGGTACCGTTTTAGGAGTGGAGCATGGGAACTGGGTTTTGACCTGCTCCTGAGGGTGCCTGCCTGGGAGCAGGGAGGCTGCTGCTCTCTCAGGACCTGGCCCAGCATCTGCACCCACTTCTCCCTCCTACTGCAGCATCTCTGTGTTGTGTCCCTGCAGCACGCATCGGGGAACCCAGCCAGGCCACGGGCAGGGCGCTGGGGAGCACCCACTCCCCTGCCCTTTCAGGGAGCCGCAGCAGCCTGGGCAGCGAGCAGGGGGCTGCCCTCAGTGCCACAGAGAGCTGCCAGGACGACCAGCCAGCGGACGGGCATGACAGCGATGTGGGCGGCAGAGTCCCTGGTAAGCTGAACCTCCTGTCTGGGCAGATCCATGCTTTTGGGGCTGACTTCCCTTGAAGCACAGCTTTCTCAGACACACACCTGGCAAAGCTGCAGCCCAGGGTCACCTGTCCCTGCCGCTTTTCTCATGGCAGATGCTGTCACAGCATTACAGCTTGCTCCTTCCCTCTTCCCTGCGTGCAGAATCTATTCTGCAACATGAGTAATTGTCTGGGGTGGGAGCTGTCTACGCCCACCTCCAAGAGAAGCCAAGGCCTGGGTCTGTCCCCCTGCAAAGGCCCGGAGCTCCTGTCTGCCCTGCTGCAGAGGCAGCAGAACAGATTGAGCTTTTACTGAAGCAAAGCAGAAGTCCAGCAGCTTTATGAGACTGAATAAAAAATTTTCCTAATGTTAGATGGCTCTTAAAGCCAAGCACAGCTCTTCCCAGAACTCTGCAGTGGAAAAAAAAAAAAAAAAAAAAGACACTTTTTCCCCCTCAACAACCTTGGAACAATTAAGTGACTGTGAGAGCAGAGGCTGCTATCACATCTGATCTGGAGCAGCTGAAAGAGATGCAAATGTGTTCTCTCTGCAGTTCTCGCTAATCTATTCAATAACCCCTTAAGTTATCGTTTAGCACCACTCCCTCCAGAGCGTTCCTGCCGCCCTGTGAACTGCCACTCCTTTTGTTCCTGAGCCTGTTTTGTGCTGTGCATGTTGAGGCGTAAATTGGATTAGAGAGAGCAGGTTTATCCTTTAGTGCAATATAGAGTCATAGTCCCCCTCCCCACGCTTCCTGCTAGAAATAGCCAGCATAAAATTGTTTCTCTGCTCTTCCCTCCCTTCCCAAGTTTCAGGGATTTGCAGTTTTCTTTCATTTTAGTTTTCACAAAGCAAATCAGATGACTGATACTCTTGCTCTGTCCGTCCACTCTCTGGATTATAGTGCTGTCCCAGACTGGGCCGTTTATTTTAAGCCCCTGCGGCATTAGAGATGGCTGATTCCCGTTGCATGTTGGCTCTGCTGCCTACCGGGGCGGAGCAGCAGGTTGCTCGGCAGGATTGAAGCGGGTGGTGGTGGATAGTGGGGATGACCCCTTGGGTGCTTTTTCTGCTGGCGCTACGTGGCCATGATGAAGTCTGGATGGATGCACACCTGGATGGTGTGTTTGTATAGTGCTTAGCAGTTCAGAGCTTTCCTGCCAGCTGTTCCAACTGACTGCTGCCTTGCCGTGACAGTGCAAACAATATCTCAGAGGCAGAAAATGCCTTTTCCTGCTAAAAAACTCATATGCAAAGCTTGGCACAAGGGGTCAACGCTTTCCAGTGAGAGCTCTCCTTGCTAGGCAGGGGAGAGCTGAAAATGACAGGCAGCATGGACATATATTTAAAAACCTGAAAACTATAGTAATCTCATGAGCCCAGTTAAAATAGTCCCTGAGATGTAGAGAGGATCCTGCTAAAGAAAAGGTTAAGCCAGGTCGGCTGACTAGAGAATATCTGTAAAGATCTTTATTATGTCTGGGGTCATTTATTTCCCAGTCTTCCTGCTGAAGGGACTGCTTTGTTCAGACATGGTGCTTGCAGCAGCGAGTGTGGTAGGAGGGTTCTGCAGCCCCCAGAGTTGGGCAGGGGAGACAGCGGCGAGTATTTCTGCTCGCTTGTGCTGGGGGGGAATGAAGCTGGTGGTGGTTTCAGTCAGCAGGCACAGGCTTGGGAACTGATGGAGGGTGGCAGCGGGCAGGGTTCTCTTGTCGTGTCAGAGAACCAGTCGCCAGCCAGGCACCCTCCCGGGCCCGGGAGCTGCTGCGGGCTTGCAGGGAGTTAGGTGGCGCTTACAGCTACGGCTCTGCGGCCACAGAAGGTGGCAGGATGGGCTACAGAGCGGCTGGCCTGTCTTCAAGCCTGTCCTGTGCTGGCATTAGACCTCGCTCTCCTTTCCGCAACGTGGGTGCTGGCGAGGGCTGGTGCGGTAGCGTTTGAGACTCTACCAAAGGTCTCTGCGAGGAGGCAAAGCTGGAACCTGAAGGTGTTGTGGGAGGCACATGATGTGCCCCTGTCGTGTTTGCCATGGCTGTATGCTCTGCCCCACAGCGGGGGTCATCTTCAGCACTTCAAGGTGGGGAGGAGAGGGAGAGGGACTTTGTTTTCCCTCCAATGTGTTTGGGATGTGGCCTTGCCTCCATGCAGCGAGTGAGCAGCAGGGGTGAGCGTGGTCGGCGTTCGTTTACTCCGAGAGCACTTAACGTGCCCAGCTGGAGAGACGCTGCCACTATGTGATCTGCGCAGCAAACTATTGGCAATCACAATCCATTACGCATGAATTCAGTAATCAGCATTATGCAGCAATACGACTCACATGGCCTCGTTCTGTGCAGCTCCATAGCCGGTGGTTTGAGCAGATCAGGCATCCAGGAGGCTGCAAGACTGAATGTCCCCATGCTTTGCCAGCAGCCTGGCAAGAGCAGAAGATGGAGAAGAGCAAAACCAGCCCTGTAGTCCCCTAGGAAGTCTCCTGCTCCGCAGAGGGGTTCATGTGCTCTGGGGTGCCGGGGGTCTGGGGCATGCAAATGGTGGGAGCCTCAGGACAAGTGGCAGTGCCTCTCTCCCTCTTTATTTAGATCAGAGGATGCTCCTGCTGTTCATCTCTTTAGAGAGCAGTGAAGGTGACGGGTGCTGTATGTCAAGACTGGCAAAACTCTTCACTGCATCTCCCTGCCTGTGGGACAGTCAGACCCAAAAGCTCAGGCCCAAAAGCAGAGCAAGGGGCAAAGATCCTTTCTCATTTAAATTGCTGATCCTCAGTTGCAGACTGAGGACATGAAAGGGAGATTTTGCTATAGCTTTTCTGAAAGGCTCTGCAACTTTGTAACACTGTGTTGGGAGCAATTTTTGCTTCATATTAGCACCTCAGGTGTTGTTGCACTGGTGACTTTCTTTTCGCTTCTTTTTCTCACCTCTGCTCTAATTCTGCGCTCAAGTGCGACTTTGCAGAACACTTTAGCATCCTTAAATCCCAGGCCGCAGCCAGAACAGGGAATTAGGGAGTGGTACTGCAAATGCAGCTGCTTTCATAGTCCTTAGCTCTTTAAGCCTGAAGGCCAAGACAACAGCATGGTCGTGCGGCCAAGGGAAAAACAAGGAGCTATTAGGAAGAGTTTGTAGGTTTCCAGCGTGTTGCTCCAGCTCCGGCTGGGGTTTGGTGAGGCAGATAATGAAGCCTGGAGTTTGTCATAAAATGACTCATTGTCAGAGCTGCATTGGGATTTAGGCAACCTCAGCCCATGAGCCAAAGTTGCAGAAGAGAGTGGTGAGTTGAGAGGCTGCCAATTTTTTTTTTTTTTTTAACCACCTGCTTTCAAACTCTTTCAAAAGCATCATTTTCTGAGGGTCTGACGTTTCTTCTTCTTTGGAAGCTCCAGTTCCTGGAGGTGCCCACTTTGATGTGATAGCTGTTAAGAAGGTCATGCGCTTTTTTTCCTGGAGAATGTTTTATCCTAAAGAGAATGAAATTTGCACACAGGAAAGAAGCACAATCTTTCTTTTTCCCCTTGTCCCCAGCTAGAGAGGGGACTCGCCTTGTTCTGGCTGTACAGCTGGTATGTTAAGAGGTGCCTCAGTTAAAAAAGAGCAAAATCCTCCCTATTGTTAATTATGACATTTTTATTAAAGAAATGGAATATTAAACAGAATTAAACAAATCATCAATATCTTACAGTGGTTTTCATTAGCCCATGGAGAGCTTTTAATGGAGATAGCATCTTTGAGCTTGGACCTGGCTGCTGCAGAGATAAACTAAGAGCAAAAGACATTGCTCCTCAGATCCGCAGCAAGTTCTGCTTTGATGGGTCCCAGTTAATGGGGTCCTCACTGTCTTCTGAGGAGCTTGTCTGAGGAACGGGTTAATCCTGTTTGGTATTCTGTGGGTCACCTGGACAGCTTGCTGGTAGGGAGCGGTGAGTGAGCTTGGCATGGGCAGTGGGGCTGGAGAAGGCTCTAATTTGTGCTTAAAAGAGGAGGTTTGAGAAACAGCCACAAGACAAGCTAATGAGTGAGTAGCATACGTCTGAGTGCAAATCACAGTCTCCCCATCTCTGCTTGTTTGCCAATGTGTTGTCTAAATCATTAATACTTAAAGAGTGGTACAGCAGCTGGCAGTTAAACAGAGCCACATTAAATGGTGGTGTTACTGAGTCTGGGAGCTGAGATGATGACGGCAGCACCTGGTGTGGGGTATAAGAAATGTTGTGGTCTGCAATTGCAGGGTGAGACTGGCTGGAAGGACCCCCAGAGTTCAGCACGTCCAGCCTGGACCCTCCTTCTCCCAGGGTGCTGAAGCTGTAGCTTCTGGGTGCCTGCCTTTGGCTGCTTGCTTTGTAGCTGTTGTGCTGGGAGAGGCTGAGCAGAGCTGAGAAAAAGGCCTGGAGCTGAGAGAGATGGGCAGGAAATGCTGCTTCCAGCTTTCTTAATTTGGGGAGATTTATTCCCTGTCTTTCAGGAATTGACTGGATTTAGAAATGAGGTGGTGTCACTCTCGCCGTGGCTCAGTGCCTCCCTGGCTGGGGTAGGCATCAACTTTTGCTCATAAATATGCAAGCTGTTAATACATGAGACAGGCAGAGCCATTCTGCATTATTTTCATGGCAGGAAATTCTCAGGGCGTCTTTGAAGTTAAAGCATTAACTTCTTTTTTTTCTTCCCTTCTGTTTCTCAGATGTCTGTTTTGCTCCCTCAGGGGCGATGAGGAGGTAACATTTTGCTTCAGTGGGTCTAACTACTCCATTCTATGTAGGAAAAAAAAATTGTCCTAAGAGTAATTAGGCTCCGAATGGGATAGTAATTTCTTTAATGACTTTCTTCATGGCAGTCTTTGGGGAGGTGGCTTTTATTTTCCTGTGCTTGGTAAGAAAATTGCTTAAATGTTTTCAGACCGCTTGTTCCCTCGTCCATGTGAGCTACAGCCAAACGGCATAGTCTTCCAGGGCTGGCTTTGCAGTGGAGTGAAATAAGTGGGCAACCACATGAGGGAGCTGTGCTCGCAACCCCTGCTCTTCCTCACTCTGCCTTCGGCCTCTGCCTGCACTGAGGGCACAGGATAGGAAGGAAGGGGAGGGTCGGACATGGAGGATAGACCTAGCCTCTCCCTCCTGCACTGGCTGCCTCATCAGCCTTTGGGCACCGCTGTTTGCCGCCCCTTGCTCAAAGCTTGCTGCCACTGCCACGGGATGGAGTTTTCCTGCTTCCAAGGAGGATGAGTTGTCCCTCTTCCACAAAGTGAAAAAATTGAATTGTGCCTTCATGGCTGAGAAGCTTTGAGCCATCTCTGCCTCCTTGTATTGGTACTGCAGAGCACCAAATGGTCCTGCTGTATTTATAAATAAAATGTGTCTTTGGGTAGTGACAGCATTAGGAAATGATTCAAGGTTTGCATTCTAGATACGATGCATTTGTAAATATGAACCTCAGAAGAAGCATATGCCCCCCTTCTATGTTTTAAGGAATTAAAATATTTTCGTCTTCAAGTGGTAGAACCAAAACATTTTGAGCTCTATTGAGTCCACCTTGAAGTTAAGTGAATAAAGGCTCGAGTACCTAAAAAAATAAATTACTTCCACTATTTCTGTAACTCTTTATGGAGTTTTAAATTGAAGACTTTTCCCCTGAAAATAGAGGCATGACAAAGACTCATTCTCTTGCCTCTTTCACTCAATATATCTGGAAACAAGTCTGCTGCTGAAGATGAAACTCCTATTTTTGTGCCTTCTTTCACATTGCAGAGGTCTGTGCTTTGGTCTTTGATCAAACAGCCTGTCTGGCCTCCTGCCCCCATGTCCTTAGACTTATTCTCTGCCTTTTGCCATACGTTTACTCCTTGTGCTCCCAACTTTCTATTCAGCATTTTGCACAAAGCAGTGAGGGCAATAGTTGGTGTAATCTTTCAAAACAAAGCATGAAGGAAAGAGCATGGGAAGTCAGTAATATAGAAGTTAAAAGTCTGGAGTCTTTGTAAACACATTGAGAGGTTTTACGGCCTGGGAGGTTACCTTTCAGCTGGGATGTCGGCCAGTAGCTGGTGGGAGGAATTTGCAGCACTCCCTGCGCCTTGAACAGCAGTGACTGAAAACATCCTCTGTCCTTTTTTCAGCCATCAACGTAGTTTGTGCCCCCTTCAGAGAAGGGGGGGAGAAGTTAGTACTGACCTTGGAGCTGCCTTAGAGCTCTCGGCATTGCCAGCCCTGCATTTCACCCCGTGCGCCGGAAGCAGCGTGTCCCAGCAGACCCTGAGTTTCGCCAGGGGCTGCTGAAGTGATTAGCTCAGGTTCGTTTAGTTGACGTGAGCCAGAGTGCCTTCTGCAGCAGAGCACTGCTGTCCTGCGCCCATCCCCGGCCACAGGCAAGGGCTTGGGTTCTGCTGTGGCTGCTGTCCACGGCCCAGGCACACGGAGGGCAGGAGGCTCACGTGGAGGACCTGCTCTGTGGCACATGGATGCTGTCACCTAGCTTGGGAACCTCTGAGAGCTGAGCCTTGGCTTTCTGTCCAACTTGGCCCTTTGAGGGACGCGTGTACCGGAGGACCAGTTCTAGCAGTACAACTCCTCCTTTCTCCTTCTTTCCCCATTTCTTTCCCCTGTCTTTCTTTAATAAAGTTTAATGGGCCCTGACTGCTGACAGAGTGTGGAGTAATGATGCACAGACGTTCTCTTCATTATTATTTTTAGAAAGCTCTTAAAATGGCACTGAGTATGTAAAAGCAACATAAAGTAACTTTGTCAAGTCTCTCCCCTTCACTTCTTTCCAAACAAAACTTTTGTCTTTGTATGTTTTGAAGGCAAACGGTACGTCCACACCAGAACACGATGCTGATGAAGGTGAAGATGGAGCTGCTTTGCCTGGATCCAGCGTTCACCCCTTGCCCGCTCCTGTAGACCTCATTCCAGACACCAGCGGCTGCCAGTGTTGACTTTACGATGCCAGCTCTTGCACAGGCATTAGCAACACGATGGCACCTGGGAAAACGCCTGCCTGTCCTCCCTGCCTCACTGGTTTGCTTTGGTCTGGTTTCCCCTTCCGCTGACTGACATGCACTTTGGGGTGCTGCTCAGAGAGCAGTGCTGTGCCGTGCGGTTGCTGCCATAGGGTCCAGACCCGTGTTTGTTGAAAGGGGCATGCAGAGTGCTCGCTGGAGCCGCAGAAACGTCTGCCGCCTCCGCTGTTCCTGGTTTGCCAAGGCCAGCCCTGGGTTCATCTCCTGGCTTCGCAGTCCTGACTTTGCAGTCTTCAGGAGAAAGGGAAATTCACCCCTATGTCCCTGAAATGGGGTGTGAGGAGACCGCAGCCCTTCTACTGCTTCTCAGCCCAGGGGTGAATTTCCCTCTGTGAACCAGAAGGGTGAGACCGGGACTCCGATTTGCACTTGACTCCCATGGGCCTAGGGTGTCACCCCTTGTGTTTCTTGTCATCGTTGCTCTGGTTTGAGTCAGTATGAGTTTGGTGGGGGCATGCTGAATCAGCTGGTGAAGCTGTGCTCCCATTCACTTCCACTGAGGTCGGTCTCTGTGATAGGCCTGTCTGCTCAGGGAGACACTTGAGTTAGTAAAGAAACATTTGAGGGAGTTGTTATGAATTTTGTGGTCCTGTGTGTCCTGTGGTGAGGGTGATGCTTTGGCAGGGGGGTTGTGGCAGCGTGCGTATGCTGCAGCTCCTGATGGGAGAACACCCACTACCCCACGGCCCAGCTGGCTGCCTTTGCGCACCCAAATTGGATAAAAGCTTTCAAATTACGTTATCTTGTTAAGCTCTGCAGATTCTCCTCCCACATGCATACCTTGTCATCTCTTGCATGAGCGGGGGCCTTTGTTTTACCTTTTTTCCTGCAAGTCTTGAGCAACTGCCTGACTGTGGTGGTGTCATTGTTAGCCAGGTTGTAGAAAGCTGCCTGCTTATTCTCCAGATGGACAACTCCCCTCTAAGGCCTGACAGATGAGAAAAATCAAATTACGTGACATCTCTAGAGCAATTACATCATTGAAGGCTTGAACAAAACCCATACTAGGCAAGTAGGAGTCTGTGGATTTTTATTAAATGCTTTGGATCTGACCTGTCTTTTGCTGAAGAAACAAAGGATTCCAAAAAAATTCTCTCTGAAATCATGGATTTAAAGGCAATTTGTGCTTGTTAATGTCAGCCTTTTCCCTTGGTTATTACTCTTTTGTTCTATTCTCCTTTGCTGCTGGGTGCTTTGTGCGCATGTTGTATATGCTTTTACAAATGACTGCAGTATGAAGATAAATGAGATTGGGCGCTGGAACGCTCTAACAGGAGATCGGAAATCAATCCTTGACTTTCTTTCTAAATGAACATGGTCCAACAGAGGACCGTTCCCTTACTGTTGTTCCAGCTAACATGCTGTGGCACATTGGTGGGAGAATCCTTCTAGCTCTTCCTCCGTGATCTGTCTCTGCCCTTTTAAAAATGAAAGCAAAACGTTTGGAGGACGTGGGCTCTTTGAGATGGCATAAAGAGAAACCACTGAACGTGGACTTCACAACATTGGTGTTGAAGAGAGCAGGGGATGAGGTTCTCCACTGAGGGATGCTTTATGTCATGGTCTGTGTTGTTTAAACCTGGCCGTTGAGACTCGACCAGCTGCATCTCTGAAAGGGGTAATGCCAAAATTATTAGCTGTTTCTGAAAAAGTAAATCCAAAAGTCAGCTTTTGCTGAAATGCCGGTATGATTTCAGAGCACGAAGTCATGAAGTTTCTTCTGAGAGCGGTAGGGTCTTCAATTTCAGAAGTGTTTTGCCGCCAGAAAAGTCCTGTCTTGCCTTGGAGCTTTTGACAGTCCTACTGAGGCTGTCTTGCTTGCGCTCTCATTACCGCAGTGCCTCAGACAGCCTGGCCTGCCAGCCTAAGTTGATAGAAGGAGGAGGAGGAAAAGACACTTAAAAATTGACTCGATTTTCCTTAAACCTGTTACTTTCTCATCAAAAACTCTACACTGAGTTGGAAAGAGTTTTTAAAATTGAGCGTGTTGTTTCTAGCTCTTTTTGTGTTTCTTGTGCTTCATTCCTGGGCAGTGCAGGCAGGTCAGTCGTGTTTTGACCCCCACCCTCGTTCTTAGGGCCATTTACCCCACTGTGGGTTGCCAGCTCTGCACAGGAGCCCAGTAATCCTTGCTAGCTTACTGTGCTGCTTTGAGGCATGAGTTTGATTTTTAACTGAGGCTAGGTTTTATAAAACACTCTCAGAGATAAATTTGGGACTGCTCTTGCACCAGTGAGACTGGAAACCTTTCTTTCTCACCTCTATATTTTACCTCCATGGAGTAATGCCACCCGAGTCCAAACCAGAACCATTTGATCGTCTGTGGAAAGACTCCTCTTGGGTCAAGGGAAGGATGTAGCCCAGGAGAATGTGATCTCCCACATATGAATGTGGTAGGGGAACATCCACAGCTCTGTGCCTGTATTTTCTATTAAAGACCACTCTTCTCTTTGTTGTGTCTGTCTTGGTTGTGTTTTGTAGCTTTGGTTGGAATATTATCCGAAACCTGTACCAGTTGACTGCCTTTTTCGTTGGCTTAAGGTGGGCAAGAAGGGCTCAGTGAACGGTGCTCAGTCTGCTCTGGTCGTTTGTGTTTCTTTTATTATTTTGTTGTTCTTGTCTCCATCCCTTAGAACTTTTATGTAGTGTTTTACTACTGGAAACAATAAAGCTTTGGCTCAGTAACAACTGCTTGCCATTCTTGAAACAGTAAAAAGTTTTTTTCCATTCCCAGGTTGTGGATATTCTCCAAATCCTTGGGCTGGCTCCAGCAAGGAAAGAAAATAATCCAGCCAGTGGAATGGTGATTCACATGGCTGGAGCATAATTGAATTCTGCACTTGAAAGTCATCTTTTGTCTTGCCTCTCTTTGGTACCTTGTGCTGGCAATGGCAGGGGGCACAGGTCTGCTTCTCGGCCCTTCCGTGGAAGGTTTCCATTTTGTAACCACTAAGCATAAAGCAGCACCAATTGTTATTCTGTCAAGTGCTGTCCCCATGGCCTCCCAAGGCTCGTTGCTCGCTCGGGTTTGACAATTGGGGTCCATTTGGCTTTGCCTACAAACGTCTCCGCGTTGTTCGCTGAGCGTGTGCAGCCCTGGCTGCTCTGTGTTCCCTTCCACTCGGCATTCAGCTTCAAGGTTTCAGATGGCTTTTTAATCTGTTTTTGCTTTTCTCATTTTAAAAGCGCCTCGATAATTGCTGTTGGGCTTGTTTTGCTGGGGAGCTGCCATTAGTCCAAGGATGGAGCGTGTCAAGGACTAACCACCTCTTACGTTCTTCCTTCCCCCCTCTGCTTGCCATGACAACAACCAGCATATGGGAGAGTCGACTGTGGGATCTCTCTGAATCAAAAACACTGGCCACAAACTGCCAAGTTTCCATGTTTGCTTTTTACAGCTATAGTTTGAGGAGAAAGGGGATGCTTTCTCTGTGGGAACCTCTGTGGCAAGCAAATGGGCTACCAGCTGGTGTTTAGACAACGTGTTTCTGGCCATTACTGAATTGGACAGCGAAGGCCCTGGACTATCAGCTGGAGTGCTTGGACAGTGACACAAAATGGCAGATAATCTCTGCAGACGGCTGAAGTTTATTTGTAAAATAAAACTTAGCAGCAGTTGCTCTTCTCTCCTTCTCCCCACCCCTCCCATAAGATGTCTCTTTCTAGGGAAGAAGGCTGGTGGCAGCGATGTCTTGCCAGCCCACCTCTCCCATTTCTTCCTGCCACCGCTCCCATCACTTTGTTCCTCTCTGTGATGGAGACTGCTCTTCCGATTGTAACACCTTGTTTCTGCAGGTGGGTGTGATTGAAGGAGAGTTCAGGAAAGTGTTTCTGAAGGGCCAGTGCTGCAATTGAATAATGAGACTCAACAGGCACAAGATGGCAGGTGACAGGTAAGTGTCATGTGGAAATATTTTATCTTGAGCTGCTCATTCAAATTCCTTCCTGACCGTTGCCTCTTATTAGCAGTATATTCAGGTAGCGCTGGAAATGCCTGCAATGCTTGGGAGGCACAAGATGAGGATCTTGCTGTGTAGCTCCATGGCATTGCAGAAACAGGAACACAATGTGCGCTGCCTGCCAGCGATGTGCAGCAGCGCACACAGGCAGCCACGCACATCCTCATACACCCCTGCCCTGCACCTCTCTCCCCGCAGAAATATTTCCTCTTGTTATCTTCGTAGCAAAACATGAAAGGAGCCAGCCCAGCCCCATGGCTGGCGTAGCACGCTGCTGCTGGCCTGTGCCCCGCTGCCGAGCGATCCCTGGAGATGCCCGCGCAGCACCCAAGGGTGCTGCTCTGGTCAGTGCCTGAGAGCTGCACCTTTGAGGGATGAGTTCAAATCCCCTCGAGGCGGAGGGCCGTACACATTCACCTCCATGCTTTGCAGAGGTTCTGCGGGTTTGTTTGAAGGCATCTGTTGCGTTTCTTTTTCCTTCCACTGATTTCTGTGTGGCACTGGAAGCTGTTTGTAAAATCTTGGAGGGATTATTGCTCTTGTTTTCCCTCTCTGGAATGAGTGGCTCTACATGATTTATTAATATTTTACCAGGAAGGATGGATTGTGGTTTTAAAGTATTTTTGTTGTGGACTGTATCAGCAACTGTTATGCTCTGAGCCCTCTCTCAGCCCCCAGCTATGTGCCATTTCCTCCCAGGTACTTCCCTGTTGCTCTGTAGTTGACCAAATGCAGCAAACGGGCATCACCACCTCCCTTTCTCATCAGCTCTCCCACCAGCCTAATCACTGTAAGCAGTTACTATCTGGGGCTGAAAATTTGCTGCTAATCAGGGCCTTATCAGGGCCATCTGGGCAAGAGGTGCTGGCAGACACACCTTCCCCCTCCTGAGCATAGAATCATAGAATTGTTTAGGTTGGAAAAGACCTTTAAGATCATCCAGTCCAGCCATTAACCTAACATTACCAAGTCCACCACTAAACCAATTAAGGGTAGATCTGCTTTCAGAGATAGCTCTGAGTAATTATCACAGGACTGCGGATGCTTTTAATTATTTGCAATTATACACCTCTGCTCCGGCTGTCCTGTCCCATCCCATCGGAGCAACCCCTCACATGTGGGAGCTGCCCTGGAGCAGCTACCTTCTGGGCTTGGTTTTAGGGGGCTGGATTTGGGAGCTGGGAAGAGAGCTCACATCTCTGAGACTGGTCCTTGCTTTGCAAGGCTGCGCTGCTTTGTGGTACCAACCCTGCACAGCGTCCCCCAGCTCAGCTGCTGGCGCTGGCTCTGCGCTGGATGTTTGTGAGGCTCATTCACCCCCAAAAGAGTCCCCAGACTGATACGTACCCAGCCCCTGGACGGGGACAGCAGCTGGATCACTGAGAGCGGCTGAGCCCAGCGTTGCGTATTTTTCTGCTGGTGAAGCCAAGCTCAAGAGACCAAGAAAACCTCAGTGAGCAGCTGAGCCCCACTGTGGGAGAGCAGGGGGTAGGATCTGGGCCCTGGGTGAGCAATCATCAAGCCACTGATGGGACAGACCATCTTCAAATGAATGCAAAATTAAACTCCTTCAAGCAGTCACACCATGGCCATTAAAATGGTGTCTTGGAGGACAGAAAAATAAACTGAGAAATGCAAATTAGGGATATAAATCTTTCTGGCTATGTCTGGGAGGTACCTGTTTAATTAGCATCATTGAGCAGCCTTGATGTAGTAAATGCTATGTAGGAAACTTGCCAAATTTTCCCTGTTTCGATAGCAAGTGACTTGTGTTCTGTTTGAATTTCCACCTTGTGATTGTTTTTCCGTACTTGCTGGAGTTGCTGTGTTGTCTGTGGCATGAGGAATTAGCTGCTGCACCTGGGCTAATCAGATGCCACTGCATCCGGGAGGAGCTGCCCGCACCGTCCTGCCTGAGCCCTCTGTGGTCAGGGATGTCTTTGCATCTAAGGCCTAAGGGATTGCAAAGCTGTTTCAACAAAGTATTGTGCGGTGGAGTTAATGTGTTTAATTGTGTTTTTTGATTCCTGTCCTCCTGGGTTACAGAGGTCACTCAGCACGTGGAAATCTTAAAAGAAGGGCTCTCCTCCCTGCTGCGTGGGAGGAAGGCTGGGGCGGGAGTCGAGCTCCGTTCCCTGCAGAGGACTCGGCCGCGTGGCTGGGATACAAACCCAACCCCTCTCCAAGGGGTCGAACGTGAGGGCTGCCCCATGTCGGGTTGCGGTGAGCTGCCCACGCTTCTCTGCACTGCTTTCGGTGCTGCCTCGGTGAGCCAGGACCCCCAGCGTGAGGTGCTGAGCCTGCACAGAGCCACGCGTGTCGGTCCTGTGTAAGGGGCAATCCTTGGGGCACAGAGGAGCGTTCTGCCTTGTGTCCCCTCTTGCACAGCTCTGCTGTGGGCTTTGGGGATTTATTCATGTGACAAATATCTCTGCAAGGATTTGGGTTACGGAGTTACTGAGCCTTTGTTTATAGATCACCCCTGTGTATTCCAGCGCTCTGATGCTAATTGGTACCACTGTAACATGAATCTTTTTAACACTGATAATGTTTGTGAGTTATTGGATGCTTAGCCTGGACCTGCCTGGGAATTGCAGGCATCCAGAGGTGCTGCCGTCTCCCAGGCATTGCCTCGCTGGGTTTGCATCCTGCCTGTATTCATTCTGGCAGCCTCTGTATCACGCTATTTAACAGATCGTTGTTACTGACCTGTCACTGTGGGAGACGGTGGGATTAGGATGATGGAGTGGTTGGAGAGGATAAACAATAATGATACTACATTGGCGCAGCCCAAACGATGCTTTTCTCTTTCATGTTTTCTTTTTCTGTCGGTTTGCCATTCAAGTGTAATAAGATCAGTGCAGATAATTTGTGTATTCATACAAAACATAATTTTCCCTCCTGTGCTTTACCAGCTGCACTGCAGTCGGAAAGGCAAATACGCACTTTCTTTTGCATGGTTATGAATGGGTGCATCTGTTCCTCAAAGATAGGGAAAGGAGGGTGAAAGGACTGGAAAGGAAGAAATCAGATGTAGCCCATTTCATTGCCTCTGTGGAGAGGGAAGCGTACAGGAATCAGATTTTTGCAGCGCGGGCTCAGTCTCACACTGATGTATTTGGGAGGTGGGTAAGACACCAGCGTGTGAGAAAGGCAGAGGTGGGTTTTGTTCAACGGGGGAGCAGCCCGTGGAAGCACAGCCACCCTGCAGCGGGGCAGGGACGCCCAAGGGAGCTCAGCTCCACCTTGGTCGGGGTCTGCAAACCAGCACGCAGGGACAGCCGGAGCCGTGCATGGCGCTGGTCCTGCTCCTCCGCTGGCTCTGCTCTCGCGGTGCTGCCTTGCTTCAGGTCTGCATAGGGCTCGTCTGGGAATATCAGGGCGAAGGTTAGAGCTGAGCTGGGCTGTGCTTGCTCCTCCCTAGCTGGAAATCGCAGCCGCCTTGCTCCCTGGGCTCTTTCCCTTCCTGTGCCAGGGGCTGCATCCCTGAACCTTTGTCTCCGCAATCCCCCAGGCTCTGCCTGACAGCCCTTCCTGGAGGTCCAACGTCCCCAGCAAAGGCAGGAGGTGCAGGGCTAGAGGTTGTACGGCAGTGGACCTAATTTACTGGGTTTTCTTTCCTCCCTCCTTTCTCTTTTCTGAGAGGGGCCCACTAGAGAGGCAAGTGGAGGGAGGAAAAGGGGTTTAATTTTCTCCTGTTATCTGGTGTCTCCAGCTGTGAGCCACACTGACAGCCCTGGGCTGATCAAACACTTGAGCAGCCTCGATTCAGTGTCCCATCTACGTGGTCATAAATAACGTAAGTGCTCTGCCCCTGCCTGAGCCCATATCCTGGCAGCAATGCACCAGCACGTTCCCTCCTCCTGTTGCCGTCGCGTTGAGCTCCCGCCTTCATTGCTTGTGACACGGAGTCATTAGGCATTAGCAGTTGGCATTGGCACCTAATGAGACAATCATGTGCAAACGTGTTCTTCCTCCAAGTAGGATTTTTTCAGCCAGAAATTCTGGTTCTCTCCCTCCCATGGAGATGGAGTCCCTCTGACCCCTCTGCCAGGTTTGTTTCTATTTCTCATGCACTTTGTGAGTGCAGAAGGTTCCAGATATGGGAACTGAGCGCCGCTTTGGAGTGAAACGCAATGTACTCAAAGGATAAAAGTTTACCGAAGCCACAGGGAGCTTCTCAGCTGCCTTCCAGCCAAGGGTCTTGACATGGTTTTTACAAGTTAAAATGTCCCTATTTAATAATTTGAGTGGTTGAAGCAGAGATATGCTAAATGCCAGGCTTTGAAGCTGTGTAAGGTGGGTGGGAGGTGTGCAGGGCAGGGGCAGGCGGTCTTCCTCACCTTCCTCTGTGCTGCTGGGACAGGGCTGGTCTCTGCTTTGCTGGGGAGATGCCGTGCAGCCTGGCTGGCGAGCGCACAGCCGATCCGGTTGCAAAACGGGCCAGGGTCTCGTCTGGGCACGGTGAGGCTGAGTGGGGATCCCCCGGGGTCGGGTTCCCCCAGGTGAGCAGTGGCTTAGTGCTGCTTCTTTTCTTTCCAGTTTCTTCAACTGCGGGAAGTGGCAAGAATCTGAGCAGATGTGGGTTGGTTTGCATGAACAGACCCCAAAAATACCAGATGATCTCATCTGAGTAGTGCTTTTATTTACATGGCAGCATCATTACCTGCACCAGCTAAGGGGAGAGAGGGCTGCTCCTGCTCACCGCATCCAAGCAAGCTTCCCACTGAGCTCCCTGCAGGATTTGCTGCTCTCATTGCCATTGATCGGTTCAGGCATGTTTAATCCCAAGGACACTTTGGGGTTTAGCTCTTTGCATCTTGCAGGCCAGCGCTTGGAGATAAGTCACTGTAATTTGCAAAGCTTTCAGCGGTGGCGAGGTTTGTGGTTACTCAGAGTCGTGATGGAAGTGATTTGGGCGCTGTCAGGCCGGTCCTTTTGTCTGTTTTCATGTCAGCGTTTGGAAGGAGCGCAGCAGCAATTTCTGGGGCTGGAGATACCCGGGGAGTTAGCGTGCATCTCCTGGTTCCTCCTGACTCCTAATTACCGGGCCTGAGAAGGGACTCGGTAACTCCCGTGCAGCTCTGCGTTACAAGAGCACTTAGTGGCAGGTAGTCAGGCAGCTGCTCTGCTGAACGCCTCGTGCCCTGCAATTTTATGGGTGGGCTGCAGGACTCTGTGCTCAGATATTGCTGCGCTACTTCAATGCTGGAGCAGGTTCTGCTGAGGAGGCCAGGAGGGGAAACTGCTTATTTCTTACAGCTGTATAAATCTGATGTTGCCACCAAATTGTTGCAATGCGGCTTTGAAGGGTTTTTTGCCTTTCTGTGGTCCACGGTTGCGGAGTTCATATTTCTATGTTAAGAAATCAGGAATCAAGTAATTGAATCTCTCTCCCCCTTCCTGTAAAATCGAGTAATTGAATCGAACATCATGTGATTTTTTTAAAAAAAAGAAAAAAAAGAGTTCATTTCACATTCTCTTTATTGGCCTCTTAAATTCTGAGCTTTGCAGCCTGCTGGGAGTGTTTTATCGAGCTCTTTTCACAGCTGTGAGTAAGATGGACTTAACTGCCCGTTATCCTGGGATCTGGGCTCTTGAGGGGCAGAAGAGTCCATGGGGACTGGGAAGGGGACAGTTCTAGCCTGGGTGGCCCTGAAGTTAAGGCTCGGGGTGTGTTGCTCCTGACCCCTGCAAGGGACATGCCTGTCCCTGCTGAGGTGTAACCTGTGTAAGACCCTGAGGAGGAAAAATGTTGTTGTTTTGTTGGCATCTGAGCGGCCTGCGATTGTGCCTGACAGCAGGAGACTGTCCCTGGGGTTGAGCTGCCGATGGCCGTGACTGGTCACTCAGAAAGCTGCTGAGGATGCAGTCAGACGAGCTTCATTGGGATGCAAATGGATGTAAATTCATGTAAACATATGTCTCGGTGCAGGTAGTGGGCTCGTGCCCAAATTATGCAAATGTTCTAATCCAATAATGCTAATGTCATGATTATCCAGCAACACGATGTTCATTAATATGGTTCCCTGGCTCTTACACCCATCACTGTCACCATGATTACACTGAGGCAGAGACTTGCGGTGTCTCTGGCAAGTGGAGCCAGTCTCAGGGAGGGAGGGGGACACCCAGCTCGTGAGATGACCGGGAAGGGCCGTTCGTCTGCCTGGCGAGGCCCAGAGCTGCTACGTGTCCGGGGGGGTCCCCTCTGCCTGCCTGGCCAAGGTACCACCTGTGCCATGCTCTCCTCGGGAGGCCCTTCCTCCCAGAAGGAGACTCGGAGCAGATTTCACAGTCCCCAAAAGCCTGCAGAGTAGCTAAACTAGCATTTCTTAATATCCATGGCTGTGATCAGATGAACAGGACTAGCAGGGCCATCTAGTGACTCCTCTGGCTGCTTAATGACCTGGGAGGTGCCCCCACTTAGATGGGTATAATTTTAACGTCTGTATTTTGAACCGTGCCCCTGTACCTGTCCATCTCTCCCTCCATCTCCCCTTTTTTTGGCTGGTGGTTATCCCTTGCTCTGCAGTTTTGTTTTCCCTGGTTTACTACAGAGCTGGAAAATGCTTGGGCTTCCCCACGGTGGAATGGAAATTTGTCCTGCGTTGCCTTGGGTCGGGTGACATAAGGTCAGACAGCTAAATAGCCCGGAGATCTGAGAGGAGAGGGATCCTGCAGGCTGGCTTGCCTTCCTCAACGCCACCGGTAAAGCTGCTCTCTGGGCAGGAGTCTGCTTGTCTCGGCTATGGCCTCAATTTCTTTGCTGCTAACCCGCAGGTGCCGGTGTAGCTGCTTGCCGGGGCACTGCGGGGCTTCCTTGTCGCCGGCTGCTCCTGCAGCTTCGTGCCAGCTGGCAGCCACGAAGAGCTCAGAGCTGCCTGCCCCGGGGAAGGGCTCAGCACATCACCCCGCTGCCTCCCCAGCCGGCAGGATTGCTCCCTCAGGTACCTCCTGCGGGTACATCCACGGGATTTTTTGCAGTCCCAAAAAGAGCAAGTTTGTGGTGCAAACATGAGCAGCCCTGCCCTGCTTCAGGGAAGCTGGGGCTGTTTGCCCCCTCCACCAGCCTGACCCCATAGCAGAGGACGGATTTGCCCTTCTCCTTGCACAGCTCTAGGGCCTTTCATTTTGCTCTCTCATTTGTGTTGCTTTTTGCAATGTTGGCATGATGGTGGGATTTGTGGACGGGGCCAGGAAAACGCCCTGGCAGCCCTGATGATGGCCGATTCACTCACAGCTCACCCAGGCTGGTTGAGCCTCGTGATCCAGGGATGGGCAGGACGTCTCCCAGCCGTGCCGGCAGCAGCTGGGAGGAGCAGCAGCCAGGACAGAGCTCCACCAGCCATCGCAGGGCTGTGACAGGTACATTTACTGCGCTAAGTATCAGCGCCGAATGGGGGCTTTGGTTGGATTGCTTTTGACAGGATGTTGTTAGCCTGATGTGTATGTGGGAGAGGAGCAGTTATAATGCTCTCTTAATGCAGCCAAATTGCTCTTTAATTCTGCAAAACCAAGATGTTATTTCATGAATCCCCAGAGCTCGCTGTGCAGCATCTTGATGCTGCCGGTTATCAGTGGCCTTTTCCCTCTGCTTGCATCTAACGCCAAATTCTCGGAGCGTAGGGTAGGAGCAGTCCTCTTGCCTCCACGAAGCTCGGCTGCTTTCTGCCCTTGCTTGGCTTCCCGTGTGTTAACTCTGGAAGCTAGTGGTGACTCCTGAAATGCCTCCTCCCACCAAAATGTGAGCAGAAAGTCTATCAATTTCCATGGCAACAGGGCCAGGCCCTAAATGCTGATGTTAACTCTGTTTCTGGACATCTGCGGAGTCGGAAGAGCTGGGTGTGCGGGAGGCAGCGGTACCCAGCCTGAGTGCAGCTCCCCGGGCCAACACTCGCTGCTTGTCCAAGCTGCCGTAGGGTAAGGTGCTGCTGCACAGTAAACATCAGGCTTTGCTCCTGGCTGCCTGGAAAGTCTTGAGAAGTGATCTTGGCATCCTCCTGCAGCTGGGAGACAGTCAGGAAGGGAAGAGGTAAAAGCAGGGTGAAACTACGAAGACAAGTCAGCTGGATAATCTCAGGGGACATTGACTCCAGCTCAGAAAGGCACTGAGAGCAGATAAAATTAGCCTAATAAGAGTTGATGCTACGCAGAACTCTCCCCTCTCTTGAAAACAAGGGATTGGGTCTGCGTTTAGCTTACAGGCACGTAACAAAAAAAGGCAGCGCGGTGCAAAAAGGTGGCTTTGCCTGGCCTTGCAATGGCAAACTCCTGCTAAGGCTCTGGAGTTAGGGGAAACCCAAGGACCATGGGGGAAATAAGAGGAAAAAGTCATAAAAGGTTCATTCCTAAGAAACTATCCCTGAGGACTGGCCCTGGACAGCGCTGTGTCCCGAGATGGAAGGTCAGCGAGGGTGAAGCGGGAGGAAGGCAGTTTGGGGGAGGGTTTGTGCAGGAGGGCGTTTCAGGGCAGCTGGGGCTTGGGGTCCTGCTTTGCCCCAGGCTGCCCTGGCCCCTCTCTCCTGCAAGTTTTGCTTTCCGTGGTGCTGGCTGCAAGACAGCGTGATGCAGTGGCGGTACCAGGGTGGGGAACGTGGCTCACGTTTCTGGCGAGGGCTGAACCCCAATCACCCCGCGTTTCTAACCCAGCAGAGCGAGCTGGGCGCTGGTGCCTGCCAACGCAGGGAACTCGCGGTGCTTCCCCTCCCTGCTCTTGGGAGACTCCTGAAAGCAGCTAGCCCAGCCCTGGGGATGCAGGTTTGCGGGCGCAGGTTAGATGGGTGCATGGGAGGGAGGTGCCTCTGCTCTCGCCGTGGGTTTGGGGAGCGGTGGGTGCACGGGCCGTGCTTGTGCAGCTGCGGAGCTGGCAGGCTGCCCTGCCTGCAGGCTGCCCGGCTGCTCCCCAGCCCTGCTGCCTTTCGCCTCCATGTTGAGAGGCACGTGCAGGCCAGTAATGCTCAGGGCCAGCACACCCTCCCCCTGTGCACCGTTCAGCTGGCTTTTCCTGCAGCTTCCCCTTCTCGCTGCGCGCTGATCCACCCCTAGTGAATTTGTGTGTATTTAATATGTGCTCCATATAGCTAATATTTACAGCAACTGATTATCTGCTCTGGTTGATTTGCAGGTGAATGATGTGTTGGAAATGGTATGTTAGAGTGCACACGCACAGCGTGTTCCCTCCCTGAACAGGAGGGAGGACATTTTGCAGGACTCCAAAAAAACGGCGCATTAAAATTACAAAACAAAACGCCAACTATTTTGGGATTCACATTGAAATGGCAACATATGCTACACATTAAACATCAGCCCCTACCGAAAGTTTAGCTATTCTGGGTCCATCCTGAATGGTGCTGAAGATGCACAGAGAGCAGATGCCTCCCTACCTCCTCCTGTGCTCTTTGAAGCTCCCCTGCAGGTCCATCTGCGGGCAGCAAAGTGCTGGTAAGAAAGACTCCATCCCCCCTTGCTGTAAGTTGTGTGTTTCCTAAGGTTTCTGGGAACCTTAAGCAATATTTTGAGGGGAGAGGGCTCTTTCTTGCTGTCATTTGCCCTTTGCCTGGCTTTCTGAAAGGGTTTGTTTGTGTCCGCTTTGTAATAGAGTGTGGGCTGTATTTTACCACAGTGGTTTTGTTCGCAGCTAGTAATTGCTGGTTAAATCTGGTCAAATGACGGTTGTTAGCAGGGCCTGTTTGAGCACAGATAACCTCAGATATTATTCGCGTGGAGGAGCAGTGCGGGCCAGGGTGTGCTGGGATATTGGCATTGCTGGGGAGCCTTAATCGGCGCAGCCTGGAGTAAGCCTCTTAGGATTATTTAGCCAAGTTTCCTAGTTATCATTATTATTATTGCTTTATTTAGCAAATGCAAAGAGTGTTTAACCAGGTAGGGTCCGCAACGCACTCGACGGGCTCAGCCAAGCTTCCCCAGCAGTCGAGGGCAGAGATCTTTCAGGGGAAGCAGCCTTGTTGCCGGTAGCTGTGCATCAGCCAGAAGACAGCGCCTTGCATGAGCCAAGGAACAAGGCACATGTTGCTTTTCAATTAACCCCCTTCCCCTGCGCACAGCCATACTGGAGCTAAGCTCATTTGAAGAAGAAAGAAATATGTTCCATACCTACCAGAAGGGTGGACTGAAAACAATGTAGGTTCCGAGTCACCCCAAAGGGATGGGGGGGTCTCTTCCAGCAGCGATGGCAGAGCTGGGCTGGTATCCCCCGTTCCTGCCCCTGCAGCCAGGTTGAGCTGGCGTTACCGGCAGGCATCCTGTCATGACTAAGGCTGTGGGTACTTGCTGTGGCTTAATGCAGGCTTAAAAATGGCTGGGAAAAAGCAAAAAAGAAAGCTGGGGCTGTGCAGGCTGGTGCTGGTGTCACCTCCCTGGGTGACTGTCGAACCTCCCTGCTCCCCACCTGCAGTGGGTCCCCCCGAGTTGAAGGGTGTGTGAGATCCAGAGGTAGTTCCTCCGAACGGAGGCTTTAACTTGGCTTCAGCTCTTCATGCACTCTCCAGGCTCACGTCTTCTCCAGCAGCACCAGCAGGGCGGAGGGTTTCTGGGAGATCATTTGGGTTTGAGCTGACAAAGTATTAAATAAGGAACCAGTGGGTCAGTCATCGAATCTCTGGTAAGCGATGGGGATGTGCAGTCCTGCTTCTGTAACTTTTCATTTGGAAAGGAATTGATTAAACTGGAATTGGCCCTCATTCTTGCAGGTTTAAACCTGGAGTAGCTGACAGCAGAATTTGATGCTTAGCGTTTGAAACAAATTTGGTTGAAGTGTGTCCTGAGGACAGCCTATATTTTTTGGATGCGTGTTTAATCTATGTGCTACCGTTTTGCTTGCTGTAGGAACGCTCCTTCTGTTTACGCGGCACCAGCAGGACGGCTCTCTGGTCACGTAAGGAAGCTGGGCTGCTGCATGGCTCTGCTCAGGGCACGGGGTGAATTAGTGGCACAGGTTGTGTGTGGGATGTGCTTAAGACTCTGCTTATGCCCCTTGTTTGGGACAACATTAAAGTCTAAGCTGTCCCAGGACAGGATCCTTTTCTGAGCCTGGGCTGGAGTTGGAGTGATGGCTCCTGCATCCCACATCCCAGCTCTCATTATGGGATGCTTTTGGCATACCAGTCCATGCCCTCATCTGATGTGAGCAGCTGAGCCACTCTGTTGCACCTCAGGACAAGCTGCTGAAGTGCAATGTCACGTGTGCTCAGCTCAGGATGTTGTCACGACTTGCACGTGCCACGGAGAGGAAACATGGTTGTTGACAGAGGCGATGCGCTCTTCTCCATCATCCCGTTCTTGCTTTGATGTTGACTCTGTGATGGCCATCTTCTCCTTCTCTAAAGGATGTCCTCCCTCACTCCAGGGATGGAGTATCCCCATGCAGAGTGGCTCTGCTCCCTGCCAGGCAGAGCTGTCGGTCCCACTGCCGAACGCAGCCACGTGATGTTTAAACCGTCTCCCCTCTTGCCTGGCTGGCGAGGAAGCCAGCGTTCCCCCTTTCAGGGAAATGGAGGCCGCGTGCGTGGGCACTGCAATAGCTCTGAATCACCCCGGCAGAGTGAGGGATCAAATCAAGTCACATTCCAGGGCATTAGACAGACGGTGGTAATTAAAAGCTTTACCTGGAAACTGGCTTTGTATCTCCAAGCCCTGCTTTTGTCTCCCAGCCCAACTCTCTATTTTTGTCCCTTTTACCTTCTGTGTTGTCGTGCGTCATGTGTGCCAGTGCTTGGTGCCTGGTTGTGCAGCCAGCCCCAGCTCCCACGTTCGGGGAGCCCTCAGTAAATATTGGACTGTGCAGCATAGGAGGAAACATTCAGGCAGTGTGAGACTGTAGGAAAAGTGTGGTTTATCAAAAACAAGCTGCTTTGGGACTCATTAAAAGCTAAGGAAAGGCTCCAGCTGCTTTCAGTAGGCTTGGGATTGGTCAGAGACTAGAAAGTCCCAGCTGGGCTATTAGCAGTAAGTCTTGGTTTTGTTTCTTTCAGTCTATAAGGTTTGGGGACAGGGTCTCCCTTGGGGGCCAGTCCTGCCCTGACAGCAGGGAGGTTTGCCTGCTTCAGCTCTGTCTTTGCTTTTCCCTCAATCTGGTCCCCGCATGCACCCTGCCCCTTGTGTCACCAGTTGCTCTCTGAATCCCTGGGCAAGCTGAACATCTCCCATGGGTGCTGCTGGGCCTTGATCCCGGCCGTGGGGAGCAGCTTTCAGGGTGCTGCATGGCATGGGAGGAGGCAGAGCTTAGGGGCTCACCTTAATTCCCAAGCCCTGATTTTCTGACCTGTAAACCAAGCCTTTTCTATTTGGGTCTTGTGCTCTTTGAGGAAACATTTGAAATAACGATGCTTTTGTAATGGCAATAATGACATTAGGCTCTCATACATAATTTTATTTATTTATTTACCCTTTCTTAGAGGGAATTGCGGCTATGTCCTGGGCATCGGGCCCAATTTTTGCTTCGTTCTGTCTGAATCCGCACCGCATCCTGGATGCTGCATCCAAAGATGGAGCCTGTGTGGATGAGCACATCCAGGCTGCTCCAAACCTGGAGGCCGCTCTTTGTGCCTCGCCTGACGTTCCCACCCATCGTCTCACCACCCACGAGGTTTTCAGCCTCAACCACATGAATGTGAAGCAGGTGGCATTTCCATCTGAACTAATACACCAGGAGTCCTTGGATGTGGGAAGGGGGTTAAACTGTCTCAGGCTAGATCTGCTGTTGGACCTTGCTGCACGAGAGCAGTTTGTCTCCTGGCAGAGCCGTGCAGTTCACCTCTGCACAATAAGCAGGAGCCGCCTCGAAGCGAAAAGTACGGCAGAGGGAGGAAGGAGTGGCTGAGCGGTCTCCTGTTCTCCCAGGTCATTAGAGCATCCGTGTGCATCGTGTCTAGGAACAGAGCGATGACAAGTTTGGATGCTTCAGGAGAGAAATGTTTGCTTCCCGGAGAGAAGTACATTAGGTTAGTTTGCCTAGTGTCAGTATGCTATGAGTCAGGGAAGTTCATTAACATTTACCAAAATCTGAATTAAAAATTGAATTTTTCATTAGACAGAAAGATGGGGTGTCATTTTGCTCAATTTTGGGGAAAATTCTCCAAAGAATTGAGCTTTATTTTTAATAGATATCTGCGTGCCAGCCTGCAGGAGACTGCAGTTCTCTGTGCATCGATAAGGGATCTGTGTGTTGTCAGGTTACCTGGCGGTACCGGCTGTGATGGGCTTGATGTGGCAGGTGACCAGCGCACGCAGCGTGTCCCAGCTTTACGCCGTACCCACCATGCCCGAGCCAGCAGAAAGTCTGCACTGGGGGAGTTGCCCCTACAAAATAATTTCAGACACATTTTCCTGGGCAGGGGGAGTTTCTATGCAGCATTTTGCACCATGTTCTCACAGCGTTTCTCTTCTGGCACTCCTTGCTCAAAAGTCCACTTCGTGTAGCTTGTGGAACCACGGATTTATTGATTTGAATGCAGGAGGAGATCAGGTAAAAACACCGATTTGAGACTAAATCCCTCAGCAAACCACAGCTCAGCATTTACCAGGGAGCCGGTGGCAGGCTGCAGGGAGCCTGTCCCCTTCCCAGCTGGTGACGGGGCCGCGTCCCTGCCTGGAAAGGTTGCCGGAGGAGTGCTGAGCGTGGCCGCGCTGGCTGTGGGCCCTGGCCCAGCCCATCGCTCGCTCCTCTGCAATGCTTTACCTGCTGCATTGCTCTATGCCGGCAGCCACGAGCCGGCTGGGAGAAGCTGTGCCGGCCGGGCTGTGAGCAAGTGCCATGTGTTGCTTCGGTCCCTGGTGCTTTCCCAGCCCCAGAGGCTGCAGGCAGCTCACCCAGCCTGCCCGGCTCGTGCTGAGCTCCGGAGGGGACATTGCCGTGGGCTGGGGGCCAGCTACAGCAGCGGGATGCCAAATCTGGGCTGCCCCTGCCCCTGCGAGCAGCCATGCGGCTGGAGCTGGGGAGCAGGCTGCGTGCCACCCGCGCCTCTGCTCAGTATGCAGCAGAGCACCTCCCTGGCACAGCCCTGCAGCGAGCCGGGAGGGCACGGGGGCTGCCACGCTCCCCAGGGGCTGGGGCAGCCCTGCTTCCCTCTCCGCCACATGCGGGGGATGCGACGCGACGGGACGGCGGCTCCTGACCCCGCGCCGTGACCTTCCTCCCTCCGGAGAGGTCTGGCGGGGAGCGACCCCGCTTCGGCAAGGGAGATGGGGCGAATGGGTGCGGGGAGGTGGGCTTCGACCCAACTTCTGCTTCGCTCCCCCCCGGGCGTGGCGGGGCTTTGCTGGGGAAGGGGCCGGGGGGCCGGCTGCCCGCGCTGGCAGCCGTGCGGCCGGGGCGGAGGGCCGGCCGCAGCCCTCGTTTCTCTGCTGCTGGGTACCGCTTTGTTGCTAGCTGGTGACATCACCCGAGAGCCCACCCCCTGCCTCTTATCCGTCTCTCCGTCTAGCTCACTTATTCACAGGCAGCGCTGGCAGGATCAGGGGCTGCGCGAGAGCCAGAGCTGGCGGCAGCGGCATGCGTGCGGCGTCTGAGGCTCAGGGCGCGAGAACCACGTAAGGTGCCCGCCGGAGCTTCCCCCCTCGCCTGCCTCCGCTTTCCCCGGCGGAAACTTCACGGCTCCCTTACGCGCAGGCTGGGCTTCTCCGGGGGAGCCTGGCGCCGACAGCCGCATGCATGACACTCCGAAAAGGAGAGAAAATGACCATAAGTATCCAGGAGCACATGGCTATTGACGTCTGTCCCGGCCCCATCAAACCCATCAAGCAGATCTCCGACTACTTCCCCCGCTTTCCCCGCGGGCTCCCTGCCGCCGTCGGCCGCAGCAGCGCCCTGCGCTCCGCCGTCAGCCAGCCCTCCGTCAGCCCCGCCGAGGCCCCCCGTGAGGAGGACGAAGACGTGGACCGGCTTTTCGGGGCGTATGGCACGACGCCCACCGAGCAGCAGGCCAAATGCCAAGCGCCGGAGGAGGTGGTGGACCCCGAGGGCTACGAGTCCGACGACTGCAGTGAGTTCCTAAGTTTCCAGGGGAGTTTGCTGGGTGCTGAGGGCGAGGGTGGGTCTTAGGACTGGTCCCCCATCTTGCTGCCCGAGCCGTGCGCCCTTCCCGGCTGCCGGCCACTCTCTCCATCCCTGGAATTGCATTGCAGCAGTGACCAGCCCTCTGCTCTAGCCAGGGAGGCTGGCACGGCACGGCTCCGGCGCTGCCCCTGGCTGGAGGGAGGCCCTGGGAGTGTCCCTGCTGCAGCCAGGCTGGCCGCTGAACCCAAACTAGGGAAGTCTCCCAAGAGCCACCAGTTGCTGTGCTTTGCCGTTGTGGTTGATGCACTTCTCTGCCTCGTCCCTGCTCGGCTCCTTGCCTCCGAAGGCTGCCAGCTGGGCTCATACCCTTCGGTTAATCCGTCTTGGTGGTGCAGCCTGCTCCAGCCACCCTGCTGATTAGCTGGCGATATGCTCCAGCATCGCCCAGCTCCAGATGGGGGAGATTTGTTCGGAATGACATCCGCCCGGGAAATCTCTGCCCTCTCCCTCGGCAAACTCCGGCGTGTCATTCCATTCCTCGCCCTCCAGCTGCAGGCAGAGCCCTGCACGAGACCCGGGGAGAGGGGGGGGCTTTTGAACAGAAAGCTTCGATTCTGGTAGATGCAGGTGTTTGCAGAGAGGTTTAACCCCTCCCCACCCAAAACGTCCTTCCCACCCAGCTCGGTGGAGCTTGCAGGCTGCAAGGCAGCCGCTGTCTGGCTCTGCCAGCCGCGGTGGCTGGGATAGCGTTGCTTTCCTTGAGGTCGGTTAAAACGCAAGGTCTCGATTCAGCCCAGCCTTTAGGGGCCAGATCCTGCGAGGGGCTGAGCACAAAGTTTGAAGCCAGGAGATGCCAAGGAGGGGGATCAGTGCTGCCGAGTGGTGCTGCCTGCTCGTCCGGGGGGAAGGGGGAGGCTGAGCTCCCACGATGCTGAGCTGTTTACGGCCCAGCGCCGGGCAGGCAGTGGCTTTCCCTGTGCAAAATGTCACAGCCCTGCCTCGGCATCGCTCCCGCGGTGCTGGGCTGGCCTGGGCTGCTGTCAGCTCTGCCAGACCCCGGCGCATGACCTCAGGGAGAGCTGCCCGAAGGGCTGTGCTTGCTGCAAGGTGGCACGGCCGTCCCCGTGCCCCCCTCTGCCTGCTGACCACCAGCCACGGCTCCGGGAGAGGCTGGGACTCTGGGTGCGAGCCCCAAATTGATGTTCCCTCTCTCCCTATTCCAGTCTCAGGGTCACACTCTCTTTGGCAGAGGTGAGAGCTGCTGTCCTCCCAGGGAGAACATCTCCGCTAAGCTGCGTTTGTCCCAGCTGGGCAGTTCACAGTGACTTTACCGGATTTGGGTTATTTGCTGCTCTAATTATTAGATCATCTTTGCTCATCCTGGCAATAGAAATGGGAGCAGCTGGGCTTCAGGGCCAGAGGTGTGTGTGGGAGCCGAAGTGCTCGGGGCTGTGGGGCGCAGCGCTTTCCTCTGGTGACTTGTGGGGAAATCATCCAGGGTGCTGCCTTCTGCATTTAGCCCTGCTGGCGATGCTGGAAGCGGCTCCGTGCCGGGGGCTGGCGGGTGTTTGTCTCGCCCTGGCTGGTGTTAGGAAGAGTGTTTCTTGCAACGTAACAGGTGTCAGGCAAACTGCCGAGGCTCTTTTGGCAGATGTGGTGGGTTTTCTGCTGGCAAAGGCACAGCGGTGCCAGGAGCAGAGCGGGCAGGCGGCACTGCGGGTGTCACACCTCTGGGGACGGCGCGGGATGGTCCCGGCTGCTCTCAGGGCACCGGTTGGCATCAATGTGCAGGATGAGACTGTCACTCCTCCATGTTTAGCAGCCAAGTTGCAAAGCCAGACGAGGGCTCGCTGGCCCCATTTCCCAGGCGGGGAGCTGGGAGGGCATTCGTGCAGCCTGACTCGAGCCATCGGCTGTGCTGGGGAGTGTCTTTCAGCTCCCCCACGTCCCTGCCGGGTGATTCAGGGCTGCTGCATTAGTCACCTGCACTAAATTTCCCCTGGGGACCCTGTCTCCTCTGCCTGTACAGCAGAACAGCGTTGGGGGTTCGTGCTGTCAGTTCCCTCCGGCAGCACCGCCGGGTTCGGGGAGTTGACCGAGGTCTCTGGGGATGCTGGTGTTGGAGCCTGGGTGCTGCACCCACGAGTCGAGGGCTTGCTGGGCAGGGGCGCGTCTTGCCTTGATCCCCAGAGATGCTCCCAGCACAGCCCCCAGAGAGGTGTGGGGAGAGGGTTTTGCCATGGCAGAATCCATTGGGAGGAGGAGGAGGAGAGGACAGCTCCTTCCCGTTTGTCCCACCTGCCTGCAGGTTTCCCTCCTCCGCCACCGAAGCGATGGTGCTGGCTGGCTGGGTGGGAGGAGTAGAGCTGCCCCTGCCTGGAGAAATGCAGCATTTGTCTGGGTTTCCTCTACCCTAGTTCCTGCCTGGGGTCACTTCTCCAGCCTGGTGTTTCTGGCATTCCAGCAGCACCAGCCTGATGGGCGACGGGGCCGCGTTGCTCAGTCACCGCAGCACTGCAGGGTGGCATCGGGCAGGGGCTGGACCAGAGCTGCCAGCCTCCCTGCCTGACCTCCGGCACGCTGGCAGGGCCGCGGGCAGCCGTGCAGGGTAGGTCCTGCCTGCGACCTGCTGCAGCTCACCCGGGCTGGCTCCCTGCACCGCATTTCTTAATCCTTTGCCGAGCAGTGTTCCTGACCCCACCAGCAATCCTGGGAGGTGCCTGCGGAGCCGGCGGGAGCTCCCCTGCTCCGGATGGCCTCTTCCTGGGATGTGGGCAGCCCTAGAGCAGGGCAGCCCTGGGAGAAACATCAGCATCTGCTCCCATCTGAGCAGGGTGGCCTGACGCAGCCGTTTGGCATCCACAGGGAGCAGGGACACGTGTGTGTGAACGTTTGTTTGGTGCTTTGGAAAACCAAGAGTCCCAGGGCTGCAGGAGGCAGGTGGGATCCCTCCAGAGATGGGCAAGGACCCAGCCGAGGTGTGGTGGGGTGGGAGGGGACCCACTGCCATGGGCAGATGGCACCGGTCGCTGGGAGGCTGATGCAGAGGCTCGGGTTGGCGGCTCTGGGGCACGCGGGGCTGCGGCCAGCGGTTCGGGGCACCGCACTGCAGCCCTGCGGAGCCAGGGAGCGCAGCGCTCAGGGGAGCTGTGGAGGTGCCGAGGAAAACAAGCGTGGTCCCCACAGGGCAGCCGTAAGCAGCCTGTTGAACGCAGTGAGTGGCAGGGAGCAAGCAGGGCTGGGGAGCTGATAGAGCAGATGATGAGCGGAGATGCTGGGGCTGGCTCTGGGAGTGCTGGGAATCGTGTGGAGTCAGCCCTTCCCATCAGACCCACCAGCAGCGTTGCTGTGAGGGTTTGCAGGGTCTTAGTTGGCACCCTCTGCCATCCCAGGGCCCTTGGGAAGCCCTCAGGAGAGGGACTCGTCACTGCCCTGTGCCTCCTCTGTCCCCACTCTGCAGGGACGCTCCGGGACCGGAGCCCAAGCTGTACAGAGCAGCACTCTTCCCGCAGCAGGTTTGTCCCCGACGGAGCTGCTGAGGAGGGGGAACGAGGCAGGAGAGGCGTGGAAACGCGTGTTTGGGACAAAGCCTGCAGAAGGGTGGTTTGGTGCCCTTGGAGCAGCGCTAGCATCTGCCGTGAGCTTAGAGGACCAGCGGGGATTTGGGGATTCGCTCCCACTGCCTCAGGACACCTGGCTCTTGCCTCATCTTTGGTTCCCCTGGTTGGTGCCTGGGGACAGCAGGAGCTGGCCCCTGGGGTCCCCAGCCACTGGGGATGCTTCCCACCCAGCCGGGCGGCACGCTGCCAGGGAAACTTGGTTCACAAGAAAAATCAGCAAATGCCAGCTAGGTGGCAATGTGCCACCTGCGAGGAGCTGGGTCTCGCCTCCCATCTCCCCTGATTCCAAGCAAATCGCTGCCCCTCGAGTGGCCGCGCTTTCCCCTCCGCAGCACCAGCGCGAATTTGTACCCGATGGGTTTTTAAAGGTCTCGGAAATCTCTGCGCAAGCAGCACAGAGGTCGAAACGTGGCCGCTCTGAGGGAGCGCTGCTGCGGCTGCTCTTGCTGGGGGACAGCGCTGGGTGGAGCGGCCATCCTTCCGTAACGTGCAAGCAAGTTTCTAGCCCTTGAAGCAACGCTCTGTTCCCCTGAGCTGCTGCTTGGCTTTGGAGAGAGGCTGCAGCCGGCGCTGGAATTTCTTCCCTCTTCTGTATGCACTTGGCTCTGGGTTTTTTGGATGGGGAGGCAGCCCGAGAGCAGGGGGTTGCAGCGGGAGCCGGCGTTTCTGGAAGAGCTGCCCCGTACTGTTCCTGCCAGCGTGCCGGGGCCGTTTATATATGTACAAACCCAGCCAATTTTATAGCGTGCCCAGCTTTATTCATGGGAGGAGCAGGCTCGTGAGTTCCTGAGCTGCAGTAGCATAAAAACGACTTCTCCAAACTACAGCTGAGAGGCCTGTCCTGGTGCACGGCTGCTCGTGATGCTTGCCGCAAGCAACGCCACAGAAGTTATTTAGGAAGACTCTTATTTTGAGCAAAGAAGATAATTAGGCAGGCACAGCCGTCATGCAGATATTAATTACTGGCTGCTTAAAGGCATAAAGAAAAATGAAGGTTTTAAGGGGTGCAGGGTTTGCAAGTCACCTGGCAATGCTTTCGGCCAGACAGGAGGAGGCAGGAGAGACGATGAGGGGAAATGTGCATTGAAATGATGAGGATATTTACTTCTGAAATGCAGCTCTTTAGCATATGCTGCCTCTGCTATTTATAACCTTTGAATCGTCTTTTCAATCCAGACAAGGCCAAAAGAAGTATTTTTTTTTTTTTTACTCAGGAAACTAAACAAACCACCGCTGATTTCGGCAGAGCCTGGAGCATGGTTTTGCCAACCGTACCACGACCCGAGCTGCCTACGCCAAAGAAATGTGTGCAGGTACCAGGCAGTGTCAGACCCAAGGTTTAAGCGCCTTGGGGAGCTTGTAGCCCTCCCGAAGGAGACACAGGGTGTTAACCGAGGTGACTTTGGATTAGCTCCTGTCTGGTTTCCCATGGGATACCCAGCTATTGGGAAGGTGCTGGCATGGGGCGAGCTTTTGCACTTTCCTGCTGGCTGCCCCGTTGGTGGTACACGGGGAGGCTGCGCATCGGGTGCTCCTGACCCTCCAAGGAGCCTTCAGCCCCCGGAGATGCTCGTTCCCAGGGGGTGGCCAGGGACTCCCTGAAGCGCTGGGGATAAATGTGGGGCACTTGGTGGGGCCAGTACACGAGGGCAAGTGGCATCTGTCCGGGCATCCCTTCTCCAGCAGCGATGGAGGGAGCATATGGGCCGTGGCCTCCAGCATCTCTGCTAACGAAGGAGCCGCGCGGCTGCTGGTTAGCACGGGGCCCTCCTTCTGCCTGGCTCCCTGCCTCCCCAGCAGCCTGCCCAGCCCTTCGCCTTCCCCCGGTCGCTGGAGGAAGGAGGCTCCCTGCTCCGCAGCGGCTCTGCCGCCCTCATCCCTTCGCTGACACCCCTCGCTCCAAGGTGCTCGAGCCCAAGGGGTTCCCAGATCTTTCATCTTTGTATTTAACACTGAAGGCAATTTTGGGGGGTTGTTAATTGCAATACTGTATTTCATTAAAGGGAGAGAGAGGAAGAGATTTGAAGGCCATCTCTAAATTGAAATTGCTGAAAGTCTAATTGCTGCTGACATCAGGGACCATTTAGTGCTGTAAAACATAATTGCATCTCTGAACTGTTCTGAGCAGATAAGTGTTCCTCTGAACACTCCTCCTGGAGAAGACAGAAGAACTGATGAGCATCCATCAACCGGCCTCGTGAAGAAGCAGCTCCCTGCTCTGGAGCTTACTGGGGCTGGCACTGTGTCTCCGAAATGAAGAACTATTAATTGGTGTAGATTTTAAGAGAAAAACCTGAGGTGAAGCAGGGAGAAGTTGCAAGAAAGAAGAGTTGTGCTCGTTCCTCACTCCTTGTCCTATTGAATTCAGCCACATTTGTGGAGCTTCCGAGGAAGGAAGGTCTCCTGCCTGTGTGCTGGATCCGGTCCCTGCTGGCTTTTTATGTAGGACTGGGAACATCCGTCCCCGCCTGCAGCAATGGACCAGAGTCCCGTGATGCTGCCAAACTGGCACCACGTGGTCCAGGTGCCGACAAGAATGTCTGTGTCCCAGCACGGTGCGCTGCACCTGGGACATGTCCCAGAACTTCCACAGGACACCTTTTTCGTGGAGTAGCTCATGGTGATGCTGACTTTCAGAAGTGCCCCGTTTCCACCTGCCTTTGCCACCTTCCCCGGCTGACGCAAAAACCTGCAGTGATGCCTGGGGCTGTAGGTTCATGCCAGAGGTCTGTGCTGCCGTCAGGCCTGGGGGCTTGCAGCCATCGGGGTCTGCAGCGCCTCGACTCAGCACCTTGTGGGATCCGTTCCTGACAAGCCACGCACCCTCTCCCCACGGAGGCACACGAGTCGCAAGCAGCAGCCCAAGAGAGTCTGTGCGTGGACCGGGAGCGCCGTGGGTGCTGAGCAAGCTTGGCCCCGGCTGCGGGAGGCTGCTGGGACTGATGGTGCTGTTTTCCAGGGGTAACCCTGGGGGTTTCCAGGGCCTCGCTCCCATGAGGGGCAGGGAGTCGGTCCTCGAGGTGCCCTGGCATTCATTGCCTGCGCTGCCGCGCTGTGTGCCGCCGGGCCGGGCCGAGGTGCTGCCGCACCCGGGGAGGCAGGAGCGCATGCAGCCACCCGCCAAAGCAATCTTCAGCAGCCCTGAATGAAAATGGCAAGAAATAATTTCTGTTCCTCCTGAGGAGTCATTTACCGACATTTTACATGGGGCTGTAAGTGCACAGAATTACTTGCTGCCTTTCAGGACCTTTAAAATTATCTCCATTGCAGAGGAAAATTAAAGCAACGGAAGAATAGGGACCTATCTTTTATAGTGCATTAAAGAATACCCAGTCTGAAGGTTACTGAACCTGTGCTTTCTGTAAGGGAGAACTAATCCAGACAATCCCCAGCAGTCTTTTTACTGCTCCGCTCTGATCTCCCTGGCACAAAATCCATGAGCAGGTTATCTTGGGAGCAGCAATGCTGTTAAGCAGAGGGACTTAAGGCTTTTGGACTTCTTTTTAATTAGTTCTGTAGTGGGTTTTTTGTGCACACCTCAGTTTCTCCCACCGTAGAGCCTTGCTGGCCTTTCTAATGGCAGTCGCGATGTGTAAAGCTTCCCTGACTTTGGAAGGTAAGGAGCCCAGTCATCGATTCTCTCCTCTGCGGGCTGTGCAGAAGCTCGTGGGTCCGTGCTGCAAGCGTCGGTGCCTCTTCCATGTCTTGAGCATCTCTTAGGCTGAGAAACTCTTCTCCTTGGGGTGTCCCAGGCTACCGAGGGGCCGGATCTGCTGCCTTGCGTGGGCCAGGCGAGGGCACGTAGCCTGCAAGGACAGGGGCTGGATAAGAGAGCAGAGCACAGATTTATCACCCCGTTTTGCCTTTCATCCTGCAGGTATAAATAGAAGCCACTTCAGCCTCCCCGTCACCCTGGGCGCTGATGGGAAATGTCAGCAATAAACAATTTCTGCCGACTCCACCAACAAGGGCGGGAGCGGCGCTGTGCCAGGATGCCACGCTGCCTGCGGGCTCCAGTCGCACTCGCCGTGTCCCATGGCTAAGCCTGGAGACACATCTGCCGATTATGCTGGCCGCTAATGATTTTGTGGCCCACTGAATTAATCAAAATGCCCAAAGGTCAGTGGGAGAAGAGGCCACATTCCTGTGCAAGTCAGATTTATTTTCCTTTATAGAGCCTGTGTTAAATGCCAGACCCTGGCTGGCACCTTCCCATCAATCTCTCCCAATTCATGGAGGGGAAAGAGGGTCAGAACCTGCTAATGAGTTCAGCTCTCCTAATGGTTATTTTATCATTGGAGCAGAATAATTGTAATAATAATGATACATCCTGCCTGCTGTCTGGTGAGCGCAAAGCTGCCTTTGTAATGCCTGACAAAGACATTTATTTATTTTGTTTTATTTGCAGCCTGTGTTATTAGAGGGCAGTGTTCAGAATAGCCCAGTCGAGTTAAGTATGTCTAGTAACAGCGCTTTGAGTCTAATTGCTGCCCTTTTCTTTTTTAGGCACTTGCTCCCCTAATTAAGAGCACAATCAAGTTGCTTCTCAGCTGTGAGGACGGGTGGGAGGAGGAAAGCGATCAAAGAAGGGCGATGCAGCCGCGTTGCGGAGGGCCCTGTTCGGAGCAGGGTGCGTCCCTGGGTGGCTGCTTTGGGCCCGATCCTGCTGGCTGGAGACGGCGGGTCTCCCCCAGCCAGGGCTGGGCGTGCTGCCGGCGGTTTTGCAGGAGGGGTGAGAGCGGTGAGACCCGTGCCGGTGTTTTGGTGTTGGCTTGCCTGGCTGCTCGCTCGGTGTGCTGCCCGCTCTGGGAGCGCAGGGCCGGCTCTCCAGCTGGGCTGCGGTCCCGTGGGGCTTTGCATGGAGCTGTTGTGGGCTGCAGGGTGGCTCCCACCCCTGGATTCAGCTGGAGGTCTCCTGCCATCTCCTCAGGCCCCCGAGCAGCCCTGGGGCCGGTCTGCCTGGGAGCAGCCAGCCGGGGACGCAGGCAGCTTGAGCACCAGCCTTGTCTCTGCCTTGGCCGCTGTGCTGGATCCGTCGCCCAGCAGCAGATCCCCGGGAGGTAACGGAGACGGCGTCCCGCGACCGTGCTGCGGGCGCTCGGCTCCTGCGGGAGATGTGTCCCCAGCATCCGCCACCCCGCTGGGTCCTGGCTCTGGCGGCAGTGCTCACCCTGAGCTCCGTAAGCAGCGCCTTAGCTGCCAAACCTCAAGTTAGCCTGATCCCTTTTGTCATCTCCATACGGCCGCGTTTTTAAGTAATTAGCACAATGTGTTCTGCTGATGTTTCCCCATCCCTCTGCTGAAGGCAGACCCTTCCTTGGGAATGGAGGCTCACCATCAACGAAAAAAATCCCTGCATAGAGGAAAATCCCTCCAGGGCTGGAAGGGATGGAGCCTGGCAGGGCTGGGGGGAGCCACGCATCCCTGTCCGTGCCCTCCTGCCTTTTTGCAGCTCCGAGACGAATGGGAACTGCTCGAGGTTTGCTCACAGACCGCCAGCGCTGGGGAGGAGGACCTTGGTCCCCAACTGCAAAAAACCAAGCATCTGCTGCTGCGTGACGGTGCTTTTGGGTTTTGCCCGTCTTGCCGGAGCAGGGCTCCCCGCTGCCCTCGCCCCTGGGGCAGGTTGCGGCGCCGAGGGGACGGGAGGTTTTGTCAGTATTTCCTGGCCGAAGTCTGTTTTCAGGCCAAGCTTTTAATTTGTTTTATAAATTGCCAAATCCAGCAGCCTAAGCCGCGGGCCCCCTTCTGCGATAAAAATAAAATAACAGCTTGAACTTGGGAGGGCCGAGCAGCGGGGCTGGCAGGAAGCGGCTGATTAAAGGGCAGGTGGAAATGATGAGGCTCCGAAACCGGAGGCTTCATCTTCCGCTCGAACGAAAACCACGGATTTGTTGAGTTTCGCTGACTTGGCTTTCGCCTGTGTGCCGCGGAGCCTCCCACAACCCCCGCCCCAGCGCCGCTGCCGCTGCCGAACGCGGCTGCGAGCTCCCCGTGGCCGAGCGCGGGCGGAGGGCAGCCGGGCAGCGGTGCGCTGGGGCACTGCTGCGCCCTCCTCCTCCTGGCGCCGTGCGGAACGAGTTCGGTCGGTAATTGCTCTGGAGACGCCCGTTCGGGCCAAACCCGGAGATGATGCACAAGGTGTTGCGGGTTTGGCCTCAGCCTGTATCGCTTCCATCTTCCCTGAGCCCTGGCAGGTAAACCCCGCTGATTTATGCCTTACCTAAACCGATAGCTAATGTGCTGTGAAATTACTCCAGAACAAGGCGGGGGTAACATTATTCTGCCAGAAATCTCTCTGAATATTTACTCTGCTTTGAAGGCAAGGTATTTGCTCCGGAGCAATGATTTTTATTTGCTAGCAGGCAAACCTGTAGCTCGCTGGCGTTTGGGCTAGAAGCTCGCTGTGAGATTGCAGCAGGAGGGTTTCAGTCCCCTGAATATCTGCCACCTCCCGGGGCGCCTTGCTGCAAAGGCTGTTTACGCTGGAAAAAAGCGCCTTATTTCCTGCCATAAAGTCTGTCTAACTTGCCTCCCAGGCAGCGAACCCTGCTTTGATATTAAGCAAAGTTGTTCTGGTTTTTATTTGCGATTTCCCCCCCCCCCCCGCCCCTGCTCTGACCCTGTGTGCGTGGTGGGGAGGTGTGGTTACCTTGGAGACAGCGGTGGGATGCTGCGTGGTGGGATGCTGCGTGGCGGCAGGGCAGCGCTCGGGCAGACCCCTTTTGGGAATGTGAGCGTGGAAAAGCACGGGTTGCAGGGTCCAGAGCTTCCCTGGAAGTTCAAGGCTGGTGGCAGGCGAAGCTGTGCTGGGGGAGGTGCTGCTCTGTGTCCAGGCTTTGGTGTGCGAATCGGGTCCGGGAGCCTTGGAGAAGGTTAAATCATGTTGGGGGAAAGCCTGTCTTTTTAAGGCTTTTCCTCTGCTTTGGATTAGCATGACATGCTTGGATTGTCCAAAGGGAAAGTATTTCTCAAATCGAATGTACTTCTGCTGCTGAGGCTCTTCTGGTTTGTTCTGCTCTCCTGCCCCTTCCCTGTGCTCCCGTCTCAGGAGCTTCCCTGTTGCTGCCTCCTGGGTTGCGGATGCCATAAGGGAACGCTGCTCTGATTAAAAGCTGGTGGTGTTTTTCATTTTAACCATAAAAGTATTTCCATTCTCACTGGGTTTAATTTACAGTTTGCAGCCAAATTGGAGCTGGGAAGGGATCCCATTGGTGGCTCATTTGTTTGAAGGTGTCGGTACACAAATACGCATTCTGGGAACGCCAGCGGCGCTGGAGCTGGGGGGAGATGTGCCGACAGCGGGTCTCGGCTGCGTCCCAGCCGTGCCCGGATCTTCCCAGAGAAAAACTTTCCGCTCCTGGGGGCCGGGAAGCTGCTGGCTGCGGTGGGGCTGCTGGAAAATGGGGGTGACCCATGGGAAAGCCCACAGAGGCAGAGCCTCCGTGCTGGCCGCGGTGTCCGGGCGAGCCGCAGCCGTTCATCCCCCTCAGTCCTCTCCCAGGGCTGTGCCAGCCCCACTGGCCAAACCGGGGTGGCCACCAGCCTCCCAGCATGAAGCCATGTTTCATAACAGGGCTCACAGGAGGATGCTTTATGTTTTATGATGTCTGCAGCTGTTTCTCGAGCATCTTCATCCACTCCTTTTGTGCTTAGAGGGAGAAGAGGCAACGTTTGCTGGGCCCCGTGTATTAATAACATCTTTTCTCTTCTGCAGCCACGCTGGGGACGCTGGATTTCAGCTTGCTCTATGATCAAGAAAACAACGCTCTCCACTGCACGATCAATAAAGCCAAGGTACGTCTCAGCGCCAGGCGTGCGAGCAGCGAGGACTGAATATGCCTAGAGCTGGCCACCTTTCTCCTGCATTATGGGGCCACGAGAGCCCTGCCAAAACCACGGGGCCACCCGGGCGCCGCGGCTGTGCCAAGCCAGTGCAGCGGTGAGGGCAGCGCGTGGGGACGGCCGGGTGTCCCCTCATCCCTGCGTTGCGCCGGGGGCTCTGGTGTCCCCGACTGCAGCTGTCCCTTTGCCTTCTCCAGTTTCATCCCAACGCCCAGCGCTTTTGCCCTCTCCTTCCCCTCTGTCCCTGCCTTTCAGGGCGTTTCCAGCGGGATGGCTGCTCGTCCCCTGTGACGAGATGGTTGCAGCTATTGATGCTTTTTAGAAAAGCACCCAACCCGATGTTGTTATTTACGTGACACTGTGACCGGCTGTCAGTTTTTAAATGGCTCTTTTAAATGCTGCTAATCATTGCCTCAAAGTGCTCTGCCTCAGCGGCTTTGCTGTCTGCAATTGATTGAAGCAATTAGGGGTTTTTTTGCACATTTTGGAGCAGAAACAGATAACTGAGGTCCTGATTCTGCCTCCGGGCCCGTGGAAGGTGCTTCTGGGTGCTGCTCAACTCCTGTCTGCTTCACCCGGCACGAGGTCCGGAGCAGCGAGGGCTCCAGGTCAACACATCTGGTCCCCGACAGTGGTGGGTTGGTGGAAGAAGACCTTTAGATGTTGGGAAGGGGTGGAGGGTTTTTACAGAAGATGGGAGAAACCGCAGGAGAGTGAGCTGTGAGCTGACACCCCCCCCCCCCCCAGAAGATTTGCCTTCATAGGATGCTCCTCTCGCCTCCAGCTGCAACTGGTTTATTTGCAGCCCCCAGCCCACCCCAGAAGCCCGGTGTGCTGGGTGCTGAGCTGGGTGCTGAGCCTGCACATCCCCGCCCCGGGACCCTCCCTGTCTGAAATAAGACCTTGGGCACGAAAGCTTGGCTTTGGGGGTGAGCGTGGAGGCATCTGCCCTGGCAGAGCTGGAGCTGCTCCTGGCCGGGGGGCGAGTGCAGCACCCACGGCTCCCTGGGCAGGGCTGCAGGGCAGGGCTGAGGCACCCGGCGGGTTTTGCTTCCCTCCCTGCCACCCCCCTGCCTATCGCCTGTGAATTTGCCTGCAGCCTCTGGGTCAGGTTTCCCTTGGTGCGCTCGGGAGCGGTGCCAAGGAGGAGATTTCTAATTGGGTTTGCAGTGGGTGGAAGGCAGGGAGGAAGGAGACCTGCAAGCGGCAAGTGATAGATCTAACAGCAGCGAGAGCAAAAGCAGGGCTGACAAAACAGAGCCCTGGTCCCTGCCGTGCCCACCCGGCTGTACGGGAATAGCTGACCCCATCCCATGGGCCTGGGGGCACCACGCGGCACCGGCATCGCCCCTGTTCATGGGGTGGGCAGACCCCACTCCGTCGCTCTGACATTCAAGCGTTCGAGTCCTGTTCATTTCCATTCTGCTCTCATTCTCCCGTTTTTCTCTTTTATTTACATTGCCATCTGCTCGTTCTCATTTCATCTCTCGCCTGGGGAAAGCTGCCAAAACTTGACTACAAAAAGGTAAGGGCCAGGACCCCGGCTGCCGTCGGTGGGAGCCGGCGTTGGCTGCGTAGACGTTGGAAGTAGCGCTGTAGAGGAGGCGATGCGGGCGCCGGGGCCGCGGGCGCGAGCCACGGCACAGTGCCGGGACGTGCCTTGCCCTTGGATCTGGGCTGGGGTCCCGGGTGCGATGTCTCAGCCCCCCAAAGAAGGTGCCCTCAGGACGTGTCCCACCTCCAGCAGCTTCTGGAGCCTTCGCGGCTGCCAGCAGCCTTTAAAACCTGGACTATTTCAGCCACGCGAGAAGTGTTTTTCTTTCTCCCTTCGATAACCTCCCCAAACAACCCTCTCTCTCCCGTTTGACCTTTTTGCTGCTTTCTATTTATTTTAATCTCCAGCACTTTTATATCTGCTGATGGCCGTCCCGAGTCCCGTTATCCCCGTTCCTGGGGAGTGGGCAGGGGGTTAGCGGGCTCTCGGAGGCACCAGTGGTGGGTTAAATCCAATCAGTCGTGCTCCGCCACCAATGTTCTGCTCTGCAGCCATCAGCCGCTCTATTGTGCAGGAGGTCGGGATAACCGCTCCGTGCTGGGGGGGTTTGCCCTGGTGCCAGGTGCCTGGGGACGCCTGAGGTGTTTCTTGGTGTACGTCCGCAGCGGGATCGGTGAGACGCTGGGTCTTTCCAGACCCTCGGGTCAAGCCCATATCCTAAGTTTGGATGGAGCTGGAACAGGGAAGGAAAGGAGGTTTGCAGGAGGTATGGATGCGGAAGCTGGTAGCTGTGGGGCTATCCCCAAGCTGTCTGTCTACACCAGGAGCGAGGCGCTTGGTGCCTCAGTTTCCCTAATAGCACATAGATCTGCCCTGCCATTGGGCGCTTTGTGCCAACAGATGGATATCTGGAAGCTGATTTTGGAAGGTAGCGAGTGCCTGGCATCTCTGCAGGCTCTGGCCAGGGAAGCGAGGGGCCCGGTTCCTCCTGGAGATGAGCAGATTGAGTGCGGGGCTGCTGTTGGTCCACATCTGGATTGCGAGGTGAGTCCTGCCTCTGCAGGGCGAGGGAAGGGCACAGCACGCTCAAGGAGCATCCACCTCCAGCCTTAACCTCTTAGGACCATCCTTATGCTTTGGTGGTGCCTTCAGCAGATGCGATTGGGGTACAGTCTCAGCAGGCGGGGCAGCCCCCGTGCCTCTGCCCATGCCGGCACCAGGTTGTCAACTCCACCGTGCTGGTGTGAGCCCCGGGCTGCGGCGTCCGGGCTTGCTGGTGCTGCACCGTGGGGCCGAAGCAGAACCTATCCTGGGGTATCACGGCACCGGGGAGATAAGGACCAAGAAACCCCATCGCTCCCCGGCTGGAGCAGGGCTGCGGTGGCGTGCCCAGCGTTCCTGCTGCCTCTCCCTGGCCGGCAGAAAGCTCAGGGCCCTGTGCAGGCAGGAGCGGGCAGGCTGCCAGTGGCCACCTCCCGCTAATGGCTTTTGGTCTTGGCAGCAGCCCTGCCCGTACCCTGCCTTTCATGCTTCAGGCGCGGCTGAATTTCAGGCACGTTGCGGCTCGGCTTGGATCGATGGGAGAATAAATCAGGGCAGTGTGGGAGCCCGTTCCTGGGCTGCGGGAGCAGCCGTGCGGCAGGCTGGCAGGAGAGCTCTCCCCTTGCCGCCTGCTGCCGTGCACCAGCACCGCGTGCTCTCCCAGGGTTGCTCCATACCATCGCGTGTGGGAAATGGACTGCCCCTGGGCATCACCCCCTCCTGTAAAACGTGATAGAAAATGATACGATTAACGTGCAGGCGCCAGGGTCTGCGTCCTGGCGTGCCGTGCCGTGGCTTGGGTGAGGGTCTCATTTTCTGCTCAGTCCCACGAAGCCCAACCTGCTGCATGGAGCGGGATAATAACGTGCTATAGGGTCGAGGCACCGCGGACACCGTGGGGCTGTGCTGTCCTGTACTCCTGTTGGTTTCCTGCTTTCGGGAGGGAGATGCCCTGGGCGAGCCTCAGGTGGCTGCGCAGGCAGCGGTGCAGGCAGCTCCCTGGCCCCAGGCAGGCCACGCAGGGCAGAGGCTGCCCATCCGAGCGTACCTCGGCTGCTCTCCCTGCACCGCTGGCTGCAGCCGCAACTAGAAAACACCCGGGAGTTTCCACCCTGCCGAGCATTTGAAGGCTCCCCCACTTCCAGCCAAAGCCGAGTGCTGGATGTCTGCACTGAGCGTTACTTACGGATTTACTCATACATATTTATCACTGCAGGGAAATTCCTGTCTCGAAGCTGTGAGTTCTCTGGGCTGTCAGGGTGGAAGCTCAGAGTCTACCCTGTTTCGGAATGGGATGCCTTGGCCCAGGAAAAGGTGTCCAGGCTGGTTTTTGGGCAGCAGGAATCCCATGGGGCAAACGATGGAACGAATCCATCTCCTGTGATTTCTGTATGCCTCTAGCGTCGCGTTAATCGGCAGCCCGATTAGCCCGACTTGTAATTAAATCCTATTGATTAGCTAAATGTCACTGGCACGGAGAGCAGCTGGCAGCAGCTGGGATGCAGCGGGGCCATCGGTCTCCGTAGGATTACAGCAGGGATTTGGGGGTTGAACAGAGGAAGAGAAAAGATGAAACTCGGTCTCGGCTCCATCGCCCATGCTGTGATGAACAGCACCGTAAATTGGTCCTGGCCGGAGGACTGGTTGGAGCCAGGGCTGAGCTGGCTGAAGCCAATGGGCAACTCTGCCCCCGGGAAGGAGCCCTGTGGTCCCCTCTGCCTCTTGGCTCTCCAGGAGCAGCTTTAGGCTGGAGGTCCCTCCACGCAGGGGAAGCAATGGTGTTGGTCACCCTGTGGGTCCCTGGGAGGGGCGAGCTCCCATGGGAGCAGCTTTGCGGGGCAGAGCTGTCGGGGCTGCTCTCATATTAAACTCAACCCCGTGCCAAACTTGTGTCGAGTGACATGGGAGGGAGGTAGACGTGACATCGGGAGCCGTTTTCCAGGCTCCTGTCACTCCATCTTCCATAGCACATCTGTTAAAAAAGCCTTTAATAGCCTCCTCAGAAGGTAATTTAATTGAACTGAATTGATGGGTGAATTACAGAGCTGCGTCCATCCATTTTCAGGGGAATTTGCTTGCTCGCTTCTGATTTCGTTTGCCACGCGGCACCGGGCAGGTGGGGCCCCGCCGCCGCGGGATGCTGCGGGGAGCCTTGGCTTTGCTCGGTGTGAGCAGTCTGCGTGCCCAGCCGGCCGGATCCCCTCCGGAGCCTGCGGACCAGCCCAGCCCCTTGCTGCCCTTTCTGCCCGTGGAGCCACAGCCGATACCACTGCCTTCCTCCCATCTTCTGTATCCACTGCCTTCCTCTTCTGCCGGGCCAGGGACGTCGCCCGAGAGGCACTGCACTTAAAGCAGAGCCGTTTAGCCTCCGTTCGCTGCTGCTACTTTTATCCTTTTGGCTCTGCTTTAGAAGCAAAATCCTCTTTGCTGGGCACCATTTGGTCTCCTTCGCCCCGGGGCAGCGCACTCGTCTCGGAAGCGGAGCCCTCACCAAGGTCAGGAGCAGCTCGGACCTTTGACCGAGTTTTGCAAATCGGGGAGGGGTGGGGTGGAGGCATCCCGAGGGGCTGCCTTCGTGCCGTGGGCTAAGCCGGATGCGTTATTTCGTACGTGTAAAGTACGGAAGCGATTTACCCCAGCATTTCCCTCTTTGATTCGCCCAAAGCAGGCCTTGATGATTTCATTTTCATTGCACGCAGCCCTTTCACCAGCAGCCCGTGTGAATGCTGTCCTGCCAGGTGGATCTCTGGCAGCTGCACACCCTCATTAATCCCAGGCACCGAACACTCTGCTCATCACACAAAGGCAGTGATGAGTCTTTAGCATCACCCAGCCTGGTTCCCATGCCTGGGTGGAGCCGGGGTTGGGTGGGTACCTCTGCAGAGAAACCCTCCTCTGATCCAGGCAGACGATTGCCATCAGCCAGCCTAGAAATAACTCCTGCAGGGATCCCGCAGCCAGGCTGGAAATAATCCGAGTGCTTTCATGGTGTAGCCATTATCATTTCCACTAGGGATCGGTAAAAATTAGGCTCCATTTTTCGTGCTCCTGTGTTGCTTCCCTACCCCGTGGAGCTTGTTTCCATGCGGTCTGTGTAGTTACGGCTTTGGGCTGGGCTTGTGCTTCACCCTTGGATAATTTTCAGCCCGCTGGTTGTTTAGACGAAGAGCAGGTTTGTCTCCTCCCTCTGCCCGAAGCAGGATCACCTCCAGAGCATCTCTGTAACAAACAAGATCCACATCATCCTTTAAGAGCTGTGAGGGTCTAGTAGAAAATCCATCAGGAATGGCCGCAGCGAGTGTTTCCTTGCGTCTGTGCTCCGGTACCCCCAGATTTCCCTGCATACGCTGCGGCATTCGGCTGGCGACAGCCTCCCGCTGGCCTGAAAGCTGTTCTTCCTTCAGCTGTGCCTTGATAATGAAGAGTAGGTAGGTGCTATCACACCCTCTGGGAGCGCTTAAAAGTAACACCACAACAGCAGAGGTGTATGTTTGCTCATAGCAATTATTAAATGACAAAACCCTGTAATTTTAAACCTTGAAAATCACTGCGCTGATTTGCTTAACCCCCAAATTAATTGTGATCAGGGTGTCAGAGTCAGCCGCTGGAAGAGCGGAGAGGTGCTTTGCGGCCGATGCCAAGTGCGGATGAGGAGCCTTCCCGCAGCCCCTCCTCTGCACAAACATTGGAATGCTGAGCGTGCTCGGCTTTCGCTGCGCAGCCCGGATCCTGCGCCGAACCTGTCCTCCTTCCCCGATCCCAGGGAAGCTGTGCAATTACTCCACGGACCGATGACGTCCCGTGGAAACGGGCATTGGTAGCTGGGCTCAGCGAAGCCACCCCACCTGCCCAGTGTCTCGCCATTGTCCTAACGCCTGCTTTTTGCTGTTTCCTCTCCAGGGCCTGAAGCCGATGGACCATAATGGTTTGGCCGATCCATACGTCAAATTGCACTTGCTTCCCGGAGCCAGCAAGGTGAGATGCCTTTTCGCTTCTCCTTCCCTTCCTGGGGCTGCACCTTTCCCTTTGAAGTCGGACCCGGGAGGTTCCCCGGGGAGAAGCTACTCATCCAGGGGCTCCTGGGTGCTGCAGCCAGCCCTCGAGTCTCCTGCCTGGCTCTCGCTCAGGTGAGCAGGAGGGAGCGGGGGCAGGAGGTAAGAACGGGGGCTAAAAACATCCTTGCAGGGGTAGCAGGTGCCTCTCGGATAAAGCACTGCCTGGGAGCTGGGTGCCAGCCCTGACTCCTTGCCTTTGGGAGCAGGGGGTGCAAACGCTCGAGAAGCCCCCGTAAGCCACCAAGTGAAACGATCTGGAGCTATAAACAAACCAGCTCCTTTTTTTTTTTTTTTCCCCCCCCTTTTTTCTTTTGCATTTAAAACTCCTCAGATCATAATAAAGTAGAGTATAAATTGTAAGGGAAATATTTCTATCTACTTAGGTTCAGTGCTTGCTGGAGAGAAGAGTAATTAAAGATATTGATGTGTAGTGAGAGCTTGGTGTAACTGATGGGGATGTTGAATTTAAATGCTAAATGTATGTGTTATGAATATTAATTGCACTTTTATTTTACACTAAAGGAAAGACCTTTTTGGGGGAGGTATATTTACTTGTTATGGTTTCATTGAATTAATTCATAATGTTCAGGGTGGTAGAGGGAGTTTTTAACCACATTTCAAGTTCCGCTGGAAATAGGAGAGCCAGGAGCGCTTTCATCAGCGATATTATCTGTCATTTCCATGTTTTGCAAATGCATTGATTAGCATTTCTGCTGGAGGTGATGGAGACCAGAGAGGCGGGAGGGAAGCTCGGAGCTGAGGGTAGCGCAGGAGCTGCAGACTCCACAAGCCCAGAGCAGCCGCGGGGGGACCTCCTCCTCGTCCCCACGTCCCTCTGCCTCTGTGGTTGCTCTGTCTGTGTGCCTTGTTTCCAAACAGCACTGCCCGAAGCTGCTCTGGGAGAGGTGAGCAGGTGTGGGGGGATTGCAGATGTGTCCTGGGCTGGGTGTTTCTGCACAATCGTTCCAGCAGCAGGACGGTCCCCACGTCATAGAATCATAGAATCATAGAATTGTCTAGGTTGGAAAAGACCTTTAAGATCATCCAGTCCAACCATTAACCTACACTACCAAGCCCACCTAAACCAATCAAGGGCAGACTAGACTAAACCATGTCCCGAAGTGCCACATCTACCCGTTTTTTGAACACTTCCAGGGATGGTGACTCCACCACCTCTCTGGGCAGCCTGTTCCTATGCTTGACCACCCTTTCCGTAAAGAAATTTTTCCTAATTTCCAGCCTAAACCTCCCCTGGCGCAGCTTGAGCCCATTTCCTCTCGTCCTATTGCTAGCTACTTGGGAGAAGAGACCAACACCCACCTCACTACACCCTCCTTTCAGGTAGTTGTAGAGAGCGATGAGGTCTCCCCTCAGCCTCCTCTTCTCCAGGCTAAACAACCCCAGTTCCCTCAGCCGCTCCTCATAAGACTTGTTCTCCAGACCCTTTACCAGCCTTGTTGCCCTTCTCTGGGCATGTTCCAGCACCTCAATGTCCTTCTTGGATTGAGGGGCCCAAAACTGGACACAGTATTCCAGGTGCAGCCTCACCAGCGCCGAGTACAGGGGGACAATCACCTCCCTGCTCCTGCTGGCCACAGCATTCCTGATACAAGCCAGGATGCTGTTGGCCTTCTTGGCCACCTGGGCACACTGCTGGCTCATGTTCAGCCGGCTATCTACCAACACCCCCAGATCCTTTTCGGCCAGGCAGCTTTCCAGCCACTCCTCCCCAAGCCTGTAGCGTTGCATGGGGTTGTTGTGACCGAAGTGCATCCGGTGTTCCTGTCCCTGGGCTCTCAGGCAGCTGCGGCAGACCCCAGGCCACGAGCCGTGGGAAGCAGGGTGGGATTTGTTCGCCTCATGCAGAGGTCTCCACGTGAGCTGGTTACTGTTAAGTCATTCCAGATGGGAGAAAAAAGTGCTCCCAGAGCCCAGTTCCTTTGATTTAATTTGGGTCCCTTGCCCAGGGCAGCGTTAGCTGCTGGGTGATGCCCATCACGTTACCCCCTTGGCTAAACCCACTTTTCTTCCTGACCGCCCCGCCCCGAGCCCCAGGATCAGGCCCTGGCAGGTCTGAGCAGGCAGTGGATGCCATCAGGGCGCTTTCTCTGCTGTCATTGTCACCCCCCACCTCCCTCTCTGATACATATTTCGCTGCTTGAGCTGGAGCCTGGCGTGGTGACCATGGTATGTCTTATGAGGAGCGGCTGAGGGAACTGAGGTTGTTTAGCCTGGAGAAGAGGAGGCTGAGGGGAGACCTTATCGCTCTCTACAACTACCTGAAAGGAGGGTGTAGTGAGGTGGGTGTTGGTCTCTTCTCCCAGGTAACCAGCGATAGGACGAGAGGAAATGGGCTCAAGCTGTGTCAGGGGAGATTTAGATTGGATATTAGGAAAAATTTCTTTACGGAAAGGGTGGTCAAGCATAGGAACAGGCTGCCCAGAGAGGTGGTGGAGTCACCATCCCTGGAAGTGTTCAAATAACAAGTAGATGTGGCACTTTGGGACATGGTTTATTGGGCATGGTGGTGTTGGGTTGATGGTTGGGCTGATGATCTTAGAGGTCATTTCCAATCTTAATGATTCCTAGTTTTTACTTTCATTATAAATAATCCAGCCACCAAGCCAGGAAACATGAAATTGCTACTCTACCCTTAATTGGTTTAGTGGTGGAATTGATAGTGTAGGTTTATGGTTGGACTGGATGATCTTAAAGGTCTTTTCCAACCTAAACGATTCTATGATTCTATAATATCACCAAGGAAGGAGATAAAATAGGTGTGGGATGAAACCTGGTACGATAAAGTGCCTTGTTCAAAGCAGCTTTACAAAGTTGGGAAAGATTTAAGGCAGACAAGGTATGAAATCAATGGCAACGGCAGACCTGTCTGCAGACTCCTTTGCTTTGCATCGCTCTGCTGTCGCCCCTGGCCATGCCTCCGGGCACGCAGGGATCAGCGCGGTGAGGCTGGGGCCCGGGAGCAGCGGCGCTGGCTGCCCGCACACAGCCCAGCCGGCAACGGCTCCTCCTGCGCTACAAACTCCTGCCTGAGTGGCGTGGAAAGCGATTGGTGTTGCAGGGCTTTAGGTGCTGCTGTGCATTGAGTCCCTGCCCCTGCATCCCGGTCGGCTCATGGAGCACCATCCTGCCTTGCTCCGGGAGTATCCTCCTCCTAACCTGGTGCTTGGCGTTTCACGGCTCCTCACCCAGCCTCTGTCGGTGCCCAGCCAGTCTCCGCAGCGCTGCACGGCGCCCGGGTTTCTTTCAGAGGCAGAGATGGCTTTGGGAAGCTAAATGAAAGCACAGCACAAAATACGGAAGCTCGCTCTATCTCCGAGAGATCAAACCCAGAGCAAGCAGCCGCTTTGCACAAAGCGTTTGGGAGTGAGACGCTGCGCCGTGGTCCCTCGATGGCTCCACTGCACCGGCAGCTCCTCCAGCCGGTGGCCGCCTCTAGTCCATCTGGAAGAAGTCGTGTGTTTGGGGTTCTTTTGGTGGGGAAAGGCCATGCCAACAAGGTGACACCCCCCCCCCCCCCCCCCGCCTTAGCTGCAAGCACAAGCTCTTTTCTTTACCCCATCCTTCACATCCCACTCACCTCTAGCATGGGGCTGGTGAACCAAAGATGGGGAATGTCGCAGCTTCCCATAAATAAGCGCAGGACAACTTTGAAGTATTGATTTCATGAGAGTTCCTTACACCGAGTGGTGGCTGAGGCAGGGATTGAACTTTTGGACTTTACACCTAATTAGAGGGAAAATCGCTGCTCTGTGAGGCTGTCCTAGGCTGGGGGGTTGATGGAGAAGCCCTGTCTGAAGCCTGCAGCCCTTTGCTTCTGCTTTGCTCCGTCCCCGGCCTCCCGCTCTGCAGAGCTGTGGTGCTGGGGTTGCCAGTGCTAACAAAATGTGTATCAGGGAAGTTATTTTGAGTCAGGCAGGAACGGGAGCTGTGCTGGGAACAGGAATGCAAATAAACAGCCAGAACAGAAAATTGGTATTTTTTTAATGAACTTGAAAAGACATTTTTTCCCTTTCTCCTGCTGCATAAATGAGATCCCCGTCCTCTCGCTGCGCTCTGCCAGGGTTCCCATTTTGCTGGCTGTTTCCAGCGTGCAGGATGCGGGGTTGGATTGCTTTGCAAATGAGCGAGTTGCTGCGTCTCTGCCCCTCTGGTTATCGCTGCAGGAGGAGTGGATTTGGGCCACCCCATCGAGGACCAGTCAGGTTACGGTGCTGGAGCAGAAGGGTGGCAGCACCAATTGCCCCTTCATCTCCAAACTGTGCTTCCTTTTCTCCCCCCGCCCATCGGCGCATTCGGCTGACCGCCGTCTCCTTTGCTTTTCCAGGCAAATAAGCTGAGAACCAAAACGCTACGCAACACGCTCAACCCCACCTGGAACGAGACGCTCACCTACTACGGCATCACCGACGAGGACATGATCCGCAAGACCCTACGGTAGGGCTCCGGGGGGTGAGCAGGGTGCTGAGCCCAGCAGCGGCGGGGGATGCGTGCCCCTTCCCGTCCCCTCAGGGCCACCCCAGGCATCCCTCCCCACCCCAGTGACAATTTCCCGGGGAGCTCACGGGGACCCCCAGGCCCCAGCCCCACAGGAGGGTCCCAGCGGTGGCTCACGGCACAGCAGGGCAGAGTTATTACCCACCAAAACCTATAATGTGCACGCATGCCCTGCACACATCCATCGCCTCCGCGGTGACCGACGCTTGATTTACAGGGAGCCTGGGCTGGTATAGCTGGTGAGGAGCGTGGTCCTGCTTTGTCGTTAACTTCATAACTCACTCGCTGGGCTCCTGCCTGCAGAGGTGCTGTTATTTGGGTTTAACATCTTCATGCCCAGCTCTCACGGGCACATGCTAAGGCTTTGTGGCCATGTCTTGCTGAGAAAAATGTCCCTGGGAAAGCTCTGGGCCCCTTTCAAGGCTGATTTTTTTTGAAAGAAAGCTGGAGGCATCTGTGAATTATTGTCAAACTAAATGAAGAGTGTTTGTATGTATTTATTCTCTCGGTTTGGTTCAGTGTCTGCGCATTCAGCATCTCCCAGGGGCTGGGGGATGTTGCTTGGGGCTGGAGGTGGGCAGGGGCAGCGTGGTAGGGCCGTGCGGGCTCAGAAGTGCTGCTTTGCAGGGTCAGACCCCTGCGAATGCAAAGGTTTTTCACGTCTTGGCCACCGTCCCACCTGGGTGAGGGCAGGGGGTGACCCAGAGCCTGTGGACAGAGCCTGCGCAGGGAAGGTGCTGGGCAGCCTCGGCTGCTCCATCATCTCTCTGATCTGGGACTGCTGTGCAGGAGGATTTGCTGTAAGATCTGCTGTCAAACAAAGGAGGATTTTGCATCCTGCTCCGAAGACCTGGGGCTTTGTCAGCTCCGTGGCTGGAATCTGACTTTCCTTATTTGCAGGTACCCTGGGAGTTTGTTATTTTCCCCATGACGAGAGCGCAAAGCTGCCTTAGAAAAGGTCCTGCTCAGAGATGAATTTGGGCAGAGCCCACCTGTTGTCTGCATTATGCATAGAGATGAGAAATTTAGCGCCACGGATTATTATTTCGCATGGAAAATATTAGTCATGCTGAAAGTGCTGCAGGCTTGTCGGGCTGGAAAGCTGCTGGTTTATTATTATTATTGGTGGGTATTTTTTTTTTATTTTTTCACTCCAGGCTTTGAAGTTTTCAGCCTCTTCAAGTGTGGAAATCAGTTTGTAGAGAGATGTTCGGCTGAGTTGTTCGCTGAGATGCGCCAGGGAGCAGAAGGGCTTGACCCCCCCCACCTTTTCGGGGCCCTGGTAGCTGCTTCTACCTGGGGAAGGGCTGCCCTCACCCACTCCCAGGAGGCAGCAGGGAGGCGCGGGATGCGCAGCGGCAGAGGAACAGGCAGAGACGTGTGCGTGGGCTGGGCTGGATTTGCCCTTGTCCCCACAAAAACCCCTCGTTAGCGCGTTCCTGCTCCTGCCCGCCAGCCTGGGCACTGCAGGCACTTTGCGGGGAGCCAGGCGTGGTGGTGGGCTCCTGCAGGGCTCAGCACACGGGGCTCCTTGTGCCCCCTCCAAAGCTCAACGCCGTGCACGCGTCCCCGTCCCCTGCTTGCAGGGCCCCGGGGTGATGCGCAGGGACCCCTCGCTGCGCAGGGGGATGTGGCTGACCGGAGACAGCGTTTCTGTCTTGGGAGCTTTATGGGGAGCTCAGGAGGTGGCTGGCAAGGTCGGTTAAGGGCCAGTTGCCCAAAGCAGCTTCAAAGGGCGCCTTTCTGGGGAGGCGAGGGAAGCCTCGGGCTCGCCTGCGGTGCGGTGACCCCGTGCAAGTTCCCAGCCGGGTGCTCTGCGGGGAGCGAAACTCCCTGCGAAGCCTCATCTGCTCATGCCGGGGCGGCACCCTCAAGGTTTGGCGTCTCCTCGCGCCATCAGAGCCACCCGTCTCGCGCCTTCGCACCCATCGGAGCCGCCTCTTTGCAGGGCGGTTCCCAGGCTCTCCAGCGCTCTGCGCAAAGACTGCGCTTTGCAGCTGAGGTTTCCTTGCTGGCAGCGACGCCGGCGAATTAGGTGATAATTAAGGATCAAAATCCTCTCCGCGTGGAGAGGAATATCCAAGCGCAATCCTGACTCATCGGCATTTGCAGCTAGCCGGGGGGGTTTGCTGGCGCCTGTCCCCGTGGAGGTGGCGAGCCCCACGATGACATTGCCACGAGGGCGACCAGCGGCCGGGAGCACCGCGGGGGCCACGCGAATCCCCACCTCGCCTCCAAGCACAGTGCTGGGGTCCGGCACCGCATCCAGGTGGAGCGGGCTCCGTCCTGCGGGATTTAGCCCAGCCCGGTCCCTGCCGGCAGCACGGGAGCCCCCAGCCCCACCGCCAGCGAGGCTCAAGGTTTGGGCACCTCAGCAGTGCCCATTCCTGTGTGCCGGTGGGCAGGACCAGCCTTTTCCTGCGTGGGGTAGAAAGGGGAATCCTCAGTGTTACCGTGGCAATCGGCACGCCAAAGGTGACCTAAAAGCCGGCGAGCTCTGGGCTGGATGTTACGGTAGAGGGGCTCGGGTGGCTCCGCCATCTCCCTGGGAAGGTTGTGCAAGCAGGAAAGTGGAGAAATTTGTGAAGTGGAGCTTGCTGTAGGGCTGGGGCTTGTGGCTTTGGTTTTGCCTGGAAACTACTCTGGAGAAGAATTAAAGAAACAAACTTTTGGGTGGAGAAGGTTTCCCAGCTGGCACCTCTGCCACGGGGTTGTCGCCTGGGCCATCTCCTCCCCGGCTGTGGTGGGTCTTCCCAGGGGGTTTTCAGCCTCTTCTCTTGTGTGGACCCCAAAAAATTTTCCAGTCAGGGCTCTGATCCCTTTAAAAAAATGTGCCACACGTAGACGGGTGCGTAAAGGTTCAAATGAAATAACGTTTCTTAGTCTCATCCCCAAAACCAGCGTACTGCAGGGTGGGCGCTGGGACACCCTTGGTGGCCCTGTGTCCTTGCCCGTGCTCGGTGCTTCTTCCCGTGCCCGGTGCTTCTTCCCGTGCCGAGCTTTGGCCGCCGGCACAGACGGCTGTCGGGCTGTCACGACGGCAGGGCCTGGCCTGCCCTCGGGCGCTGGGCGTGTGCGCAGCTGCTCTGCCCAACGGGTTTGGCAGAATTTCAGGCAGGAACTCAAATTCTTGCCTATGGCCCGGGGAATTCCTCTGCAAAACAAAGTTTCTGAGCGCTGTGGCTCCATTTCTTATCTGGCGTGGGGGAGCCAGAGCCTAAATTTCAAGTGCTCTTCATTTTCCTTCAGAGCAATTCCCCAGCCCCCTTTTTTCTTCTCTCCATCTTCGCGGTTGAAGGTATTGGCAAAGGAGATTTTATTTATCCTGAGGCAGGTAGATGAGATGAGACTTCTTGCAAACCAGCCATGAGGTAGAAAAATCCATCTTTTTATTTTAATTCCTTGCTTGGATTTTCTTCTTTTCAAACACTGGATATTTAATCGAGTAGAAGGATGCAAGGCTGGGAAATGTTGCACCTCCTCATTTAGGTACCCACTGAACTGTGTCCTCGCTGCCCGGCTGGGGAGGGATCTTTGCTTTATACGAGGAGGGATGGATGGGCTGGCGTTCCTGGTGGCTGGAGCTCACCGAGGATTTTTTATTACGGTGTGGGTCGAGCTATTTCTCCTCTATGAGCCTCCCCATAACACCAGCGGTGACGGCCCTTCACCCTCCCGGTGCTGCTTCCATCCCACAGGAAGCATCTCCCATGCCGTGTATTCTCCTGCCTCCGGTGCTTCGCTTCGCCCACCTGGCATCTCGCAAAATCTATCTCCTCCACCAAGAAAAGCCAACTTCAAAGCTCCGGGGATGCTGGCTTTCCTTGCGCTCATCAGGCAAGGCTCCTGCGAGGCAGCTGTTGGGAGTTGAAAGAGCATGAGCGATGCTCCCCTCGGTCTGGGAGGTGGTCGTTCCCTGGGTGCCTCCTCGGTGCTGAGATTCACGGAGGGGCAGGGAACGCGATTGCAAAGTCTCTTTAATGTAAAAATAACAGCAGAGATCAAAGCTGCCGCCAGCCTTCGCCTCCCTGCTGCCTGGAGAGCGTGTGATGCAGTGGAAAAGCTGCAAAAGCACCCAAAAATCTTCCCTGCCCACCTGGGCTCTTGGAGGGACGTGTCCGGCGTGGGTTGGTGGGTCGGTGTCGGCACGGGGTGCTCCGCCGGTGCCTGCAGCCCTCCTGGGGGGACGAGTGGCATTTGCCTTGTCGCAGGGGAGGATGCCTCCTGGAGAGCGGGGTACCAGACCCCCTCTTGCCTGAGCCCCCCAGCCCCACGCTGTGCCCCGACAGGCTGCCCCTCATCCCCTTGCAGCCTCGTCCGAGCTGGTCGAGTGCCTTTGCTGGGACGGAGCCCAGCCCCAGGCGCTGTTGGGGATCGCCTTCCCAAGCCGGGGAAGGAGGAGAGGTGAAGGCAGCCCAGCTAATTGCGCTGGCAAGCAGGATTTTGTTAATGAATCAACCCCCTCAAAAAACACCAGATCCTTCAGATTTCATGAAACGCAGCAGGTGGGAGGATCTTGAAAGGTCTCATCCATTCATTGAATTAAATATCCTTGAGTCTAGCCCAAGGTTTAATAGCAATGAAACCACCCACCATCCTGAGAGAAGGCAAACTCAGAGCCGCTTGAAAGACGCTGGACTCGGAGGGCGTGGATGGCTGGGCTTGGGGGCAGTTCCCTGCCAGCACCGGGGGCAAATCCCACTCGGCAGTGCCCACTCCCAGTCCCTGTCTGCGGTCTGAGCACAGCCGTGCCGCAGCAGCTCGGCCGCGGTCGCCGGTGCTGGGAAGCCGGGGTGCATGACGGGGGGAGGCAGAGAAATGCTGCAGGGGAAACTGGAATAGGCAGAATACAATCGCCTACATTTAAATAATACATGTAATATGCAATAAATAGATTGTGTTCATAATAAATATCAGAGCTGGCCAGATATGGGATACAATTATTCATATCCAGATATATTGGCGAAGTGATGCATTATTCATATGATACTCAGCTAGCCCACGAATGCCAGGAATTCTTTGTTTAATCATGTGTTTGACAAACATCATGACTCATTAAATATATTATTCAGAAAATAGTATTTGAATCAGGTCTAATAGGCGTACTGCAGACACTTAGAGATTTGGGGTCCCAAATTGCTTTACTCCAGAAGCGCTGAATGAGGTTTGTGCCGGAGCTGCAGGCACACTCATAATTTCATTTAACTTTTACTGTGGTTTCTGTGCTCAGACTTCGAGGCATTTTGTGATGGAGCCCAGCACTGAATCCTCCTCTCGGTTTTAGGGGAGCTGGACAGTCCCAGGACGCTGCCTTTTTCTATTTTCTCTCCTTGCCAGGCGTTGCCTGTCCTTAAGCCAAGCCGACATCACCTGCGCGTCTGCTCCACCGTCGAGAGCCTCCCAAGTTGCTATAGGGACCATAAGGGATCTTAGAGACAGGAGATGCGTCTTCAGGCTCCGCTGCCTATCACGTGCATGTGCGTTGTGGAAAAGGGTCCTCGTTGACCCCTCTTCTCCCCTTTCCATGACGGGGAAGGGGCCGGAGGAGCGCGCGTGCGAGCAGAAGTCGTGAGTCAGCGGAGCGGGGTTGCTTGAGCCGCGCGCTGAGTCAGGGCTGTAACCCAGGAGCCCGGGCTGAGTAGGAGGGAGAGTAAGTTTAATGAGCAGTGATTGTTCACTTGCTGCATTAGGTTTCTTCCAAGGTGATTTTCACAGCCCTCAACTTAACGATCAGGACCCCTCAGTCAAAGTTGTCAAATCAAAAGCCACGCTCGAGGGATTGGGTTTAAATGAGAGGCGAGGGAGGGGTGATGTTCAAGTTAAAGGGCTCAGGGTGGCAGGTGAACGTGGCTGCCCGAGGCGTCTCTTGCTGCTTGTCATGGAGCTGATTTTTCTAACCCGAGGCATAAAAATTCCATCACATTGATTTCTCATAATAAATTCAAGCTGGTGTAATTGCATTACGCCTGTTTCCAAAGGGAGGGCTGGGGCCGGAGCTGCCTGCTCATCTGACTCACACTCGCTGCCTTCGCTTGTGGGGCCGGAGCACTGCTAGCCTGCCCGAGTTAAAAATACCGTCCCGGTGACGATGAACCGCAGCCAGCCAGAGGGACTGGGGCTCGGGGGCTGGCTCCGAGGGACTGGGAGGGCTGACGTGAAACTGCAGCTGAACCACCTCTGGTCATCACACACTGCTGGGCACAAAACGTGGGGACCCGCCTGAGAGGTGGCCCGAGATGCCAGAGGGAAAATGGGGCCAGGGGAGACCTGGCGATGTCTCCGGCGATGTCTCCGGCTCCATCGTCCTGCTCGGAGACAGCAGCAGTTCCCAGGTCTTGCAGATGTGCCAAAAACCGCCTCCCAAGGGACCCGGTTCTGCACAAACACCTTAACTAGCCTGGGACGTCAGCGGGGACAAGGAGGACGGCCGTGGCCCCCGCGCCGCACCAGGCTGGGCTGCCTCCGTCACGCAAGCGCCTCCGGCTCTGCCCGACGCGCCGTCGGTCCCGTGGGACAAAGGGGACGTGCATTCCGCGGCAGGCTGGGGCTTGCGGACCCCAACGCTACCCCGGTTCGTCCCCTTTCTGCCCTGGGGAAGGGTTTGCCCTGGGGTGGGCTGCGGCTCGGTGGTGGGTTGGCGGCTGCAGGGTGTCCTGTGCCCTGGCCACGGAGGGCTGGGCGGTGCGGGGGGTGCGAGCCGGCCCCGCGGTGGGCACGCGGGGGCACGCAGGGGCTCGCAGCTGCCTGGGGCTGAGCTGAAGGGCTCCGAGCTGTAGCACGCTGCACAGGGGCCGGGGTGCTCAGAGCCGCTAAGGTGGGAGCAAGGGGCTCCCCGCGTCACCGTGGGCAGCGAAATGGGGCTCGCTGGGGCTCTCCAGCCTCTCCCAGTGCCACACTGGAGATGCTCTCCCTGCCACCACCACTGAAGTTTTCCAGCCGTTTCCTTCCTGGGTTTCCGCCTATGCCGGGTGATTCTGGGGCTTCACAGCAAGTAGGATGTTGCACTCGGTGTCTTGTTGTGCTTCTGGGGCATATCTAGACGTTGTCGGGGGAAAATGTTGCTCATGTTCTGAAGAGGTAAAACCGGCACCAAACGCTGCCTCCCCTGGGTGTGCAGGAGACGGCACCGCTCTGCGATTGCCGGTGTAAAAATAGACCCCGGCTGCCAGCTCCTTGCGAGGGCCACGCTCCTCTCCTCCTCAGCTCAGCTTTCCTGACTGCGCGCTTGCTTTCCCTCCCCAGAGCTTTGGCCAGATGGGTGTGGGGTTGTGCACGCCTGGCAAGTGCCGCTTCTTGTCTGGAGCTGCTGCTGCTCCTTTTTTGGTTTTGTTCTTTAAAAGAGAGGTGCGAGGAGGAAGGGAAATAGGAAATATTGTGCCTGTACTGAGATTCTCTTGGAGGATTTTACTGTTGCGGTGGGGTGGGTTTTTTTGTGGGTATCTATAGTAACGCTGCATCCAGCTACGGTTTTCTGGAGAGCAGCATTCCCTGTCTTCCCACTTGTATTATTTTTTCCCAAACCCCCTTCCGCTGCCGTTCCCCGGCCCTGATGGTCCTTGTGCCGTGCGACCGAGCCATCCCCGTGGCTCCCTTGCCGCCTTGTTACTCACTTGTGAGCACATAGGTGGTCAAACCATCCATGGATAATCCGTCCATAGATAAACCGTCCATGGATAAACCATCCATGGATAAACTGTCCAGGCGCTGCACAGGCCAGAGGCGTGGTGTGCAATTAGTTACTCTGAGGTGGGATCACAGGGCACTATTTCTCTTTAATTACTTTTACCCCTTCCTGAATAGGTCCCGTTTGTTGAAACCCGGCAAGGCGGAGCGTGGTCCCTGGAGGCAGAGGTGCCGAACCCGTGGGAAATGGGCACCAGTGGGAGCGGGTGAAAGAGAGTAAAAAAATCAGGCAGCAAAAGGACAAGAAGTCACTGTAGGAAAACTTAAAAAAAGGGGAGAATGGAGAGAAGGGAAGGGAAACGCCTTTCCTTTATGGACAGGGAGCCCAGCCGGTCCCTGCGTGGCTCTGGTGGGCGTGCGGGATGTGGGATGCTCGCTTCGGAGGGGGATGGGATGGCTTCCCCTGTCCCCAGCTCCAGACAGCACTGCTGGGGATGGCCGGTCTCTCGCAAGGCAGCCACCACCTTCCTGGCCCCCTCTCTGGGATTTGAGGAGCTGCGAGCAGAGGCTCCCTGCAAGCGCTAACTTTGCTCTTCTGTCGTCTCTCCTGACGTCCGGAGCAGGCTGGGAAGCAGCAGAGGAATGACTCATTAGCTGCTAGCTCAGGGAAAGGCATTTATAGCTTTCGCACGGAAAACAGCCTTCGCTCAGCGTTGCCGTCACGGGGTGCATCCCGGGACCCGGCCCTGCGCAGGACCCCAGCGGGGCTGGGAGAGCTTCTCTTGGCCGAGGTGTGATGCCTTTTGCAGGCTGGGTCTGCAAATCCCTCCCGGTCTTGTCTGCATGGTGGGAGAGGAGACGGAGGTCTCCCTCCATGTCCCAGATCAAGCAGCCAGGTCCCCAGAGCCAGGGGACACCCTGAGAGCTGCCGCACTCGGAAAAGCGCCCGAGCTCCTTGGGTGGGGAGGGAGGGAGCCCTGCGGGGGGGACGCTGCTCCTGGCCATGCAGTCCGAGAGCGGGTTTAGGAAGAGCCTCCTCGGCCGGGCAGGATGCAGCTGGGCTGGCGGCAGCTCAGAAGAGTTTTGCCTTAGTCGCTGATGACGTTGATGTTTTAATGGAAGAGCCATTAGGATGCTTGAGGCCCCACGTTGCCTTTCCGACAGTGCCTGGGCTGGGGCGCGCGTTAGACACGGCGACTGCGGCACCGCAGGGTTGTGAGGTGTTTGGGGTTCGTGAGCGTCTCCCTGGAGGGAGCCCAATCCCCGGCGGGGTGACAGCCATCCCGAGGGGTGCAGGAGCCCTGGCCAGGATGGGGTCTGAGCAGGAGAGATGGCCATGGCAGCTGTGGGGCTGTGTGATGGTGCTGGGAGACGCGGTGCAGCGCAGCCTCCGCCTCCCTCTGCTTCCCAAACCTGGCCCGTCCTCCATCCCGGCAGCCTTGGGTCTCGGCCGCAGAGGTAAAGCAGCCAAGATATTGGGTGTCACATTTAAACATCATGAGCTGCCCTGGCCAGGCTGTGGCAGTGGATCAATGCCCTCCAGCTGCCTGCAGAGGAGGTGCCCGGTCACTGGCCTGAGGAGCGGTGGCCTCAACGTTGTCCCCTTGCTGGGGGCACCTGCAGTGCGAGGGGGCAGCCCCTTCCCTCGTGCCGTCGCCTCCCCTCGCCCCGGCAGCCCCGCTCACCCCATGCTTGTTGCAGGATCTCGGTCTGTGACGAGGACAAGTTCCGCCACAACGAGTTCATCGGGGAGACGCGGATCCCGCTGAAGAAACTGAAGCCCAACCAGACCAAAAACTTCAACATCTGCCTGGAGAAGCAGCTGCCGGTGAGTGGGGGGTTCCGAGCAGCGTTCCCCACCGTGGGCCCGTGGATACAGCGGCTTCTTCCTCTGGCACGTGGGAGCATGGGGTAGTTTGACCCCTCAGACACGATCGGGGATGGGGCGAGCATCCCTCGCGCCGGGGAGGTGGGTGTCCGGCCGCGGCTGTGTCCCGGAGCAGCCCCAGACTGGGTGCGTTCCCTTCCCCAGATAGATAAAACAGAGGACAAGTCGCTGGAGGAGCGCGGCCGGATCCTCATCTCCCTCAAGTACAGCTCGCAGAAGCAGGGGCTGCTGGTGGGCATCATCCGCTGCGCCCACCTGGCCGCCATGGACGCCAACGGCTACTCCGACCCCTACGTCAAAACGTGAGTTGCGGCTCCGCGGCCGCTGCCAGCCCTCCGTGAAGCTGTGCTGTCCCCTCTTGCCTCTGCCTGCGGTGGAAATTAATTGGTCTCATTAAGAGATGCAAACGAGGGCGTCACGGCAGCAGCTTGCATTCGCCTGGAGCGTGTTATTCCCCGGTGATTATTTTACGGTGCTTCAAAGTAACGCGGGTGCGGGATGTGCTGGCTGGCGCGTGGCCGTGCCCGCGCCGGGGCAGCACCTCGTCCCCGCCGGTTCCGCGGCGGCGCGGTGGCCGTGGTGCCCCGCTGCCAGGCTCGGCTCTGCCCGCCGGCACCGCCCTTGCTCGGGAGAGGGTCTGCGGCAGGGACGGGGCCCTGGGGACGGAGCTGGTGGCCCAAGCGGGCAGGTACGGTCGGGGTTTGCTGATGGCACGGCCCCAGCCCGGCGGGTGGTGGGTCTCCTCTGGCAGCGCGGGGATGGGTATCCCCCGAGCGGGACGCTGCCTGTGCCCGACGGTCCCGGACCTCGCTCAGCATCTGCGGACGCCTTTGCTCCCCTTCCCCGTATATAATATATATAACATATATAATAGCCCCAGCCTTTCCGCTCTTCGAAGCCTGCGCCGTCCCTGCTGGGATGGGGATGGCTGCTGGCTCAGCTCTGGCCCTCCTGGCCGGTAGCATTGGGGCGCAGGCATCCCCCCCCTCTGCCAGCCCCATGGGTTGGGCAATTCATTGCCTCCTTCCCCAGGTCCCAAGGGAGGGGAGGCTCCCAGCCCGGCTCCCAGCCACCGCCCCACGCTTTGGAAAGGCGCTAATTACGACGCGTGCGTAATTAGGTCAGACAGCACTTTAATCACCACCCGTGGCTCCGGGGCCTGGTTAACAGAGCTGAGGGCACATTTACAGGTCCCGCTGACATTTTCCAATGTAAATGACTGGGAGTACCTTCCTTTTGAAAAATACCAGCAATACTAAAAAAATAATAAAAAGCCCTTAAAATGACTGTAACGGGCTGCTGCGATTCAGCCTCGCCCAGGGGATTCAGGGAAGGCAGCGTCATCCAGGGGCTGTAAGGGACGCCGAGGAAGGCGATGGTTTGCTGAGGCAGAGCCGGGCTGGTGCGGGGCATTGCCGCAGCTCCTGGTTTTGGGGTGGCTGGCATTTTTCAAACTCGCTCTCTGCAAAGCAGGAGGGGCCATGGTGAGGAAGGGCCGGCAGCGTCCCCCCCGGTGCCCATCATACGTTCCTGTCCGCAGTGCGCTGACCCCAACTTTGGCACTTTCAGGCATATTTGTTAAGGCAGAGCTACCGGGATAAACCGCGCCGGGCGCCTGGGAGGCCAGTAGTGGAGTTTATCGGCAGCACGCTTTTGCCTTCCCATTTAATTGTTCTGTAGGAGTGGAGGTGTTTGCATAAAAATCCGCTCTTGCTTTTTTAAATGCTCGTCGGAGGCTCAGTCCCTGAAGTAACATAATTCCCGTTGTTGTACAGAGCCGTTTTGTAGGTGCCCCTTGTGCTATCTGCGGTAGATTGTATCTGCAGGGCTTGAATCAGAGCAGATAGACAAGCGATGCGTCTCGGTACAAGCCCTAATTTTTTAATTATGAGCAAGATCTGGAAAGTGTAACGAGGAAGCAGAACTGACGTTTAAAGGAGCAGCACCAACACGAAACGATGATGGATTGACTTTGGCCTGGCCCAGATTTCAGGTGCCCTCTCTGCTCGATGATACTTTAATCTCATTTGCTTTTCGGCCCTGCTGCTGCGCTGCAAAATATCTGCAGGAAACAGCGGTGCAGGAAGCTGCAGCCGCTGCGCTTGCTCCTGCTCCCTCCTACACACCTGCGAGTGGTTTCTGTCTCCTGGCAAGGCTCTGGCTGAGCAGAGCGGTCGCACGGTCCCAAGTCTGGACTGGTTCTGGGCTGGGAGCGTTTGGTTTTGGGAGCTGGGAGCATGTGTGCGCTGCCAGTGTCCCCTAGGGACTGGAGATGGGATAATCCGTGCTCTCTGATGGCAGCCAGCCACTTGTCTTGTGCTAAGGTGGGGAAATGCTGCTTCCTTCCAGCCATCTCCAGCATTTTGGCAGGAGAGGGGAAGGAAGGAGGGAGTTGCAGGTTCGGGGGGCTCAGCACCCATCTCGCCCTGCCTCTGCTCAGGAGCTGCTCCCGCAGCCGCGGGTGCCCGGGACGCCGTACCTGCCTTCCTTGCCGGGAGGGGGTATGGGGCCTGTGTGTGACCGTGCTGCATTGGTTTCGTTTCGTTGCAGTTACTTGAAACCAGATGAGGACAAGAAATCAAAGCATAAGACAGCGGTGAAGAAGAAGACGCTGAACCCCGAGTTCAACGAGGTGGGTTTTCGCCGATTGTGGTTCTCACCTAGGGGCTTTTCTCAGTCCTCAGACTTAAAAGGCAAAAAAACCCAACCCAACCTTAGTCATTAGGTGAGGGATCGAGGTTGAGTTCCCTGTGGGTGGCAAAGGGCAACAGCCTGAGGAGGAGGATGGACAGCCCCAGCCCCATCCCGGGGGTCCCAGCACCCACAGGAACCCGGCATGGGTTCATCCCGACTCTGTCTCCGCTCCCCAACAGGAGTTTTGCTATGAGATAAAGCATGGTGACCTGGCAAAAAAGACCTTGGAAGTCACAGTGTGGGACTACGATATCGGGAAATCAAACGATTTCATAGGTGAGTGGGGCACTCCAGAAGGTCTCCTTGGGCTCTTTTTTCCTGTCTTCACCTTCTGTGCCTCTTCTTTTTTCATCTGCTGCTCTTCTGTACTTCTCCATCCTCCCAGTCTCTTCTCCATCCCCACGTTCATTCTTGCTGGGTTTCTGTTCTGCTTTTATCCCTCTCCTGCACCTGAGCCTCCTCTCCTGCAGCCGGGGACATCCCCTGCACAAGGAGCACTCAGGCAGGGAGAAGATGCATCTCCCTCTCCCCTGCAGATCTTTTCTTCTGAATAAAAAACAGATTTAACAGGGAGGTTTCATTTATCTCTGTTGGATGTCTAGGCTTCTTGTGATTTTGTTACTGGTCACTGTGATTTATTGCTAACAAGCGCCCAGTATCTCTGACAGCCACTGCAATTGCAATGAGCATCCAGCCCTTGGCATAAGAACTGCCCGGGGCAGGTTCCAGATCACAGCCCTGAGGGGCTGGGGAAGCCGGGCTGCGATTGCCCAGGTGTCGCATCAGGTCATGACGTTGGATGCGGTGATTTAGATTGGATATTAGGAAAAATTCCTTCACAGAAAGGGTAGTCAAGCGTTGGAACAGGCTGCCCAGAGAGGTGGTGGAGTCCCTATCCCTGGAAGTGTTCAAATAACGGGTGGATGTGGCACTTTGGGACATGGTTTAGTGGGCATGGGGGTGTTGGGTTGATGATTGGACTGATGATCTTAGAGGTCCTTTCCAACCTTAGCGATTCCTAGTTTTTACTTTCCTTAAGAAATAATCCAGCCACCAAGCCAGGAAACATGAAATTGCTACTCTACCTTTAATTGGTTTAGTGGTGGACTTGGCAGTGTTGGGTTAATGGTTGGACTGGATGATCTTAAAGGTCTTTTCCAACCTCAACGATTCTGTGATTGTGTGTGAGCGTGGCTGCATGACCTGGCATCCCCCGGCATCCCTCGCGGGGCTGATGCTCACCCCCAGCTCTCCCTCTCTCGGTCTCTCTCTCAAGGTGGAGTCGTGTTAGGAATTAATGCCAAAGGCGAGCGGCTGAAGCACTGGTTCGATTGCCTGAAAAACAAGGACAAGAAAATCGAGCGCTGGCACACGTTAACGAACGAGCTGCCGGGAGCCGTCCTCAGCGACTGAGTGCCACGGGGCCGCTCCCCAGGCGGGCACAGCTCTGCCGGCCACAGCCTTTGGACTCCTCTCGTTTACGGCTTTGGAGACGGGGGATTGTGGTACCGGGGCAGCCGGGAGAGCGGGACACCCCACGCCAGGGCCTGGCTGCAGGGAAACCCTTCCCAGGGAACACGGCAGCGGCGGTTTGCTCTGCTCAGCAGGTCCCGTCCCCTAAGGCATCGCCAAAATGCCTCTTTGCACCCTGACACACACACACACACACTCCCGAGCGTGCACATGCATGCACGCGCAGCCACACGTGTGTGCACACGCACACGGACACCGCACGCCTGCATGCACTGCAGTTCTGACTCCTCTCCCAACTCTTTGCTGTACTGAATTACCTTCTCGCTGCCTTGCGATTCAGTGGCAAAAATGAATGCATCAGTCTCCGTTCGTGTATCTAATATGAGCAAAAGGTGTCACTAAAACCCGGAACTATTTTCTCAAGGCAATTGTGCCATATTTCTGGTGGTTTGTCAGTCTCTGTGGTTTGGGCCTAAACAGTCTTTTATGCATTTAAAGCTCCTCCGTCGGAATGATCGTGTTCCCTGATAACCTAGGAAGACTGTTCGCTTTTCTTCCAGAAATGTTGTGCTCGTCCTCTCCAATAATCCACGTGAAGTTAGCCAACAAGCTGAAAGTGCTGTGCAGACCACGGCTTCCCTCTCGCGGTCCCCAGGATCGGGCGGCTTCACATTTCCAGAAGCGGGGGGCAAAATAAAAAGCTCAGCGAAGCCACCGGCCGTTCCCGCTTCCCGGGACTGGCGGCAAAGTCTCGCGCTGCCCTCACAGCAGCCGCTCTCCTAATGAAACCATGCCTTCCCGCCCGGAGCCACGCAGCCAGGCTTCAGCACGGCTTTCAGGCTAAAGTTTTCTATCACTTTTCCCTTAGTCATCCTTTTCCAGTTCATGCCATTACCTAAAACCCAACCAAGGCGCTTTACGCTGCAAGCTGCCGGCGTGCAGCGAGCCGAGCCGCGGGGCCGAGCCGGCATCACGTTTGCAGAGATGCTCAGCTCCGGCACAGGCATCAGGTTGGGCCATTTTCTGCCTCAAACAGCATCCAAACCAAATACCTGTGTACGGCACAGTAATAATATAATGATATTATAATAATAATAATCCCAGCTCTCATCCTCTGTGACCCACCCTGGTCGGTCTCTGCATCCTCATCCCCCCGGATGCCGCAGTCGTGTTTGCACAAGAGCCGGCGTCCGGTGGGATGAGCTAAAACTTTCTGTGAAATGCTGCACCTTGCCAGAAATTTTTGAAGCCTTTAAACCATGATTTCTTAAGAAGAGCTGCTGTTTCCCCATCGGTCTCAAACACGTACAGCTTCTGAGCCGTGTAGCTGTGTGTGCGTGCGCACGCGTGTGTTGCCGACGGTTTTTTTTGGTTGGTTTTTTTGTTTTTTTTTTTGAAAAGCAATCGGATCTCTGGAAACCTACGTTTACTTTTCAAAGTGACGATCGTGTTACACCTTGTTTGATATTGGGGGTGGGGGGGACACCAACGTTCATAGGGGTTTTTTTAATAACTTAATATTTGTAATGCATTCTACAGATATGCATGGATTTTATTTGAATGCCAGCAGCGTGTCCAGTAGGATGTTCCCGGTAATCCTCTCTGTCATTCACTGGTCCAGCACCTTAAAACCTGGTTTGGGTCTGAGCTTCCAGAAGAGCTACGGGAGCGCCGGCTCGGCTGTGCCTCCCTTGTCTTGCAAAGTTACTTTCAGTCCATCATTTGTTTCAGCACACCTTGCCATGAAACTGGTTTATGCCTGAGGCGGAGCAGGACGCGATGTGTTTGGGGGGTGGGGGGGGGGGGGGTTCCTTCACTTTGTATCCCAGTCTTTTCTAAGCGGGCGGTCTGTCCGTCTGTCCCAGCTGCATGCGGAGTGGTGGTCGTCATCCCAGGCCTCGTGAAATGTTTGATACTGATGTTTTGCTACCATGTGAAGGCTGCAGAAACTGTCCTTACCTGCATCCTAAGACTTTTGTATTTCAGTATTACCTACCTGTGTACTTTTTGTCAGATTTGTTAATATTTATAACGAGAACCCAAAATAAAAAGGGGAAAAAAAACCCAAAAGGTCAGTGCCGGCAGTGCAGCTTTTGAGTGCCCACGGTCCCGGGGGCAGGCGAGCTCGGCGCGTCACGGCGCATCTCCGACGGAGCAGCGAGTGAGCGGGAGACGCGCGGGGAAGAGCTGGGGCCCGGCGAGATGGTTTTAAACCAGAGGATCGGGTGCTGCTTGGCTTTATTCTCCACTCTCCAATCTCTTGCTGCTGCTGCTGCAAAAAAAAAAAATATAATACTGTAACTGCACTGGCTCCACGTCCCCTGCTTTCACCGGGGCGCCCGCTCTGCCTCAGCAGGGTGCTGTGGCGTTCGCCCAGGGACTGTAAGCACTGGTGGTGGAGGGTGGGAGGGAGATTAGTCAAGGGAGGATTAAAAAATAAAGGGAAAAAAAAAAAGGAAAAAAAAAAGGAAAAAAAAAGGAAAAAAAAAGGAAAAAAAGGAAAAAAAAAAGGAAAAAAAGGAAAAAAAAAGGAAAAAAAAAGGAAAAAATAAATCTCTGGCCTTTCTGAAGTTTCCATTAATTTTGCATCACTTCAGGCGCTGTTCAGTGGCATTAGCAGACGCCCGTGCCATGCCCGTGGCTGGGCCAGGGCAGGCTCGGCACGGATTTTGCCACCTCGGACGCTGTGACCGTCCTCCCCGGGGCCTGGGAGGGAGCTGAGGCGCTGCTCCAGCTGCGCCGTTCACTGTCTGTTCTCCTCCCTGTAGCTTTGGATTGAGTGAGTGTGTAGTGTCGGGGTTGCTGTTCAGGCCGCGAGCAGCTGGGCCCCCTTGCTGGAGGCTGCCCTTGCCCGTGGGCCGCCCCGATGGTGCCAGCACCCACCTCGCCCCTCGGCATCGCCGCTCCGCAGCCTGGACCCTTGCGTTGAAATTAAAACCCTGCCGGTGGGCCCTGCACACGTTACACGGGGCTGCTCCGGGCTACGGCAGCGTGGGAAGGGGGCACGGGCAGATACCGCGCTTCCCAGCCCCTCAGCCCGAGTACGGCCCAAACTGAGCTTCCCTCACAGACATATAGACAGACAGACACACCTGCTTTACATATAGACTCATTGACTCGTCGAATCGTTTAGGTTGGAAAAGACCTTTCAGATCATCCAGTCCAACCAGTAACATAACGCTACCAAGTCTACCACTAAACCAATTAAAGGTAATCATTAATTTCATGTTTCCTGGCTTGGTGGCTGGATTATTTTTTAATGAAAGTAAAAAAAAATATATAACTCCCCCTACACCGATACAAAAAAAAAATTATATACACACACACAGATGTATACACCCCCCCAATACACACACACACACACACACACATATATATATATATATGCATGTGTGTATATGTGAATGAGTTAGTTATATGCTTGTCTCTGCTCATATATTTTGAAAAATAAAGGCTTGGCATCTGTCCACGCCATTTCTGCCCGCTGCCAAGGCGCGGGAGCCGCCGCGGAGGCAGGAGCGGGGGCGAGGGTCCCTGGGGTGGCTGGTGCGGCACCGTCTGCGCTGGCCCCCCGGCGAGCGCCCAGCCCGGCGCGTGGCGCCCATCCAGCGGCGCCGGTTAATCCGCTCAGGGCAGCAGGGCCCTGCGCCCCACGGGATGCACGGCTCAGGGAGATGTACGGACATATGCGTGTGCGGTTATTGTATTTATAGTTATATCTCTGTGTATGCAAGGCTACTAAATATATACCTATCCACACGTGGCTTTATAAAGAGATATACATATATACACGCATAAGTATATAAATGCACGATCTAGATTATATTTTATAAATGCATATACTTAATATGTAAGAGTGTATAAAATATTTATATAGAGAATATTATATAATTTATTAATATATGTGTTAAATATATCCTATGTACTGCATGTGTACATATAAGTAACTCTCTACACACATACATTCTTTCATATATTATAGTATTACAATAAATGTTGCATTTATACATACATATAACATAGTTTTAAAATCTCTCCTCTATATAATAAACACATCTATACATGTATATATAAATACATGCATTTTTTTTATATATTTATGCTTGTGTGTATAAAAATATATATAGAGACAGCTATCTACATATATATGTATGCATGTATATGTATTTGTATATATAGAGGCACACTCTATATATTATGATGCTATGATATCTATAAAATATACATGTATATAGATGTGTGTGTGAAATATTTATATGCTAAATATATACATTATATAAAATATAGTATGTATATATCCACTCTTTTATATGTAAGTGTATATGTGAATGTATATTACAAATAGGTACAGAGATAGGTAGCTATATTTAAAGGCGCACACATATGAAAACATGTATATATACATGCACGTTATATAATATACAATATATTATATAATAAATAATAAAATCTTGTATATTATATATACTTCATACATGTTTACATGTATTACTTTTGTATAATTTAATGTGCGCATATATATATGTATAAAATATTTTTATTAACTATATTACATAAGTATATACTACATATTATATATGTAGTATATATTGTATTATATATAGTTATAGGTAGCATGTGCTCACACTTTCTTGCATGCTTTCTCCACATACATCCATGTATGAATGCATGTATATATACACACATTAATTCTTCTATATAATATTATAAATATATAAACTATATATCATATAGTTTGTTATATTCATTATTAAATTAGCTAATATTTATATATTTAATACATGTTTATCAAGTATATTTGATATATCTGAACCAGACCAGGCCAGCACATGGCTTTTGGCAGTGGCCCACGTGGCGTCCCCCGGCAGCTCAGCGATTTTCAGGGATTTTCCTTTGCTCCCTTCCATGCGCTCGCCCTTCCTGGGCGGGGGGAGCCGCCGGCCCAGCCCAGCACCCCGCACCCCCGCACCCCAGGGCTCCCCGTGCGCCCGGGGCCGGCTCCTGCGCTCCCGGCGCAGCTCGATGGGACGGGAGCGCCCGCAGCCCCGAAAACCCATGGCCTGGGGAACAACCGGCGCCGGGGCTGGGCAGGAGTTATGCTGACAGGGCAAGGCAGGTGGGAAGCACAAAGAGAAAAAAAAAAAAAAAAAAAATCTATTTACTCAATTACTGTTCAGTGATAAGATGATATTTTTTTTTAAAGTCACTCTTTATCCCCATTGCAATAAAGAGCTGATTAGAAAAAGGGAGGGTGGGAGGACAAACCCTTCAGATTAAAACAAAAAGCTTAAGGTATTTTAATGCAAAGCTCTTCTGGGGTGCGTCAGGCCCTCCTGCTTTATAAACAGGCTTTGCTTTTGGGGAGGGTCACCTGCATCGGCTTCACCGGTGCTGGCGCTTGAGAAGAAAAGCCGATGCACCCCAACCGCTCAGAGGAGCCCCCAAATACCGGGACCCCGGGGCCTTTCGATGGCCCCCAGTGGCCCCACCAGGCCCCGCGGGGCCTGTACCTGTCGGTGGCCGTGCTGATGGGCATCGTCGTGGTCTCCGCCTCGGTTGTGAACGGCTTGGTCATCGTGGTGTCCGTCAGGTACAAGAAGCTCCGGTCGCCCCTGAACTACGTCCTGGTGAACCTGGCCGTGGCCAACCTGTTGGTGACGCTCTGCGGCAGCTCCGTCAGCTTCTCCAACAACATCAACGGCTTCTTCGTCTTCGGCAAACGGCTGTGCGAGCTGGAGGGCTTCATGGTCTCCCTGACAGGTAAGGACACGAACCTCGAGACCTGTCTTGGTCTTTGGTTGGTGCCGTTGCGTTTAGCAAAGCTTTGGGGCGCGTTTCATTGACTTGCTGCTTCTCCTGAAGGCAATGCTTCCGTGCGTGACGTTAAACTCGTGTCCTTCGGCCATTCTTCGGCGCAGGGAAGGCTCAAGCAGGCGGCTGGCTGCGCCAGGTCACCACCTGCTCTGTCTCGGTCTCCGCAGGGAGGGAAATGTCGCTCGTGCGCATCGGGAGTCCTCGCCCGGGACGAGCGTCGCGGGTGCTGGCTGGCTGCTGCGTCAGCACGCGGCTTTGTGTGCGCACCAGAAACGTCAAACACCGCGCAAAACCTTCCGTCGCAGACGCTCCGGCACAGAAACCGTGGCCGTGACCATGGGGCATCATAGCTACCCAATTGCCAACTTCATTTTGAAGGGCGAACTATCCTTGCGGCTCTCCCTGCCGTAAGAAAAACATCTGCCGTCTTGTTACAACAATATTTACTTCAACAGCTCTTAATCACCGTCTGCCACATCCCAGCCCGGGCAGCGGAGCCGTGTCCTAAGACACAAACCCTCCTCCTCTCCCCAGGCGTCGTGGGGCTGTGGTCCCTGGCCATCCTGGCCTTCGAGCGCTACGTCGTGGTCTGCAGGCCCCTGGGAGACTTTCGGTTCCAGCACCGGCACGCCGTCAGCGGCTGCGCCTTCACGTGGAGCTGGTCGCTGCTCTGGACGACCCCACCGCTTCTGGGCTGGAGCAGCTACGTGCCCGAAGGTAGGGGCGATGCGCTGCAGCCACGCGCTCAACTCCACAGCTGCCGCTTGCACATCGTTCTCAAGTGCAGGGGAGTTGGAGCGTCTATTCTGGTATTTAAAACGTTAACGCCTCCCTGCCCGCTCAGTCAATAATCCTCTCCCGAAGGTTGCTCCTCAGCAGTTACCCGCTGCACAACACGCTGCAGCCGTTCTTACGTGTCTGACCGACATCGGAGCCACGAGCTGCTCCGGCTGCCGGAGCACACGGAGCGGCACCCAGCATGCACCCAGCCCAAAGCTGCCTGTGTGGAGGCTTGCTGCAACGCTGCGCGCCACGACAAATCGCCCGCCTCCACAGAGCAGTCGGCCAGCCAAAAACGGCAGCGGCTGATCTCCAGGGCATCGGGGACGGAAAAGCGGGAGGCGCTCGGGCAGCATCGCTAAGAGGCGGCAGCGCCGGCGTTTGCTATTTTGGAGCCTGTTACCGAGCCGCTCTCCAGGGCCGGGATGGGTTTAGGCTTGTTTCAACGCTTGTTCCAGGTCTGAGAACCTCTTGCGGGCCCGACTGGTACAGCGGTGGCAGCAACAACAGCAGCTACATCTTGGCCTTGTTCGTCACCTGCTTCGTGATGCCCCTCAGCCTGATTCTCTTCTCCTACACCAATCTGCTGATGACCCTGCGAGCCGTAAGTACGGCGAGTTAATGGGTTTCTGCTCACAAAACGCTGGCAAGACACTCTCCGTGGGGTATGAAGAGCCTCACGGCCGGTTTTTGTGACAGGTGATGGAGCTGACATCTCCTGGCGCTGCTGCCGGGGTACCTACGGGATGGAAAAGCTGTTGGAAGCTGTTAAGCGCGCACGCATCTCTCTCTTTTCCAAACTCCCGGCAGGCTGCGGCGCAGCAGCGGGAATCGGAGACGACGCAGCGGGCGGAGCGGGAGGCGACGCGCATGGTGGTCGCAATGGTGATGGCCTTCCTCGTCTGCTGGCTGCCCTACGCCACGTTCGCCTTGGTGGTGGCCACCAACAAAGACGTCGCCATCCGGCCAGCTCTCGCGTCTCTGCCCTCCTATTTCTCCAAGACCGCCACGGTTTACAATCCAATCATCTACATCTTCATGAACAAACAGGTGAGAGAGAACGCCGTTAGCTAACGAAGCCACAGCTTCGCTGGGGCTTGTGGAGAACAAAGTAATGGCCTCATAAAATGTGGAGGAACCATCTATCCTACCTGGAAGCCTAGACGCAGGCTGGATCTGGGAGCCGCTGTGGAAGCGGCAAGGCTTTGGGGAATAAAATGGAAAGGGAGGGAGCAGCCTCTGAGCCCGAACAAGAGCTCATTTTCTGCTTCCATGATTTTACGGGGTCAGGCAACTTAATTTTATACCGCAAACTGCTCATTGAACACACGAAGCAAACAGAATGAAACTTCTATTGACAATAAACTGCCAGGGTCTGCAGAGACAGGCTGGGAATTGATAGAGATCTCACCCAAAATATAACAAGCATCCACCCCTCAGCCTCTGCCTCCAAGTCCCGGGGTGGACGCCAGTTTTGTGCCGCGACATTAAACCTGTCCCTCCCCTGCCCAGTTTCAGGGCTGCCTGCTGAGAACGGTCTGCTGCGGTTACCGTGCCTGGGGGACGGGAAAAACCGCTCCGGCTGCACCCGGCCCCCGCGCAGGCGTCGCTGCAGACGGGCCGCGGAACCAGGCGCCGCCGTCTCACCCGGTCTAAGTGCTGCCAGACCCTGCCCGCACCGACGTCCGCTGCGGGCTCAGCCCGTCCCACCCAGCCTCGCACGGAGAAGGGCCCGGTGCTGTCGCTGCTCCCCATGCCCAGGAGATGGGTGGCTCTTGGAGGTTAGAGAGGTCCCCAGCAGCCCTCACGGTGCTCCCCAAAAAAGACACGACGTTGTCTTCTCGCGGGAGAGGAGCCACCCCATCATGGGATAAACTGCAAACTTTTATTTCAGTCTTCTAAGGAAACCCCCTCTCCCTTCCAGCCCCTCACCTCAGGGAATCAGGAGTCTTTTAAAAACAAAAAAAACCCAAAAAAACCCCAGTAATTTTTCCTCGATGCAAAACATCCCAAGCCCATCTGGCTGAACACGGTCGGGCTGCGATGCCACCTCCAAAGCGGTCCCGGTCTGTTCGCCATCCCTAGATGGGCCAAGTCCTGTTTGCATTGCCCGGTCTCGCCGTGAAGCTCGAGGTCACGCTGGGAAACTGGCAAAAACCCAGCGGGCACGTTCAAGTGCAGAGTGCATTAATAAACGTTAATACGCATTGACAAGTTCACATGCGTCTGTTTTACCGGCTGAGAGAGGGTTCGACAGAAAACGCTGCACCGCCCGCTACTGCAGCAGCAGCGCTCTCCGCCATCCTAACAGACAGCAAGAAAAAAAAAACAGGTCAAAGATGTGAAGTTATATATCTTTTTTATATTTAAGACAATAAGGAAAGGTCTTAAACCCACTGATTTCCCAGCAAGGGTGACAACACGGGTTGTAACAGGCCCTGAGGACAAGGCACAGCAGAGCCACTGCTGCCCAAACAGCCGGGACGTTGACAGAAAGCAAAAGACACCAAAGCCCATAAGAAAAAAATAAAAAGACAAAAAACCCCTCCACAGGGTTCCACAGCTACACACCTGATCTGGCATCTCAAAACACAATGTTTATCTACGCCAGCTGCAATTACACTTCTGCACTGCGATGCCGTCCGTGTGGTGTCGGAGCCTACGGATAAGGCTTCGAAGCGCAAGGTTTAGACAACGCTGCAGACAGCAATCCCCCGAGACGCTTGTTTTATCAAATTCCTCCATCTTAAAAAATGCTGTCAGCAGCTTGTCTGCCTTCACAGCTAATTGTCTTTCAGACTTTGATTCCGAACACTTAAATTGCCTTCAGGAGGAGACTGATCCACAGTCACGAGATTTAAAGGTTCACCCTCCCCTCCGCGGTTTTGTTTCCATCGCACATCCTCCACAGGGACGATCCCAAAACGCGCCTCGCTCCGCTCCACCTCCCACCACCTTCCACAGCTTTTGCTGTTGCAGCAAACCCACCAAGGGGTTAGAGGGAAGCAACGCGGAGAGTTGTTCACCTCCTCGCTAAATTGCCTCACCAGCTCGCAGTCCGCAGCCTGCTAACAGGCAGTCAGAAAGGCAATTTGGGCTGGCACAGATTACGAGGAGATTCGGAGGACCGAGGGGCTTTTTTCCCCCTCTATCTGAGAATCTCTGCTCCAAAACAAGAACAAAATAAAAAAACCCAAACCCAAGACCAGTAGAATGACAGGTCCAAGGGAGCTGAAACGCGGCCACTTAAAAGAATGAACACTGCCTTTTCTTCTTGCTTACCTTCGCCCAAACCTACCGCAGGGTCCTGCAAGCGCTTCCGGAGAAACACAGCACCTCCGGGCAGGGCCACGTCCCCGGCGCAGGGGACAGGACCCCCATCCTCGCCCCCATCCCCGTCTCTCCACCTCCCTCTCTCCGCTCGCTGTCCTACATGCAACAACGGCTCAGGGAGGTATTAGAACAGCTCAGTATCACTGTTTTCATTTAATTAATTGGCCTTTAATTCCATGAGAAGCTGAAAAGCAGCATTAGGCGGGCCCCCTCTGATCTTCTCTGCTTTTGCTGGTCTTTGTTTAATTGTTCCTGTTAATTACAGCTTTTGTGTCCATGCTTTATGTTATTGGGATGATTTACACTCATGCTGGAAAAGTACCAGCAGCTGAAAAACTGAAATCTCTAACTGCTGCGTCCTGGCCTCGATAAGGAGGACAGACAGGCTATGGGACAACTTGAAAGTCTCTCTACCAACAGAAATAAAAATTCTCCATATTAAGATTTAAAAAAGATAGAGAAATGGTTCACGGTCTGCTCACCATTTGGTCTGACAGATAAAATAGAAAAAGAAATGCAAGAAGCTAAGGAGATTTCACATGTTGCAAACCAAAGTGATAAATAATTATGTGCACGTAAAAATGCAAGTGTGCTTGGTCCACTCCACCACGCTGCTGCAGCCCTACAAGTTTTAATTACTTTTTCTTTAGTTGAGCAAGTCTATGAAACACAACAAAACATTGCCCAAAGTGAGAGTGTAAAGTATGATCTTGTTCCAGCAGCTTGTATCAAGAATATAAAGTTCTTCTGCCTGCAGCAAGGACACAGAACTCGCACCCAGAGAAAACTGGGTACCTGCAGCTGATAGGAGCCCGGGTTAGAAAATATTAAACTTTTGCCTGGTCGGAATTGTGTGATGCACAAAAGCGAGCGCTGTTTCCCATGCACTGGCACTGCTGTTAACCTGAGGTGCAGAACTCAAACTGCAGCCTCCTTGCTGCTGGCGCTTCTGCTCTAGCTCTATCACTACCACGACGTGACTAAACAGGTGAAAGATTTTTATTTTTTCTTGATCTCTTCTGAAGAAAGTTCCCCCAAGTCTGTCAGTTTGCTGCATCTTCCCCGGAGTAGCTCTATCGGTATCTAGTTATATACGTAGCCTGATGCTGGGAAATGTAGTTAATAATGAGTAAAACAACCCACAAAATGAACCCCAAAAAGAATCTCCAAAACCAGAAAAAACCCCACATGGCAGCACAATAACCTTGGAAACTTTTATTAGTATTGTTAAACCAAATTAACTAACAGTTACAGATAGGCAGCATTTCCCTAGATGAACAGGAACGAAAATGCACGGCGTGGCACACCCAGCTGTACGAAGGCAGCTAAAATGCCAGTGTCTGTTAAAAAGGGATGATGACGATCTTCACACCACCTGCACGTGAACAGCATTTGTCACAGGAAAAGTTAAATATGAAGTTGCTGTGCCCATGAAAATCCTGATCCAAAGCTCAATTATATCCAGGGCCTTTTTTTTGGGGTGAGACCTACCAAAAGTGTAGTTTAATTAAACAACAGGTATCTTCGTAGTACTAATAAGATTTTCTCAGTAGTTTTGTCTAATGCTGGCAGGGAATGTATTGCTGCATTTGCAATCTCTGGAGAACACTGCCTATTTCTCATTAGCTTTTTGCACAGCAATTAATCCCCTTAATCAGTCAAATCAGTTCAACGCTAGATCACAAAAGCACTAAGAAAAGAGAAAACAAGAAATTACCTTGTTAAATTTAATGAGCAAGGAAAAACATACACTACATGGGGCTGTAACAGTGCTCCACACTCCAGCATGGAAAAATTTAAGTGCCTGAGCAGGAACAGCAATCCACAGAATGACAATCATTTTAACACTGAAAACTGCATAATGCTACAGAGCAAGAAATTCTTTTGCTTATGAAAGCGTGCACGTGCAGAAAAAAAACCCCGCCACGTAGCCAGCTTCATAAGGATGTTATATCAGAAAACAGCTCAGTTCTGCGATATTATTGAATCTGCCTTTACGTGCAATGCTGGCGTAAAACCACTACAAACTGTATTACAAGGTAGAGCGTTAAGATTTTCTTCTGTACTTGCTGCTGCAGTTAAAGGAAGTCCGAGCTTTACAATTGCTTGTGTGGCCAAAAAGAGTTGCAATTCTCAGGCTGTGTACTGTACAAGCAGCAGTAAGCAGGTGATGTATTAGAACTTATTCACTATCCATTTTAATCATGTAGGAGAGCTCTGATCCAAAACAATTATCCTGTAGGGGGGGGGAAATAAAGTTACGTGGTTGTTTTTTTCTTATATCAAACTGCAAGTTGAAGGGAATGGGATTTCATATTGCCCCTTTCACCTCCTCAGCATGGAAAACAAGAATGTATCTCCTGCAGCCAGAGAATACACATATATATACACAATACACAAATTTCTACCAAAAGCACAATTTAATTCACAGACGGGCTCACCTGAATGGCAAAGCTGCAGACAGCTGTTCCTGTAAGTGGGATTTCCGATCTTCAGGACGTGTGTCTAAAAAGAGATGTAAATTCAGCCCAGAACCACGAACATACACAGCCACACAACACTTCAAAGAGAAAGCTCTAGTTTTGTCAGCACGTAACACCACGTTGAATCGAGCGCTACAGATCTCTCTGCTAGATCCACTAAGTTGCGCTTGTAATCAGAAACCAGCCTCAGCTCTGTTGCCACTGGGTGCATTACACAGGACCCTCTGTGATCAGAAATCATTCTGTTTTCAAAACCTGAAGCCCAATCCCTACCAGCTCAGTTCTAGAACTCTGACAGAAAACAGGATCATATATGCTAATGCTGTGCAAGTAACAAGCACAATGATGTGACCTTCAGATCTCTAGGTTTAAAAATTACCATCATCATTTCTTAAAAGTAACCAGCGATTTGGGACATTTCAAACTTTGGGTGCCTAACTGGAAAGCAAAACGTGTTGTAGAGCTGACTGCTGTACAAGTGTCAAATGCCCACAACACCGAAGATCAGCCTCCTTTAAGTCACCTTGTGCTACACACTGAAAAATCAGAAGTTCTCTCTGAAAACAAAAGGCTACTGCCTTTTTCTTTCCAGACAAAATGCCAGTTCTTTCATACTTTTTGCACAGCACTAAATGCATGTTAACTTAATGCAAGTATGTCAGCCCCTTCCCTGTAATAAGAAACATCTTTAATTGAGAAATGTTGAAAATGGCAACCTTTTACTCTAGCTGTGTAATACCAGTCAGCTTTGACAGTTCCTAATGGAGATTTGGACTTACAGAACAGAGGAAACACTTTTATCTTCTGTCGTCTTCCTTACTTCTAGTTTCTATTAAAGGAAGAGCCAGGGGAGATGAGACCGAAACAGATTGTTTAAGGGATTTGATGGCATTAGCATACACATCACAGGTACATACCAAACCATACTGGTAGTAACCAAAGTCTTTACAGTGTGAAGCATTTAGATGCCTAAGCCAGAGGGGTCAAGCACTAAACAGGACACAGATACAGCATTATCAGCTGTCTTGCAGTGCTTTCAAGTCAGTAGAGGAAACTGCACTCTCACTATGAGAGAGACACTCTGCAATTCCAGCAAATGGTCCATGATGCTGTCAGTCTCAACTGACCAAAAAAATTAGCAAATTTTCAAGCGTCTCTGGAGAGTTTAAGCCCAGAGCAGCTTCCTCTCCTTTAAAAGCACAGGGTAGAAACAGTACCCAGATGGGGGGAATCAAGAAAAGCAAAAAACTAGTCTGTGCAAGCTCGACCAATTCAGTGCTAACACCACAATAAATGCGATACTGCCCAGCACAGCATCCAGTAGTTTTACAGATGAAGAGGACCTTCTGAACTCCCTGCACAGCTTTCTGGCGCTCTGCCTCTGGCCCTGGCTCCGCCTTCCTCCTCTACTTTCTTCCTTCCATCTTCTGGACCTTGCAGGCTTGCAGCCCTTGAATGACAGAGTTTTTTGTATCATCCTGATTCTTTGTATTTTCTTTTAGACAGGATGAATGCAGAGCACTAAACCAGAAGCCTCTGGAGGTACTAGATGCTTTTTTTATTTTTACCCTGACCTATAACGGGCATCTGCCCCCTCCAACCCCCAAACAAACTGCCTCTCCCCCCGAAGACTACAGATGTGCTTTAGCTTTATATCCACATGCAGACTCCAATGATTCCTTACATAACAGCATTAAGTAAATGCAGTCTGATTACAAGTGCGAATGGGCTTTGGATCGAGCCATTTATGCACGTGGCAGTATATATACTGCAGGAACTGGTCTGCCCTGTCAGCAAGATCCTACCAGTTAGCAGGACATTTGCCTTCTGTGTTCAGCTAAAAAAAAAAAATCCTGATGCCAAACACAAGAGTATCTTGTGTTCATGAGTAACATATATGTTAGGAATGACTTAGGACTACTCGCTGGCATTTACTGTGGAGTTGTTCAGAGGTACTAGGCTCTGATCTTTGGTTCTAAGAGGAAAAGAGTTCTTTGGGCTATGAATCTTTTCCTTAAAGTGATGTATATATCACTCCTGCCATTTTCTTCATTTCTTCCTATATTCCCATGACAGTATAACCATCTTCCCAAACTCTTCTTTAAAGTCTTCTCTAAAGAGCTTTCATGATTCTGTTCTCTTAATGTACATTCTTCTCTACCTCAAAAAATCCACCATTCTGCCAAATTATCTCTGATTTCTGTGACGACTATGCACTGCCTTCCAAGCCTATTGAAGTATTTGCCTTGCATCTACAGGAAATGGTATTAACAAAACATTCTTTTCCCTCTCAATTTAGTATGGAGAATTTGGATTGATGTCTCTGGGCAAGTTCTCTGACACACTGCTGCCTAAAGAGTGACAGCACATTTTCTGAAAAGTCCTGCATAGGTCTATACACAGAACATAAACAAAATAAACTTATGAACAATGGATCAATTATCAGCTAACCCAAGAGTGTGTCCCTGATGTTGTTCTTGGATCTCCTCATCTCCAGGAACTGCATGGAGCAATCTTTCTAAAACATCATCAAGAGTAGAGTGAGCCCTGTTGAATAAAAGATTTAAAATGGACGCTGGCAAGTTTAATACTACACATTTTAAAAGAAAACAGTCAATTATTAGGGTTCTTAAAAAAGTTGGCTTACTGTAAGCGTTGAATCTTGTTAAAATATACTGGAACCATTATTCTAAATCTTTGTAACTCAAAGCCATACATGCCTTATTGTCCTTTTTTCATACCTTTCCGTTTCCTCTGCTAGATTAAATGACTCCTTAGTCCATAAACTATGATTTCTCTTCTCATTACCCTCAGATTCTTCTTTTGACTCTCTGTCTTCCATTTTAATTTGATCGGGAACTATTCACATAAACAGAAAGATTTTAATATCAAAGGTATGAAGGAAGATAGTAAAGAAATTAAAATGTGTTTTTATTTACTGCACTTGGGAAACTTCCAGTTGTCCACTTCCCAACTACTGTTTCCTCAGTAATCTGACTCTCTACCAGTTAAGCAAATGCACATTATCTACAGTCAAAGGTGGCCAGTAGCAAGACCTAGATAAGCATTGTACTGTAACACATTTTTAGATTCACAGGACTGAACATTTTGCTTCATACTAAAATGAAAAATGCATGTGGAAATTAATCTTTAATCTTTCCCCTTACAATCCTAGATATGGTAGAAAAATCAAAAGAAAACCTGTGGATGTTAGCTTTGTTACCCTACTTAGCAAAATCCAGTGATATCCCCCCCAAGACTTATCTCGGTAAGTTCTGTTCCCTACAGCATGTGAATATATTCAGCCACCTTCTGCTAAGCTATGATAAGCAGGAAGCAGTAGGCTGTCACAAAAATGGAGTCTGAAATAGCTGTACTTTATGCAAATACAACAAAACCACAGAGATTGAACAGCAAGCAATACAGGCTGCTGCATTCCTTACCACCTAAAAACAAGACGCTCCAATGAATAAAGTCACAGTAGCTTCTACCCTTTGGGTAACAATTTTAAATGGAAAAAGATCTAACAAAGCTGTAGATAACACAATCACGTGCCAGTATCATTCTCAAGTGACTATGCTATTTAGCTTTTTTACAGACTAATTTCTGTGTTGTTGGGTTTTTGTTTTTTGGTTTTTTTTTTTTGAAACTGCTCTCTTCTCTTTCTGACTCATTGGAAAGAAATGCAGAGCCTATAAAGATTTAGGTTTTCTGCTCCTCTGACATTACTTGCTGTACATCTAAAAATTATCCCGCTTAATACTATTTGCAGTTTCAGAAGCACAAAGATTCACTACTGCTATCTTTGGTATCTTTGTAACAGAACAAGAAATATAATATTGGTTAGCCCACTGGATGCTATTTTCTTACACCATGAGATCAGAGGCATTATTTCATTACGGTGAGTAAGAAACAGAAGCAGTTAGCGTGCACTGGCCACTTTCTCAACTGAGCCACCCTCCCAGAATGAAAACTTCAGCTCTATTTTACATCAGCTGCCCACCACCTATACTTTTGTGGGTTTCGTCACTTGTGTTTGAACACAGCATACATTACAGTGGCATAATAAAAGTAGATTAATTCTGATAGTTCAGACCTGCAAGCCTTCCACACCAGAGCCCCTTTAAGATCAGACTTTAGAGAGTGAATACACAGAGAAAGACAGCAAACACTGGTGGAGGGGGGTACTATCTGCAAAATCACTGCATATAACCTTACCAAGAAAGGGAGAATCCTCTCAAATCTCTGCTGAACCACAAATACAAAAAAAAGCTAGAAATTGAAGTTTATCAATACAGCTGAACATAGAGCAACAAGTATTCAGAGTAATTCTGCAGCAATGCAAAAGTAATTTTCTGTTTGCAATCTCTATGTTAGGACTACGATCAACTAACCATTTATTTGCACTCCGCAGTCATACAATCCCTTCTCTTTGAAGTCTTGAGCGATGGCATCTTGCTGCTTTAAATATTCTGTTAAAAACAGCATATTTCCTTATTGATCTAAATAATCTTTCTAAATTGACTCTATACAATCTAAAGTACCATCCATCCAAACCTAGATGAAAACCTTTACATAATCTATAATTAGTTCAATGTTAATCCTACAAATTGTCTCTAACCATTATTTATTCACTTGATGCCAGTCTCCACATGTCCTTGTTTTGGTGAGTAAGGAAATAAAAAGATCAGAATATGTCTGGGTGCCTCATTGCTAAAAGAGCATATGACCTACATACATTTAATCATCCCAATGTCTGTTGTTAGTTGTAGGAAGAGTTTATAGCTGAATAACCAAAGGGAATTCTTCTGTAACGCACAGCAGTAAAAATAATGCAGAGTTTTTACACTGTGTTCTGTCTGAAGATTTATGTGATTACAAAAAGAAATGTGAATCACTGAGACTAAGCTCTGCAAAAAAACCTGAGGGATGCAGCTGCCCGGCTTGCATTCATTTTAATGGAGAACACGCATTGCTCCAGGACACCTGTGAAAAATTCAGTCTACACAAAATTCATCTCAGTGTTAAATTACATCTGCACTCAATAGGCTAGCTGCTGTCATCAGTGGCAACTAACCATTACGTGAAATGCAGAAACTTCAAGGACTAACTTAAATAACTGCCAGTTATTTAAGCTGTTGATGCCTAACTTCCTAATCACTGACCTGCCTGCAACTAATTTGGAAGCTCTTGTGTATTTTAGTAGTGAATGATTTGGGAGAAATCCTGATTGAACACAGTTGGCAAGCCTCATACCATTTTGGGTGAAGTGCCTCTTACCAATTTCATCCAGCAGCTCTGGGGCTGGTGGAGGCAGCTCATCAATGAAGTGGTTAGCTGCCTGTGAGAGTGCTGAGATTGAAAAAAAAAAAGTCTAGTTAATTAGCAGTGATTAATCCTTAATAACTGTGATATAGGCTTACATTATGACAGCATCTTGCTGACATACTTCATTTATCAACCTGCACAAGCCAGGCTCATTCACTTTTTATCAAATATCCTTAAATAATTTCATAATGGAAAACTCATTTAGAGCTAGACTTGCACATTCAGTTCTCAATCTCGTACTGCAAATTTTAGGCCAGTAATATTTACACTTCAAATGTAGGCTGATTAGAGGTCAGAGTTCTTAGTCTGCAGGTGCAAACACAAAATCTGTAACCTAATTACCACTAGCAACACACAGTTGTGTGCAAAGCTATTTATCCTTATAAAAACAGATGCCCAGGGCGGGGGGAAGTAGTAAAACTGCAGAATTTCTTTTCAAATCTCTTTCTCCATTTATTGATTGTTCTACTTGGGCTAGGTTAAGAGACTTACCAGATGCCTTCCTGGTGCTTCTCGAGGATGAAGCCACTACTGGCAACCCATCCTGTGTAAGATCATACAGAATGAAACACAAGAAGGTAAACTGAAGAACTGCTGGTCTTCAATCCTCCCCTTCAACTTACTAAACCCAAAGGTAAAGCCTTAATTAAAGCCTTAGCCGACCATTAATTTTTTAAATAAGCTTTTCAGTCAGTCCAGAGTATGAAAACAGAGGTAGCATCCAGGTAAGCCAGATATGTCAAAAGTTTTGCTTAGACTGCTGTGCACTCATCCTTTAGCCGGCCATAAGATACTGTCAGCTATACAATCTGCATCCATTTCAACACTCTGTATGGACAACTGGATGGGAATTCTCTGAAAGGGCAGTTCCTACATCTCTTAAGTTTCCATTCTCTGTTTTGAATCTTTAATTATTAAAGCCAGGCACACCTTGTCCTGGTTTCGGCTGGGTAGACTTAATTTTCTTCCTAGTAGCAGGCATAGTGCTGTGTTTTGGATTTAGTAGGAGAAGAATGTTGATAACACGCTGATGTTTTTAGTTGTTGCTAAGTACTGCTTACACTAGTCAAGGACTTTCCAGCCTCCCATGCCCTGCCAGGTGCACAAGAAGCTGGGAGAGGGCATGGCCAGGACAGCTGACCCAAACTGCTCCAAGGGCTATTCCATTCCATACAGCATCATGCTCAGTATAGAAACTGGGGGGGTTGGCCGGGGAGCAGCGATCACTGCTTGGGAACTGTCTGGGTATCGGTCGGCAGGTGGTGAGCAATTGCATTGTGCATCCCTTGCGTTGTTTATTATTATTATTATTATATTGTTATTATTATCATTACTATTTTACTTTATTTCAATTATTAAACTGTTCTTATCTCAACCCAGGAGTGTTTCTCACTCTTAATCCTCCGATTCTCTCCGCCATCCCATTGGGGTAGGGGGAATGAGCGAGCAGCTGCATGGTGCTTAGTTGCTGGCTGGGGCTAAACCACAACACACCTATTCACCAAAAGAACCCCCAAAAATCAAGAATTTGTAATCATAGGCAAGTCCTCACTGTCCTCAAAATGCAAACAGGTACTTCATGCACTTAATCCTAGAGTAAGATTTCAGACTAGGAAATGACACAATCGAGTATCTCCACAGAGGCAGTCAGGGCAGCACCGCACTGTTAATGGGCTTAATGAATTCCAACTGGCTGCTGTGCAAGCACAAAGACACAGACCTGACCTGATGACAACAAATGCAGTCACTACTGTTCTGGTTGAACAAACTCTAATTTAATCTTTAAATGACAACCCCATCAATGAATAACAATAAGAAAGGCATGAAAGAAACTATGCTATAGATAACTGTCTGAAAAGACAGTTAAGGTAATGCTGTGGCTCCAGAACACCTTCAGTTCCAAAAAGATTACTGGAAATTACTACAGTGACCTTGGAAATTGTCAACTCCAAAGAGAGAGGATTTTTTGATACAACAAAGTTGATAACATTATGCCATGTCTGTGCATCAAAAGAACAAACTTAATCCCCTAATATAAGGGCTTTCTGAACATTTACTTGCTTCCAAACTAGTAGATGGGGGCTTCCACCTGAGTTTTCTTCCTCAAGGAATCGCTCATTTACATACTCATTTACCTTCCCCCATTAAGTTTTGAGAACTCTTCAGTTTCACATGAAAACTTACATACCTGAACACACATGCACATGCATTTATTTTCATTCAAGTTTATTCCCCACTTCCGCATAGTCAAAAGCCTACAGTTCACAAATCACTTATGAATTCAGAGTGGTTCAGATAAGCAACCTGCAGCTGCCTCACCACAAGACCAACGGATCAACGCCCCCTCTCCCAACAAAAACATACCTTTTCTACCCAAAGGTTTTGCTGACGCTTACCATTTTGGTGTTCCGAGATTACTGGACCCAATGCTGGGAAATGGCAATTCTTTACAGCCAGGGGAGGGACAGAGGGCGGGCAAGGCCATTTTGATGGTGGTCAACATTTACATAAGATTAGGTGCAATGGGAAGCCAACTCTGTGTAAAATCAGTGGCACATACTAACTGCTTTGAAATCAATCAGAACTTTTGTCATTATGTCAACAGATCCAGGATTCCAAAATATGCAGAAAGACCTAGAAGTATTTCTGTGCTTCTCATCTTGCACTTATTTTATGGAAAAGCATTTTAAAAAATATTTTAAAGAATGGCTGGCATAAGGTAAATTTTCTAGACTTACAGGCTCATTCAATTCGGGTGAGCAAACTCCTGAAGCAATAGAAGGAATTTCAGTGCTCCTTCCCTCTTCATAGGCTGTAGTGAATGTCCTGGACGCTGCAGAAGAGATCTCTTGAGAACCACAAAAGGAGGAATCTGAAGCTACTTCATGGCAGTGTTTGTATTTCTCAAAGGCTACTAAAATTTTTTCTTGTAGAGTTAAAAAAAGAAAAGAAAAGAAAAAGATGATAGCAAAGCTGGAAAATTATTTTTGGGGTTTTTTTTGTTTCTTGGTCATGTTTCAACAGAAGCAGAAAAAGGTTTTTGTATCTGAACAGGCACCTGCACAGGCAACCCTAAGAAATTATTGTCCATAAATGATCTCTAAGCAGAAGTCCAAATTCATTACCTAGGAGTTCAATCTCAGACGTTATTTATGCAAAACTTTGCCAACTGAGAAATTTTGACTACCGTATTACTAGTAACTAATACGTATTAATGAAAGTACAAAGCAAATGATAATTCACTGCTCTTAAACAACACTTAAGTTCAACAAACATTCAGGTCACTTTATCAACACTCAAAACATACTAAGTGCTTATTACATTGTCTGTCTTTAAAATGCTAAAATCTACATGTATCACTCCAATTTTAAATGTCTAAAACAATTTCTGATTTATGAAGGCTACCATTAACTACCAAGCAATTATCTTTCAGAGACCTTTCAGATATGGGCTTTTTCAGCTGTGTGCCTGTAAATTCTCCTTTAGTTCTACGTTAGAGATTTCTTTTGACCAAGCAGGCTCTAACTACAAAGTTGCAACTATCCAGACCAAAACAATGAGATTTCAAACAACAGGTACAGCATTTCTTGTGGTTACTTATTCCAAGCCTGACACTTCTGCGTTGGTACTGCATGAATGGAGTGTCTATGATTCGCATCAGTGATTTTTACATTAGCAGGTCTTGGCAGAAAGGTCTGACTCCTGGCATAGAAACGTTAAGTAATGCACTGGTCTGTCTGTCTCTCCTCTCTGCAGTTACCTGAGCTGAGTGGAGTGCTGACGCTCGTTGGTGCGTGGCTCTCTCTGGGCGTTTTACAACCTATATCCCTGTAGTAGTTCTCTTGTTCACAGGGGATACTCGACAAATCCTGAATATCTGTCACTGATCTGAAGTATTGAAAGATGTTCTGACCGTTAGAATAGCCACTTCTTACACTTGTGAGTCACTAAATTCTGCTATTTTCAGATTCTTTAACATTTAATTTTGTTCAGTCTTATATAGTTTTCCGGAAGGAAGAGAGACATTCTCTTTGAAAATTTCCCACAGAATTCTTGGAAGGCTAAAGATCACCATCTTCAATAATCTTGCAGAGACAGAAAAGGTTAATTATTTGCCTTCCCTTCCTTTACAGGATTTCTTTATTTTAATAATTCTCCTATAAAAGCAAGCTCAGGAAACTGCCTCCAGAAAGGACAAGAACTTCAAATGTGAACCACTAGCTAGAAAACTCTCTCTCAAAGCCAAGGGAAGACCTCAGGGTTTAACAAAAACTAACGATCCATTCATTAAGACTAAACATAGGTCTTAGGAGCCTTTAAAAGAATTACTCAGATAAATTGAAACTGCTAAAGATCTGCACAGGCAATGATGTCCACTCAAATTACAAAAATTCTTAAGTGGCTGCAGGACTGGGACAAACAGTTCGTTAAGCAAACGAACATCTTCTGCAGATACACCCTGGATTACATCATCCTCAGAAGACCGTGAAATGAACAGACATCTACTGTTACCAAATCAGAAATTTCTATGTAAATCTCCATTTTCTGTAAAAAGAAATTAACTTTACTAGTTAAGTCACAAAACTATCTGCAAATTTTTCTTGAGAATCTCAATCACAAGACTGTAGTAAAATTTATTTAGCTACATACTAATGATTTGCTCTTTAATTTTATTTCTTCTGTTTAATACAGACAGAGGAAACAAGGAATCCTAACACTTAAATGTGAAGCAGCACACCCAGATTAACACTAATTACTCATGAATATGAAAATGTTTCAAACTCAGGACAACTGTACGTGATAGCTCTTTTATATCAATCTCCCATCTTATCACGAGAAAATATTCTTTCAGTACTCCCTCTCAGCTTTGGTCTGTCTCATCTTCCTGTTTTGCATCAATACAAAACTTTTACAATGATAACGACCAACTTGCTGAAGTTTTGATATAAAATGGTCTGTGGCTCTTACACATCTTTTTCTTTGCATTCTTCCTCTGGCCCGCACAGTATCACTTCTTCTGCTGCTTCAACACTGGAATGAGGGAAGAAAGGTCACATTCATTGATCCGCTCAGAGAATTATGAAAATAAATGTATTTAGTTTCCCCTCTCTCAAAAGTTTAAAGGACTGCCTTCTCTCTGAGGTAGACTGCAGGTCATTAAAACTTTTTGCTTAAAACCTTAGAAGATGGAGAGTGCTAGGAGAGAAACACCATTTTAACCACATTATGGATTTGTATCCGGTAAGGCAAAAACTTCTAATTGACATATGCAGTTTCAAAACAAAACTGAAAGTTAAATAGAAATCTACGAATATACACCACTACATTGTTTTATCATCCTTTGATTGGTGTGCATTGTAAGCTATTCTCACAAACTGTTACAATCCCATTCAAGGTCAAAGAGGCATTCAAAGAGGATTAGTCAGATGGTCAGAGAGCAACAGTCCTCTGTCCTGCAGGCAAAAGCTCAATTCCTCAGTGAAGGGAGCAACCCAAACCATTACCTTTTTACCTTAAGGCCCAGTATTGACACACTTGCTGCCTACCTTTGACACTGGTAACTGCATTCCTCCAGCGGAGGGGAGAGGGCACAACGCTGACAGACAGTACAAGCAGCGCTCACTCCCACACTCGGAGGAAGTGAGCAGCTGCTAACTCTGAGGAACACAAGGAAAGCTGAGCTACGAAGGAACAGGCTTTTATGCCTGAAAGCTACTGCTGAAAGACCTTCAGGGCAACGACTCTTTCTCTTTAAGTGAAAGTACCCCTTGCAGCATGAGGTGGTGATTCTGGCCAACAGCTCTGCCCACTAGTAGAATATAGAATTTACAAAAATACTGGATATAAGCACCTCATGTTTGACAAATGAGACCACAAGTCTCCAAGCATGGGCTAATGTTATCTGCGGGCAAGGTGCAGTGAGCATACTTGCATCGGATTCTTCCCACTGGAGGGGAAAAGGCATGATCTTCATGCCACTTGAGCTCCAAAACCAAAGCACAACAAAATTAAAACAGATGACTGAAGTCTTAATTTGACTTATCTTTGCTCTGTTTAATCCTCTAGTTTATCAGTGTAAAAAGAATTGTAATATATACATTACTTACTTTTCCTATTTTAGCTCCCTCATTAAGGAAGCAAACAACCAACCAACCAACCAACCTGAACACTGTAAAAGACAAAACCCCATGAGACTTGTGAAAGTCCTTTTAATATTTTCTTGGCAAGGAACTATGATATGTAGATAATGATTAAAAAACACCTCTGGCATCTTATTTGAATATTAGATATATAAGCAGAATTATAACCTAATTTATGCTTGAAGTAATGATGAAAATAAGCCTAGCTACCTGGCTACAGGCATATGGCTAAGTTGATTCACTCCTTGTATGCTACTCCCAGAGTTCTGCGCTGCTGTGCTGCATAACAGCATTCTTCCTCCTGAATACAAACAACAAATGTTCCCCGTTATTGGGTTTTACAAGTACAAAAGAAAGTGACACAACTCATTGAACAGGAAATTGCAACTTTATTAAATTTTTTAGTTCTTGTGACCTTTGTTGTTGTCAAGCGACAAATGCGTTTTAAAGATGCATTTTCATAAACATACCACAGCTGCCAGACAGTCAACCACTGAAGCACTGGGGAATACCGCAACATTTACAAATTTGAGCTAGGAGAGGCAACAGACTAGAGAAACAACAATGAACCTTCCATTATTCTGCATACACACAATGTCAGCTCTTACAGTTTTGAAGCTCAAGATCCTTCGAGCAGCAAGAATATTAATGAATAAATAGAATTCTAATTCAGCTTCCAGCACCATAGCAAGTTGCATAAAAAGACTAAACTTAGCCCTAGATAAAAACAAAAAGGTTGCGAACAAGTTGGTTTGGTTTTTCAACTGAAACACAGCAAGTACATAATCGTCGCACTCAACAATATTTCAGTGACTGCAATGCCCAAACCTCATCTTCCAAAATCCTGAGTGTCCTGAACTCTCACTAAAATAATGAAGAATAAAAGACCAAGTGACCCTGAAGAACCAAGCTCCAGCCTTCTGACGGGAGTGCTGCTTACAAAAATGTAAGTGCAACAAGACTCCATCTCTCTCACTCAAAAGTACCTTCAAAAGAGCAAGCACATTTACCTGAAACCTGAATACCTGATCCTGCATCTTCGGGTAACTGTTTCTGTAAAAATCCTTCACAAGCACCTTCTAATTTGCCCTCAGCATCTGAAGTCTGGAAGGGGGGAAAAAAGGAAGCAAATTCAATTTCTCGCAGGCAAGCTGTGAAGGGTAGGACAACTCTCACAGGATGATGTTCACAATAATCAGAATGGACACACAAACTTTTCAAGAGCTTATCAGCAAACAGCATGGACTGGATTTAATAGTCCATCCAATAGTTTCAAATCTTCAAGAAATTAATGAAGACTGTTTTAAGACTATTGAGTACTATAATTGATAGAGCTGTGAAGGAAAGGCTGAGATTATCAACTGCCTAAAACTTTTCTCAGCCACAGATTATGTACATTTCCTAGTAAGCAAATGAAGAAAACATGCCCCTGGTGTTTTGGGAGTCTGGGTGTTTGAGGCATTTTTGTTTTGTTTTTGGGTGGGGGTGTGTGCTTTAAAGGAACAGGGTTAGAATTTTCTTACTTTTAGATAAATTTTATTCGTAGATATTATTTCAAAAGAAAAGAATAGTATAAAAACTGACATTCTCCCATTTTCTACAGCTCTTCTTCAAATCAAATGGGAGCATAATAAAACCCCATGTGGTATAACTTACGTCCAAAGTTCTTGACACAGACTTCATTCCTGTCTTTTCTGTTATTTTTACCTCTAGTTCTGAACTTCCCTGAGTAGTAGGGTGAAGGAAATAATCTGGATCAGGAGTCAAGAATTCTTCAGACACATCAGGAGATGAACTAAGGGAACAATGTAATTCCCTTGAATGCCCCTGTGAGATGCTTTCACCACTCTCCATTAAAGAATATACATTTTAGTCAATAATGTTAAACAATACTGCATCAAATTGAAATTATATTTAATTTGATCACTCAAAGTTTCAAACTATCTCCTGCTCCTTACATTACCTTGATGGTTTATAGAACCAAACAAAAAAAAAAAAACAAAAAAAAAACCAAACAAGCAAACAAAGGGGGGGGAGGATTGTTAGTCAGACCACAAGTGAAAAGATCAGCTATCTTGGTAGTTCTGTGTGCAACATGGAAAGACCAGGCAAAACTGTTTTACAGATAACTAGCTGCAGCTTGATTTCTTGGATCACTATACATACTCTAGAGAGATTCTCAACTTGTTGAGGAAGGACTGAATACCCATGAATGGCTATTCCAGACTCCGCTTGTTCATCTTGTGATGGTGACTGGCAACTTCTCCCTAGGATGTCAGAATGGAACAAAATTATTAGGCAAAATAATAATATGAAGTGAGTGATCTGAACCACTGATGGAATATCAATGACACTAGACAGTAAAACTACATTGTGTGTCAGGAACATGGAGAAATAATGACATTTAAATGCTCACATCATCAATCTAGGCATGTGAAGCTTTCCTTGTTCCTTTATCTGTAACTATTACAAAAGCATTACCCACTACGTTGCTACAGAAAAAGCATCTCTGTAGTCCAACTGGAAGAAATGAAGTGTGAAAGCATACTCGTGGACTTGAAGGCTTTGGGTCCCCCATGCTGATACACGGTAATCAATGACAGTGAAGGGTCTCCAAACAAACTGGACGTTACCTCCACCTATTAACATGGCATACTCAGTCTTATCTATGTTCACCAATGACTGAGTGATTGTCCTGCTTTGGGGGCAAGACTCTGGAAGATAAAACTGACAATTATTGTAACAAAATCACAGAAGCTGAAATCTGCTGGGAGATGGAGAGAGACAAAAAGAGAAGAGATTATCTTTTGGTTTTCAACCTTACCTCCAGAACTTCTGAATGCAGACTCCAGATCGCTCTCCTCAGATTCAGATCTATCCTCACTGCCCAGATCCCAAGGCTCAACATTACCACCTGTCTGCCACCTATATCTTTGTTGGTCTTGACTTTTTTGGACTCTAAGAGTGACATGTTGAAAGGCTTCCTTCATACTCTCTGCTTCACTTTCAGATATACATTCACTGGCTGGATATGGAGAGCCGAGTTCTAGCTGCCCTGAGGCCACTCTTCTGGCCATTTGCTTTACTTCAGCTACACAAAAAGAACAAAATTCTTTCAGTTCACACAACAGAATCTGGACCTTCAAAGCATTCCCTGTGTTCCATTGTGTCTGCAGACTTGGAAATGCTAAAGTTATAGCCTGTAAACTCTTTTATCATGAAAAGAGCTAAACACTTCCTTCCATTTTAAGGAAAGCTTAAAACCTGCATAAATTGATATGAACAAGTCTTCACATGAACAATTTTTGTCAGTTTGCATTCTCTATTATTCATGCCTGTACTGCCATCCACTGGTCACTGCTATAATTCGTATGCTGTCCCTCCCTTACATCCTCCAAAACAGGGCTAGAAATTCCTTGAGCTTTATAATCAAACCATCTTAATGTGGTTGTGATTATTTTATGCCCTGAATGTGCAAGACACAGGATCCTACTAATCTGGTTTTCATCCAAGAACAGCCTAATAGAGCGTCAGCAATTAAGGCACACAGACCTTTATTAAGTAACAAAATGTGTTAAATGTTAATGCACTGCACTGCAGTAAGACTTGCTAACATTAATGCTGAGTTAATGCTGATTTACTTACTCCTCCATTCTGATTGCATCATCCTTCTCTCCTCACTTATTTTTGTACTGTAAATTTCAGATCTTGATTTTGGATAGCACCTGTAACAGGTCGTTACGAAACACATCGAACTGTTAATGCACAAGCGTATTGTGTTGAGTATTCCCCAGTCAGTAAAAGACTAGAAATTGTTTTAATATAAATTAAAAGGCTGAGAGCACACATGTTCTAAGAACCCAACAGAACCAGCAGATTGAGCTGTCAGAAGCTTAGAAAGCACAGACAGTTATTTAGGTCTATAATTATATAGATTAACCACAAGCTGTACATTAAAATCTCGATTTCAAAAGCTGCCAACTGCTTTCAGATTATATATCTATATAAACTCTAACAGACAACAAATGCTATGTAGATGTGTTTTATTCAGGTCAGTAATGTGCTCAGTGGACAACTGAAGATACTCAGAACTTCAGACTTGGATAACAACAATCCTACCACCAACCCGATTCCAATCTAGAGTTCATTCACTTGACCATGTAACCACATGTCAGCATCTGGCATATTTATGTTCTAATCAAGTATGTCCTTTACCAGCAGGTCTTACTGATCCAACCGAGTCATAAATCAACTTAAAAACTGCAACAGTTTTCCTGACTGATTTGACCCCAACACTGAAGGAGGTGCCTGTCCCCATCTTTCCAACTAATAAGATACATTAATTTGCACAAGTTTTGCCAGGTACTTTTAATATGTACTTTCCACCCATACCTAGAAATACAAAGGGACGACATTAAAAAGGACAGCAAACATAAGGAAGTAACATACGCTCTGTTGTCACTGGGTTTAGCAAGACTGTCCTAATCCCACAGCCCCTAACATAGGTCCTAGTCCTACACCTATGAAAGCCAAAGTTATTTCTTCTGAGAATTGAATGAGGCTGTGCAGAGAGAGGAGAACCACCCTTACTAGTAACTTCTTAGACTGTTCTCCTTATGCACTGTTACAGTTTTGGACCACTGACCACCATCAGAGAGGCATCTGGAATCTGAACACCACCCTTTAAAAGTAACTGCCCTGTCCCAGCAGTTACCCTGCCAGCTCTGCAGCTGACAATGACTCTCAGTAGGGTCCTAACCAGACAGATGGCTTTTGGCTTACTGAAAAAACATTTAATGCCATCCTTGATCCCAGCTGTGTCTACTTTTGCCAGTGGCTGTATCAAGATGAATCTGCAAGAACAACTCTTTTGTGAATAGGATCAAAACTCACCACTTCTCTTCTTCACTTCCACTTGCTGCAGAATGTGAATCACCTCCTCTCTGGCACTGCAAGTTGAACTTTTTTTTGCATCTTACAGACACACGTGGGAGTAAATGCTGAAATGAGTCCAACAAGCCATGATTCAGCACACGTCAGGCATTCTGGTAATTAATTACTAGTCGAACTGTCTATGAGATATACTAATAACCAGACTGTGCAAACTTTATTCCCTAGGTTATATTTTTGTAGCACTGCTCATGAGAAAGGATGACAACTCCAGGCTTTAGCCTAGTAAAAACTCTGCCCTGGATTTATAGCAAGCTTCACATTACGCAGGCAGACTACCATAATGCGCAGTTCCCAGGGGAACGAGTGGACCTAAATGACTCAAGATGATTCCCACAGCAGATATATACATGTATTTCTTTCTTTCTCTTTGGGCTAAGCATGTCAACTACTTATATTTAATAATGAAAATTATCTAGAAGCCCTTACTAATGACAGCTTAGATCTCCATAACCAAGTATACAAACAATAATCTTTCTCCACTTGCCCTTTTCCCTGACAATCCCATCTCCATTTTAGTACAGGATTTTATTCCCTCCTGAACCACTGGACTAGTATTTTGCTTGGGGGAGGGGGAGCGGAGGAAGGAGAAAGAAGAAATACTATTATTGCACTGCTGAGCTGACTATTTTCATTCCTATATATAAAGCATATGGTATACACATACATTTTAAAAGACAGATTCATCCCTCCTCTTGGGACACCATCCATAACTACATCTCTTTACCTGCTAAGGAACACAGAAGTGATAAACACAGTCACCCTGCTCAACACTTTACCTCGTGGTCTAGGCTCATTTGATCATCCAGGCTTTTCACCACACTGAAGCCGAGATCATGATGGTTATTTTCATTTTTACTCTTACTCATCTTCTGAAAGCACTTCCACTTTTCATTTTGAATTGCCTCCATTTCTTTTGCTGTCTTTGAAACAGCTTGGAAACTGTCTCCACCCAACACTCCTTGTGCCTGACATGTTATCGGTGGTGGAATATAGTCACTACGTGGTGGACCTATAGCCTTCCATAAAGAAATATTAACTCCAGAAAAAAGGTTGTTGGTATTTTGGGAAGTATCATCAGATCTGTTCCAGTGTCTGTCTTGAAAAGTTTGCTTAGAAAGCTCATTCATTCTGATTTCCTGGAGCAGCTTGTTTTGCTTTTCCATGGCCTCTAATTTGTCCAGTTTCTCCTCTGTTCTGCACAGGGAATCTGCTGCCTGCTGCTGCATGCTTTGAATAATCTTTAAATTAAGGACACATTTGCTGATGTGCTGCTCATTTCGAGACAGACTACTTACTCTTCTCCCAGCATCTCCTCTCACCTGTGCCAGCAAGCGTAGGTCAGAGGCCTCACTTATCCTCTCCTCTTCTGTAGCACGCTCTGTACCCGATTCTGAAAAGCCACCCTCCTCATAAACTGGCTTTTCCTCACAGTGCACTCCAGGGGATGCATATAGGTCCATGGGGGTAGCCTTATCTTCTTCCTTTTGCCGCCTTTTTTCATCTTTTAGAGTTTGACCTAATCCAGCTCCTTCTTCCAGGAAGTCATTGTGAATATCTGCATAACTGGCGACAATTTCATTGATTTCAAAGCTACAGAGGCTGTCATCCACATCACTGACACAGAGGGTTGCCTGGAGTTCAGAAGCCGCATCACGATTTTTGTCCTGTGCAACTGGCTGTAGACTGGTTGATGCCTCTTGGTCCACTAAAGCACTATTCTCCTCAGGGAAAAGAGAGTGTCTTGGGGCAGTAGAGCTTTCTGAAAAAACGGATTTTAAGCGTTAAGCCATTTCTCCAGATGTCCATCGAACACACTGCTTCATACACTTAGGAGTTAACATCTTTCAGAGTTTACATGAGCAGCATTTAACACCTCTGCTGAAAACTGTGTGCCTGAACTTGAGTTTACATTAACAGTTAGGGTGGTAGCTAGAATCCAAAGCTAACTGCTTTCTATTTTCAAACTATGTCAAAATCTGTAAGAGCTCACATTTTAATTATTTATATTAGACCTTTATGTACTGAGGAACACACTAAGTGAAGGACACATGACATCTTGCTAGAAGAAACTCACCAGCCTTGGTTACCTCTCTGCCCTGCAATTCCTGTGTTCTCTTCCAGTAGCTACAAGCTGATTCCAAAGAGATGTTCACATCTGCAAAAAAAACGGGCCTTTGTGCTTTTGACAGTTCATCAGCGTGACCACTTTGAGACTTAGTTAAGTCCTGTAATACAAAAAAACGGAATAAAAGACAACTATATTTGACAGTTCAATGTTTCTACCTTCTCTTTTCAGGTGGTTTGCCTCCATGATCAGAAAAGGACACTCAATGTTTAGATTGCACACAAAAAAGCCTCCCACCTAGATTTAAGCAGAACAACTTGAATCTGAATGGACGCAAAACTCTGCCTTTTTAAATACATGAAAGGCTACAATCCTGGGAGTCACCTTTAAGTCATTTTTCAGTATATACTGAATATCCTGAAGTTTCATGGAGCGGTTCTTCTGTTTAGGTTCTAGCCCTGACTTTACAATATTGTAATAGGGCATAGGAAGTCTGACATCTGCTTCTAACTGTTGTCCCAAAATTACAAGCTGTTTAATAGCAGAGTCTTCAACACCTTTCCAGGGAGGGGTCTCTGCAAGACATAAACATAGACTTGATGTCACAAGCTGTGTATCAATATTAATGAAAATAAAGAAAAACAGGAAAAAAGAAAGAATCAGAGATACTGAAGCATTATTGTCTGCACGTCCCCTAATTTACAACTACCGTCACAAACCAAACGAGCACTCAGTCCAGTCTGGCATCCCCTCCCTACAGGGAGCAGTCAGCAATCTCTAGAGGACAGTTACACTGTAAACCGCGCTCTGGATTCTTCATTACCAACTAGCTAATAGAGGGCTTAATTTTTAGGGTAATTGTTTATCCCACTTCACTGTCAAAATAGTCAAAGTCAATACATAGCATCACATTATCTGTAAGTTACCTTAGCGATCAAAAAGATGAAAGCTGCATAGGCTCATTCTGCAAAGAGTTAACAGAACATTTTGCTGTCCTCTTAAGAGGAAGAAAGATAAACAGCAGAAAAACACCATACACAAAATTGTATCTCTCTAATACCAACCATTAATCTCATCCTTTAGTTATGCAACTTTAAGTCTTCAGATTACATTTTACAAAAGTTTCCGGTAGTCTTTGCTATTGTCATTAACATTGGGTTTTTTTTGCCTGGAGGGTTCCTTTTCTGAGTTAACTCTGTCTGAGCCACCACAGCAAGGTGTTACCCAGTCACACAGGGGAATTAAACAGACATTAGGGGGCTGACAGCCTGCATTGAAAACATTCAGTGGGTCACCCTAGTGACAAAAGCCTAAACCTATAGATATACCTGTCAAGGCTTCCTGCAATACTGTACAGAAGCTATAAATATCCGATTTGACCGTGACAACTTTTTCAAGGATTACTTCAGGAGAGCACCACTTATACAGCTGGACCGGGACAGGAATACGTGTCAGATCACTGTGTTCTCCACCATCTTTGCTGTATAAAGGGAAAAGAATTGTAAATTGGGACATACAGCACACTCAACTAGAAGGTATCTCTTTTGGAATTAAACACACGAGTTTGTTATATCTGCTTTTAGTTTAAATACCTAGAGGTCCACAGTATAACTGCAAATAAAAATGTGTAGCATCTGCACACCGATAAATGTATTTTGGCACATTACAGCAAAGACCTTCTGGAGAAAGTAACACCTCCTTTAACAATTCACACTCAAAAAGAAATCGGAGAAAGCTGAAAATTTCCCAATAAAAATTTTTACCAGCAACCCTTCAGCTCTGACCATGGACAAAATACAAGAAGGTGCCACCTAGCCTGTCAACATTTATTTTGCAATGTATACATATGTCTAGGAGATAACTTCCTCCTCACATTTAGCTATAGGAGTGAAATCACCAAGATTTATTAACAAATTGAGTTTGCAAAGAGGTTAGGAAGTATCCTTGCTCCTTTCAGGACATTACCATTGGCAAATTTTTGTTTATTATCGATGTTACTCTTTTTCTTTACAGTCTAACCAGCCATTTACTTCCTCTCTAATCAGACTGCACTACAGGAAAGAAGTAAAAAAATCTGTGTAAGTAATAATTTACCTAGATGAAATGGTGTCCTTCATAAAAGAAATACTCTTTTTGTCACTGGTGGCACTTAATTACTACCAGTTCAATGAGGTGTGGAATCTTCAACCATTTTAGGTAAGCCTCCATAAGCAAGAGTTCAGTCTAACAAGAAGAGACTTAAATTTCCAGTCCAGCAGCAGAATTAGTAATTCAAAGAGGAATTTCATCTCTGTTCTGTAAGATTAGGTTCTATTTCTCTATGATGGTATTTTTATACTCCAGTAAAGAGCCACTTCTCTTACTAGTTTCTATTTTCAGATACTTATAACTTGGAAACTAAGTCCACCTGAAACTTGCCGTACTGCTTGTGGCAAAGTTAAGAGTTCTTTACTCCTATAACTCTGTTGCCTGACTCAGAGGCAGGAGTCCCTAGTCATCAAGAGGGGCACTTCAGCAGAATTTAGCACTAAATTTGACTTTACTTGTGTTTGTCCCTTTCACAGAAACAGTGAGGAAGTTCTTTACCTCTCTATCATGTATTCCAAGTTGCACAGCTTTGCCTCACCAGAAGAAACAATTTGAATAGCGTAAGAGGTAACTGAACGGTGGATAAATCCACGGGAGTGTAGAAAACGCAAAGCGTCATTAATTTGAAGCAGCACATGCAAGATCGTCTCCACGTGCACTACTGGGAATTCTGTACGCTGAAAAAAACCAGAAGTACCAAATTTGCATTGCAGGTCTTTAAAGCTTGGTGTAGGGGAAAACTATTACTGTACAGAAGACAACAAAGAAAGCAAACATGAAACATACTGTCGTAAAAGTCAGACGCATTGCAACTGCTAAATAAAGTTAGTTCTCAATACCAAACCAACTAATAATAGCTTAAAAAGTAATTAAGAAAAAAAATATATATCAACTATGCCAAAATTCACTCTGAAGCAGAATGAACTCTTAGAATTTCTTGCCTTTGACTGCAATTTCTCCAGTAACTTAGATGTCTGCATTCAAACAGTTAAAGAAATAAAATAATGACTCAAATGCAAAAAAGGAAGAGAAAAATATTGAATGACAAAAATAAAACACAGATTGGTTGATTTAAAAAAGAACCACAACTGAGTTCAAGCCTTCACTTTTCCACACAAGCAGCCTGCAATGTACTACATGCAAACATTCAAGGGCAAAAGCAGTACACAACCACACGCAGATTAAAAGTTCCACTGAATTTAACAGCAGCCATTTTAAGACTGACACCAAACAAGAAAGTCAATGCAATTGCACCTAAACACTAACTGAAGTATTTGCCAATTACAGACTTTACCAGCTTATCAGCTTACACAGAGTATCTGATACTGTGCAATGAAACAGAAACCCAGCTACACAAACTGATGATTTTTGTCATCTCGTTCTTTGAGTAAAGATGGTAGATGTAGTTTCTAAACTTGCTTCCTCTCAACTACTATTTAAAAAACAAGTATTCCAATTACCCTTTCATGAAGGATGCTGTACAGAGAACCGAAGTTAACCCTTTCATAAACTAAACGGGTTTTCTCCAAGTCACTAGACAGACAAACAGCCATCAGCTGTAGCAAATGAGGATGACGGAGTTTACTGCAAAGGGAGAGGAAAAAAAATTGTAAGGCAAATCTGAGATTAAAAGAGAAAGAGTCCTGGCCTTCTAGGTGTTTTTATCAATACAATGTGAATGCTTCTAACTTTTTTTGGGTATTAACATACTCAGAATTTTAAAAGAAACGTAGATTAGGTGGCATTTAGGAAACGGTGCTTACTGTCACAACTATGAGAATCTATAAATAAGCCATCCAAGAAATGTGCAATGAAGCATTCATCCAGACATACAAGAAGAGAGTATCATCTTCTCCCGTATTATCCACTGGGGAGCAAATGGAGTGGGAAGAGACAGGAGGAGAGACCGACCTGTATTTCTCATTTGGAGAGAAAGTGCAACCACAACCTGACTGTCCTCCCAAGGTTAATCACATTTCCTCACACCACTGGAGACACCCAAACCCCAGGAGCACTTGTGGCTACCGCACGTTCTTTCTTACCTACTGTGTTCCTGCTCTGCAATGAGAAGATCAGCTAAGCGTAGTTTACTACAGTTCTGATGGGGCTCAAAGCTGAGTTCCTTCACTGTAACTCTGCTGCCTCCCCACGTTAAGCTACAAGGAGAAGAGGCATTTCTAAGAGATGCTTTCTGCAGTATTTTTTTCCAGTTACAGGATTACTTAAAATAATTTTCTAATTCTGAAATGCTCTGCTGCTGTCTCCTACTGTTAGTAATGTTACTTTGACGATCCTGGCTATAGCATATACTCTTTCACATTGACAACAAATTCTCATCCTGTTAAAGACTGGATGTAGCAGGACAGGTTTGCTGTCCAATGATGCTACCCTTCCGTGACCCAAGGTGAAGAACAAAGACACTCTAAAACTCCTTTCACCAAAGGCTATCAGCCCACTGCAATACAAGCCAGAGCTTTGGGAAGATTAAATCATGAATTTGCCAATTCTCTGGATGCCTCTGAGGCACAACTACTTGCTACACAATATGAAAGATAAAAAAACCAATAGGTTCAGTCTGCACTTGCAACTCTCATTTCACCATAGGTTTGAGCAAGTGGGCTGCAGACATGCATATGCAGGGGCCTGAGGTCTGGCCCAACAATTACAAAGACCAAACACCGAACAACGCATCTGTGCAACCCCAGCAACATATTTCCCACCATAAAAGGAATCAGTATTGAAACAGCGCTATCAATTAATAACCGTAATTGGGTTAATACTGCTGGAAAGGACAAGAGCAACCTACAGGTATCAAGGGAGTCTAAAGAAGATATTAATCAGTGGACTGCAGAAAACAAGTTGCAAGCAGAAAGCAGTGGATGAATAGAGAACAGACAAGGAAAACTATCCAAACAAAGCATCCAGTACAACAACTTGCTACGTAATGGTAACAGGCACACGCTAAGAGGGGCTAAAATCCCTTTGATTCCACTTACTTTGTCATGATCATGTATGGTCCAACATGGTAAGAAAACGTTGGTTCATCATCTGCCTGAACCACATCTTTTTCCCCAATAATAGGGAGAGATGCCAAGTACCCTAGATGCCCACTGCCTGCAAAATAAAACTGGAACACCACCAGCACATAACCAAAAGGAATATGCAACAGTTCCCATGATCCGTCATGCCTGCCGCAAGCTCGCTAAAAACCGGAGCGCAATCACTGCAATGGGAGCATCAGCCACAGCATCGAAATGTTAAGATATCTATGTCAAAAGCTTAACTTTCTAGTGAAACTGAAACAGGGAAAGCAGAAACAGTCGTGAAGAACCCTCACAGGTGACATTTAACAGGAGAGTTTCTGCTGCCTGTTCCAAAACAGCTGCTTCTGATAGGGCCTACTAAAAGCCTAAGTATTTGTGCATTTTTTTTTCCGCTGTTTCAGTAGAAATAAGAACGCACTAAAAATTAAAAGTAACACAGGTGGGGTAATTACTGTGAAGAGTATGTGACTCTGAAAAATTGTACTAGTATCATTAAAAAAAACCTATTATCCACAGCATCTTACCTTCCCAAAACCAAAGCTGTAAGTGTTCTTGGCTGCATTAGCTCCACCTTTTAGAAATCTACCCAGAGGACTGTCAACATTTCTAAGTATCAAAAACATAAGCAATGAGAGTAATTAATATGCCAAGGCTTTGAGTAAAATACAAAAAAAGAGAGAGAAAAATGCAGGAATTCTGCAACAGCCAAGTATTTCAACTGTTGCATTTGACTGGTCCCACACAAAAAGTGTAACGTGGATACCAAAATTCCAAATTATTGTGCAATTCATTAAAACTTTAGATACACCGTTATGATATGTATTTGTTTAAAGCAAGATAGCCAATTTAAAAAACAAAACAAAACAAAAAAACCCAAGTATCCTGCATCATTTTTTGTTCACAAGTATGTGCTTTTCCTAACATGTACCTGAGATAAAAGCTCTTGAAACAGTTGGAAACACCCCCTCAAAAGATTTGCAGTGACCTTAAAAGGTCAAGAAACAAACTGCTTCATGTTGCCGCCATTTTAATGCTATTAAAATCCAGTACTTTATATTGCTGATTTTAAGAGTATCTCTTAATATTCGGATATCTACAACTATCAAGTTTCTATTTGGAACTTTCGCAACAGAAATAAAAAGTATCATCATTCCTAACACATACTGGTTTTAAATCAGATATTGTCAAAAAGAAACAAGAACATGTTAATTTTAACATAACAGAATAAGTCCTTGTAGCTCAATCCCTTAGTACTTGAGAATATATTCTTACCCTTGAACAAGACCACCAAACCTAGATGGACTGCAGACCAGTGCTTTTGAGGAGCCGACCTTCCTGAGTAGATCAGAGGGAAAATTTTGAATAGCAGCCTGCATGTGGAATGTACAACGTTGTATGAATTCCAGCATCTAGAGAGGAGGGGGAGGGAAAAAACAACCACAAAAAAATTACTTCAGAACTGCAAGATAAACCATTTTAAATTAATAGATCATGACTACTGAAAAAATAACTAGTTACCTGCAATATTTAAATAGGCATTTCAAGAAACAGATACACAGAAAAACTTGAAAATCAGTTACATGAAAATGTAAGAGAAAGCTTACTTCAAACATTAGATGACTAACTTTCAAGACATTCACCCACTGAAAATTGTAGTATCAGGTTTCTTTTTAAGAGGAGCATTGTAATAACAGGAAAGGCAAATATTATGACTTTTAAATCAATATTGCAGTCATGAATAAGCCTTCTTGATATTGCATTTTGCTGCCATGCTAGCAAAACCGGCACATTCCCTGCCACTGTTCATGCACTGACTGAGATACACTGGAAAACTACTTCAGGTTTACTCCTGAATTGCACATACGTGCAAACAAACGGCATACATCCTGGATCAAGAGCCAGGGCCTGTCATTCTCCTTGCTGCACACTTCCACATAAAGGTCCTAACGAGTTACAGACAGACATGCCCCTGCACCTGAGCAAAACCTTAGTTAAGTAATGTGAACCATGAGGACTTCAAAAGACCATTACTGACATTGAAAAATAATGTTAAATCGTAAAAGCCAAGAATTTTTCCCTGGAATGTTGGAGTTGCTTCACTTTAAAATGAAGAAGCGAGCACATATCTAGCACATATTCAACAAGTACTACACACACGTACCTGAGCACTGCTTTCTTTTCCAGCTGACATAGCCCAGTACTGAGGACTTTTTCCATCTTTATCATGTACTCTCAGATCACCTCCTTCATCCAATAACTTGCTAAGAATCCACTGATTTCCCGAGAACGCAGCTGCATGGACCGGGGTGCTTCCGTCATAACAGCGACTGAGGAATATTAAAGCAGAAATGTTTCAGCCTACCCCTACTACACTCAACCAGCTGTGCCTCTGGGGAAAAAAGCAGCAGACCGAAAACGTTTATGTACTCCCAAACAACAACATACATCATGAAATAAGGAAACTTAGGCACGTACTTACCTCTGAGATTTTTGGCTAAAATAGCGACACGCATCTTAAGCGCTTCTTCTTTTATATACGGTGAGTATCGTGTATTACATTGACTAAAAATCACTAAAAGATTAAACAGAAGCTTCAATTTAACAATAAAAATTCATTTTTATACTTAACTGATTAGCATCTGAGCCATAATCCAACAGCACATCCACTATTTTACCAAGACCTAGCAATGCAGCAGTGAAGAGAGAAGTTTGGCCCATGGAATTCACAGCATCAACAAAAATACCTACAAGAAAACAAAAGATTATGGGAAGAGTGCCTGTTCCCCCGCACCCCGAATAAAAGGTCACGGTCCGTTAACACTGCAACTGACTGCCATATTCCCTCCGAGATACCAGAAATGTGAAAGCATGGTGATATTAACAGGAGTTGGAAAGAAGAGCAAACGGCCTTCCTCCTAACTTCCCAAACACATCACGCACCGCTTGTCCACAATGGTTTTAAATAAAGGACGTATAAATATCAAGAGGCAAAGTATTAATCTGGATGAGCACAGATCACAGCGGAGGACCGAATTAATAAAAAAATAAAATTCTTCTAAAGTAGGAATTAAGAGGTAGACGAGTATTTTGTTACTTTAACCAATTTTCTTCAAACTAGTTAATTCCATTCCGCGTTAAATGTCCTCAATATACTGCAAGTGTTCTGGAGCTTTACCCTGTTCCAGTGCCATCTTTAACTGTGCCACCCATGGCAAACGGTGGGGCTGTGTTTCAATAACAAATCTTATTAGTTAATAAAACATCACTAATCACTGCAGAGAACGGCAAACTGCAAAAACCAACACCACTCTTTAACACAGACAGCAAAAAACGGAGCATGGTGCAGATCAGATAAACTAAGATCGAGAACAGATGAGTCAGTATTGTGACCCGCCAGTATTAACAGACACAAATGCCTTAATAAGCTCTGGTTAACCTCTTACTATCTGAAACCCTCTGTAGCCCTGCAGTGGGTGCCAAAAAGAACTGACATAGAATATGGTTTAGCCTGTCAGCAACACCTGGTGGGATGGGGGAGAGAATTGGAAGGGTGGCTCGGGAACGGCATCGCCCAAGCCATGACCCATCACTGGGGCGACCCATAGCCGCAACCCAGGTGACGCCAACCTTGCAAAGCGTTTCCTGGCACGCAACAGCCCCACCCGCCCCCACACTAACTCCTAAGCCCGCCGCCCTGCTTCCCCCAGCCCCAGCCCCAGCCCCAGGCCCAGCCCCTGCCCTGCCCTGCCCTGCCCGCACAAGGCCCACGCTGCCACCGCCACCGAAACCCCTCCCAGGGGCTCGGGACGCAGCAGGCGGCCGAGCGGACGCGCCTCCCGCCGGGCCCCCTTCGCTCGCAGGGAGCCGCCCCGCGGCACAAGGGCCCGGCACCGCCCCCACCACCGCTCTGCTTTTCAACCACGGCCAAAAAAAAAGGGGGCGCAAACCACTCAGCCCGTGCTCTCTCCCTCCCGCCCCGCGTGGCGGCGGGGCGGGAACGGTCATCGATGGCGGGCGGCCCCTGCACACGCAGCGCCGCCCGCCCGCCTCGCGCTCAGGAGACAGCACCGCGCTCCTCCTCGTGGCTTGCGCGACCGATCAGGAGCGATCACTCTCCTCTAGTGACCAACTACAGAAATGACCCCTGAAAGTATAGTTCTCGGCACGCACCCGCCGCGCCGACGCACCCACCCCCGCCCACACACCTCCAACACACGGACACGCGCCACAAACACGCCCCACGCAACAACACCGACCCCAGCGCCAGCCCCACCGCGGCCCCAACGCCACCGTCCGCGACCCCCGCCCCACCGACCCGCTCCCACGACCACCGACCGGCCGCGCGGGGCGCCCGGCGGGACACGCCCCCTCATTTCCATCTTATGCCTCCCGACACCAATCACACGCCACGCTCGCTCACACGCCCCGCGCCCATACGCCCCCCCCCGCACCACGTGACGCCGCACCCCCGCCCCGCCCGGCACTGCCGCGCCCACAGCTCGCTCCCCGCCGGGGCGCCCATGGCAGCGCAGCGCGGCGCGGCGCGGGTGGCCGCAGCTCTCCCCTCACACAATTCGGTTCCTGGGTTACTTTCACCCAAAACCAAACCCCCTTCAGTGCACGTCGGACTTCCCCATCCTGCCGCAGCACCCTCCCGGCGCACCCAGCTCCTTGCACAAAAGCAGGCCCACGGGGGGCTTTTCTCTGCCCGAGGGGGCAGGAACCCCGGCTGCCTTCCCCAGCACGTTCGCGGCGGGCACCGCAGGGCCTTCATCCCCTTCTGCCCAACGGGAAAGCGGTGCCTGCGCAGGGCCAGCTCGACCGGCAGAGCCCCCGGCGCTCACCAGCCAGGTGGCTTTTGCCAATGCCTACCCGAATGCTTCCGTGCCCCAGCACCCGCTGCTCTCAGGGCAGCCTTTAACAGCCCGCTGCACCGTTCGGAGCCTGACGCGTGACACGGGACCTGACGATACCCGCTCAGTGCCGCGCTCTTTGGCCCGGGCGTCTCTGAGGTTCTTTCGGAAACGAGCCCCGTTGTCTGACTCTATTCCTTCTGGGTGCCACATCGCCACAGGACTTGCTTTTCAAGGCCCAGGGTGCCGTTCCGGGCCGTGGCACGGGGCACAGGGAATGTTTCCAGCCATCCGGCACTTGCTTCCACCACGGTGAGCACGTGGCGCTCGCCTCGGGGGGTTTGTGGCAGTGTCATATACTCAATCTGCCAGGCCTCCCTGTATTTATATTCCAGCCATCGCCCTCCGCACCGCAGAGCCTTGAACCGCTTGGCTTGCTCGATCGCAGCGCACCTTTCACATTCATGGATAACCTCTGCAGTACTGTCCACGCTCAAGTCCACCCCTCGATCACGAGCCCATCTGTATGTCGCCTCTCTTCCTTGATGGCCGGAGGCATCATGTGCCCACCGGACTATAAATAATTCACCCTTATGCTGCCAGTCCAGATCACCTGAGCCGCTTCAATCTCAGTGGCCCAATCCACTGCTGGGTGTTTCCATGTTCTTCAGTAGCCCCGCTCCTGGGTACGTGAGCATCTGTGTGACGAACTTTTACAACCAGGTTCTCTACCCGGGCAGCGATATCTTGACACAGTGCAGCAGCCCAGACGGGTTTGCCCCTGCGCTGCCAGCTGCTCTGCTTCCATCGCTGCAGCCACCCCCACAGGGCATTGGCCACCATCCACGAGTCAGTACACAGATCGAGCACTGGCCACTTTTCTCGCTCAGCAATGTCCAAAGCCAGCGGGATGGCTTTCACCTCTGCAAACTGACTCGACTCCCCTTCTCCTTCAGCAGTTTTTGCGGCTTGTCGTACAGGGCTCCATACAGCACATTTCCACCTCTGATGCTTTCCCACAGGACGACAGGACCCGTCAGCGAACAGGGCGCATTGCTTCTCATTTGCTGGCAATTTATTATACAGTGGGGCCTCTTCAGCACGTGTCACCCCCTCCTCTGGTCATATTCTGAAGTTTTTGCCTTCTGGCCAGTCCATAATCACTTTCAAGATTCCTGGGCGACTGGGGTTTCCTATTGGAGCCCGTTGTGTGATCAGTGCAACCCACTTACTCCACGTAGCATCAGTTGCGTGATGTGTAGAGGGGACCCTCCCTTTGAACATCCAGCCCAACACCGGCAGTCAGGTGCCAGCAGGAGCTGCGCTTCAGTACCAACCACTACCCCAGCAGCTCGAACCCCTTCATACGCTGCCAATGTCTCTTTCTCCGTTGGGAGTACAGTGGGCCTCGCGTCCTCTGTATCCCTGACTCCAAAACCCTAGGGGTCGACCTCGAGTCTCCCCTGGTGCTTTCTGCCAGAGGCTCCAGGCAGGGCCGTTCTCCCCGGCTGCGGTGGAGAGCACATTTTTAATATCCTGCCCTGTCTGGACTGGCCCAAGGGCTACTGCATGAACTATCTCCCGTTTAATTTGTTCAAAGGCTTGTTGTTGCTCAGGGCCCCATTTGAGATCGTTCTTCTTCCGGGTCACTTTACAGAAAGGGCTTACGATCAGACCGTAATTTGGAATATGCATTCTCCAAAAACCCACAACGCCTAAGAAAGCTTGGGTTTCCTTTTTCCTACTTGGTGGGGACATAGCTGGTATTTTGTTGATCACATCCATTGGGATCTGACGACGTCCACCTTTGCCATTTTATTCCTAAAAACTGGATCTCCTGTGCGGGTGCCTTCCCCTTACTTTGTTTTAGGGCAAAACCGGCCTTCAGAAAGATTTGGACTATTTTCTTCCCCTTCTCAAAAACTTCTGCTGCTGTATTGCCCCACACGACGATGTCCTCAACATACTGCAAGTGTTCTGGAGCTTTACCCTGTTCCAGTGCCATCTTTAACTGTGCCACCCATGGCAAACGGTGGGGCTGTGTTTCAATAACAAATCTTATTAGTTAATAAAACATCACTAATCACTGCAGAGAACGGCAAACTGCAAAAACCAACACCACTCTTTAACACAGACAGCAAAAAACGGAGCATGGTGCAGATCAGATAAACTAAGATCGAGAACAGATGAGTCAGTATTGTGACCCGCCAGTATTAACAGACACAAATGCCTTAATAAGCTCTGGTTAACCTCTTACTATCTGAAACCCTCTGTAGCCCTGCAGTGGGTGCCAAAAAGAACTGACATAGAATATGGTTTAGCCTGTCAGCAACCAAGCACCACCTGGTGGGATGGGGGAGAGAATTGGAAGGGTGGCTCGGGAACGGCATCGCCCAAGCCATGACCCATCACTGGGGCGACCCATAGCCGCAACCCAGGTGACGCCAACCTTGCAAAGCATTTCCTGGCACGCAACAGCCCCACCCGCCCCCACACTAACTCCTAAGCCCGCCGCCCTGCTTCCCCCAGCCCCAGCCCCAGCCCCAGCCCCAGGCCCAGCCCCTGCCCTGCCCTGCCCTGCCCGCACAAGGCCCACGCTGCCACCGCCACCGAAACCCCTCCCAGGGGCTCGGGACGCAGCAGGCGGCCGAGCGGACGCGCCTCCCGCCGGGCCCCCTTCGCTCGCAGGGAGCCGCCCCGCGGCACAAGGGCCCGGCACCGCCCCCACCACCGCTCTGCTTTTCAACCACGGCCAAAAAAAAAGGGGGCGCAAACCACTCAGCCCGTGCTCTCTCCCTCCCGCCCCGCGTGGCGGCGGGGCGGGAACGGTCATCGATGGCGGGCGGCCCCTGCACACGCAGCGCCGCCCGCCCGCCTCGCGCTCAGGAGACAGCACCGCGCTCCTCCTCGTGGCTTGCGCGACCGATCAGGAGCGATCACTCTCCTCTAGTGACCAACTACAGAAATGACCCCTGAAAGTATAGTTCTCGGCACGCACCCGCCGCGCCGACGCACCCACCCCCGCCCACACACCTCCAACACACGGACACGCGCCACAAACACGCCCCACGCAACAACACCGACCCCAGCGCCAGCCCCACCGCGGCCCCAACGCCACCGTCCGCGACCCCCGCCCCACCGACCCGCTCCCACGACCACCGACCGGCCGCGCGGGGCGCCCGGCGGGACACGCCCCCTCATTTCCATCTTATGCCTCCCGACACCAATCACACGCCACGCTCGCTCACACGCCCCGCGCCCATACGCCCCCCCCGCACCACGTGACGCCGCACCCCCGCCCCGCCCGGCACTGCCGCGCCCACAGCTCGCTCCCCGCCGGGGCGCCCATGGCAGCGCAGCGCGGCGCGGCGCGGGTGGCCGCAGCTCTCCCCTCACACAATTCGGTTCCTGGGTTACTTTCACCCAAAACCAAACCCCCTTCAGTGCACGTCGGACTTCCCCATCCTGCCGCAGCACCCTCCCGGCGCACCCAGCTCCTTGCACAAAAGCAGGCCCACGGGGGGCTTTTCTCTGCCCGAGGGGGCAGGAACCCCGGCTGCCTTCCCCAGCACGTTCGCGGCGGGCACCGCAGGGCCTTCATCCCCTTCTGCCCAACGGGAAAGCGGTGCCTGCGCAGGGCCAGCTCGACCGGCAGAGCCCCCGGCGCTCACCAGCCAGGTGGCTTTTGCCAATGCCTACCCGAATGCTTCCGTGCCCCAGCACCCGCTGCTCTCAGGGCAGCCTTTAACAGCCCGCTGCACCGTTCGGAGCCTGACGCGTGACACGGGACCTGACGATACCCGCTCAGTGCCGCGCTCTTTGGCCCGGGCGTCTCTGAGGTTCTTTCGGAAACGAGCCCCGTTGTCTGACTCTATTCCTTCTGGGTGCCACATCGCCACAGGACTTGCTTTTCAAGGCCCAGGGTGCCGTTCCGGGCCGTGGCACGGGGCACAGGGAATGTTTCCAGCCATCCGGCACTTGCTTCCACCACGGTGAGCACGTGGCGCTCGCCTCGGGGGGTTTGTGGCAGTGTCATATACTCAATCTGCCAGGCCTCCCTGTATTTATATTCCAGCCATCGCCCTCCGCACCGCAGAGCCTTGAACCGCTTGGCTTGCTCGATCGCAGCGCACCTTTCACATTCATGGATAACCTCTGCAGTACTGTCCACGCTCAAGTCCACCCCTCGATCACGAGCCCATCTGTATGTCGCCTCTCTTCCTTGATGGCCGGAGGCATCATGTGCCCACCGGACTATAAATAATTCACCCTTATGCTGCCAGTCCAGATCACCTGAGCCGCTTCAATCTCAGTGGCCCAATCCACTGCTGGGTGTTTCCATGTTCTTCAGTAGCCCCGCTCCTGGGTACGTGAGCATCTGTGTGACGAACTTTTACAACCAGGTTCTCTACCCGGGCAGCGATATCTTGACACAGTGCAGCAGCCCAGACGGGTTTGCCCCTGCGCTGCCAGCTGCTCTGCTTCCATCGCTGCAGCCACCCCCACAGGGCATTGGCCACCATCCACGAGTCAGTACACAGATCGAGCACTGGCCACTTTTCTCGCTCAGCAATGTCCAAAGCCAGCGGGATGGCTTTCACCTCTGCAAACTGACTCGACTCCCCTTCTCCTTCAGCAGTTTTTGCGGCTTGTCGTACAGGGCTCCATACAGCACATTTCCACCTCTGATGCTTTCCCACAGGACGACAGGACCCGTCAGCGAACAGGGCGCATTGCTTCTCATTTGCTGGCAATTTATTATACAGTGGGGCCTCTTCAGCACGTGTCACCTCCTCCTCTGGTCATATTCTGAAGTTTTTGCCTTCTGGCCAGTCCATAATCACTTTCAAGATTCCTGGGCGACTGGGGTTTCCTATTGGAGCCCGTTGTGTGATCAGTGCAACCCACTTACTCCACGTAGCATCAGTTGCGTGATGTGTAGAGGGGACCCTCCCTTTGAACATCCAGCCCAACACCGGCAGTCAGGTGCCAGCAGGAGCTGCGCTTCAGTACCAACCACTACCCCAGCAGCTCGAACCCCTTCATACGCTGCCAATGTCTCTTTCTCCGTTGGGAGTACAGTGGGCCTCGCGTCCTCTGTATCCCTGACTCCAAAACCCTAGGGGTCGACCTCGAGTCTCCCCTGGTGCTTTCTGCCAGAGGCTCCAGGCAGGGCCGTTCTCCCCGGCTGCGGTGGAGAGCACATTTTTAATATCCTGCCCTGTCTGGACTGGCCCAAGGGCTACTGCATGAACTATCTCCCGTTTAATTTGTTCAAAGGCTTGTTGTTGCTCAGGGCCCCATTTGAGATCGTTCTTCTTCCGGGTCACTTTACAGAAAGGGCTTACGATCAGACCGTAATTTGGAATATGCATTCTCCAAAAACCCACAACGCCTAAGAAAGCTTGGGTTTCCTTTTTCCTACTTGGTGGGGACATAGCTGGTATTTTGTTGATCACATCCATTGGGATCTGACGACGTCCACCTTTGCCATTTTATTCCTAAAAACTGGATCTCCTGTGCGGGTGCCTTCCCCTTACTTTGTTTTAGGGCAAAACCGGCCTTCAGAAAGATTTGGACTATTTTCTTCCCCTTCTCAAAAACTTCTGCTGCTGTATTGCCCCACACGACGATGTCCTCAACATACTGCAAGTGTTCTGGAGCTTTACCCTGTTCCAGTGCCATCTTTAACTGTGCCACCCATGGCAAACGGTGGGGCTGTGTTTCAATAACAAATCTTATTAGTTAATAAAACATCACTAATCACTGCAGAGAACGGCAAACTGCAAAAACCAACACCACTCTTTAACACAGACAGCAAAAAACGGAGCATGGTGCAGATCAGATAAACTAAGATCGAGAACAGATGAGTCAGTATTGTGACCCGCCAGTATTAACAGACACAAATGCCTTAATAAGCTCTGGTTAACCTCTTACTATCTGAAACCCTCTGTAGCCCTGCAGTGGGTGCCAAAAAGAACTGACATAGAATATGGTTTAGCCTGTCAGCAACCAAGCACCACCTGGTGGGATGGGGGAGAGAATTGGAAGGGTGGCTCGGGAACGGCATCGCCCAAGCCATGACCCATCACTGGGGCGACCCATAGCCGCAACCCAGGTGACGCCAACCTTGCAAAGCATTTCCTGGCACGCAACAGCCCCACCCGCCCCCACACTAACTCCTAAGCCCGCCGCCCTGCTTCCCCCAGCCCCAGCCCCAGCCCCAGGCCCAGCCCCTGCCCTGCCCTGCCCTGCCCGCACAAGGCCCACGCTGCCACCGCCACCGAAACCCCTCCCAGGGGCTCGGGACGCAGCAGGCGGCCGAGCGGACGCGCCTCCCGCCGGGCCCCCTTCGCTCGCAGGGAGCCGCCCCGCGGCACAAGGGCCCGGCACCGCCCCCACCACCGCTCTGCTTTTCAACCACGGCCAAAAAAAAAGGGGGCGCAAACCACTCAGCCCGTGCTCTCTCCCTCCCGCCCCGCGTGGCGGCGGGGCGGGAACGGTCATCGATGGCGGGCGGCCCCTGCACACGCAGCGCCGCCCGCCCGCCTCGCGCTCAGGAGACAGCACCGCGCTCCTCCTCGTGGCTTGCGCGACCGATCAGGAGCGATCACTCTCCTCTAGTGACCAACTACAGAAATGACCCCTGAAAGTATAGTTCTCGGCACGCACCCGCCGCGCCGACGCACCCACCCCCGCCCACACACCTCCAACACACGGACACGCGCCACAAACACGCCCCACGCAACAACACCGACCCCAGCGCCAGCCCCACCGCGGCCCCAACGCCACCGTCCGCGACCCCCGCCCCACCGACCCGCTCCCACGACCACCGACCGGCCGCGCGGGGCGCCCGGCGGGACACGCCCCCTCATTTCCATCTTATGCCTCCCGACACCAATCACACGCCACGCTCGCTCACACGCCCCGCGCCCATACGCCCCCCCCGCACCACGTGACGCCGCACCCCCGCCCCGCCCGGCACTGCCGCGCCCACAGCTCGCTCCCCGCCGGGGCGCCCATGGCAGCGCAGCGCGGCGCGGCGCGGGTGGCCGCAGCTCTCCCCTCACACAATTCGGTTCCTGGGTTACTTTCACCCAAAACCAAACCCCCTTCAGTGCACGTCGGACTTCCCCATCCTGCCGCAGCACCCTCCCGGCGCACCCAGCTCCTTGCACAAAAGCAGGCCCACGGGGGGCTTTTCTCTGCCCGAGGGGGCAGGAACCCCGGCTGCCTTCCCCAGCACGTTCGCGGCGGGCACCGCAGGGCCTTCATCCCCTTCTGCCCAACGGGAAAGCGGTGCCTGCGCAGGGCCAGCTCGACCGGCAGAGCCCCCGGCGCTCACCAGCCAGGTGGCTTTTGCCAATGCCTACCCGAATGCTTCCGTGCCCCAGCACCCGCTGCTCTCAGGGCAGCCTTTAACAGCCCGCTGCACCGTTCGGAGCCTGACGCGTGACACGGGACCTGACGATACCCGCTCAGTGCCGCGCTCTTTGGCCCGGGCGTCTCTGAGGTTCTTTCGGAAACGAGCCCCGTTGTCTGACTCTATTCCTTCTGGGTGCCACATCGCCACAGGACTTGCTTTTCAAGGCCCAGGGTGCCGTTCCGGGCCGTGGCACGGGGCACAGGGAATGTTTCCAGCCATCCGGCACTTGCTTCCACCACGGTGAGCACGTGGCGCTCGCCTCGGGGGGTTTGTGGCAGTGTCATATACTCAATCTGCCAGGCCTCCCTGTATTTATATTCCAGCCATCGCCCTCCGCACCGCAGAGCCTTGAACCGCTTGGCTTGCTCGATCGCAGCGCACCTTTCACATTCATGGATAACCTCTGCAGTACTGTCCACGCTCAAGTCCACCCCTCGATCACGAGCCCATCTGTATGTCGCCTCTCTTCCTTGATGGCCGGAGGCATCATGTGCCCACCGGACTATAAATAATTCACCCTTATGCTGCCAGTCCAGATCACCTGAGCCGCTTCAATCTCAGTGGCCCAATCCACTGCTGGGTGTTTCCATGTTCTTCAGTAGCCCCGCTCCTGGGTACGTGAGCATCTGTGTGACGAACTTTTACAACCAGGTTCTCTACCCGGGCAGCGATATCTTGACACAGTGCAGCAGCCCAGACGGGTTTGCCCCTGCGCTGCCAGCTGCTCTGCTTCCATCGCTGCAGCCACCCCCACAGGGCATTGGCCACCATCCACGAGTCAGTACACAGATCGAGCACTGGCCACTTTTCTCGCTCAGCAATGTCCAAAGCCAGCGGGATGGCTTTCACCTCTGCAAACTGACTCGACTCCCCTTCTCCTTCAGCAGTTTTTGCGGCTTGTCGTACAGGGCTCCATACAGCACATTTCCACCTCTGATGCTTTCCCACAGGACGACAGGACCCGTCAGCGAACAGGGCGCATTGCTTCTCATTTGCTGGCAATTTATTATACAGTGGGGCCTCTTCAGCACGTGTCACCTCCTCCTCTGGTCATATTCTGAAGTTTTTGCCTTCTGGCCAGTCCATAATCACTTTCAAGATTCCTGGGCGACTGGGGTTTCCTATTGGAGCCCGTTGTGTGATCAGTGCAACCCACTTACTCCACGTAGCATCAGTTGCGTGATGTGTAGAGGGGACCCTCCCTTTGAACATCCAGCCCAACACCGGCAGTCAGGTGCCAGCAGGAGCTGCGCTTCAGTACCAACCACTACCCCAGCAGCTCGAACCCCTTCATACGCTGCCAATGTCTCTTTCTCCGTTGGGAGTACAGTGGGCCTCGCGTCCTCTGTATCCCTGACTCCAAAACCCTAGGGGTCGACCTCGAGTCTCCCCTGGTGCTTTCTGCCAGAGGCTCCAGGCAGGGCCGTTCTCCCCGGCTGCGGTGGAGAGCACATTTTTAATATCCTGCCCTGTCTGGACTGGCCCAAGGGCTACTGCATGAACTATCTCCCGTTTAATTTGTTCAAAGGCTTGTTGTTGCTCAGGGCCCCATTTGAGATCGTTCTTCTTCCGGGTCACTTTACAGAAAGGGCTTACGATCAGACCGTAATTTGGAATATGCATTCTCCAAAAACCCACAACGCCTAAGAAAGCTTGGGTTTCCTTTTTCCTACTTGGTGGGGACATAGCTGGTATTTTGTTGATCACATCCATTGGGATCTGACGACGTCCACCTTTGCCATTTTATTCCTAAAAACTGGATCTCCTGTGCGGGTGCCTTCCCCTTACTTTGTTTTAGGGCAAAACCGGCCTTCAGAAAGATTTGGACTATTTTCTTCCCCTTCTCAAAAACTTCTGCTGCTGTATTGCCCCACACGACGATGTCCTCAACATACTGCAAGTGTTCTGGAGCTTTACCCTGTTCCAGTGCCATCTTTAACTGTGCCACCCATGGCAAACGGTGGGGCTGTGTTTCAATAACAAATCTTATTAGTTAATAAAACATCACTAATCACTGCAGAGAACGGCAAACTGCAAAAACCAACACCACTCTTTAACACAGACAGCAAAAAACGGAGCATGGTGCAGATCAGATAAACTAAGATCGAGAACAGATGAGTCAGTATTGTGACCCGCCAGTATTAACAGACACAAATGCCTTAATAAGCTCTGGTTAACCTCTTACTATCTGAAACCCTCTGTAGCCCTGCAGTGGGTGCCAAAAAGAACTGACATAGAATATGGTTTAGCCTGTCAGCAACCAAGCACCACCTGGTGGGATGGGGGAGAGAATTGGAAGGGTGGCTCGGGAACGGCATCGCCCAAGCCATGACCCATCACTGGGGCGACCCATAGCCGCAACCCAGGTGACGCCAACCTTGCAAAGCATTTCCTGGCACGCAACAGCCCCACCCGCCCCCACACTAACTCCTAAGCCCGCCGCCCTGCTTCCCCCAGCCCCAGCCCCAGCCCCAGGCCCAGCCCCTGCCCTGCCCTGCCCGCACAAGGCCCACGCTGCCACCGCCACCGAAACCCCTCCCAGGGGCTCGGGACGCAGCAGGCGGCCGAGCGGACGCGCCTCCCGCCGGGCCCCCTTCGCTCGCAGGGAGCCGCCCCGCGGCACAAGGGCCCGGCACCGCCCCCACCACCGCTCTGCTTTTCAACCACGGCCAAAAAAAAAAGGGGCGCAAACCACTCAGCCCGTGCTCTCTCCCTCCCGCCCCGCGTGGCGGCGGGGCGGAAACGGTCATCGATGGCGGGCGGCCCCTGCACACGCAGCGCCGCCCGCCCGCCTCGCGCTCAGGAGACAGCACCGCGCTCCTCCTCGTGGCTTGCGCGACCGATCAGGAGCGATCACTCTCCTCTAGTGACCAACTACAGAAATGACCCCTGAAAGTATAGTTCTCGGCACGCACCCGCCGCGCCGACGCACCCACCCCCGCCCACACACCTCCAACACACGGACACGCGCCACAAACACGCCCCACGCAACAACACCGACCCCAGCGCCAGCCCCACCGCGGCCCCAACGCCACCGTCCGCGACCCCCGCCCCACCGACCCGCTCCCACGACCACCGACCGGCCGCGCGGGGCGCCCGGCGGGACACGCCCCCTCATTTCCATCTTATGCCTCCCGACACCAATCACACGCCACGCTCGCTCACACGCCCCGCGCCCATACGCCCCGGAAGTTGTACGAACTTTCCCACAATACGAAGTTGCATGAACTGTCTCAAGATACGGAACGGCATTCTGCACAGTCATGGCCGTGCGAGCATGACTAAGGGACACCAGCTCATTGCCAGAAGGACAGCGCCCACCCTGAAGATCACCACCTTTGTTTCTCGCAATGTGAAAAGCTGCCCAGGAAGAGTAACAGATACCCCTGCACTACCAAGCTAAGACCAGCACCCGAGCCCCTCTGTGAAACCCCCCCAGTATTTGGCATCACAGATAAGTAACTGCAGCAGGACCAACTCTGCGGATGCCCAGATCCAGAAGGAAGCAAAGCGATAATGACCTGTCGTGGTTTAGCCCCAGCAGCAACCAAGCACCACGCAGCCACTCGCTCACTGCCCCTGCCCCGGTGGGATGGGGGGGAGAATCGGAGGAGTAAGAGTGAGAAACACTCCTGGGCTGAGATAAGAACAGTTTCATAATTGAAATAAAGTAAAATAGTAATGCTAATAGTAACAGTATAATAATGACAATAATAATAATAATGATATACAAAGCAAGGGATGCACAATGCAATTGCTCACCACCCGCCGACCGATACCCAGCCAGTTCCCGAGCAGCGATCGCTGCTCCCCGGCCAACCCCCCCCAGTTTCTATACTGAGCATGACGCCATATGGTATGGAATAGCCCTTTGGGCAGTTTGGGTCAACTATTCTGGCTGTGCCCCCTCCCAGTTTCTTGTGCCCCTGGCAGAGCATGGGAAGCTGAAAAGTCCTTGACTGGCATAAGCAGTACTTAGCAACAACTGAAAACATCAGCGTGTTATCAACATTCTTCTCATTCTAAATCCAAAACACAGCACTGTGCCTGCTACTAGGAAGAAAATTAACTCTATCCCAGCTGAAACCAGGACATGACGCCATAAAATTAGAGCTGCTTTGCAAAAACAGTGGCCTGTGTGCGTGCTAAGTAGCAACTGGTCAAATCGTCTTGCACCTGAATGCCTGAAAGGTGTAGTGTAAGAACCACGCGTAAAACCGCAGCCGGGCTGCCCCAGTTTCAATGGGACGCTTCACGTGCACGAATGAAGAACCACTCTCGTAATTCCGTGCTTCGCATCCCAGCCTCTCTCCTCGGACGGCATGGACCACTTGTGAAGGTTTCGTGACACAACGGCAGGGACAACTGCCTGAGCCTGTGCTTCCCCTGCCCCACGCCACAGAGGAGAAGTGGCCGGGGCACCAACGCCACGCAGCACGGCACGACTCTCGCCTGCTGCTCTGAAGGGGACGCACCGGCTTCGCAACCCTGCCCTACACAGCCGGGGGCTCGGGAACGGCATCGCCCAAGCCATGACCCATCACTGGGGCGACCCATAGCCGCAACCCAGGTGACGCCAACCTTGCAAAGCATTTCCTGGCACGCAACAGCCCCACCCGCCCCCACACTAACTCCTAAGCCCGCCGCCCTGCTTCCCCCAGCCCCAGCCCCAGCCCCAGGCCCAGCCCCTGCCCTGCCCTGCCCGCACAAGGCCCACGCTGCCACCGCCACCGAAACCCCTCCCAGGGGCTCGGGACGCAGCAGGCGGCCGAGCGGACGCGCCTCCCGCCGGGCCCCCTTCGCTCGCAGGGAGCCGCCCCGCGGCACAAGGGCCCGGCACCGCCCCCACCACCGCTCTGCTTTTCAACCACGGCCAAAAAAAAAGGGGGCGCAAACCACTCAGCCCGTGCTCTCTCCCTCCCGCCCCGCGTGGCGGCGGGGCGGGAACGGTCATCGATGGCGGGCGGCCCCTGCACACGCAGCGCCGCCCGCCCGCCTCGCGCTCAGGAGACAGCACCGCGCTCCTCCTCGTGGCTTGCGCGACCGATCAGGAGCGATCACTCTCCTCTAGTGACCAACTACAGAAATGACCCCTGAAAGTATAGTTCTCGGCACGCACCCGCCGCGCCGACGCACCCACCCCCGCCCACACACCTCCAACACACGGACACGCGCCACAAACACGCCCCACGCAACAACACCGACCCCAGCGCCAGCCCCACCGCGGCCCCAACGCCACCGTCCGCGACCCCCGCCCCACCGACCCGCTGCGCGGCCGCGCGGGGCGCCCGGCGGGACACGCCCCCTCATTTCCATCTTATGCCTCCCGACACCAATCACACGCCACGCTCGCTCAGGGGGCGGCGGGCCGGCCCCGCCCCGCGCTGCGCAGCCCCGGGCGCGGAGGGAGCCGCCTGCAGCCGCGGCGGGGGCGGGGAGCGGCGGTCCCGGCCCCTCGCAGCCCCGGGGCAGCCCCGGCGTGCACAGCCCGGCCCCCGGGCTGCAGAGGAGCCGCACCCCCAGCAACAGCACATGCCACTGGAGTTCGTGATGGTAAAAACGAAACCGAGCTGCGTCAAGTCTTAGGTTTCCTTTACAAAACTCCCTGTTCCCACATCGCTGAACATCTCAGTGTCTAAAATGCCAGTACCTAAACCATACCTTTAGCATTCTGCAGTCAGAATTAAAGTTAAAATCCCATTTAAAAAGTACATTCCTAAAGTACTTTCCAAATATTAGTTTTACAATGCTTCCATCATTTCGTTATGAGCACCTTACAACATAGTTTCCTTTTCAATTTACTTTTTTTCCACAGTACTTTTTTTTTTCCTATGCAGTAATTAGTGCCACTTACCAGAAAAGGCTAACTACAATCCAATTAAGGGTAGAGTAGCAACCCCACGCCTCCTGGCTTGGTGGCTGGATCGTTTATAATGAAAGTAAAAACTAGGAATCATTAAGATTGGAAAGGACCTCTAAGATCATCAGTCCAATCAACTCAACACCACCATGCCCACTAAACCAGACTGGATGATCTTAAAGGTCTTTTCCAACCTAAACGATTCTACGATTTTATGATACAATACATTTTGCAAATGTATTTCACTCACGAAACTGAATTGCACAGACATGACGCTGACTACTTTTTACCAGAAATATAAGCATACAGGAAAAAGTAAAACTTCTCAGCCAATACTTGTCTAAACTTGGCTTTTACCTTTTTTCAGGAGCTTCTTCACTTTCACATAGTTCCCTTGCCTGACATACTCATGCAGCTGAGCTTCCAGGGAGTCATCTTTTATACTTCCAAGCTGGACTGGGCAGGGAATTGGTAGAGGGAGGGCATGAGCCATCTTCTTTCCTCAACAGAACTAGGAAAAGTTACAAAATGTAATGAAGCTGCAAGACACCATAGCTCAAGGACTTAAAAAAACTTCAGCAGCCGCCTCAGTGAGTTGTGGCTGTTTCCTCCAGACAAATCTTGAGATGGAGGGTGAAGGCAACTCAGCCCTCCAGTGCCACTGGCTACCTCCCTGCCCCAACCGTGCCCTCTGAGGCAAGGCCTCATGAGACACCCAGTGAGGGACTCTGCTAGTGGGCAAGGCCTGGCCAAGGGGAGATGCGCTCCGAAGGAGGAGAAGGGAGAGGTGACAACCGGGGGATCACAGAAACACCCCTAACACCCGTCAGGTGCGTAGGCCTCTCCTGACCACAGGAAGGCGGGAGAAAGGCAGCGCCGCTCCTGGCTCAGGGCAGCTCGGGCCCACCAGCCTTTGGCCGCTTCTGCCCCCTTCCCACGACTGACGCCCACCACTCCACCCCAGGCTGCGCGCACCGCTGTCGCGGTCACTGTCGCTGTCGCGGCCCGGCCGCCTCACTCGCCTCAGCGCCGCCGCCTCCCCAACGCCCGCCGCACGCGCCCGCCTTCCCGCGCGCCTCGCGGCTCCCCAACGCCCGCCGCACGCGCCCGCCTTCCTCCGCGCCTCGCGGCTCCCCCCCTAACCGCCTCCCCCCCCCCCCCCGCGCATGCGCGCCCGCCGCCTCGTGCGCCGCCGGCCGTTGGCGCCTGGGCTGGGCGCGGGAAGGCGCACGGCTGAGGGGGCGGGGCCTGCGGCGGCCTAGCGCGGCCCGGCGGCGGCGGCGGGGGGAGGGATGCAGCGGGAGCTGGGCAGCCTGCCGCTGGCCCCCGCGCTGCGGGCCAGGCTCGTCGCCGCCGGCTTCCAGACGGCGCAGGAGCTGCTGGAGACCGGCCCCTGCGGGCTGAGCAAAGGTACCGGCGGGGGGACGGCTGCCCGCGCTGCGGCGGCTCCGCGCCCCGTGTCCCCGCAGGCCGCCTCCCCCGGCGGGGCAGCCCCGCTTCGGGCAGGTCTCCCCCGCAGCCCTTCCCGAACCCTTTCCTTTCCGCGAAGCTTCCGTAGCAGCTTCTTAGCGAGGAGGGGCTTTCGGGGGTTTCGCTGAAGTGGTTAATGCGTATTAAGCAGCTTGGGCGGGTGAGGCGCTTGATCCGTGCCGGCCGCTGTGGCTCAGCTCTGGGCAGCTCCCCTGAGGAATCTCGCTGAGGCCTCAGGTGAGTCGGAGAAATGGGCAAAGGAAATATTTACTGACTTGCGCATGTGCCTAAGCAAAACAAAAAAAACCCCAAAAAACCCCAAACCCCCGATTCTGATAAAAGATCCTTCTTACCCTGAGGGACACATGTCAATGGGATACAGAAAATGAAAAAACAGGATTCTGTCTCTCTCATTCCTCTTCTTTTCCCAACTGTACATCCTTTAAACAAAATACACTTCTACAAGGTCACTTCTACACTTCTACCTTTTTCAAGAAGCTAAGATTTGTGCAGCCATTGTAAGAAGCGTGTCATGATTTTGGTTATCAGTAGGTTTACTATCTATGATAATACCTGGTAATAGTTTTGCCTTGAAGATCGAAGTGAAGTAGCTAGATCCTGACAGATCTGTGTGCGTACAAATAGACACAGAGAGAGGTATCTGCAGGTATCTCGTCTCTGTTGCTCGGTCTGTGTTTCACATCTAGAGATGATGGGTAAGGTGCTCAGCCCTGGAATACCCTGAGAATTCAGAGTACGATCAGTAGGTGTCACTGGCACTTGCTAGTCTGCAGCCTGACTTTTGCAGGACCTTATTTGCTTCAAGTGCAATTAATATGATAGCACGTTCACTGCAGAACAGGTGAATTGCTCTGCCAGATCTCATGCACGTCTGTGAACAGCAGTTTTGATTTTTTTTTTTTTCTTTTTAATTTGCAGATCACTTACTGTCACCTGAATTCTGAATGCAGGGCATCGTTGCTCTGAGTTCTTTTGAAAATCACATCATTAGTTCCAGGGATGCTGGCAAGCCGTGTGCATCCTTATATTAGAGGGATTAATATTATTGTGTTACACTGCAGAGTGATCAGGTTCTGTCAAACAAGTTGAATTATCTCTTCATGCTTTGCATAAATCACTGCTTATAAAAATAAGGTAGCATTTCATGATTTTGACTCTTCTAGAAATTGGAATCTCCAAAGAAGAGGCACTGGAAGCGTTACAGGTTGTGAGGCAGGAATGTCACGGGGATGCAGCAAGGACTGCTGGGGGATCAGGTGCCACCAGAAAGTGCACAGCGCTGGAGCTTCTGGAAGAAGAGCAAGCCCAGGGCTTCATCATCACCTTTTGTTCAGCACTAGACAATATTCTGGGAGGTGGTGTGCAGCTAACCAAAATCACCGAGATCTGTGGAGCGCCTGGTGTTGGGAAAACACAGCTATGGTACTTTATTTTTAGATTACTTTTGTGCAACTGAGAATCACTTTGCTTTCTTTAGTTTAAATATGAAGAGAGTTCATTTCTCTTGCTGTCGTGACTGCAATCTCTGATTCTTTATAGAGCATTATAAATATAATAACGATAATGGCTGTCCTGCTTCCTGTTCCACATATTCCTCAGCAGAAATGTCACTTTAGGAGTGAGTTGGGAGGGGAGAGCTTCGTGATGTAAATATTTATATGTTTTCTGTTTCCCATGGCAGTATGCAGTTGGCAGTAGACGTGCAGATCCCAGAATGCTTTGGGGGTGTAGCTGGAGAAGCTGTGTTCATTGATACTGAAGGAAGTTTCATGGTAGACAGAGTAGTGGATATTGCAACTGCCTGTGTGCAGCACTGCCAGCTTATTGCTGAAGCTCATCAAGAAGAAGGTACGTTGCTAAGTCGTTTCTTTCTGCCTCGCAGGCTAGGAACTGAGTGAAACGAGTGTCTCGTAGGCTGCAGTTTTACAGTTGGAGGGTTTCAGCAGCAGTGCTGGCTTGAGGAGTTCTTGCTGCCAGCCTTTCGTTTCCACCTGTACATATCATACCCTGAACTGCGTCAGCGCGTGGAGCCGTGCTGCAGACTGAGCTGATCTACTTTAAGAATAATTCTTTTTCTACATGATGATTTGTGGGGTTTTTGGCTTTTGCTTGCGCTTTTTTTTTTTTTTTTTTTAGCACTTTTATGATCAAATTTACAGCAAAACCCAAACACAACTCTGTCAGCAAAACTGAGGGATAATGTGGTGCAACGCAGGGACAGGAAGAGCATCTGGGGAAAGAGAAGAGGAATGGCAGAGTTGAATTTCTTAAGGCAATATTGCTGCTGAAGCCCCGTATTGTAAAACTGTAGCTGGAATTCAGCTCCTTCGTAAGGTCAATATAGCCAGGTTGCATTTAATGAAGAGTTTTATTCTATAAGTCATCAGTATGTTGGGGATACTGAGAAAACCTTTATGTTACTCTTAGAGTATTTTATGCAGCAAACTTCTGTTTGAACAGCGGTAAAAGGACACCATATTAAATGAGCTACTGCCTGTACATTAAACAATGGATGATTAATAGTCACTGTTGTCCTCTGGTGGTGTTCTGGCTTGAAAATGATTTACTGGAAAAGTTCTTTTTTCAGAAATAAATTTTTCATTTTTGGAGCACTCCCTTGGAGGCTCCGGTGTATCTGTGTGCAAATGCTGAGATAGCATCTGCTCACTGCCTTCTTGACTTTCAAGCCAGATGGAAGGCATGTTTCCCACACTCTTCACCTTGACTGTTTCTGTTTCTGGGGTTTTTGCTGTTGCTATATGTGGAAGGCATAGTTTGGTAGAAAATGATGAGAGTAGCAATATGCTGGTACAGACTTCTGACTCATTTACTCATCTATTTATTTGTTCTCAGATCATCTAAAAGCTTTGGAGACTTTCTCTCTTGAAAGTATCCTCTCTCACATATATTACTTCCGTTGCCGTGACTACATAGAGCTTCTTGCACAGGTCTACCTCCTCCCAGACTTTCTTTCAGAGCATTCAAAGGTAAGGGTTATTGCAGAATTACCAGAAGATATCACTCGTCTTCACACTAAAGATTTTCAGGGATGTTTGTCTGTTACAGTAAGAGTAACACGAGTAACACCTTGGTACCTCATCAGCTTGGCAGTAATATATTGGCTGATGCTAGAGTACAAATGTGAAGCTTGCTTGCTTGTTTGCTTTTTCATTGCCATCCCAATTACTCTTGAGAGTAATTCGCTTTTGCTGCCACTGCTGCCATCCTGAATCTCCACTCTGAGGCGAGGATACTGGATCTATGTTGCCACATGTTACATTTCTATGAGCGCCAAGTTACGAATCTTCACAAAACTGCTTTACAGAAGAGTCTCTGAGCGAGGTGTGTGTGTGATGACCATGATGCAGGGGGATCAGAAAGGCTTAGTGCCTTTTTTTTTTGTCCTAGAAGATCACTAAGGACCAGAAGCATCCTGCACCATCCTGGCATCCAGAAAGTGACTCTTCTTCTTTCCAATACATCTTCTGTTGCTACAAGCAACCAGAGCCTGCAGCTTGACTCTTGGGTGGACTACAGCCAAAAAGTTTCCTAGTACCTAGTGTCTTGGTGAAACGCTATTGTAAGGCAGATTTTCACCACCTCCCTTCCAGATTTCTAGATTCTGCACAGCAGATCACTCCCTAACAGGATTCAGGGAAGATGACTTGTGCCTTATTCTAACAAAGCACAAATCAGTGTTGTTTAGCTAGATTGTCTTTTGCATATCATTTCCATTTTTGGAAGCTGTTATGTTCTTGAAAGCGCAGATGGGAGTCTTAACTTTTGCTTAGTGTAGTCTGGTATTTCCCTTTCTCTGCCAGGTACTAACGGTGCCCTGTTGTGTTTGCTCTTGTGGAAAGCACACGGCTTCATTAGCGCAGTTGCATCGGGCTGCAGTTCTCTGGTACCATCTGTGCTGATTATCTGTGCTTGGCCTGGAGCCTGAAATACTGAAGGTTGCGAGAGAACCGTAAGACCTTCTGGTGATTCCTTGGACAGGCTATAAGTGACTTGACAGATTGCTCATTGCAGTCCAACGCTCATTAAAATTAGTCGGATCCCTCTGTGCAGACCTGGAGCTGAGACTGGGACCATAGGAAACCTCCAGGTTTTAGGGGTTTTTTGAGACACACAGTTGTAGAGAGCGTCATTTGGAAACATGAATTAGTTTGAGATCTTGTTAATAATATGAGAAAGACCAATAATATTAAAAAGACTCTGTTGGAAAATATTCTTGTCGTAATAAGCATAATTCTTCAAGGTCTAGTAGAGACAAACTGACATGGAGAAGGCGTGTGTTACCAAGCTTTCTCTATATAGCCTACTTTTGAATACTTTAAGTCTACTTGTTTGCTATTTTATAAGTGCAACTGGGAGAAAATAAACTAAATTGCATCCTACCTGGACATACTCATCCAATAGGCAAGTTATATAATTATGTATACATTCCTTTCCAGCGTGAGTCATGTTTATACTGTTAAACTGGTTGTTCTTAAAGTCAAAAAATTATGCATGAGGAAGATGTACAGGCTCATAGAAAAGAATTTGCAGGAAAAATGAGAAAACAGAAGAGTATCTTATTTTAATTCTAACTATTTAATCTTCTTTTTCAAATTAAGATTTTTTTTTTTCAGTTGGAGGCCCAGGGCCATTTCACAGAGTGATGTTTGCTGCCTGCTTGTATGTTCCAGTAGCTTTGTGCTACTTCCCAGTAATGAGTTAAATCAATAATACAGAAAATCAGTTTTCTTGTGTTGTTTCCAATTTGTTGTCTTGTGCATTAATGGAGGAACTTGTAGATGACTAGGATTTGAGTGACATCTGAACATGCGAACGCTGTAAGACTGTCCATCTCCCTTCTATATTTCAGACAAACTTGGGTCATCAAAACAGCTACAACAAACTAAGTTAGAATAAATCAAAATCCCAGACTAATGTTTATATAATGTCTTGAGGGTGATGAGCCAGCAGCAGCATTGTGCTCTAGCTTCAGCTAATGCTTGCTACAAAAGAAATAATTCAGCAAAGCAAACATCTTCAGGCAAGATAGATACTCAGCTCCATTGCATAGTGTCTGGAATATCTTTAAGCATCTGTTAAAATCCATGTTTCTAAGATAGAACACTTAGAATCTGATGAGTTATCTTAACAGGGACTGCAGACAGCATGTATTCTAGTTTCGGTTTGGATTTTATTTTTTGAGGGAGAAGGTGAAATAAATCAGTGTTCATTGAGAGTTGACTGAAGTACAAATCTGATATTTAGTGATCTTTTTTCTCCAGCTTCTCTTCTGCAAGGCTTTAAGTCCAGCTTTGTTATTCTGTATTCTGTACCAGGTGCTGCAGAGATAAGTCAGCTAGCTGTGAGCGAGTGAGCTCTGAAACTGGAAACAGTCGGAAGGGCAGCTCTGTACCGAGTTAACTAATGGGAGAGCTTAGTGCAGCATTTTGTTTAATCCAGTGCAGCTATGGTCTGAGCTCGTATCTATGCATAATGCAGTCCTGCGCCTCGCGAGTGTGTTTGGAGCTTGAGGCTCTTTACTCAGCACTGTTGCGGAGCGCTGATTGTCTCCGATATGTAGAGACAATAGGTGTTATGCTGTCATGCACATCTGAGTGTGAAATAAAAGATTGTCATCATTATATGAAACATTCCAGTGCACTTAGAAGGAGGTCTTACTGCTCTTTGTCGTTTGTTTGTAGGATAGCAATGGTAGTTTTTCCTTTTCTTCTGCCTTTAGGTCCGACTGGTGGTAGTCGATGGAATTGCATTTCCTTTTCGCCATGACTTTGAGGACCTTTCACTTCGAACAAGGCTTTTGAATGGTCTGGCACAACAGCTGATCATCATAGCAAATGATCATAAATCAGCGGTAAGTCTGGGGCAGGTTTAAATCACAAAAGATGCTGCTTTGGTATAAATACATTGCAAAGGATTAAGCAAATGTGATTTGTGATTGTCCGTAAATAGCAAAATAAAACTGCAAGAATGTCCTGTATGTTTGTGTTTGCCAGTTTGGTTACTAAATATAGATGGATCGCACAGACAAACCTGTTTAGGTGGAAAATTCCTAGACTTGCCAAAATAAGTAAAATTTGCGTTAAAAGCATCTTGTGGATCCTAATTAAATGGTAGCATGTCGATTTGTCATGCTGTTTCATATCATCTTCTTTAATGATTTGGTTGGACAAGGAATGCTCCTTTGGTGACTTTTACCTACAACGCCTGTGCATTAAAATGCATCAAAGTATTTAGCAGTTCCAACATAATTTTCCACTCTTTGTTTAAAAATAAACTGCTGTCTTAGCAGAGGACCTGTTCTTAGGGAGGAAAACCACTTTATCTGCTAGTTTGGCTTGCTGTTCTGGCATCCATGGAAACCCATAGCTTCCTTCCTGGGCATTGTTTCTACGTCATTTACGCCAACATGGAGGCCAGCAAATCTGCAGCCGCGTAGCCAGCAGATGGCACTCGGAAGCTACATCTGTTCCAGAAGTTGTTTTGGCAAGTCTTTTATAGTACAGAAAGGCATTGTTCAGGAATTAGAGCTTACACGGTCGCAAAATGGTGCTTGTGCCTGTAACTGCTTCCAGGTGACTTGCAACCTTGTCACCCACGACTCTCTCACGCAATCGGCTTTTGTTCCTAACTGCTAAAAATAAGCCTCCCCTCGTGCTTCCTCTGATAGCTGCGGGAAGGGAAAGAGCACAGCCCTGCATTCCGCCTGGGTTAGGCGATTGTGCTTGCCGCTGAAAGCGTACCCTCTCTCTTGCCCTGACATGAATTATGAAGCTTCTTCCTGCTGGTGTGGGCACTGAGGGAGACGAATGTTATATGACTGCTTGATTTGCACAGCCTCCAGTTTGCTGAGTGCCTTCACTCATGGATTGCCTACCTGGTGACCTTGAACAGGAGCAGTTGTCATTGTACGCTCTTTTTTCCTTTGGTCAAGCGAAACATATGTAACTTACTTCTTTTGAACAAGTGAGCAGTTTAGTACAAACGCTTGCTAAATAAACACTTGCTAAAGAAGCGATCAATCACAGAGCTTCAGAAATGCTTGAGCTCAGAGTGGCCCTTGTGTTAGATTTTGAGTTGGTTCCATGTAGCTTGCAAGCAGTCTAAATTCAGCTTGCGTGCCAGAGATTACTTGTCGGGCAGCAAAGCTGGGCAGTCGGAATGCTCTAATATGGTAGGAAGTTCGCTCCTTTGGTTTCTAAAGCTGAACTCGGTGAGTTGTGCTGGGATGCCCAGACAAGCCCTTCTCCAGCAGTGAGATGGGGAGCCTATTTGGGGCTGTTAACATCCATATATAATGAGTTACTTCTCCAAAATGCGCAATATATGCCTTGAGGCTTTCAGCTGTGTAAGTGCTTTGGTGTGTGCCCTGTGTGCTCGGTGGAATTGCTTGCTCTAGCACACTTTTCTAACTGTTCAAGCAAGAATCATACAAGCATGTCAGACAATGAAAACCCCTACGGTTTAAGATGGGTACAATTTTTTATTTTTCATTTTTCCTGAACTTTGCAATTAATATTCCTGGCTTTTTTCTGTCTCACCCACCCCCACTTCTACCAGGGATCTAACCTAGACTGTCTGTGAACCTCCTACGAGTGATTCGTGCTGCGAAAACACTCCCCCGCTCTGTCTGTTCACTTTCATTCTGCTTTGTATTGTACCCACTCGCGCATTTTTAGATTACAAGGTGCAGAAATTCTGTTAATCACTAGGCTTATGCATGTTTTGAGCAGCACCACCAAGTTCATTTATGCCACAGTGACCGAAATCTATCTCTTTATAGAGGGCTAGTACAAATCATGTGCGTCTAAATACAGATCCAAACAGTATTTAGTACAAATATGGTGGAATAGGCAAGTTGTGTAGAGTTTGCATCCCTTGGGAATGGAGAAATTTAGGTTTCTTTAAAGTCTTGAATGAAAGAAATCTACTCTCTATGCAAATTGAAAATGCATTTTGCAGGGTTCTCTCTTTTTGTTTTGGCTATTGGGGAAATATGAGGCAACTTTACAGTTTCTTTTTGTTAACACAAAAGCTTCATTACAGCAGGCAAGAGTTTTGCCTAAGTAACTTGATAAAAGCTTTGTGAAAAACCCCTCTCTTCCCTCCCACCAGTGTGCTTCTTTTCTGGAGATTTTCTTGTTTGTTTTCGTTTCCTCTTTTAGGTAGTTCTGACAAACCAAATGACAACAAGGATTGGGCAGAGCCAGTCCACATTGGTACCTGCTTTAGGTAGGTGTTTAGCTTGTGAGCTGAAAACTGAGTTAATCTTCAAATCTATGACTTCCTTTCTTTTGGCATTGTATACGAAGGAAATGAAATTGTTTGCTGAATTTGTGCAGTGTAGCAGAATCTGTGGTGAAACTATTAGACCCATCTGGAACTGCTAGCATCGTGGAACTCTACAGTAGTGCTTATCTATGTCAGCGTTGTAATTATAATTAGCAACTATCAAATTTTATTCTAAACTCAAACCGGGTGTGCAGATTAGAATCCTGTCAGATTTTTGAAAAGGGATTACAAGTATGCTTAAAAGTCATGATATTTGCAGATCGCAGAAACTCACAGATTGAGAGTGTTGCTGGATTTTTTTTTTCCCCTCTTTTAAACCAAAATTTTTAATACTAAACTTGATATTAGATCTATCAGTATTCCTTAAGATGACTGAATCGCCCTTTATGGGAAGCACTAGGTACTCAGAACTCTCTGAGTAACTAGGTTTTTAGACGTGCAGCTAATGTATCGCAGCCTTCTCCGAGGATCTTGGGCTGTGGAGTTACCTCTGTTCCAGCTGCAGCTGTGTCAGCTACGGAGGCTGCTATCCCTGCTGGAGGTCACTGCCGCATCCTGCATGCTGGCTGAGCTGTTTATGTGATTGTTTCCCAATCTGTTTCTGCCAAAAGTGGGCCAGGTAAGCTTGGGCTATTTAAATAATAAGTAAACCTCTGATAAATCAGGTAAATTAGACTGAAAGCGGCTAGTGAATGATCGCGCAAAAAATGTAGGGATGGACCTGGGGGCAGTAAACCTCTAGCAGGAATGTGGTGATGAACAGGTTAAAGCACTAACAGAACACAGCTTGATGGTTGCGCACCTCAACCTATGCCGCAATTTCCTAAATTCCCTGAGAATCATTCATTGCCTCTCCAAAACTGTTTCAATTGTTTATTTTGCCATTACACTTGAACACATTCCCTTAATTATTTGCAAAGGTGTTTCATATTTGCTGCATACCTGGAAGTCTCTACCCTTTGCTCTCTACAGTTATGATGTAGAGGGAAGTTCTGTGTGGGATCCTCAACTACAGCCTGCCTGTAGTGAGTTTAAGTGGTTTTTACTGCTGCTCCATTTTGCCCTGTAATGAGCAGAGTACCTCATATAGCCTCTTCTGCTGAGGTCGCAGGGGAAAATAGAACAGTTCTTCTGAAGTAGAGATTTTGACAAATTAAGAAAAAGCTCAGTGTTTAAATCTTATTTCAGGTTGTAACTTTGCATTATTTTACAATGCACTTAAAGGGCACAAATTCTCTGTCCACAGCTTCCGTTTCTGTGAACTAAGTAATGATTCCCTTGTTCTGGAGGGTAGGGAGAAGAAAGGGACAGTACAAAGGCGAAGATGTTCTCAGTGGCTGTACAGGCACTGAACCATTTGGCACAGATGTAAGATAAAATGAACAAATACAGACCATCTCCTTCGAGAATGTGAAGAATGTGGAATTTTGAGCTGTTGATGCAGATAAAGACCCAGCTTCCAGTATCTGACCCTTTTTGTCATTTTTGCCTCCTGCTCTCTGATGTATTATTTTTGGCAGGCTTTCTGGCTACAAACTCAATTAAAGCTAACGGATTCTGTCTTTTTGCAATAGCCAGCGTTGTTTGAGAGCTGTTGTGTTTATTGAGTGATAGGGATGGTAAAGAGTGTGAAGACATTCAGAGTAGGTTATAATTCAAAGATATCATGTATTGTCTTGCACGTATTTTCTTTTACAAACATTTAATTTGACATAACCTTATATTGACCATAAACTGATTGTGACTTTCACCAGAATGTGTGTGTAACCACATAGTATTGTTAAACTGAGTAGCGTGTAATCTTGCAAAAATGGAACTTTGTACCAGTTGGTAAAATATTTAAGCTAAGATATATTTCCCTCATCCTAAACAGCACTATCTCAAGTTGAGCATTTCAGAGTGGTACAAAGCTGTTTTCATTTTGATGTGAATTTATTCCATAGACTTGGTGCAGGTACTGAGCTGGTGGATTACAAGGTGATTTTTACATCCCACTCTGAAGGGATGCTATTTCAACAGTCTCATCGTAAAGGCTAAAGAACCTCCTACTCCTCCATGGTTGGTTTGTAGCCAAAGGAACTGTTGCGAGAGGGGTCAGCAGCAAAACCCCAAGTAAAATCGGTCCTATTGCCTCCCCTAAATAGTTTTTTTCCCCATTGATTGGTAAGCTTTAGAAACAGCCTTTTCTAAGATTTCACAAGAGCATTAATCTCTAAATTCTTACTCAGCTTCCTAGCAGAAGGGAAGTTCTTAATTATTGGGGGGGGAAGCACAGATGCTGCAAGGTTTAAGAGCTTTATGAAGGGGACAGCTTTCTTTCCCACTAGTGATAGCTAAGCTGGGTGTTCCTAGACATTCCTACTGGGTATATTTAGAAAGGAGGTCAAATATTAATCTACAGCCAGTTTAACTCAGAAATAGCTCATTTTACAGTAGCATTTTTCTTCCATATTCGATACAGTTGGAAGCATTCTGGTGTGGAATCTGTACCCGTTGTAAAATGTGTTTTGATCTCTGACTCGGAACCGTATCTGATAGCCAAAATCTTTAAACTCAACTTAGATGTAGTGGAGCAAGGTCTGGCAAGATGCCTAGAGGGTCTAGGTCTTTGTTACAGTTGAATCATTTTTTTTCTTCTCTGTGCTATAATGAATACTAGAGCGCATGGGGCATGTGGGGCTGGTGACATGATGGAGACCAAGTGTTTCAGAAGTTACAGGGCTGTGTGCAGGTGAATAAGAGAGGCTTGCAGCACTTAACCAAAATGACTGTTTTAAAATGCAATCCGTCTTTGAACTACTGACTGTCTCCTGGGATAAACAGAGGAAAACACCTAATAAAACTGTCTATAAATTGACTGCAGTCGTGGTCAGGTGTGAACTCAAACAGTTGGACTGTTTCCCCTGAAATAAGGTAACAATCCAAACTTCCTTCTCTTTCCACCACATGCCCCCGCCCCTTGCTTTTGGTTGTGGGGTTTTTTTGCATTTTGCTGTTGGAAGCAGAAGACTGCTTTAGGGGCCCTTAATACTTTAATAATCATTTACTTTCTCCCAAAGCTTGTATCCCAAAGGGAGTGATGTTTGCTCATAATTATGCCTGAGAGAGAATATCGCAATTTTGAAGTAGGATTTAGACATACTCGCTAGACTTCTTCAGTAGTAATTAGAAAAATCTTTTCTTCATGCTGCCTCTGTTTGCAAGATTTGTCTAGTGCCTGTCCTTTATGAGGTATATAAAAAATATTCTACAAATATGGAAGTATTGCATCAAGCTTCCTATAAAACGCACTGTTAGTACAGAGGTTATTCCTTGTCTCAGTATATGTGATAAACTACTTGTGAAATCCTTGCATGTATGAAAAAGATGTGATTCATTACTGCAAGAAAGCGATATATGTTTTAATTATGGGGTTTTTTTTGAAGACTGGTCTAATTTCAGTTCAGTTTACTGATGCTGCTGCTGTTATAGGAGATAAATAAAATGACCCGTCGTTTTGTGTTACCCAGGAGAAAGCTGGGGACATGCTGCTACTGTCCGTTTAATTTTTCACTGGGACAACAGTCAGAGGTAAGTGAAAATGTCAGCCAGTAAGGTACATAATAATGCAGACAAGTGTGACATTTGAGAATCTTTTTCAGCCTGGCCCTAGTGGCCAACAGGGATTTGAATTTGACTTCTGGCCTTGGTCTGCAGTGTCCCAGGCTACTGAGGCTCAAGAAGAGCTTCCTAGTTCAGCCTAAGACAGTGTGGGCTGAGCTGTCATGCTTCTCCTTCTCACCATGGTCAGCTTGCTGCAGTGCTGTAGTTTCTTTCTGACAAGATGCCATGTCTCATCAAAATATAACACCCTAATGGCAGTTGCTCAGACACAAGGATTTAGGACCTGGTGGCTAAGTAGAAATTTCTTTTTTTTTTTTACTGTCTGCATTTTGTAAGCAGAGAGTAAAATTTCTTTGCTTCAGTCTTTTAGGCCCCAGTCAGTACAAAGCCAAAGATGCCAGAGAAGGCTTTCTGCCTAGATGGTGACTCTCAGCAGGACAGACTGTAGGCCTGCTGACCCCTGAGCCTCAGTGGCAGCCATTGCACCTTTCTGCTTTTGAGTGCAGCAGGGTGGTTCTGCAAAACCTGGGCAGCTGTGCAGATACCAAGTCACAATGACCTGCAGAGGGGTAGAAAGAGAACTGCATTTACTCCCAATGCAGAGCTGGCCTATGGAGGATGATTTTTAGAAGCCCAAAGGAATGAGGATGACCCTTCTAAAAACAGGACGAAGTTCTGTCTGTTGCAGTGAGATCTCTTCTGTTTCCTGGTTCTTTTTCCCCCTCTTCGCTATATCGCAAGCTCAATTCTCTTTCCTGGTCAGTTAAATTTGTCTTGTACATAATATCACGATGCAGCAACTTGAGTTTAAGAAGCCTTGCTTCAATTCCCTAATCTTCTGCAAACAGAGAACAAAAATGCTACTGGAATGTTGTTGTGCATAGTTTTGCTGGTTAAACTTGAAAGAGAAATGCAGCGACACTTTCTTGTGGAGTTTTGTTTTTTAAATTCTAAGTTTGAAGGCAATGCAGAATGATTACAGCAGGCTGTTTAATTTGGAATTAAATTAACATCACTGATTAGTTAACAGCCTTTATAAGACAGAAGTTGCATCAACATAATGATTGCAGAGTGAACAAAATTTTATATATCAAAAGTAAAGAGCTTTTTTCTTCTGCAACGCAGCTAGGAAGGTTGTAGATACAGGTTCCAGAAAGCAAGCCAAAGATAGACAAACATGTTTTATTTACTGTTCTAAATATGCAGCTGGTATGGAGCGGGGCCTGCAGAAGCAGAGCAATTCCAGTTACAGCTGCTTATCTGTAGAAAGCAGAAATAGCTAGAGTCTGTGGCATTTTTGCACTAACTACCTATACCTGATGATCCATCATGGTTTTGCTGTTCTTGTTTTTATATTAGGTTATTAAGGCACAAAGATGACCGTTTGAGAATCCATTTGCCACCTTTTTTTTTTAAATTGTGCTTTGGCCACATATGATAACATGTCTCTTTCTTTCTCTCTACTACTGAAAATGTCAGAGCTTAATTATAAGGGTTCTCATTGCTGTGAGGAAAGATCCTGTTGAGTCAGAGGCATGCAGCAGAGCTCCAGCTGAGTGCTTGTAAAAGCATGGCTTCTGCAGTTTCAGATTTAGGCTATTTTGTAAAGTATAACCCACCACTTAAATGTTCTGAGGAATTCCCTGTGTAGCTAATACGAAGTGGCAGTGTTCCTCAGGCTGTAATTACGTGCTCTCTAATAGAATGGCACCTCAGGGAGATTAAAAAAACCCCAAAATAATTAACGGGATCTTTGGCAGGGTGTCGATACAGAGAGCAGAACACTTTCTATGTTGGCTTTACATAAGTGTAAGTTTTGGGGAGGTGGGCACGGTGCAGACTGGCAGCCCTGGGACTGGCTGAAAAATCCCTTGCTTTTGAGCTGCTTGCAATCTTCTGTCTATATTATGCAAGCATCTACTGGGCTAGGTGCTGTATAAGCACAAATCAGGGTGCATTGCTTAGAGTCTAAATGCACAAAATCAAGGAAGCGTTAGAGGAGAAATACAAGGGAAACGACTTTCTGAAGGTTACACTGTGTGTTAGTGGCAAGGTCAGGCTTAGAACATCTTATTCTCCATCCACTAGGTTATATTGACAGGCTTGTGAAATCTCTAGAAAAAACCTCCCTAGAAGTATTTGAAACTTAAGCGTATCTCCCGACTTTGAGAGGTCAATGAACAAATGATTGCTTAATGGAGCAGGAATGAGTTGTGCTCAAAACCATTTTTGTTTACATTTTAAGAAAGTGGCATTTGGAATTAATTCATAATTAATATTGTTCCAAAAATGTGATCAAATTCTTTGATGAAACAAGGCTAATTAGTCGTTCACTCTTTTTATTAGGTCTGCATTGTGTTTGAGCTGACAGGTCATGTAAGGATGGGAATTTGGGACCCACAGTTTAAACGACCCATATGAAAATACATACATAAGAATTCCACTGGTCACCTACCCCATGATGGTGGGAAAAGTTGGGTCTGGTCATTTGGTTACTTGGAATTTTTATTATTGTATTCACTAACCATAATTATCTGTTTTTTGTTCAACCAGGTTGGCAACGTTGTACAAATCACCGAGTCAGAAGGAGTCAACCATACCATATCACATTACAGTTAGTATTTCTTTTGGGATGGAGATACAGAGATGGGAGCAAATTGTTAGCTGTAAAGGAATTTTCAGACACCTAGACAAATCTGAGAATGATGTTTGCTTCCTTAGCGTTGCCTTTCAGTTGCCTTCTGAAGGTAACCAGTAATACTGGGATGTCTCCAGGTTTATCAATATTTTGCACCTTTTCTCTTTAGAAAAATGACCCAGCATGTTAGTCCTCTCAACGTTAAAACATTTTGATTTCCAGATCAAATTTACAGGCAGCCTGTCCCCATCTGTTCTTGTGCTAGTACTGCTTATTTTATCTGCCCTTGATGTTAACTTTTGGCCTAAGTACAATTACAGAGAACAATCGTGCGCTCTCTGAGCCTTCATTTTGGGAGACTTGAGCAAGCCAAGCTGTTTTCTCCCTTGTCAGGTAGTTGTTTCCCTGGGGGCTCATCTCTGCGTCTGTTCCAGTTGAGTTTATCTTTTTAGGACAAGGGTGACCAGAATCATACATGAGGTCTCACCAGTGCTTTGTGCCATACATATTTCCATATCTCTGCTTTAACTGCATTGCCTGGTATAACGTAGGTTGTATAGCTCTTTCATAGCTCCATCCTACCGGTCACCCTATGACCAGCCAATATATACAGATTTTTCTCTTCTGTCGCTATCATATGAGGAGCTTCCAGCTTATGGCTGGAGTCTTTATTCATCCCTAGTTAAATCCTGTGATTATTTTCTTTTGTGGAGTGCTTAGATACATATTAATGAGAATACATACTGCCTAAGCTGTATTTAGGTTTAAAAAACCCCCACCACTCGATTCTCGTATCTTCAAATGTCAGATACATAGGTACATGCCATAACTATTTGCTGTGTGTCCTCATGGAAACACGTTGCCATAGCATTTCCTGCAGATTTTAATGCTGCCATAAGATGAGATCTTCAAACTATTGAACAAAAATCGGATTTTTTTTTCACTCCTGAATGTATTTACCTGAGCAGAAGAAATACTGCGAACGTATATATATTCTTAGTTCTGTAAAGACTGGAAGGGTAAGTGGGACTACATCCCAAGGTTGTTTGGACCATGTGATGCGAGTGTGCAGCCCTTTCTCTCCAGCTGACAAACAGATGGATTTTATCTTAGACAGTTTAATTGCCTTTTCCTGTCAGTTTTATATGCATTATAAAACAGCTATGCTCTCTTCTTCTGTGTGAATGCACACAGTCTTGAAATACAGTTGAGAGTGTATCCTAATCAAAGATTAGTTAAAACTTAAGATTATCCCTGTGTTTTTTCCCTTAATCCTGTTGAGCTGCTTCAGCAGACGGTTTCTGTAAGTAAAAAAAATGTATTATCCCTGTTTCTTTCATGAAATTCAGGTCTGATGGTAACAGTCTGCTGTTACCATTTCTCATTCCCATCTCTGTAGTTAAACTGGAAGACGTAAATACATGTTCAGTGTTTCCAAATCTGATCTAGCACATCTATGTATAACCAGCATACAAAAAAAGATAATTAAAAAAAAATTAAATTCCTTAAGCCTAGATCCTCAAAGATGTTTAGGCTTATGCAAATTAGATACTTTGGTACCACTGACAAACTGGCTGTTTCGTGCCTGTAAGCCGATGGGGAAGCGTGTAACTTGGTGACCGAGCTCTAGTGCTTTTTCAGCTGTGTCCTTTCCAGCATACTGGCAAGTCGGTCACCACCCTGGGCAAGAGTGGAAGCTGTGGAACACCCATCAAATAAAATAGAGTTTCTTTCACAGGTTGATAAGGATTCATTCTTAAATGCAGAGTATAGAAATGTAAATCGATTTATGCACAAGGGAGTAAGTAGATCATCTGATTCACCTGAATTTCCAAGGTAATGTGACCCGATTGTTTCAGGACCAGGACCTATATTCTGGGTAGGAATTGTCAGTATTTCCCTGAACTGTGGAGGGTCTGCCAGACTAGCAATGAGAGTACTGCTCAAGTAATAAAGCCATCTACCTTTGTCAATCTTGATGCAGTCTGTAGACACCAGAAGATGTTAAAGAACAATTCAAAATGACCATAGGCTGTCTGAGCTTTATAGGTCCTTGGTTTCATTAGCCACGTTCTCACCGTCTAAAAACCACTAACAAGCTTCACAAATATACCAAAATTCTTATATTTTTGAGGCGGTATGCCCAGAAGGTACATGCCTGTAACTAAATGGAAAACATCCATACTAAGCAGCCTACTTTATCGTGTTCTGGCCTTTATAACCATTGGAATGCTTTCACTGGGAGTCTAGCGTGCTGGATTAAGTGCATTCTTGGCTACAGATCCACCTTTGTGCCTAAGGGAAATGGCAGAGATTAGATGCAAGCAGCAGTGAAATACTAAACTTGAAGATTCCCCATTATGCTATTTAGAGTAACACTTGAGTTGCTTAGAATAGCAGAGGGACTGCACAAATTCTGCCCTTGTGGCACCTCTTGCTGTTTGTTCCTTTAAAAACATAGCAGGCTGTGTGAGGTGAGGCATTTAGAAATAGAAATGCGGAGATGGGAGGCTTAAGCAAAACGTTTTGATTCAGTTTTGTTACGTTTTGCATTGATCTTGGTGTGGGACGCACTGGCATTTTAGGAAAGTCACATGTCTGATAGCAATTGTACCTGCTTTTTCACACTGCACCAACCTAAAATGTCAGCTTTCCTGAAATGATCTCATCCCCACATTGTCTTTACCTGAGCATTTAGGAGCCCCAAAGCAATTTCTTTGTCTGATTAACCCCTTTTCCTCTCTAAGTCTGCACTGCAGCGAGAGTCTTCACTGAGCTGTCAGCAGTGCTCCCTGCACAGCATTTCTCTGGAGACGGGCAGACAGACAGTTGCAGGCTTCACGTAACATCTCAGTATCTCCATCTGCATGGATGACATGTTTAACTAACTGATTTTCCAGATCTTTCCTATTTTAAAATCTTTTAAAATCATTAAATTGTGAGCTAAGGTAACAGAAAATACAAATAGTACTAAGCCAAATAGATCACTTTAAGCTCTCTCCTGAGCAGCAGCATCTAGCTTTCACTTCTACATTTAGTTTTTGGCAGTTAAAGGTTCTCATCCCATTGTGTCCCATAAATTACTATGCTGGGACAGTCTTTGCAGTCTAGAGACCAATTCAGACAACACTGTTCTCTTACAATGTCTCATTGATGTTTTCAGTTCATTATGTAGATACAGGAAACAAAAATATCCTAGGTTTTAGAAATTCACAGTTTTGTTTCTGAAAATGACTGAGGCAATTAATCCAGTCATCTCCTTGCTTCTGTGGGAGCTTGAACAAGGGCTGAAGGATTTGGCTTTTAATTTATTTAAATAGGCAACGTAAGTTAATTTACAGAGCAGCAGTGCTTCATAGCCACAGGGGCTATTAGTGGTAAAATGAAAATGATATCCTGGTTGGTGAAAATGAAATATCTTTAAAAAATAAAATGAGGAGACACAGTTATTAGCATGTGTGTTGAAAAGCTTGCAGTTCTGAGCTTAGCCTGGCCTATAAACATTCTGTGGCTGCTCATCTAAAATAAATGACAGCATCATACCTTATTCTGATCTTCTGGGAACTAGTTACTCATACTTTATATCCATAGAAGTGTTATCACATGATTTTGTTATATGTTACAGTCTCATGGCTTCCGAGATGTGCAGCCTCCAGCTGTCACTCAAAATGCAGAAGATACTGAAATGAACCCTCGCAAACGGCCACGGAGAGAAGAGGAAAAGTAATAGCAATTCAAAAGTTGAATGTTAAAAAATGCGTGCTACATGAGAACGGCTGCATAGTGAACATGCAACCAAAGGTAGCCTAAGAGACTCTAACTTCAATTCCTGCTCTGGACATTATTTTAACATTGACTGCAATATGCAAATTTCTGTTGCAGGAAATTCCTTTGTCTATGGCATAATTTTACTTTTATAATAAAAACCTATGTTTTCTACAACAAGAGGCTTCAGCGTTTTGGGGGGAGATGGAGAATACAACTGCTTCTTTTACTCTGGGTAAAAAAACAATGAAATGTGAGCATCTAATACCATACATTTAATGGCACAGGTCTTGATCGCTCATCTGGTTTTGTGTGTATCTGAATTTTAACAAGGTTTCATGCAGCCATCTGCTCCCATGCCTCAGACCAGGGCAGAAGGCAGCGGAGCTGCTGATGGATGCTTTAAGATAAATGCATGCCTTAAATGCTGTGCCAGATTGGGGCATTAGCCCTTACCTGCTGCAAAGTCCTTGATCAAGGACAATCAAAACACTGTTTTGAACTTCTCATTTATCTTGTAGTGGTAACAATAGAGATGAAAGACTAGGTCTGAAGGACAAAGATTTAATCCAGCATGGTAATTTTATGTTCCTATCTTAGTAAGTAAGAATATTTTACCATCGCTCAAGCTTGAACCAAGCTGCTGCGTAGATAGCCCTTAGCTTCCATGTTCTTCTTTTACCAAAGCATTCAGAATGAAGATTCTGTAATCAGGATCTGTTTTGGTCATGGCTTTAATAAAGAGGAAACCCAGGCTTCTTAGACACCAGCAATATATTAGCAGCTCCAGATTCTAAACCAAATGAAAGAATGACTGTACACTGAAAATACAGCAGGGGTTTGTCCTCTTTTTATTAAGAGAAACCAAATCAATAAGATTATTAGAGGAGAAGAAAGGTACTGCAGTGCAAAATAGTAATTGAATTATGAGAAGTGTTTGTCTGTACACATGCACACGTATGACCCCTTTCCGGCAAAGTGCTTTATAATGTTAGAGCTGAGGAAACTCAGCCAGCAGGCTAAATGGAGAATTCAAGTTGTGGGAGTCACTATCTTTTTAATTTAGTAACACTAAACTGACTTTGCCTTGCAACAAAATTCAGTGCTGAATTTGAGTCGCAAAACCTCTCTATTCAAAAAGCTGCAAAAAAGTGGCAGTGATTTTGGGGTCATTATAGTGTTTAGATACACATTACATAATAAAATATGAAAAGGAAAAGTATTCGATTGCCATGCAGCAAACTGGGCTGTGTCAAAATTTAAAAACTCTGAGTCAGGGAGAAGCTCTCGAGCAAGCATGACATAGAGAAGAAAGGTGGCAGGATTTGTGACTCAGACAAACATTTCAATGCAGGAGACACAGGCAAACAAAAGGATCCTACCGCATGTGATGTCAGCAAGCAAATGCTCCATTTGGGAATAATAGCTTCCTACGTATTGCAGTGCAAGAGGAGGGGGGGGCTAGCACAGTACACATGCCTACGTAGCCACAAGGAAAACCATCCATTAAGAATGCTGTAGCAATATTTTAAGCAGCACTGCTGGTTACTAGAGATAGCCTCTGTCTAGTGTGTTTGATATTTATGGAAAAATCCATTTCTCTCAATTTATTGTGTTCTGATTTAATATCCTCAACACATTCTTCCATGTGCAAGGAGAGTAAGGACATGTTTCCAATGTACTATTAATTTCAGCTGACTGTGGTTTTTTATTTTGTTTGTAGTAGAGTAGCACCCAGAAGCCCCAGCTGAGATGCTGATCCTGTGATACCAGGATAAATCGTTTTGTCTGAGTAAATGTTAGATCTTCCAGTATTCCAGGCATCATTATTTAAAAAAAAAAAAAAAAAAAAAAAGTGGTGTTACTGGTTAACAGTGGGAGTTACAAAATGTCCAAAGGAAGAATTGGAGGCTCTTCTATGCTGAGATTTTTTAATTTTTTTTTTTTCATATTGAAGCTATTATAAAAATCAACTCTGCAGACCAGAACTAGAAAGAAGGATCTGTTGGCAGAGACAAAATTAGATTAAATGAGCCAGATTTCATTCTCATCTGCTGGAGACAAGGAAGCTGTTCCAGGCTTAGAATTGCGTATAAAGAAAGAATTTGACCGTTGCCTCACCAATAAATCTTCCGTGGCAAGGTGATATTTTCTTACATGTACCTGGAATTCTCTCGCATTTCACAGCATCAACATACAATAGCAAGTGGCATGAGAGGATTTTATGACTGCACAAAAAGTAAGATTCTAACTAGCCAACATCACAGCACTGAATCAAAAATAAAACAGGTTGTTTGATTTGCTGCTTAAGTCCCAGTTTTCTGAAAGCCAACAGCTTTAACTATCATGCTGAGTTTAGAATTATTCCGTTTCGTAGGGACAACATTTACTTGTGGTGTAGGAACCTACTTTGTCACCACAACAAGAATACAGTATCTACCGCAGGGCTTGGCAACGGGAAAACACTGTGGTCACAGCATACTTCTCAAGCCTGGAATCCTGCTTTGAAACTCTTTAGTTTGGACAGGGAAAATAACAATTTCTTTCTTCCTGATTTGATGTGTTCTGCACCTTTTCCATTATGAAACACTGAGAAACCAACTAGCTTCCAACCAGAATAAATTTAAGAAAACACGGAGAAGAAATAGCTTAACTGAAGGTAAGAAGGTGTAGCCGAGGTTGTTATGCAAACAGTCTCGTGCTGAAGTCGATTACAAACTGGTTGACTAACGTGGAAGGAGATTCAGCTGCTAACCTGAACACAGTGCTGAGAAAAGTCCATCTATTTTCCTGTTGAATGTCAGTTACTGTTCCTTTAGTTATTTTGGGGGGACTAAACTTAGAATCAGATTTATTTGAAGGTATTTCATGGATTAACGACAAAGGTGAAATCCTTACTGCCTGCCTTTTTAACTCCACCCTTTTCTGAACAAAAGAAGATGCGTAAGTTGGAAGGACAAGTCATTGTGTTCCAGCTTCTGAGAAGAGATTGTCTTTACCATGCTTGGGATCATAATTATTTAGAAAGGCACATTAAGCTGTACTATACTGTTTTAACACATGCTAATTCTATACGAAATATATTTGATTAAGTTTTCAGGTATGGTTTGATGCTCTCTTGTCCTAAGACAGAGCCCCTTGAGGGAAATTAAAATAAATAGAGCGCTTACGTTGCAGTAACACAAATGTTACAACAGAGTACATAAGGCAAACAATATTTCTTTGTACAGGATGAGAACCAGGGAAGTTAACCTGTGACTCCCAAACCAGTTCAAGCACAACGGCCCTGCTAAGAGCATGCACGCAGGAGCCTGGCCGTGGGGGAACGCGACCGACCGGCTGCGGCGCTGGCAGTGCCTCAGGGCCGCCGAGCAGCCTGCCCGGGCCTCCTCCGCACCAGCTCTCCCCTGGCTGGAGGAGCCGGCGCCAGCTGCTACCTGCTCCCGGGCTTCCCCGCTCCCTGGCTCCCCTGGCTGCCTACTCAACGTCTTGTGGCTGCTAGCCATAGAGCCATTTTGGATGATTAGGGGCAGGAGAGTTGGCTTCCCTTGGCTAGTGCAAGATTTCTGCACTAATGTGCTATACTGAAGAATGAAATCGCCGGGAACTGGCCCCCTTCCCAGTACTGAATTTCATCCACAAATGCACCCACTGTTAAACTGTAAGCCACTGTCTTGCTTCCTGCAAGCAAGAAATACTCGTACAAGATGCACTATCTATTTATTAGACTCTAAGCTCTACACAGTTCTAACTATATCTATAGAAATAATAAATGGTATTAAATGCAATAGTTCAGTCTCTATACAAGCAGCAAAAATGTTAGCTTATATGCTGAAAGGATGCATAGAAAAGTATGTGTTTCACTAAGTCATTCTTCAGGAATTATAGCTAATACTGTTCATTTTATTACAAGAATTTCTTGCCATTGGTTTAAATGGAGCCAGAGAAGCATCAGGCTATTTAAAAAAAAAAAAAAAAAAAAATCACATTTCCGTTTCAAACAATGAGAAAGGGGAATGTTTAAAATAGAAAATATCTAGCAATGCATATAGGAAAGTAAAAAGGAAACTCTACAGACCTCAATAAATGGTTCTAATTGGATCTGGATGCTTTTCTCAAAGCCTCCAAACATGCTGTTAAATACTTGCTCAGTTTGGTATCACACATTGCATTATTTTGGAGTTTTAAATTTATGACATGTATACTTCTAATACTCTAATTTATTTAGTGTGAACCACTGCAATTTTAGCAACACAGTTACAACTACACTTACTTAGCGATTCTTTTCGTATTATATATGTTGCTAAAATAAAATGGTTTGGACTAAAGAACAAGTTGCCTCCTTAGCATGAAAATTATGCCTATAAAGTACAGCATGTCAATATGAGATTGTAACATAATTTGTAACACCTTTTTTTATAAGCTTACTACACACTTGACTGTAAATGTTAGGGACTACATCACATAAATGTATCTCTTTAAAAGTCATTTATTCATTCATTATTTTGTATAATTAACACAAATTTCTGTGGCTAAATCATAGAATTTGAGAGTGTTCAAAGAAGTTATCATCAGGTGCATATATACTTTAAAGTCTGGGAATCCTAGCATTCTATTTTATCTCTACTCTTATAGCACATATATTAGAATAATAATGGCCAGAGTCTGGACACAACAGGGGTTGGTTTTTGGTACTCATTGAAGTGGCTGATTTTTTAAAAGGTTTTTTTGATTGTTTTTTTAAGAGACATTTCTAAGTAGGTGACTGTAAAATTCAAGGTCTTGTGACTGGAGAGGATATCACAGAATCAGGAATCTAATCTACAGTAAGATGATGACCAAGTCATTTAAAGTAAGTCTGTGGAAGAATCAATATAATTTTCAAAATCCCACTAGGCACCTGCCTTAACAAGCCTGGCTTAAACTTCGTTCTCATTTTAGGATGAACTTCACCCTCCACCCCAAAAGGGCAGAATACGCACACGCCGTTAAATCCCTAGAACAGAGTGTAAATGGGATTTAAGTGGTACACCGTTTTGTATTGCCTCCTCTGAGCAAAAGTGAGCTTCAGGCTTAGGAATTCCAGCAGTGCTATTATTCACCCAGTATGGTACTGTGGGACTTCAGCCTCAGGCGAAATGCGTTGCAAAAATGGAAAGTACAGAGGAAGGGCCTGGCGCAGTAACACTGCCAGCAAGCTCTGTTGTCTGCTGATGTCCAGGAGGTCTGCGCCCCTCATCTCTGTTTAGCAGTAAAAGGAAATTATGATAATGAAGAGTGGCTGATTGCTGAAGTGGATGAACCTTAACAAGCAGATACTGGACTCTGGTGTGCCTCTGCCTGCAGGATGAGCTCATGATTTGACAACATCCAGGCCACATTACTAAGTGTTATGTGGTCAGCTGTGTTTTGCTGAGGCAATCCCATGGGCACTAATCTACAGGCACACTTCAATCAGTCAGTCAAAGGTTTTATGACGTAACAAATTTTGCCTTTTTGTTAGCGGGAAACAAGGTATGTTGTGCTATATCTGCTTTGACAGTGAGCCAAACCTGTTTGGTCATTTTGAAGGGCTCAGCTTTTCATTAGTTCTTTCTTCCACATACTTTGCTCCAACAGATTTCCACATCTAACTAAATAGGCATGGGCTCATATCCTGTTTCTCACTATTGCTATTCAAAGAACCCCCTTTCCTAAGCAGGGGTCTGAATGGAAGGCTGAAAATGGAATTTTCCTTTGGAATGAATGGGATTGGAAATTTCCATGACAGCTGGAAGAGGGATTCGGGCCTGAAATCCTGTGTTTTGCAATGGATATGGATATTTCTGAAAAATCTTTGACTATTAAACTGGAAAAGCTGACTTGACCTCAATACCCTTTTCTTTTAGAAAGAAAAAAAGAAAAGGCAAGAGAGAGAAATAGAGATAAGGACTTTGGTATTTAAGAACATCCTAATACAGTACTTACTATGGTAAAGGAGCCAGTAAAACTGTGGTAACAGATGTTACTGTGCTTTTTAAAACTGCAGTTGAACAAAGACTGAAGCTAAGAAAACTAACTGGAGCTTGATGCAGCTTGTCAACAAGAGCCTTCTCACTGTATTCCTTTCAAATTCTTGCTGTTCTTACTCTTAGGCAATTGAAAGTATTTTAGTGAATTGGACAATAATTATCTCATTGAGCTTGAAGAGCTATAAAAAGAAGAGACATTCACATTCACAAAGTAACCGATATTGATCATGTGAATACACACAAATAACTTTAATCTCTTCCAACAGTATATTGCAAGCATCGTTTCGTGCATTATCCCATACACAACGCTACACGACATTCAACAGTAGAAGTGCCTTCAAAATGAGAACAGCCAAAAGCTTGGAAATACTTGCTCTTCTGGTGGTTTCATCTGGCCAGGAAAACAGAATATAACTTCTAAAATTACTTCTGGTTTATTGCAAAAGCCGTACTTTTTAAAGAGATCACTTTAGAAAGGCAATTTATTTACCATTGGGTTTTCCCATTCTAGTCTTTTGTATGGTACTGGAGCGCACAACATAGGTATATTAAATATTGTCAAATCATTCTTAATGCCCCTACATGTTTTCTACTTGTCAGTGCACAGGAATCACTTCCAAAGATTACAAAAAAAGAAAAAGCACTTCTTTTTGCACTCCATACAATTCAGGTCACCTCCCCAAGGCCTGCTCAAATCCTGCTTATTTTTCACCAGTAAAATGAGAAAGAGGAAGACATCATTTTAAGGCTAAACTAAAACAGATTTCTTCCAACACAACACTGTAAAACCTTCTTTTAAAAAAAAAAATGCAACACGATGAAGCCAGAAAGGATACAAACACCCGTGTTTCCTTCTCAAGTCAGGTGCAAGTCTTACGCTCTATTTGACAATATGTTGTAAACCAATGATTTAGGACTCAAAATTTTATGAATTGTGAGTTTATTCCATCCACCTAACCTCATCACATAGAAACCATTCATACTGCTGCTACCCGGCAATCCAGAGTGCACTGAGGCATTCTAAATTTAGCTTCCAGAGTTACTGAACACTAAAAACATTTCATAATAGTACCAAACACACCTCTCATAGATTAGTGCTTTACTTGATAATACATTGTATTTAGAGCTGCCTTTTCTGGACAGCAGTAAGTAACAGTGTGGCTACCTTCCGTGGTAATTGCCCACCCCACTGTCTCCATAGAGTGAAGTGATCGCGGGTTCCTGGCTGCCTAACTTAGCCATACCACCCACAGCTACCATATGTTCCACATTGCAGGTTAATAAGAATGGTTTTTCGCCTTTCCCTCCCAGAAACAAATGTCAGCATGGCTTAGAGCCATAAGCTCTTTATTTAATATTGAAGCAAAACAATACTATCTTGACCGTAGTGCCAAAACTTGACAAAGTATCCCGAGTATGGAGTTCTACTCTATTTCATTTTAATTAGTGTCCTTTGCAATTAGACAAATGATGAAAAGCACATGGGGACTGTCAAGATGAATCAAGGACATCTGGTAACTTTAACAGTTCAACATGAAACAGAGTAGGTATTACTCTCAGATACTCTTATGTGCTGCTTGAAACAACTGAAAAAATATACAATTAACAAAAATTGGAGAAAAAGACTATCTAAATGCTTTCAAATCTTTTCTTGGATAGCCTTAATTGCTGTTTGTCGTACAACACGAATCTGATCATACATCTTGTTGAATTAGCTGTCATTTCCCTAAGATATTGTTACAACAGGCATTTTTAGAATTGAGATCATATTGCACTAAGATTATCTGGATTGTAGTTTCTTAGAAACTCCAGCTGCCTCTGAATTACTAGTGAAAAACAACTAATCATGAACTTAAAACTGCTTTTTTGATACTTGCATTGATACACATTCTCTTGAGGCTTGTGACTCACTGGTGACGCAGTACACACGAACCTAAAAAAAAAAAAAAAACCAAAACAACAAAATCCAGCAATGACATCATCAGGTGCAACTGTGGGCTACCTTTTCAAAAAGAACTGCAATGTTTTTTACCCTTCAAACCCACCCCGTGTTCCTAAATAAATGAATGTTAAGCTGAAAATATATAAATGGTATACTGAAAAAGAAAATACTTAGAGATACCCTTTCAGGAGAAGCTATGGAATTTTCTGTCACTTTAATAGCTTTTGGCTGTGAAAGACTAAGACTAACTGTGACAATCACATTTTTAACTCTCATGGCTTTTACATATTCACAAGATTGCAATATGATCAGTCAATGCAGTTGCCGGAAATATTCTAAAATTAGTTTGGCTCCGAAATAACAATTCACCAAAGAGAAGACAGATTTACAGCAGCACCTGACACGCAGAGGTAATTACTACAATGCAGAGAACAACAGGTTTCAGCAAGCTACCGTCCTTGTTATAATCCATTAAAATCCGAGAAGATTTTTGCGTGAGGCTTGTGATTTGGCCATTTCTCAAGGTGTATCTGACATTAAGGATATCGTTCCCTCCCACGTGTACAAGCTATTTTAAATGCGTGGCAATTATACCTGTTCGTCGTCGGTATTTATGGACCCCATAGCTCTGAAAATAGCTTTTCAGCAGCAATGAAGAAAACAAGCCAAAATGCCTTTTGTGAATGGGAGACGTTTGGTAGGCAGCAGTAGAATATCAGCTACGGTTTGTCTCCCACTGACTGGGCAGCAAGTTTTTTAAGTTTCGTTCGGCGTAACATCTTCGGCTGCTTGCGAACTGCCCTTTGCCAGAACATCGAACGCGTAGATACCATGTAACGTATGGTTTGTGCAACCACGGGGCTATGCATATGCCGATCTCGAACGCCAATTAGCGTCGGAAGTTTTGTGGCCGAGTGTTGGGAAGGGGTACCCCCCACCCCAGAGCTCCCCTCCCCGGGGAGCCGGGGGAGCGTTTGGAAAGGCGAGGGGTGGGGAGCCGGGGGCTCAGGGCCCCACGGCCGCGGGAAGCCCGCCCCGGTGACCGCCCTCGGTGCGGGGCAGCCCGGGCCCGCACCCGCCGCACCGCAGGGCTTCCGGAGGGGACATCTTTGCTGAAACACCGTTAGCCGCCAGCTCCCCTCACCCTGTAACCCGCTCCGATTTCAAAACCGCTCTTCAGAGGCTCCGCCCGCGGGCCAGCGATGCCCCCGCACCGCGAGGCGAGGCCGGGCCGCCCCCAGCCCCGGCCCCGCTTAACCCTCCGGCCGCGGCCCGGCAGCGAGCGGGGAGCCCGCGGCGGCGGCGGCGGCGCCGGAAGCGATGAGCGCAGGGAAACCCTGAGGCGGAGGTTCGGTAACAGGGAGCGCGCGCTCAGGTCTCCTTCGGGTTCCTGTGAGGAACCTACGCGTCTGGCCGCCTTGCCGTGACTCATCGCACCGGCGGGCTGCCGGCGCGTCCTGCCCTCCACCTGCCGCTCCGCTCCGCTCCGCCCGCCTTCCCGCCCCGCCGCGCTGCCCTCAGGCCGCGGCCGCCTTCCCGCCCCCGCCGCGCGCCGGGCTCCCCTCAGGCCGCGGCCCGGCTCCCTCAGCGCCGCCCGCGCTCCCGCCGCCGAGGCGCGCGCACCCCCCCCCCTCCTCCCGCGGCGTGCGCGCCCCCGCGGGCCCGGCTCGGGAGCGCGCGCGCAGGCGGGCGGGCGGGCGGGAGGCGGCAGCCGGCGGCGGCGGCGGGCAGGGAGCTCTCTGCGGGCGCAGTGCTGATCCGCCGGCGGGCGGCCGGGAATGCGAAGCAATGGCCGCGGGCGGCTCGGGCAGCGGCAGCGCGGAGGAGAAGAGCTACCGCCGCTTCCTCGAGCTGTTCTTGGGCGAGTTCCGCGGGCCCTTCGGGGCAGAGCCGGCGCCCGCTCCCCCCCCCGCTGCCGACGCCGCGGCCGCCGCTGACGAGGAGCCCGGGGCAGAGGGAGAAGCGGGAACGGCCGCCGAGGCGGAGGAGGGCGAGGGCGACGCCGGCGACCCTCAGCCGCCCGCCCCGCCGCCGCCTCCGCCGCCGCTGCCCCCGCTGCCCCGGCCGCTCTCGGAGTACATCACGGAGGAGGAGGTGGAGGGCGAGTGCCTGGACCTCTGCCTGCAGCAGCTCTACAAGTAGTGAGTGCCGGGCCCAGGGCAGCCCCGCCGCCCTGAGGGCAGGGGAGGGGAGGGGAGGGAGCCCGCCGTGTGGGGCCGAGGGGAGCCCCCGGTGTGGGGAGAGGCGGGGGCCGGCTGTGGGGCTGGGGGATCCCTCTGGTGTGAGGGGAACCCTCGGTGTGGGGCTGGGGGATCCCTCTGGTGTGAGGGGAACCCTCCGGTGTGGGGCTGGGGGATCCCTCTGGTGTGAGGGGAACCCTCCGGTGTGGGGCTGGGGGATCCCTCCCATGTGGGGGGAACCCTCCGGTGTGGGGCTGGGGGATCCCTCTGGTGTGAGGGGAACCCTCCGGTGTGGGGCTGGGGGATCCCTCTGGTGTGAGGGGAACCCTCCGGTGTGGGGCTGGGGGATCCCTCTGGTGTGAGGGGAACCCTCGGTGTGGGGCTGGGGGATCCCTCTGGTGTGAGGGGAACCCTCCGGTGTGGGGCTGGGGGATCCCTCCCATGTGGGGGGAACCCTCCGGTGTGGGGCTGGGGGATCCCTCCCATGTGGGGGGAACCCTCCGGTGTGGGGCTGGGGGATCCCTCTGGTGTGAGGGGAACCCTCCGGTGTGGGGCTGGGGGATCCCTCCCATGTGGGGGGAACCCTCCGGTGTGGGGCTGGGGGATCCCTCTGGTGTGAGGGGAACCCTCTGGTGTGGGGCTGGGGGATCCCTCTGGTGTGAGGGGAACCCTCCGGTGTGGGGCTGGGGGATCCCTCCCGTGTGGGGGGAACCCTCCGGTGTGGGGCTGGGGGATCCCTCTGGTGTGAGGGGAACGCTCCGGTGTGGGTCTGGGGGGATCCCTCTGGTGTGAGGGGAACCCTCCGGTGTGGGGCTGGGGGATCCCTCTGGTGTGAGGGGAACGCTCTGGTGTGGGTCTGGGGGGATCCCTCCTGTATGAGGGGAACCCTCCGGTGTGGGATCCGTCCTGTGTGGGGGGAACGCTCCGGTGTGGGGCTGAGGAGATCCCTCCGGTGTGGGGGGTAAGCTCCCGTGTGGGGCTGGGGGGATCCCTCCTGTGTGGGAGGATCCCTCCTGTGTGGGGGGATCCCTCCGGTGTGGGGCTGAGGGGATCCCTCCCGTGTGGGGGGGAACGCTCCGGTGTGGGGCTGAGGGGATCCCTCCTGTGTGGGGGGAACGCTCCGGTGTGGGGCTGAGGGACACCATCCTGCTGGGGGAGGCGAGGGCAGGGTGCCTGGGGAGGGGACGGTCCCCCAGGCAAGGAGTTGAGGACTTTGGTGGTGCTGAGCTGCTCAGGATCGAAGCATCCTGCTCTGTCCTGTTCCCCCCTGCCCAAAAACACGCCTCTGCTCTCTGTCCCCCTCCTTCCCGCTCGCCGGGACAGGGAGCGAAGGGAACAGACAAGGGAGAGCCCCGAGCATCCATCTGGAGAGCAGCTTGCTTGGGGGGGGGGGGGGGGGGGGATGTCTCACGCTCTGATGCCAAAGCAGGAGGGGGGGTTGCCTGTGGTTGATTGTACTGAGGCTTGAAATTGAAATGTTCCCTGCGTGAGGGTTTATAAATGGGGAAGCCTCTGCCAAGAAAGAAGGAAGGGGGAGAGAACAAGGGGCAAGGAAAGAGAGGCAGTCTGTCCCCTTCCCCCCTCCGAAAAATCCCCACGTCGAGAAAACCACACCGCGTATTTACAGACCAGGGAGAAGAGAGGAGTAGAAAGCCTTAGGAGAAAGCTCTCCATAATCATGGGGCTCTTTCTACCGTCAGCTGGGGAAGCCAGCTATACTCTGTTCTGTACGGAGGCAGTTTCCAGAGCTGTGCTTTCTAAAGGCTGGTGCATAAAGAGGAAACAGATGGGATCTGTTCCCAGTGTGAAAAGTCTATGGACTGAAACCTAAAGATCAGTTCCCAGTGCCTCGTATTGTGCTCAGCTTTGGCTTTGAAGGCTTGAAATAGAAATGGTTGGTAGTGGCGTTTCTTTAGGAACGTTTTTAAACTGATGCCACAGGAGGAGACAAATGAACCTGTGAAAATATGCACAGCGCACCGGGGAGCTTTCTGCCATTGAGCCGATAATTGTAATGAGAGGTGTTACTCAGTCGCGAAAATAAATAAATAAAGACCCGGGTTTTACAACTGCATGGTCTGTTTCTATTCAATTCTCCTCTGCCCTCTGCGTTTGTGGACGACGGGGACAACACAATGATAGCTGCAGAGGACAAAGCTCTCCTATCCACACATGCTCACCCTGACACCTTTAGAAAGTCTTTCTCTGGAATACAGCAGCACGTTCATAGGATGTGCTAGAGAGGAGAGAGGCAAGTCCCTTCTAGGTATTTGGAACGTGGTTTGGGTTTTTTTTTAAAACAGACTTGTGAAATCAAAAGTCAGATTAGTTTAAATAAAGTTTTCGCTGTAGAGGAGATTATTTTAAAGTATTATTTAAAGTATGTCTATGAAATGATTTTGAACTTGAATTCTGCCACTCCTCCCCCCCACTCTTTTTGCTTGTCCCCATGCCCCAGGACAGGCAGACTTAGATTCCCCAGTTTCTGAGGGGCATATTCACGGATGAAATTATTAAGGGGGGGGGGCGGGGAACAAAAGACATTTTGAAAGTATTCTTTATATCAGGATAGCTCTTGCTAGGTTGTGGGGTTGGGGTTTTGTTTGTTTTCGGCCTTTGTATAAATCTTTCGATGGTTACTCAATGAAGCGTCTCCTTGGCTTTGTTTATGGTGAAATCAATGCAGACTTCCTTCTATAGGCACCTACATTATGAAGCAAAAAGCAATATCTGCCTCAAAATTAAGGGAGCAGGGGATCATGTTGTAAGAAAATTGTTTTCCAAAGGCTTAAATATTTTGTCAATGTATAGAAAATGCATTTGCAAATAGTAAATTAGTATCTTTTAGCTGAAGATTGATAGACATTGATTTATATCTGTCTAGCTAACTACAACATGTAATTCTTTGAAATATTTTAAAATATTATAAACCAAATAACTTTTAATACAGAGCACTAAACTGAAATAGCTTTTTCTTGAGTGATGGTGGAATCTGAGGTAAGTGCAAGTGTGCAAAACTGTTCTTCAGGTAAAGTGTTGTATTTTTGGTACGCTCTCCAGTCACCAGAGAAACTTAAAACTGTTGCAAGATTATAAAACAGGCAAAAGTAGAATGTCTTCCCCATTTACAGCTAAGGGTTCAACTAGTCAGATGATTCCAGAGATGGGAAACTTCATGCATATGAGTAAAGCTACTCTTGTGCCAACTGGTTATGATAGTGTTAAAAAAAAAAAAAAAGCACATGAAAACTCATGTGAAGGGGAATATTTTATTGGTATGTCATTAGCAAGAAAGACTGTATTGTGAAGGCATGTTTTCTGTAACTCTAACTATATATTAGTGAAATGACTGGTTTGCTTCATATGTAGCATGAGGATAAAACCCATTACTGTGAAAAAACCAACAGCTGCTTTTCAGCTATTTTAAGCACACTGCTTTAGTTCTTCTTGAGGGAAGTAAGACCATCTCAAAAATGAGAACATATTGCCAATCATGAAAGAATGTAATGGTTTTCTGCCACTGTGTAGATCAGTATCAGAGAGTTCCTATTTATGAGATTTTCCTGCTATTTTCCAAAAGACTCATATTCCCCTCTGAGATTTCCAGTTCCCGGTTTCTTTCTAGAGACTGCATATGCTTGGAAAATTAGATTAATGTAATCTTTATATCTGTCTAAATGCCACAAAATGTGTACTGTGTGCCGCCTTAGTGACCCTCCACAGAATCAAACTGATCAACAGGAGGTACCTTAGATGAAGAAAATAATCCAAAAAGAGTAACTTTTGAGGAATTGCATTGGAACATTGGATGATAGCTTGAAAGTTCATTTTGTGATTATCTTCTCTAACACTTTATTCAAGAGAAAGGTATATAATTTAAACAGTTTCTATGTAGAAACAAACACAGTAAGGGCTTAATCTTAAATTTATTAAATGAGACCTTATCGCTTGCTTCTACTGATTCAGGAGTTGACCTCATTTCTGACTTATTTTAAAGGAAGAAGTTACTGACTTGATGTAACAAAGTTAGATATCATGCTCTGTTCTTTTCCTCGTCCTACTGATACTTTTATTAAACCTAATGTATTTAAAAAGCTAGTTCTTGATAAGACATCTGAAAAACTAATCAACAGAGATGCGGTTGCTAAGAGAGGAGAGGGCCAGACTGAGTTAAACAGAGCACCCTTAGAAGTGCCATTGGGAAGAACAAATTTATCTTACTGTTACATTTTTTTCCTGTGCAAATGAAATAATTTGAAAAATTCAGTTGTATATTGTATGTGCTTGCTTCTCCCCCCCCCCTTCCCCTGAATAGATATAATCAGTGTCGTTTGTAGGGGTAGGTTTCATTTCGGTGATTTTGGTGGTGCAATATTTTGCTTTCAAATATTTATTTAGAAACATCTTTAGCAAGCTTAGAAAGTAGGTATATTTCTCCCGTGCTGAGATTTACAAAAGATGGAAAGTGTAAAAAAAAAAAAAAAAAAAAAAAAAAAAAGTTATGTCATCTTAAGTGCTTAACTAAGGCACTGATGACAAACTGATTATTCTGAGGACTGCAAAAATCTTGCTCTGATTTGGAATATGAAAAGAAAAACTTGTAAGCATTACCCTTTTAGATTTCTTTGCAGAATACTATGCAACATTCACAGAATATCATAGATCCCAAGTTTAGGATTAAAAAATGCAATACTTGAAGCAAGATGTTTTTAAATTGATTCTTTATTTTAAAGAGAGAAAATATTTTTATTTAGGTTTAAGTATTCCCCACAGTCCTGCTATGAAAAATCAAGAAAGACAACGTAGATTCAACCTTTTACATCAGAATTATTTAAAATGTGGACAGTAAATAAGAGTGGAGTTCTTGCCCCTCAACTTGCCATTTCAAGGTAAAGAGGAAGAACTTTTCATGGTAATTTTACATGAGCAGAGATGTTTTTTTTTTATAAAGTAAGTTCTTAACTTGAAAACAATGTTCTGTCTGCCTCTGGCACTTATGAGTGAAGAGACCGTATCCTCTCCCTTTAAAAAGCAGATGTACATGTTTTTAACTTGCTTTCTTAACCCCTACTGTATGAGAGCTGGCATTGTTGTCACTATCTGTAAACTAAAATTCATATATTATGCTAGATTGGCTTTTTTAACATCATATTAAATAGGCTGTGATGTTTTATTCTTTGATAATTTGTCTTTTATCACCTATACTGTTGGTTGCAATCTAAAAGCCCTTTTAGGAAATATAATTAACTACTTGCCGTCTCTAACATTAATCACAAGGACCAACAAAAAAGAAATACCATCCTTTTTAAGATAGTACTTGTTTCATCTTCTTTTGTGAGGTTTTACAATGGAAATGGTGATAATGTTGGCCCGTGGTCACAATTAACAACTGGAGTAGATGTTGGTTGCACCTGTTTGGGGAATTTTCTAATGGTTAATGAGGAGGTTTGACAGAGACCATTACATTTCCCACCCCCAGCTCTGTTGATGGTTTGGTTCTGCACCGTAGCTTGTTCTTGGGTAAGAGCATGACGGTGTTATGGCCTGAGGGAGGGGAAGGGAGGAGAGCCAGGTTGTAGCTGTGTTAATGTCTCACTGGAGCCGCCTCCAAGATTAGGAATCTCTTCCTGAGGGTAGTTGTTGAGCTGGCTGCTGCCAGCCATATGCTAGAGAGTGAGCAACAGTGGCCGGGGGTCCCAGAGGCTCAGCAGTGAGCACCAAGCTCTGCTGCTGACGTGTAGAGCTGTGTGGGTATGGCTGCTGATGCTAATGTCCTCAGACCCAAGGGATTTTGGTCCTAGAAACCCTGTAGAGGATTCTCTGTAGAGAAATTCTAAATCATCTGATAGAAGCGTATGCAGAAAGTTGAGAGAACTTCAGTATTGTTATTAATACCTTATTAGTCTTTAAAAGAAGCTACTACAAAATTCAACCCATGTATTGGATGATGGTGATGTCGCAGCACACAGAGATGGGCACATTTCATAAGCTGTAGACTGGAAATCGTTATAATCTACAAATAGGTAGTATTTAATGATAATCACTTTCAAAACACAACTAATGGTTTACATAGTGAGAGATTCTTTAAGTTGCTTTTAAGGCATATTCAGTTCATGCTCCCACGCTTTGAAAAATACTGAATCAAATAAAATATTTTGATACTGCTTTTAAAAAAAGAGTATCAGCTAAAATGAGCTATTTAAATTGCAGATTTATATTTTGTAATGATTAACATATATGGTGACATTTCAAAACTTACTAATTTATGATTAAAAGGATGCTGAGTTTGTCAAGTGCAATGGTGACTATGCTTGGAAGTTTCTTTATATAGCATTAAAAAAAATCATTCTTAGTGAACCGATTATGGGAATATATTCATTCCAGTGCTTTTATTTCAATGAATCTTGCTAGTAGTACGACAAATTGAAGGGACTTAATTTTGTTAGGAGCTTCTCAGACCAAGATTTTTTTTGACCCAAGAGCAAGTTGCATAGATTCTACTACTCCTAGTGAAGCTGTTTGCTTTTGCATAGGAATTGATTGAAGAATTAGATCTGTGCTAACATGTTCTTTTTTTGGACCTTATATAACCACTGTTGAAACTAGATTGAGTTATCAAGAAAGAATGTATATATGAATCTGTATAATGAATTTTACTTGTAATATGTTACTTTTCGTTTATAAGATACTCAAAAACCATTGACTAACTAAAATCTTATTGGCCATCTTGTGAAACTACTTTTGACTCTGTCTTTTGGATGTGATGAGCATGTTAGAGCACATTCCTTCAGAGAGTTTTAGTAATTCTTCTGTTTTGCACAAAACACTCCGCATAGAATATTTTTACCCTTAAAATTCCTCATTGTAATTACCTTCAACAATGGTGGAGTACTTTGAAGAAAAAGTCTACTTAGTTGTTATTCTTTTCACAGAAGATTTAAAAAAAATATTTTTATTGATGTTCCGGTTAAACTTCTGGTTTGCTTTACAGCGTGTTAGTAGATGTTTCAGTGCCTTGACTGCTCTGTCGCTGGTGTATGCTCTCATTCATTTTTTAACAGGAGATGTTCTTTGAACCATGCTGCAAGTCTGTCTTATGCAATGCAGTCATGATTATGTAATGCAAATGGTTATAAAAATAACTATGTCCTGGACAATATGTGTCCATGACATGTTAGTAACCTATGACATGCTACTAAACTGTAAATGGTTGTTGCTATGTAATATAGTGTAGGTTCTCATCTTTGGTTTAGCTGGTAGCCTCCTTATTTTCTGTGTGCCTTAGCATAGTTTCCAGGAGGATCTGCTCCATGATCTTGCTGGGCACAGGGGTGAGACTGGTTGGCCTGTAGTTTCCTGGGTCTTTCTTTTTTCCTTTTTTAAAAATGGGGGTTATGTTTCCCCTTTTCCAGTCAGCGGGAATTTCACCAGACTGCACAACTTCTCAGATATGATGGATAGCGGCTTAGCAACTTCATCCACCAGTTCCCTCAGGACCTGTGGATGCATCTCATCAGGTCCCATGGACTTGTGCACCTTCGGGTTCCTCTGATGGTATCAAACCTGATCTTCTCCTACAGCGGGCAGCTCTTTGTTCTCCCAGTCTCTGCCTTTGCCTTCTGCGACTTGGGTGGTGTGGCTTGAGCACTTGCTGGTGAAGACTGAGGCAAAAAAGTCACTGAGTACCCCAGGCTTCTCCATATCGCGGGTAACCAGGTCTCCCATTTCCTTCTGGAGAGGGCCCACATTTCTCCTAGTCTTCCTTTTATCACTGACATACCTGTAGGAGCTTTTCTTGTTGCCCTTGAAGTCCCTGGTCAGATTTAATTCTATCAGGACTTTAGCTTTCCTAACCTGATCCCTGGCTGCTCAGACAATTTCTCTGTATTCCTCCCTTCCTCCCAGGCTACCTGTCCTTGCTTCCACCCTCTGTAGGCTGCCTTTTTGTGTTTGACTTTGTCCAGGAGCTTCTTGTTCATCCATGCAGGCCTCCTGGTGTTTTTGCCTGACTCCCTCTTTGTTGGGATGCATTGCTTCTGAGCTTGGAGGAGGTGATCCTTGAATATTAACCAGCTTTCTTGGGCCCCTCTTCCCTCCAGGGCTTTATCGCACGGTACTCTACCAAGCAGGTTCCTGAAGAGGCCAAATGCTGCTCTCCAGAAGTCCAGGGTAGTGAGCTTGCTGTGCACCCTCCTCGGTGCCCTAAAGATCTTGAACTCCACCATTTCATGGTCACTGCAGCCAAGGCTGCCCTTGAACTTCACATTCCCCACCAGCCCCTCCTTATTGGCGAGAACAAGGTCCAGCATAGCACCTCTCCTCGTTGGCTCCTCTGTCACTTGGAGAAGGAAGTTACCATCAACGCACTCCAGGAACCTCCTGGATTGCTTATGCCCTGCTGTGTACCCAACAGGTATTGTGGGTTTCTGCTGTGCCTTTGTACTTCATTAGGAAGAAACAACATTACTCGCCTTTAATAAGATGTTTTATAAAGAAGTAATCGTCAGAGTCATAAATTAGAACTGCACAGGAAATAGCTACCCTTGGGTACTTTAATAATTAATACAGAAGTTAAACGAGTTAACTAGATTGCAGGATTACCTCCGTTTATGTTTATATTGGATGGAAAACAGCTAAAGGCAACTAATGATTGAGTAACTGAACCAACATTTTAAGCTGTAGTACTGCTCACCAGTGCTGAACTCTGCATGCAATCAGTTGAAAATTTGGTATTTTTTGTTGGTAAAGCAGGATTAAAAAGTTGACTCCTAGACTTTGATCATGGGAAAATGTGCTTGGATGCAGAGAAGTCTAAATTGGGAAACATTTGTGCTTTCTTGTAGCTGTAATTACAATAAAGGAATATTTGATTAATTGGGTAAAATTGTGGGTAGCTGCTTAAAGTTAATTTTCTCAGAGGATATGATTTTGAAGCTATTTTTGCTGGCCTTTTGTGATCCTGTAAAGTCTGTTAAATTGTACCTAACAATTTTTCAAGTTTAGGTTTTTTTGCTCTTCATTTACAATAAAGAATTTGAGTACTTTCTCTCATTTGAGAATATGATTTTTTCATAGGCTCTGTACTTCCATCGTGATGTAACTAAAAATAGAAGCAGCATATAAAAATAGGCCTTGGCATTTTAACTTCTTGGCACTGTCTCTAGGGCTGTTCCTTTCACCTCAGGCTATGACCTTCTTACTGAGGTTCAAAAATCTGAAATGAATGTGGTAAGTTATTCCTCGTTAGTGTTACGAACACTGTATTCTACATGTTATATTAATTAGCTTCTAGAATGATTCTTTTACCTTCAGTCCTAACTTGAAGTTATGGAAGGCTGAAACCCCCACACTCTAGTTGAGAATTCAGCAAATAGTTATGTGTTTTCTTTTTCTGTTTCTCAACAGAGAAAATATTAGGTAACTAGAATTTGGTTTTCTGTGTATACTAGCTTTACATGCAATGAGCTTTTGCTCAATTAGACATTGCTTGATTGTTTTTTTAAATTATATGCTATCATTTATAAAGCTCATAATACATTTTCTTTTTTTAATAAGGTATTTGGTTTATTAGTTTCTAACAGATCACCTGAAAATCAAGGGAAACATTCAGTTCCTACTGGGACCTATGGGCCCAGTTGAGGACAGTGGTAAACTATCTAAAATTCCTACCTGCACAAAAAGTAGGAGTTTAAACTAATAAGCTAATACAAACTAATTGTACGCACTTACATATACAGCATGATATGTATTTTAAACTAAAGCTTTTACCAGCTTTTCTTACAGGTGGTGTCATTCTGTTTAAGTCATCTAATCGTTGTGTTTGAGGCAAATACGATTGAATGCATGTATTTATATATAAAGATCCCTATCTTAAAAGAGTTTATGCTCTCAGCTGTCTTATTACCACTTCCTTCTGAAAAGCTGTGTAAAAACCTACGTGTTAGGTAACAAGAAGTCAGAAGCTCAATATTTCTAGAGATTAGGAGGAACACTATTGTTTGGGGAACAGATATGCTTTCTGCTTGCAGAACATGGGTGCATTGGGTTGTTCTTAGTTCTGCTTTCTTACTGGAGTGTACTCCACAGAGATTAAGGGATGTATCTGTTATAAAATGAATTTAATGTCTCCTCTTGGCACTCTGAAAATGTTATGCCAGATTTTAGAAGAAAATGAATTGGTCCTAACCTTAACATTAAAATGTGAATTGTTGGTGAAAGTGCCCCCAGTAGAAACGAGCATTGATACAAATACTGTGCTGAAGTACTAAGGTTAGTCTATGTTAAGTTCAAATAAACATCAGTTATAATAGTTAACAGAGATCTTGGATTTTTACTGAATATTTTAAAATTTCTACACATGGAAGAGATTTCAAAGTGGTGCTTGTATATATGATTCCAGTGTGATGGCAAATAGTAGTAACTAATAGTAGTTTTGATGTGCGCAAAAAAGATTAAATTTGAGCTGTATTCATGTCTTAGAAATCTAAAGAGAAAGTGAGAGATATTATTCATTTGTGATACCTGATGGATCAGAAGAGAGAAAGAACTTCCCCCTGACCAAATACTGCACATCCTTTAAAAATTAAAAGAAAAGCGTGAGCTCTTTTCTCTGGCCTTTAACTTTTTACCTCAATGGTACGAACTGTGTAAAATCCATGAGAAGAATTGTCTTCCATATAAGCAGAGGGTTAGAGTTATTGCTGTGTAACACTTGTGCAATTCCCATTGAAATAAATGGAGAAAAGATGTAGTTTCCAAGAGAGTCTGGCTGGGTGTGTATGCCCAGGCTGCTTGGTTGGAGAGGAGAACTGAGCCTATATTAAGTAATCGGATCCCCTTCCCCAGTGCATTGTTCAGTTGAGAATGAATTTTAAGTGGTTTAAACTTTCCTCATTGGTGTTAACCTTTTTCAGTTTGGCTGATTATGAATGACCCAAATGATCATATAGAATACTTAAAGTCTTGCTAATTACATTGTATACTAATTTTAGAAAAACATTTTTGGATATTAGTTACTTTTGGTTTAGCACCTCACAAAACTGAGTTGGTGCAATTCGCATTCACTTTGTTTTTATAAGTGCTGATGCTGTTTATGACATACAACACAGTCATTTTTAAAAGCATGAGACAAGCCACAGAGTTCTAAATCTAGCTCTGGGGATTAAAGAAAAAATAGTTTCTCCTACGAGATTACTAAATATCCTAAAATATTTTCCCCCCCAAAAAATCTTACAAACTCTCCCTATGTCTTGAGAGATGTGAGAAGAAAGGTTTGTCAGCAGGGAGTAAGAACAGGTATTTTTAGTTATCTAAAATCACTGTATATGGTAGAATACAATAAATCTGAAAAACACTTCTTAAATTCATCCTAACTAGTTGAAAATTTAATGCAGAAAGCAATGAAGTCTAAATATTTTGATCAAATTTTTTGTAAAAGGTGTTCTTCTATTTCTATTAATGTAGTTCTATATGAAATAGATTTTTAAAAAATTTCAAAATATATAATTTACTTAATAAAAAGTAGTTTTGCATTAACATATTGAAAGCTATTCAGGTTAATTTATTGTCCCCTGAAAACTGATGAAGTAATGCAATTTCTGTTTCCATGCTATGTCTGTGCGTCTTAACAGGAATAAAGACACAGGTTGTAACAGCCCCAGAAACGTTACAGTAGGACACATATGTTTGTGTGGATATGTATTTACTTGTCTGTCTAAGCAATCTTAAACACCAAATTTGATCAGTCCCTTTATGAACAGAAATTATCTAGCCAAACAGAAATTCAGAATAAAAAGGGAATTTCAAGCTATCTTGCAGTCACATCCTCTTGATTATGGAGTGGAGCAAAACATTAAATCCGGAAGTAACGCTTTGAGTGGGGACTTCTTTTTTGTTTCTAATTCTGAGAAAATCACCATCTGAAGTAGAGACAACAGAAAACATCTGTTGAGGAAGTACAGAAAGAAAAAGGAAAGCACTTTGAGGAAGTCTGCTTTATATTTGTAAAAATATGAAAAACAGCTAATCAGGTAGCATGAAATAATAAAACAGAAAGAGGAAGAAAGAATTAAATAATATCACAGCCTGAGCGACCCACCCATGTTCCTTCCATTCATTTCCTAGAGAATCGTTGTCAGTCTGTGTAATGGGTCTGCAAAATAGAGAAACTCATCAAAGTTTGACACCTGTTTTATTATGGCAAGCTTCCTAAACTGAAAGTTGGCTATGCACTACTGTATTTATATTTACTTTGACATCATTGCAAGATATTAGGGGCTATGCTGTTACTTTAACATTTAAGTTAGAGAGAGATCTGGTACTTTCTTATGCTCTTGCTTTCATGTGGGTTTGCTATTAATATCTTGTTACCAGTTAAAAATGCTTTTCAGGGAGCTGTTTTAGGCTTCACTCAAAGTTTTTTTTTGAAAGACTGATAAAACAATTCAACTGTCTCCTTTTAGTGGTGGAAAAGGGATGACACCGTTCTATTTTGCCTGTGGCCATCTAGCAGATAGAAAAGAAAACATTCAGAGGTGTTAAATCAGAAGAAACCATTTTTTTAAAAGAGCTGCTTCTATGTGGGAGTAAAACCCCAAATTTCTATAGGCTGGGAAAAAAAAGAAATTTGGTTTGTCAAAATTAACAAGCAAATAATAGCATAAGATCATATGGTATTTTAAATACTGTGTGCCAGCAGATAATTTTCCTCATTTTCCAATATGCTCACTACTGCAAAAAAATATAAAATATGGTATCTTCACATTATTCTGGTAGCCTTGTGGTGTATTCTATAATGGGATCTTGTGGGATTTGACATTGATAGGCATCTGAGAGTTGTGTCAGTACTTATAGTAGAATAAGGATTCAGAGAGTTTGCTAGAAAAAAGAAGATTGCTGCAGAATCGATCTTGTGAAGATAGTCAAGAAAACTGAACAGAGTAAATCAGTGAGATATTTTGCTAGAAGCAGTACCACAGGATTGTATCTAGCTAAAGTGCCTGTCTAGACTCTTGAAATACATTCTGCAGGAACTTGTATTTACTTTTCTTAGTTGTTCATTTTTGGTGACAAAACAATGTTATCCACTGGAACAGCAGCGAATACGAGTTGTTAGTCTCACTTAGAGCAAGGTTAAGTGACATGATAAAAAAGATTACAGTGAGAAGTCTAAAATAGCTACTCCTTTAATAATACTGGTAGCAACAATAAACATGGAAAGTTTCAGGAAAATGCCAAGCTAGACAAGGCGTATGGCGGTTAATTCGTATTTTCTGCATGTCAAGCGCTTCCAAGTTATGTCAAAGGAAGTTTGGGCTAAATAAAAAGGCACAGGATATGACCCTCAAAAAATTGCTACTTTTAAATCCAAGAATAAACTAACACATCCTGTAGTTTCATAAACCCTTATGTTTCAGAACTGCATTAATTAATTTACTGTATATTTACCCTTCTGTTTTAGGAAGATGATTTGTTTTACTTTTCTGTCCTATGAATAAGGAAGGATAAATACATAAAACAGGGCAGGAGGTTGGAAGAATATAAATTTTAAAAAAAGCAAGTCAGTCTTGATTTAAAAGTAAACATTAAAAAAATTCCTCTCCACTTAAGAAAATCCGTTTCCTTCTAAATCTTTTCTCCGCACCCTCTGCCCCCCATCAAAAAGTGTTCATGTCTTCCTGTAGCTATAGAATAAAAGACAATTATATGGTGCTGCTGCTACAAATAGAAATCCAAAGTTGGTGGTCTTGTTTGACATGTGCTTTTCTTGTGCCACTATAATGAGGGAAGAATACGGAAAAGAAAAGGTGAAGTAGATAATACTGCAAGACCAAGTAATCATTGTATCACAATTTAGCTCAAAACAATAAAACTGACCTGAATTTAAAATAATTGAGAAAAAACTCTGGTGTTGGTTTTGCTTCTGAAAAATGTACTTAGAAACATCTTAAACGTTTACTTTGCAATCAAGAAGCTTGGAAGCTTTCCTTAAAAAGAATAATCTGAAATTTGAAAGTACTTGCTTGTTTCAAATAGTTAGTTGAAGCTTGAAGTAAAACACAAAATACTACGAAACTTGCCATGAAATTGCACAAGTTGACATCAAAGGATGAAACTGTGCCCTTCAAAACCCTAATTCTCTAGTGCTTCCTTTGGGCCACAGTTTCATCCACTGTACAGTTTCTTTTTAACCTGTAAGACAAGGTTAGGTGTGATACGCTGTGGTCAGTGATTGAGCCGGGGTTGTTACACCTTCTGGGATGTTTCTGGGCTATTAGCCTGTCAGGTGAAATGTGGACCTTTTTCACATAAATAGAATGTAATGAAAACTTGTGATGCCTTTCAAAAGATTAAATGTCTAGCTGTAAAAAGACTGTTGAAATTTCACCACTGGTAGTTACGCTAAAAATCCTTAATCATTTGCCTTTCAGATTTTTTTTTTTTTTTGGGAGTAAAGATATGGGGTCTTCTAGACTGCTTTCGAGAGTGTGGGGTTTTTTTGTGGTTTTTTTTTTTTTCCATCAGTGATATCCAAATTCTTTTCTTTAAACATTTACATTGACATTGATGGGTACTTTGAAGCTTCAAGAATTACTCCAAGTGTAAGTAAAGTAATTCTCATCACTCAAACCCTGGAAAAATAGTTCTTCAAGGAGATAAGTGATAAAATCTGTAACAGAGGACATCTAAGTGGGGTTGTTTTCCAACATACATACAAGTCACCGAGTAACACTTCAAGAATAAAGGGACAGAATGAGAAAATGTAATAGACAGTGTGAAATTAAAATAATTAAAAAAAAATTGTGAGAGTGATTAGACCATTTGAAACATCAGATCAGCTAAAACACTATTAAAAGGAATAGCTAGCATGCTCACTTCTTTAGTCGGTTACCTGCTAACTTCATACCTAATGGGCTGTGTTTAAACATCCAAGTAAAATGTTGATTGAACCTAATAACCTAATCAGTTCCATTTAAAGTCTGGACAGCTGGAATCGATGAAAACTAAAGGACTGATGCCCCTTCTCTGTCTCCAGGGTGAAAACCTGTATATTCCATTTGACTCCTTGGTGAAAACTGCACATTTTTTCTGAACCTTATTCACTTATTTAGTCAATAATCTATTGTCAAAAGTAGCTATAGTGCACAGCTTTAATGTTATTACTATGGATTTACAGAATTGTAATCTTTCTTAGGTTTCACCATCCTCTTTTATCAGTCTTGAACTTTTCTTCCATGTCAAAGTCTGGCAAGGCAAATAGATGGTCCAAATTGTTTTGTTCAATGGATGCTTCTGTGTTCAAACCAGCTATAGATGCTTTTATACTTCCAGGAGAAGTTTGAAAAGATAAATCTATCGCTCTCTGTCAGATCCTCCTCATGTTATTTTACTGTTTTATAAATGGGAAATAAGAATTTATCATAGTCTAGAAGTCTCATAAAAACCAGAAGTACATTGACTTAGCAAGCTACCCAAGAAACTGGTGTTAATGAACTTTGGTTGCTGCTTGTTAGAGATTGCGAGGATGATGTACTTAGTTTCAAAGGTCCAAGTGCAACTAATCTACTAATTCCAGCCCCCAAAATACATCAGTTTGGATGGAATTGGTACTTAGTAGATTTGCTCTTTCTGATATGTAAGAGGAATTGGTAATTATTAGATTTGTTCTTTCTTGTATGTAATAGATCTGGTACTCCGCTTGCTGCTAGCAGAATTTAAGTGTGGAGAGATATGTTGACTTAATATCAAAATAAGGAATTTGTAGCTGTATTAAGTATATTCATAACTCCCCAAATTCCATGTTCCAGCCTGCATGCTTAGATATCCTGTAAAAGAAAGCATTTCACACGTATTCTTTTGCTCCACAGATTCATCTGTTTTTTTCCACCTCCTGGATCCAAATATAGTTTACACGTCTGTTGTGTGAATACAGTTGATTGTATGAGGATGATGCTACTCTCTGTATTTGCTTGCAAAGGTTAATTATTCATTTGTTATCATCGTAATCTGAGAAAAACAAAAATATACGCACGATAAGGCAATATATTTTTAAAACAGCACTGGTAGCTAGATACATGGCTGATTAATTTTACTGTAACTTTTACTGTTGCTTTCTGTGCATAGTTATAAAACCATTACGGTACTATTACAGTACTATCCATGTAGAGACTACTAGGGTTAGTATGAGTAGAAAATACAAGCTGCTAGTCTCACTTAGTGCAAGGTAAGTGACATGATAAAGAAATTTTACATTGAGGTGTCTAAAATTGCTACCCTTACCATAACACTGATGGGAACAACAAACCAGGAAAGTTTCCGAAAAATGGCAACATAAACAAAGCACTTCCTAAAGTGTTACCCTTGATGTCATGTGTGAAAATATCTTTCAGATTATTTTATCTCTGCAAACTATTGGCCAAGATATGGTGTTCAATAAAAAAAATAAAGCACACAAATACACAGCCTAGATACTGGCTATGACAGATTTTACCTATACCCAAGAAAGTAAACAAGCTCAACAGTAAGATCAAATTAGTTTCCTTAGTTAAAAATAACATGCTTGTAAGCATACTAAAAAATATAAAATCAGTTAATTGGTATGTTAGTGTGTGTATATAAGTTCTTGTGCTGATTTGTTTTGTTCTGAATTAAGCATGTGGGAAAATTCCGACAAAGGATAAAATTTTTCCCTGGGTCATGTTTCAGAGAATGCCACATGAACGTAAATAAGCTTTACATGCTCTAAGTTGATTTATATCACTGGAGTATGGAAGAGGGAGTGAAGAGTCAGAGGTGATGTCTCAGTCAGGAGTTAGGCCTTAACACCTGCAGGGAATAGACTTCTCTGAATAAAGTATATGAGGCACATTATTGAGTGCCTGTTTGTATAAAATATAGCTATATAGTGATAATATGTAGTTAAAAGCTGGTTTGACTACATATGACTCGAAGCCCATTTCCAGTTTTTACTGTGCTCTTAAACTTTGCCAGATTTGCTCCTGTGATAACACTCTGAGCTGTCATCTCCCTCTTTCTGAAGAGTATATAAACGTGAAGAAACAAATCTGGATGGTATATAATCCTAAATAGCCACATTGAATATGAATTCTTCCTATCAGTTATCTCTCTATTGGCATGAATATGTTTCATTCAAGCCCTATTGATCACAATTAAGGGTTGAAATTAGAAATTGACTTTCATTAGCTCAAGGCAAATTAATCTCAAGGCACTGCAGTAGGTTGTACTCACTTTCTGTTAGTGAACTTGACAATCAGGTTCAGTTAGAATCCAGAAGTGCAGCAGGAGGACTGTATCCCAATATCTTAATGTGACAGCTACCAAGGGAATTACTTTCTGAAGCAGAAGAAGGGAAGCTGGAAACATTGAGGGGGTGGATGCAGACAGATATGACAGGATTCTAAGAACCTGGGATTCCTGACGGCGTAGGCCTTCAGAGACCACCCACTGAGCTTTGGCAGGTAATAATCTAGGAAATTATAATACACTTATTTTAAATGAATCTGTTGAGATGTTTGATCTGAGATCTTCATTACACATACAGGAATGCTTTTGCTGCTAGAGCTCTGTTTTTTTACCAAATTATACTGAAGACGAGAAGAGAGTTCAGAATTGATTTTGTAATGATGTAGCATCCAGCTAAGTGAGTAAAAGTATGACCAAATTCTACAGAAGCTAGCATCATGATATTTCTATAAAAGAAGAAAGTTCAGTCAACTCAGATCTGCTTTTACCGAATGGCACTGGCATGTATCCTCGTGCTCTGCATGTGTGTGCCTACATGTGTGTGCTGCATGTGGCCTATAGAATCATAGAATCGTCTAGGTTGGAAAAGACCTTTAAGATCATCCAGTCCAACCATTAACCTACACTACCAAGCCCACCTAAACCAATCAAGGGCAGACTAGACTAAACCATATCCCGAAGTGCCACATCTACCCGTTTTTTGAACACTTCCAGGGATGGTGACTCCACCACCTCTCTGGGCAGCCTGTTCCAATGCTTGACCACCCTTTCCGTAAAGAAATTTTTCCTAATTTCCAGTCTAAACCTCCCCTGGCGCAGCTTGAGCCCATTTCCTCTCGTCCTATTGCTAGCTACTTGGGAGAAGAGACCAACACCCACCTCACTACAACCTCCTTTCAGGTAGTTGTAGAGAGCGATAACGTCTCCTCTCAGCCTCCTCTTCTCCAGGCTAAACAACCCCAGTTCCCTCAGCCGCTCCTCATAAGACTTGTTCTCCAGACCCTTCACCAGCCTTGTTGCCCTTCTCTGAACACGCTCCAGCACCTCAATGTCCTTCTTGGATTGAGGGGCCCAAAACTGGACACAGTATTCCAGGTGTGGCCTCACCAGCGCCGAGTACAGGGGGACAATCACCTCCCTGCTCCTGCTGGCCACAGCATTCCTGATACAAGCCAGGATGCTGTTGGCCTTCTTGGCCACCTGGGCACACTGCTGGCTCATGTTCAGCCGGCTATCTACCAACTCCCCCAGATCCTTTTCGGCCAGGCAGCTTTCCAGCCACTCCTCCCCAAGCCTGTAGCGCTGCATGGGGTTGTTGTGACCAAAGTGCAGGACCCGGCACTTGGCCTTGTTGAACCTCATACAGTTGGCCACGGCCCATGGGTCCAGCCTGTCCAGGTCCCTCTGCGGGGCCATCCTACCCTCGAGCTGATCGACAGTCCCACCCAATTTGGTGTCGTCTGCAAACTTACTGAGGGCACACTCGATCCCCTCATCCAGATCATTGATAAAGATATTGAACAAGGCTGGCCCTAAAACAGAGCCCTGGGGAACACCGCTCGTGACCGGCTGCCAACTGGACTTAACACCATTATGTCTGCCTATATTGTAAAAAACTGGCATGCAGAAGAATCATTGTGACTCAAGATCTAAGATTTAATCCCCCCCCAACTATAATGTTTCTACAGAAACTTTTTTCAACAGAGTAACTCTGTGTAAATGATGGAAATCACTGTTTGTAAACATTTTAAATAGTGTTTGCATTGTACTGCATAGCCTCATTCCTTTGTCACGAAGCCACCAGACAGATTTTCGTCTTACAGCTAACCAGATTAAGCATTCTGGCTAGATCTCTGTATGCTATTACAAAAGCATTCCATCTTCTCCCCCTCCCAGCCCCTTCAAGCCTGATCAGTTATTTTGAATCTGGAATATAAAGCGGTATGTATGTAATTGGGGAAAGAAATGGAATATATTTATTGGTGGCAAGGGAGTTCAGCCTCTAGTGGGGCAAATGGCAGTGTGCATAATGAGGTTCATAGCATAAGATTTAGTAGCATTGTAAAGGAATTCCTGTCAGAGTGTGGCTCTGGTAGGACTTATTAAAGAGTACATGCTACTTATCTATCTTTGGCAAAGAACTCTAACCCCGTTTAACTGTCAGCGCATCTATAATCCTTCCAAGTCTGGAATTGTTGATAGAGTGCCAAATATCTTGGATTATGTATTGTCAGAAAGAGTAAGATATGCGATTGTAATATCAAACAAAGCAAATGTGGCTATTTAATGAAATAATGCTGAGCTTTTAATATGGCATAATATAAGTCCAGATTTTTTTTTTTTTTTTTTTTTTTTTTTTTTTGGGTAACGTGAGCCATTTCGGTATTGTATTGGAGATAAGATAGATAAAGGCTTTTGGGATTACAGCTACCTATCAACAGATAGATAGCACAGAAAAAACTAGCAATTTTTTGGTTATTTTTGCATGATGAAAGTCTTAGTATACACACTGTTGAAATGTTCTGGTCAATTAGTACCTTTGTGGCAATATGAACGTGGTATTAAAATACACTGGAGATGAGACAATGTTACAGCATTCAGCAATGAAAAAATAACGTCAAATAGGACAAAACAGCCTAGTGCTGAATGGTGTAATCAGCAAGTAGGCTATTTTAATTCTAACTCTCCATAAATCAACATCTGTCTGCTTGCTATTTTATCTTTAAAAGCGTACACACACAGACATGTGCATACACAGGCTCTGTAAATAAATATATTTTGATTCAGGGCTGGTAGAGACTGTTGTTTCTCTCTTAAAACTGAAGTCCTGTGTTAAATCTCAACAATTTCTGCCAACTGCAGTACCAGGGGTTAGCTCAGGGGTTCTTTCAGTTCCTGGTTGTTGTTCCTGCTCCCTCTTCCCCGGTCAGTGCTTATCTAAAATTGCGTACTGCTGGCAGTTCTACCTGTGACTTATGTGGTAGTGACAGTCGCATATGAAGGACGAGGCCAACACCACTGATTCACGTCATCTCAGTTCCTTGCCAAATGAGGAGATGCTCATCACTTTTGGCTCTCTTGATAGAGCTGCCATTAACTTTTGACATTCTTACTGTGAAGACCGCAGCACCTTCTATCCTTACCTGTCTGTAAGATATGTCCATTAACAAGGACATTTAAAGCAGGTGAATAATTCTTGTCCCCTACCCAAAACAAAAAAAAACCCTCTTGACATTTTTTTTTTTCTTCACCCATAACAAAGCCCTTGGGCAAATAGCTCCTACAAGCCTACATTTTTTCTTCATTTCCTTTTCAACTCAAGGGTAATAGCAGTTAAATCTAGTAAAATAAATGTTGATTGATGGAGTTTATTCATCATGCCAAGCTAATGAAGCATCATAAATATATTTTTGAATGTGTAAAATCCATTGGGGGTAATTGCTACAGTTGGATAAAAGATACAGTGTCTTCTTGATTCACTTGTCTTGGAGTCAGGAACTAGCTGAGCGAGTCACTGTTAATTCAGATTTTTTTCAACCTGCAATGGTGCAGATAGAGTGTTTTTCAAAATTCTCCAGAGAAGAAATGTGGCAAAGCAAGCCTGTCTGGTTTTTGAGTTTATCCCCAGAGGTGCGATAAAATGGCGGAATCGGATCCAGAATTTCAAGAAGTAAAATAAATTAATGTTTCCATTTCTCTTGTGCGGACATACTTTGTTTACAGGACCTTGGCTGAGAGTACTTTTGTGGCTCATCAGTGTCCTTGCTTCATTTACCCATGTTTGCCACAGAACTGGTTTCTATTCTAAAGAAAAAGGCTTATCTGTATATATTATACTGAATATTGGTAATAAAACAGCGATCTTGATCTGTGCATAATGTGCAAATCTGCAGTTAGTGATTAGAAAATGTTTGCCAGTGTTCAGAAATGTTTGTCATAATACAGGGAATTACAAAGGCAATTGGTAGGCTGGAATTTCTTTCACATGGGCTGCTTGTTTGCATCTTAACTAGATACGTCCTCATTAGTCCGAGAAATGTAGGTGAAAGAACCCAGTCAAAATCTGGGCATTCTGCTTGTGTGTCCTGCTGTTCCTCCCCAGAAAATTTGGGTTGGATGAATGAATATGGACTCTATTAATTATCAATATTATCTGTGGAGGGAGAAGCAAATTAACCTTTACTTGCAAAAATACCTCACTACAGTGCATATGTATTAAATCAGTGGAAGGTTTGTTATTCGTGTTGATATCTTACTGTGTTTTGCAAAGTTCAAGAGAATAATATTTTAACATCATATTCCTTTGGGTATGATGATCACACTAGTTAAAATTTCCTGTAAATTGAAATGTTACTTTTAAGGTCATTGTTCTTTATGCGTAAGAATGGAAAGAACATGATGCGTTTGTAACGGAAAAGAGCATTGCTATGGAAAATGTCAGCATAAATTGTTCCTCTCATGTATACAGAGTTTCTGATGTCAAAGGTAAATGTTCTGGCATTAAATGCCTTGGAATTTTCTTTAGCTCTAGTAAATGTTCTCAGACTCAGCTATTGTCTTCTGAGTATCAGCTTGTCTGAACCTGACACTAACATTTATCATGAACAGGAGAGCCAGGAGCAAAACCAGTGCAAGTGGCAACATCCTGACTCGCCAGAGAAAATTGCCTTGCTGTCCTTCTTCCTCCATTCAGGTTTTAAATTACCATTCTGTCTTGGGAAAAGTGTGCAGGTGTCCTTCTAACCCAGGCATATTATGAACAATTCGGTGCAATAAATTAAAACAGAAGGTGAAGGCTCTTAAACTGGATTGTAAGGTAGTTCAGTTGATCATCTTTCATTAGCAAAAACCTGAAATATATCTAAGTGTTTTGAACTGGTTTTCCTGGGATGGGATGTGACAATGAAATTGCACTAGTTCAGCCTTGCCACCATAAATGGGCTGCCCTCCGTAACATTGCCCTGACTGGAAAAGGCCTACAGCATCTCACTCGGGTGTCGTGGCTCGGGTTCGTGAGAGCTGCAGCCTGAACACATTGCACTGGAGTTTGCACAGACAGCGCGGAACGGAGGCCCTGTTCCAGTGCAGCTCTGCTCTGTGTTGAGTCCAACCACAGCTCACACAATATGAATGATTACATTAGGTGAAATGCAGATTAAACCAGCAATTCGCGTGCAGGGATGAGCACAGAGGAGGGAAGCTACATCTCAGTGCTTGTGTTTTAAGAGTGCAGGAGTATGGTTAAGAAAATCTTTTGCAAAGTCTGTGTTTCCCTTTTGCCTGTTATTTTGCCTCCAAAGGGGTTAAGTAGGTAAAACACAGATTTTTTTTTTTTCCCCCTGGAAAAAGTTTAGGTGAAAGTGAAAAGGGGTGTATGTAAATTACCACAGGCTTATTTTGTGCTAACTTTGAAAACGCTAAACAAGCAGTGTTAATGGTATTTTTATGATCTGTTAAGCTCTGAAAATGTTCTCAGGACTTATGTAAATGTCTATCAGTAGTTCAAGTTTAAACATTAGCTCCTGGACCCTAAACCTTGTTTCTGCAAAATTCCTGTTAGCATTTTTTGAGCCACTTAGTATTTGTTTCTTTATTTTCCGAAGTACAAAATAGACGTTAAGTATGGCAACCTCAGAGATGATATAGGTGTTATTTAATATACATCAATTGTTGTGTGTTGTGGAGTCTTAAGAATGTGAACTTAAAAATGTAACACTACCTGTTGGGAGAACTGCAAACTAATTTAGAAATCGTCCAAAATATCTACACACATATAGCACTGTTCATTATAGTCTTAAAAATGTGTAGGGAGAAGGACATTGCCTAGTAAAATGGTTTGGGGGAAAGGCTGAATTTTGGATTTGCTTTGTGAAGGTGTGTGAGAGCATACAGCATATCCATTAGATTGCTGCTCTTTCACAAGTGCGTTCAAGTGACTTTTTTTAAACAATATAAACTCTTAATGGTTCCTCAAAGAGGAGCTGTTCCATTCCTTTGATCATTTTTGTTGCCCTTCTCTGTACTTTTTCTTGTTCATCTGTGCATGTGTGTGTTGGGAGGGGGAAGGTGTAAGGAGAGAAACCTGGACCGGCATCCAAATCAGAGACAGTATTCAAGTTACACGCACACTCGGGGTTTATAAAGTAGTATAACAATGTTCCTGTTTCTCAATTACTACCATTCTATTTGCTTTATTTTGCTTTAGTGAAAAGTAAGCTGGCTTTTTAATAGACCTGTTTATTATAACTTACAAGATGTTTCTCCCAAGTGGTGATAGTCAGTTCAGAGCCCACTATTTTGTATGTGAATTTAGGGTGGACATTTTTTCGCCATATGCATCCCTTTACATTCACCTAGAGTATAATTTTGCCTGCCACTTTGCCACCATCACCCAATAGCATGACATTGTTGCAACTAGCATTAGTCTATCCTGAGTAAATATTATATTAAGATATGTCATTTAAGAGAAGGTGTATATAGCGCTGTTTAACTTTTACGTGCTTAACAGATCAAAATAATGAAAATAAATTGCTCCTGTGTTAAGTATAGGAGAGTGCCCATGAATTTTAAACAACTGGCCTCAATTATCCTTCCTGCTGTGGTGCTTTCATTCAGATAAGCCTGCAGCAAAGCACTTGGCCTAAAGATGTTCATATGCTGTGGTCTCTCCATGGAAACAGTCTTAAACCGTAGAAAACAATTCAATTTTAAAAAGGCTGAATCTTCTTTCCAGTTGGCTCCTAAAATAACTTTTATTTCAGCCTCGCACGTGCTAATTGCAAGTTAGCAAAGGCTGAAGGATATTGTTAGAACCATTTTAAGAAGGAAGTTAGGGATACTGTTATGACTACCATTTCACTTATACTTCAGCTGCTAGTGTTGTCTTAAAGAATGATCTGTTCCTTCACCACTGAATTTTAATGTTGTGGCCCTTTTGGAAAGCTGAGGTTTATGAGCTTTACTAAACTCATATTGTGGAATCCTGCTGTTAGTTAACCGTTCGCATTTTTTTTCAGATGCAGAAACTGCAGTTAAGGTTCCTTTTTCAAACTCTTTTGGCAGCTGTTGGTCTGGATGTGAACAACCTTGTTTGTATTTCCCTGTTCTCTCCAGACAAAACCAATTTTCCTAAAACGCATAGGAAAGAGAAAGAATCACCGTTTTGGTTTAGTCATAATTAGCCTGCATATTCAGCCCAGCAGACAGTATCTATTAAAATTAAATTTGTATTATAAGTTCCCTTGGAACTGAATCTCGATTAATTTTGCATGCTTTTTTCCTCCATAGTTCTCACATAGTAAATTTTCCTTGAAAGTAGATTGTATATAAGAAAACAAACCAAATTATTCTGACCATATGTCAGGGATACCCAGCAAAGTGTATTTTGCAAACATGACAGCTTGATCCAAAAGACATAAAAAAGTCTTTCCTGCTATAGTGATTTTAGGTAGTGAGTACTATTGTGAACAAATCAGGTATTTTACTGATATGCTGATGACATAAAACCCCCCACTATTCACAGGGTTGGGAACTGGGACAAAAAGATAAGTCAAAACTTTCCTGAATGAATGCCAAATCCTTTGTGAACTGTCTGAAATGCCACTAGTGAAATGACTAGATTATGTTGATTCCTTATCACTAAGAGAAACAGCAAATGCTATACAATTGCTCCAGTCATGTTGCCATGGCATGACCTCCTTTGGGTAAATTATGATCTCCTTTTGGAATCAGAATTATTTTTATCTTAATTTTCAAGGCTCCGCCTTATTTCAGTCAGTTTGTTTCCTCTTTGTTTATGGCCTGTGCTCTACCAGCTTTTTGCAGCCTGATGTTCCTTTGTGCAGCAATCAGTCTATTCACCTTTCAGACTCCCTATGCCCATTATATTTTGTCTGATCTCGAATGATATTGTTTTCCTCTTGTCCTTTAGCTCTTTTTTCAAGATTAATGTTTCCATCAGCCTTCTACTGCTGACTCATTCCTGATCTCTTAACCGACTTGCTCCCACAAACTGTAATATGTCAACCTATGAAAATAATTTACTTGCTAGAGAGAATGACCAAGAAAATATATGGATAATTAAATAACATCTTATAATTTCCCTTACTGTTCTGTGTCTGTCCAGTGTCCTCCCCATGAAGCTTAAAGATTTAGCCTATTTTTGTCTGTATTATTGCATGTATCCAGCCATGGGCCTACTGAACCAAGGCAGACACTGAATTTGTTCTTCTTTTAGCGATGATTGTCCTTTGTTAAGAAGGTGCACAGCTACTTTCCTTCCTGACAATTCTGTACATTTTTCTAGTGGTTTTCATCCATGAGTTTTCAAACTCATCATTTATGTCCCTGACTACCCGTAGTCACATGTATTAAATTTTGTCTTGAGTTATTTCTTAGCATGGGGAAAAATTGGATTCTGCAATTGACTGATTTACCAAAGAAAGCCTCTAATAAAGCTAGGCACAAGCCTGGGCTTTCTTTATTTCCTATCCTTGCCGCTATAATTTCTTCCTTTGCCAAGCTAAAGCATAGCAAATAAAATTCCAAAGGGTTTCGTGGTTTTGGTTACACAAATTTTAGCATCATTTTTGTGTTGTAGGAATATCGTCTCTCTAGTTACTCTGACATACTTAGAATCTCTCAGGAAAATTAAATCATGTTGCTTCCTGTTTTTCTTCCTCAACTGCTTTCGTGTTTCTATAGCTTCAGTTGGAGACTTGAGAGAGCTAGATAAATCTGGAAACTGTTGTTGTCAGTCTAAAGTACATGTTGGATCTGGAATAGAAGTGATGGATGATAGGTTTGTGAATAAAAGTGATTACTTTATGCTTTGGTTCTATTGTATAGGTGTCCTGGTAACCAAACCAGGATGCAGGGCTGCAGCTGATGCCGTATGGATGCCTACCTGCTTTCAGAGTGGTGTTCTGTCCTCAGAGGCTGCATGGTGACAGAAGGGACCGCAGGATGAGGAAAAGCATTTATCTTCACTTAATAGGTTTTCTCAGTGGTTAGCGACTGAAAACTTCCTCCTGACGAGTACTGTAATAATGGAAGATGGAAGCCAACATGTTTGATTTCTGATGGTTACTCTAGCTGCTGCTACAGCCATCTGGAAAGAGAGATGTCAAGTCTGCAGCAGAAGAATGAGCAGGAGATGGCTGTAGCTGTCAGGAGCCAGAGAGACAGTGTCTGACTTCAGGCACCAAAATGTCTTGCAGTATCTCTGCTCCTAAGATACACTGGCCTGTGAGTAGACCACTGAGGAAGTAAGAGGAAACCTGTATAGCTGGAGCTGCCCTTTGAATTAGTATTTCATTTTCCAGGACTGTCAGACCAGTGCTTTTCACATGCCCTAAAATTTAAAACAAATTGGAAATATTTCAGAATTGTGAGTATACACAGTCTAATCTGTTTAATTGCTGTCTAACAATATGAAATCAGTTCTGAATGTATATCATTCAGTAAAATAATAATTACCATAGCAACACACACTACATCTGAAACATAGCTCTTCCCTGCAAAAGCCCAGAAGCAGAAAGCCTGAACTCTTCACACAGCTCTAAGAGCAATTAGTGAGGTTTCTTCCCTTTTTTCAAATCATTGTATATGAAAGAGGCCAACAGATGTCGAAAGGTAAACAACAATCAAATGTTTTTTCTGTACTTCATCCTTAATTAGGGATAAATCAGTATATTGTATCTTTTATGGCAGAGATTGTAACTGATTTTGTGCACCAAAGATAAAAGTGCAGCAAAGACGGGATATTACCAGGGATATCATCTTGGTGCTTCTTAAGTCCTGCTCACACTTGGCCCAAAGGAAAATACGTGTTCTGTGAGCATTTCCCCCAGGGATCTTTGCTGCGATTATCCTTCTCCTGGCTAAGAACCGGCAGTAAAGCTCCTGAGCAGGCAGCCACCAGGATGTTCAACAAGGTCTTCCACTGCAGGTTAGAATTTTAAACTGTATTTCTTGAAATACAGTGGGTCAAATAGAGATGTGACAATATTTTATTGTCACTTACATGTTCAGAAATATACAGAGACTGGGTTTTGCGTGTCTGTTGCTAAAGAATATCAGAAAAGCACAGGATGGCTTTCTGTGGGTATCCTCACAAAATGAGGTAAAATGCTTCATTTTGAAAAATCACATGAATTATCCTTTACCTGGATTTTTTTCCCAAAAAGTCCTATTAGATCCTGATAGGATCTGTGTTTCTAAGTTTTACTTCTCTATGAAGAACATTGGTGAGTTTGACAGGTATTTGGAGCTAAAGGTGCGTACAAGTGCATGGAATCAGCAAGCCAACGTTAATGCTAGTAATTTAGTGCAGTTCAGTCACTTTCTGTAATTGCAATGGTAACATCTCTGTGAATATTGCTTAATTTTGTTTATGCATGTACATGTGTATATGCCTCAAGAGTTTAGCATTTTTTCTTAACGGATACCATTACTGTCAGCACAGTTCAGATGCCCAAGTTCAGAGTTCTCAGTCACAAAATGATTTAAAAATCTGGTCTAAGAAAGAATAAAAAAACAGCAGTGGTCTTAGGTGCATAATTTGTTCTCTTCTGTAGTTTAAAATGACAGAAGCAAGGATGAAGAGACTTTGCCCTGCAGGGAGTAAAAAGCTACTGAGTTGGGTGAATGATAGATGGCTACACTAAAAATGGTTTTCTTTCCAGAATGAATTTAGAAGTCATTGGGTCCATAATGTGAACTCTGTGGTCTGTTGCCCCTGGGTTTTTTTGGTGTTTTGTTTTGGTGAGGAACAGAAACTCTTTTTAAAAATTAGCCTGTTTACAAAAGTGCATATTGGATGCGCAGTTGATTTCCTGCCCGTTATTCTGTCGGCAGCAGTAATTGTTCGATAGGTGCAGTCAGGATATTTGACCAAAAACCATGGTGCTAAAACCATTGAGGATTCACTTACAATCTTCCTCTCAAATATTTAGGAGTGATGACAAAGCCTCTATCATAATCTCTCAATGTTAATTTACATAAGCATGTGATCATTGCTACAAGTAAAAAATCTGTTTTCTTCCTTCTGACATGGTGGAAAGGCGTTTTTCTATTAGATGCAAAGATACATGCACTTGCTGCCCTTCTGTAGAGAAAGTGCCAATTTTCCATGCTCTTCAGGAAAGGATCCGTCATGAACCCTTGCCCCATTTTCATTGCGAAGTTCCATGATACCTGACGAATGTAGATGATCCAGGTACCTAAGAACCTGGTTAGCACAACCATCGTTAGCACAACTGATTTGTACCGTTTCATTAAGCTTTACCTAAAGACAGAGTGAGAATTTTAAAGCCAAATTTTGCTAATCAGTTATATGTGTACCATTATTTACCATTCTTTCTTGATGTAACTTAGGACTGTGCCAGGAAATATTTTAAATTAACTTTTTTATGTGCAAAGGACTATAGACTAACAGATAATACCAATTTTTAGGTTCTATTCTGTGTGTTCAGAGTAGCTTCATATAAACCAACTTAGCCAATTTTTAATAAGTAATTCATGTTCAGAGAATGGAATTATTTCTTTGGCTACCTGCTCAACTTGTATGAAGTACAAATACAAATGTGGGGAAGGAACAAAGAACTATTTTTCCCCAGATAAATGCAGAATCATGTCCTTTTTCAGCACTCTGTTGATTACTTAAAACAGCAGTCTGTTTGAAGTTACAGCATTTTCAGCAAACTAGTTCTTTGTGTGAAAATACCAGTTTGATAACTCTGCCTGGTTTTTTTATTCCTTGTCCTATTTATTATTTTGTTACAGTGGATTTCAAATTTTTATCTATGTTTCTGTGGGGAAGAATTTGTAGTTTGCAGTTGCTTAGATCCCCAGCAGCAACAAAATCCTTTGGAAGGACTTTTTCCGGGAAGCAACAACATGTTTATATTTGCAGTTTAAATTGCTTCTTTATTCCCTTTTCTTTTTCCTAGCCTGTGCTTTCTGTGTTTCCATAACAACAGAAAAACTCTTTCTATAGTGCCTTTAGTATTTTTTTCAGCAAAATACTCGTCTTGTTTCCCCTCTATTCTCTCTTTTTTTGGATTGATATCGAAATGAGTACAAATTGGAACCGATAGTGGGAAGAACAGTTCTCTTTTCTCTTAGTGAGGTATTCATAGGTCAAGATTGCTTCTGACTTGCTGTAATCAAATACGTTTTTTCCGGGGAACATGCCCACAATCTTCACATTTTCCAGTTTTTTTTTCTTATTATTCTGTAGACATATATCATAGCAACTCAGTCTCCAGCCAAAGAGCACTGAGAAGAGCTTGCCAGCACCTCTCTGAGCCTTGGCAGGAGGTGATGGCTTGGGAAAGACATGGTAGGCTTAAGAACACTCTCTGCTCATTAAGTCATATTCTTAACAGTCAGATTGGCCAGGCCTTGGTATCAGCGGCAGGCTTCAGCGGATGCACCTTTTGGCAGTGCTTTCTGATTAAAAGGGCTTAATTTTATTATTTTTAACCACACTTGTCAGTTTGAAAGCATTAATTTAATTTTGTGTGTCTGTATATATCTCTAGAGAGATTATTTGTGACATGAAGGATAGAACACAGAGAAATTTCATGGCTCTTCATTGATTCCCACCCACCCCCCCAAGCTATCCTCTATTGCTGTTTCCGCTTTAAATTTGTTTAAACCTTAGGTTTGTTAAATATCATTAAACTTGTGTAGCAGCTTTTGATTTCAGCTTGAGAATCATATAGTAATTGTGAACAGAGAGCAATACCACCTTGAAGTCACTAGGTTATAATTTTTTGTTTGTTTTTTTTGATATTAAATAATTCATCTGGAAGAATAGTAGCAAAGAGGTTTAGTAAGGTTTTGGTGTTACTTTGATCATAAAGAACTGATCCTGTTTATTAAAGGTAACTTTTTAGAATTTCAGCACATAGGGAATCAGTGGCACTCATGTATTTTGAATGCTGATAGTCTTTAAATGAGCAGGGTACCTGCTGAAAATTCAAGAGTGTTTTCTATCATGTTGAGGGCTAATTCAAGGTCGGTCCCTGTTGACAGAAATACTCTCTTTGCAATTCCCTTTTGATATCAAACATTAGAAAAATAGAATAGTTGATAGTATGTAATTCTGAGTTAATTTTTTGATAGTGTTCAAATCAGCATTAATGTTTATCTTCTATCCCATAGTGTCTGTTTTGTGCCATATCTTTAATAAGAAAAAAAAGCAGTTAATAAGTGTAAACTTACCAGTTGGAATGCCGATTGGGAAGACTATATTGTTATGGACCTATTTTTTCTGATGTTTGTCCATAGCTCTTGCTTTTTATTTTTTAAATATTCCTCATAAAATTACCAAAGTGTTAAAACAAAGGTATTTATAGTAGCTGAAAGAGTTTTGTACTAACAGATTTTTGTGGGTACAGATTCTAATACATGAGCAGATGGTAGCACCTGCAAAGTTACAGATGTATGTATCCCTTTGTGCAAAAACCAAGTCCTGTTGGTGTTTCTAAAGACTGATTGCTGAGAGTTTACTTCCAAAAAACTTTGTAATAGCCACAGTAAATATAAATGGTAGACACAAAAGGCTAGTCATTTTGGAAGGTTATTTGGGAAGATATATGCTGTGTATGAAGGTTACAAAGAAAGACCAGTTCGTTTCTGTCCGCTTTGTTCTCATTTTGTGTGTCAAAGCTGTAAACCACACTGTTAAACTGTGAGTATATTGAAGTCTTTTGGTTTCATAAGATGCATTGAAGGATTTCACTGGATACAATTTCACGTGATGTTAAAATGTTTCCTTTCTTTCGGGTCCACAAAATTTGGCATAGTCGTTGAAGACTTCTCCACTGGACTTTGGCACTGATCATTATTCTTTACTCCATTCTATTTTCCACTTTCACTAGCTTCATTAAGTATCTCTAGTTGAGGATAAAAAAGGTGGGTTGGAGGTCACATCATCCTCACCAACTTGTAATTATGTCCCTATTATCTCTAAAATCAAGACTGATCTTATTAAGTAAGGAGATTTCCCTCCCACTCCCTTGGGCATGCTAACCTGATTAACACAAGGTCATTCTCAAATTCTTTAAGTTGCTTGAACTACTTGTTTTTGCCATATCCTAACAAATACGTTGCTTTCCATCCTGTGCAAGTAGGTTGTCCATTACGTCACATTTCTAAGTTCTGTATACTTCGCTGTGTATGTTGGCCTCGTATCTTGAAGATCAGTGTAGTTACACTGCAATCTCCAGTTTTATGAGTGGCCCTTCAGATCAGCCTTCACATGGGTCATGAATCCTGGAGCAGAAGTGCTCTGCTTTGTCCTGGCTGCATTCCAAGACAGTTTTATTCTCCATGTTATTTTTCTTTATTTCCTTACTAACAACAGCAAAGCATCTAGGTATATTCATCAGTCTTGCAGAGTTCAGAGAGTTACTTAGCTACCACAGCATCCCGGCAGACAGCTCGGTACAATTTCAAGACGTTGGATTTCAGTTGTTTCAGATCTCTGCTCTTAATCTTTCTTTTGTTTTGTTTTATTCTTTTAGAGAATTGTGGAGAAACTACTGCCTCAGGCCATTTAGTCTATACTTTCTGTGCTGCTTCATGCACTGTATATTAAGGAGCATGGATATTGCTCTTAAGCTCAATAACTGTGTCCGATTCTCCAGCATACAGCTTAAATACACACTCCAGTAGGTCTGCACGAAAGGCCACCCTTCTAAGTCTGGAACTCCTGTCCAAGGAAAGAACAGCAACACCAAGCATGTTCTTTGATATTTACCAGGTAATTGAATATTTCTCTTCTCTTCAGGAAGCTCTCCAGTAAATTCAGCTTAGAAAGTGTCAACAAAACTATTGTCCGCCACTGGGCTGTAAATCTTCGTGACACCCAAGTCATGCTCAGTAAGCTTTTTCAGCCTGTAGTAGTACATTTTAATGTGTTGGGCAATCAGCTGGAAGCAAATTAGTAAGAAAAAATTAAGACTGGTTTTGCCTTTTGTATTGCTAACTGTTGCCTTAAACTGTAGGCGTCTGTGAACGTGAAATGTCCTAGGCTAAAGTGCTGGCAATTTACCTGTCTCTGCATGACATTAGTAATTATTGATCAGCAGATGCAATATGAACAATTCTGTGCTGTTTTAGAAATGATGTAGGCGTTGGATGCATTTACAGTAATTACGTATTTACAGCTAAAATCAGAACTGAAAGAAAAAAGATACAGCACCCTGTTCACAAAATGTCATGCCCTCCTTTTGTGTTTGAAAAATAAAGCAGATATTCTTCTTGTAATCCATGCGCGCCAGGCATATATGCAGTTATTACCTTTGTATAATGTATGCATTGCCTATTTCCAACATCCCACTGGAGTCTGTTTGCTATTTTTTGTTTGTGATTTCAGTTCATAAGTAACAGGTCTTTTTGGAAACGGTAGGAGAGAATTTTTCAGGAATCCACATAGCCTTTTGTGACTCCTTATACTCTGGAAGACTTTGCACTGCTGGAGCCTTGTCTCCGCCTGAGGTAGGTAGGGATATGGGTTTCACCAGGCTCTGCAAAGCCATGCTGTTTATGGGAGAAGTGGTTTCTAATAAGCGTTAGGATATACTTCATTCTTTCCTAATCCTCACAGGGAATGAACAGTTCACTTCAGTAATTCATTATAATGATATTATATTCTAAATTATGGTGCAATAATAATAAATACATTGCTGCATGGTATAAAGGGGAGTTTTGAAATAAAGTTTTCTTCTCTAGATGTCAATTTTTGTGTTGCCTAGTTGTTTATCTCCATTTATGTATGATTGTGACCAGAGCTCCTAATTTCTATTTCCGGTCTTACAGATAGCTATGATTTGGCAGCGAAATTACACATGGCCTAATTCTGCAAGGTGCTGAGATAGCTCAGCTATTTATGTTGTTTTGGAGAAATCGGCGCGTTCATCGCTGGGTTTATTTCCCTGGGTTTATTGTATAAGAAACGTTTGTAGAGGAAGATGAGAATAGTTAACTGTTACATTTCTACATGTATTTGGGCATCACAGCTGAATGCTGGTTGTTTCCAGCTGCCTGACATGCTCTGTTCTACAGGAAATTGCAAGTCAGGTTCTTGGTGCTCTCCTGTATTGGTAAATCTCAAACAAATTTAGAGTACGAAGGTGGTATCTCCTGAGATCAAAGATCTCATTTACAAAGACTTCTTGTGCCCTTGTTGTTTCAGTGGCAAATCTGGGAGGAGGAGGTGTGTGTGCATGGGGGAAAGCGAGACTCTCACTGCTTTTAATCAAATTGTTGCTCATTTTACAGTTTTGCCCTGTAATGTATGTTTTATACGAGAGATTATTCAGCTCTTGAGCCTGCTGGACTCTGACATTTCTCATTATGTTAAAAGCTTATTCAAAGATGGCAAATAAAACACTTTTTCTTATGAGTGAAATTCAGACAGACAAATCCAGCTGTTGCATGCAAAAATAGCTACAGATGTCCTCAACAGGAAAAAGGTTTTCACATGTTGTTATAGCAACAGAAACTCAGTAGAACTTTAAGATTAGATATTGTCTATTTTTTTTCAAAATTACCATTAAAAAAAGCATCCCAAATAATTTGCGTTTTTAAAGAAGCACTCAGATTTAATAGGAAGAAATGATGCAGTATGTAATTAATTCCAATTTACAGGTTATATCTACCACTTTTGCATGACATAAACCACGATCTAACTTTTTTTTAATAAGTGGTCTAGTGTCAGTTTGAAATATGCTTCATGTTACCTGTATGGCATTTTGTAGATCTCTTGATGGGGGACGTCTCTTACATTATACGCTAATTGTTAACACACACATATGATATTGTATAATCAGAATTTTCATGGAAATAACTGTGTTGTGGCTGAAAATCTGGAAATATGATGAGGAATTTATGCAGATACTTCATTTTTCAGGTCTAGTATTCTGACTTGAAAACATAAATATTTCTCCTATGATTAATGGATTTCTTTAGCAAGCGTCAAACCAGCTCATTCTCTGTTTTTGCAGCTGCTTTTGCATTGAGTGCAATTTGCATTCTGGGTATTGCCCCATGGTTCCTTTCCCTAAGCTTAGGAGATTGACATATGTGGCAGCAAGACTAATAGTTCATTAGAAAAGCTTATCATTCTGAGTGCTTCTCATTTTCACCATCATTTTGATTTGTTTTAGGCCTCTGTTTGAAAGTTGCTCTGTCTCCATTTTTTGCCCTACATTTCTTTGTGTTTTGTTATCTGTCCTAATTTCATAATAATATAAACAATATTTAAATAGAAATCTACCCCCCCAAACTGTGGAACTAACCTGAGTGGCAAATCATTATTCTTTTCATGCAATTAATACTTAACTTCTCTTGCCCTTCTTTCCTTCAGTTTGACTGACAATTTAAATATTTAAATTGTGGGTTGTTTGGGTCAGGGAGCATTTTCTGCTGTGCGCAGTAGCCATCATTTGAAATTCCACTGGAATAAGAGAAATGACAGTCCAGATACTGAGACTTCTAATACATATCGGTATATTTCTGGACGTTCATGCAGGACTAGAATAAAAGCATTGCCATTGAGGGTTGTGTGTTAAGCAAGCCCTTCGTTTGCAGTCGCCACCACACCGCTGTTACCGCCATCCATTGTTTGTGCTTTGCTTTTGCTGCTCCTTTATCCTGTTCAGCCTTTGTATTGTGCCTCCAAGCTGCTTTACTTTGTATGCTCGCTCACTAGCATGGAGGTGACAGGAATACTGTCCTCGGAAGTGCTGAGTGACAGAGAAGACATGATTAGGATTCAAGTCACTGTCACTTGGCAAGCTAATACATGGAGTTGCAGAAGGAACAATGCATGAACAGAAGAGTTGCATGGCGGCTGAGCCGAAGTAGAGAGCAGCGTGCAACGAGAATGAGGAAGTAGCATAAGAACAAGTACTGTTCTGTTTTGTTCATACATGCTGTAAGTTCTTTGTGATGACCTTACTTATGAAGATGCCTCAGGAATTTGTAAAAATGGTAACGAAAAAGAGATGACAAATTCATATACAGAATTCCAGTTAAATATCCAAGTGCTGTACCACTGTAACTGAGACAAGGTATGGAGGAATGGATAGGTATCAAAATGTTCCTTAGATGTTCTGTTTGCAAGAATGGTCAAAACGTGCAAACAACAAAGTGTAATATTATTTTTCAGAACTTGCAAAGGAATCTTGATTTCTTGAAAGCAATTTTGCTGATAAAAATGTGGTTCTAAAATAAGTCAGGGATAAATCTAAGGTATCTGTTGATTGGAGTGAAAGTGATTTCTTATATGTAGCTAAGTTTGCAAATTCATTCTCACTTGGACTGATTAAATAATTCCAATCTTTCAATTTCTCGAAAGTATAAGGAGCCTTATTTTTTTAACTCTAAGTTATAATTTGAAATATCCCTGCTGTTGTGTCCAAACATACAATGAACAAATGTCTGACACCTGGAAAATTAATGTAAGTAGTATGAGACCTAATTGGAGATTATTAAGCTCATTTTAGTGCTGCTTCAGTGTAACTTAAATTGCAGAAGCAAGTTTGTGTATTTTTACTGTTTTTTTCATTGGACTTCAGGTTTGTTTCCATGTGAAACTTGGTCTTGGAAATTTTTATGACTAACAAAAGTAATGTTATTCCTTAGGTCATAACTTCAAAGAACTTAGGTCAGCCTTGTACACTGTAGGAACATATTAAGTTGAATCATCTGAGCAAAAATAGATCACCAGAGAGCAGTAGATGAACCTATTACAAGCAAATCTGCTGCTCTTTCCAGTCTGGACAGGATAGTAACCATATCTGCTGAAAGGAATGTTATATAGTTGTAAGAGGAGACATCTGAGGACATGAGATAGTGGTCGTAAAGGAAGTAACATCAGATGTGGGCTCATTGCAACTAATTCGAGAAGGACATCTGTGTGATTGGATATATCCTTGTTTGAATAAACTTCTGTATTTATAGAAAGAGTATGTTGCATCAGTTCTCTCTACGAACACCTATGAACCTCTGAAATCAGCCACCACTTGGATTATAAGCAACAATTTATGTCAAACAAAATCCACATAGTCCTCTTTTTGCATAAGTGTCTGTAGTTCTGGCAGTTTTGTAATGATTTAACTGTGTGATGTTTAATGTTATGTAGAAAAGGAAATTGAAAATGAAACATGAGAATTCAGGGTCATGGTAACACCACATTGTCTTTCTGGATTCTGTCCTCTTATATCTGGACACCTTAATGAATCAGGAAAATGCAGCTTTTTCCAGGAACAGAAATTGCTTCCCATTTTTCCATTTTAGATATCTCAATGTTTATGTTTATTATCAGTATTGTGAAGTAAGCCTGGGGGAATTAGAAAAGTCTTCAAGTACAGAGAAGAAATGGCTTCGCAGTTTGGTTCCTTCAAGGTAATTCTTTGCAATAGCCTTTTGTCACTGCAGTTTGATTTCTTTTCTGTGTCATAAGAACATAAGGATGAACATAAACAATTTTTGTAATTGAAATCAGTAAAAACTTTAACTTCTTGCATTGCATCCTTGTGTAATTACCTTTTAAAGACTTTAGCTTCAATAACTGAATTGATGCTTTTTTTATACATACGAGTGGTTAAAAATAATAGCTAGTGTTCAAATTAGTATTGACCATACTGTTAAATAGATAAATAAATAAGTTCTAGGCCTGTTGAGCTATTAGAAAACAAAAAGTTAATGAAAATGTGGAGCATAAAGGAAGGGGATATATAAACACACAGTACGTATAGTTACTTGACTTATAAATAACATACAGAAATCATGTTACGCATAGTTGCATACAGAATATAGCAAAAAAATATGCAGAAGAATCCCTTTGAAAAGACCCAAGCTACATACCGAGGTACAATAGTTAAGCATGAAAATAGCTTTGCAGGAGACCTCTTCTGTTCTCTGCTATCTGAAATGTTGTTTCTCCGGAATTTTTTGCTCTCTTCTACCTTGCATATCAAGTCTTTCCTGAACAGCATGGATTTTTCTTTTTAGATCTAGTTCACATGAGGATAGTCCATCAGAGACATCCTCCCTGGCATGTAATTAAAACAGTGTCCTATCTGAAAAAGAATCCTATCCTATCTAAAGAACGGACCTGATTGTATAAAATAATTCTGTATCTTGGGAAGGATTTTGTCAGATTCAGTTCAGGAATACACAGTCATATTTTCAGTCAATGACCTTTTGTGTTGGTTTTCTCATTCCCTGCTTTTACTAGCAGATAATAGTACAGTTTACAAATAGTGGTAAATATTCCCATGAAAACAGCCAGTAAGTCAGTATTAAAATCCACTTTTAATGAAATATTACATGTCGTTTCAGTTAATGCTGTCATGTTCATTCAGTGGGACCTTGCCCAGTGCTTAGTAAACAAATCTAAACAAATGGATGTGAGAGCTTTCAGAGTGAAACTCTTCTGGATTGCCTGCCAGGCTTTCCATTATTCATAATATTTTTTTTTTTTTAAATAAGTTGACCTGTTTAATGATAAAAATGCCTGTAAGTATAATTAAATTGAATTCTGTGCTTAAAGTGACCCTCTGATTCATGGGCATTTGCAGCAGAAAGAACAAAAATAAAATTAAAGCCTTATTGAAAGGTACAGTAATTAAGTCTCTGAGTTCTGATTATTATCAGCTGGGATGAGAACAGTGGATAAGCAAAGAGTATTGCTCAAGCAGGAGGCTGCCAGTATAATGTATCTAAAGATCTGTCTACATGGGAGACGCTTTCCTAGGAAAAAGATCTCTTTTTTTTTTTTTTTTTTTTTTTAAATAGGGCAGAGAAGGCTTAGAAGAACTGAAATAATTACAGAATCTTTTTACAAAACAGATGTAAAAGGGCTAGTTCTTCACAGTCTTGCATCTTTTTACAGCCATAAATGAACAACCCTGACTGAGGAACAACCATAAAATGTTATCGCCAGTGTAAACGCCTGGTAGATTTTGCTTTGATAGAGAGTTGGCTTCTCTTTCCCTAGGTGTTAAACGGAAATGTGACACAGAGCAGGCTCTGGACCTGAGAAAAAGATGCATCTTCCACAGGCAGTCAATATGTCATTCGGTGCCTGCTTTGGATGATTAACTAACTAATCTGATTCTAAAAGCATGCCTTTTGTTGCTTTGGACTAAGGGCCTGGTTACAGTTCTTGATTTGTTACCTCAATTCCCATTGATTTCAGCGAGAGTTAGGACACACCGCTATCTTTGTGATCAAGCTCTACATTCTGTAGCCAGAAGACATCCTTATGTAGGACAGGCACTGGAGGGGGTACACAACATTGCACAATGTTACTGCAGGTTACGTTATGAGGTTAATTAATAAGGGCTATGCTCTGGAGACACCGTGTCTCTTGAATTACCCTCCTTCCTTTTAAGGAAAAGAGCTAAGGGAAATTTCACATGTTTTTAATAGAATAGAAAAACCATAGAAAATAGGGCTGAAAAGCAGCTCAGGAGGTCATTTAGTCCATCTTTCTACCTCAAGGTAGAACTAGCTAAATCTAAACCGTATCCTGAGAGGTACTTTTCTGACCTCGTCTCTAAATTTCTGGCAGCGGAGATCCCGCAACCTCCTTATGCAGGCTATTCCAGTTCTTGGTAATTTTAGTTACAGGTGGAAAGTTTTTCTTACTACCTAATCTGAATCTCTCCTGCTAATTTTTTTTCAATAATGTTTGTCCCTTCCTCATTAACGCAGAAAACAATATAATGTCTTCATCTGTCTCACTGCTTCATATGTGAATTATCATGTTTCCTTATGCATCATCATTTATTCATGGGTAACATTTTCTAAACTTTTGATCATTCTCATTGCTCTCTGATTGCTTCCGTCTAACATTTGCATTTTTAAAGCTAAGGTCTTTATTGCAGCTGAAGTAGTTTGGCTATTATCTGGTTGAAGGAAAAAAAAAAAAAAAATCAGAAAACCGACATTATTCCTTGAATCCAGTAGGCATTACAGGATGTATGCATGTATGTACAGAATGGCTGCAGCTTGAGTATTCTTTTGATGAGTAACCACTGCCTGTGCAAGACATCTCCTCTTCAGCACAGGCAGGATTATACGTGACCCTTGAGCGTTCGCAGGGCTGTAATTCACTGGAGGGGCTCTGCTGACGTTACTGGCTTAGGAATGGTACCAGGGGCCCAGAAGGGAACTGGGGCGTGCAGTCACTCTTTAGCCATCTGTTGTTTTTTCTTACAGCCTCCAAATTCTTCATACTTTGATCTTCCATTTTCTCTTCAAATCTGAATGTCTTTCCCCCCCGCAAAGGGAAGCTAAATTGTAACCAGTACAAATATAGGAATGGCTGAAAGAGTACGCCTTGCGAAGGAGTCGTCTTGATGTGAAAATTATGGTGCACGGTTGAATTTTGTTCTGCCAGTTTCTGTCTGTTCTTTTAGTAAACTCTTTTCAACAAGCATTGTCGTGCGTGCTCCTTGCTATTTCTATCCTGGATCTCTTACGCACAGAAATTGATCGTGGAGCATTGGGGGGTTTGTGCCAAAAAAGCAAATGGATGATTCTTTTAAATCTCTTCTGCATTTGCCAAGCTGAGAATCCCGGTATCTTCTGGTGAGTGGCTTAGGCTTCGCCTAGGTCTTTAGTAGATGAAGTTTCTCATAAAAGTGTTACTAATGTTTGAATTTACTGGCCATAATGGGAAAAAATCATAAGTACTCATTACCTATTCCACTGTATGATGATGCACTATATCAAGTCGAGTCTAGCAGAACTTTTAAATAAATGACGCTATCCATTTTTATAATTTTGTGTAGTTTTGTGTTGAATTATATTAACTGCTGAGTGTCGCTGTGATATGTGTACTGTTCCCTTTAAAAGAGGGATAAAAATCAGGTTATCAGAAATGGCATGTAGTCATATTTAAAATTTATGTGACAATGATAGAATGGGCTTATGTATGTTTTATTTGTTTAAAAGCAAGGTAAAATCATAACTTAGAGTTTACATATTATGCATGAACAACCTTGAAATATTGTGCTAATGGTATAAAGGAGAGGGCAGTAGGATGGCTTTAAGAACATATCCTGAAGTTAAATTATGCATTTTGCCTGAGACTGAGCGCTGTGTCTGTCTGGAGGCTGATGTAACTTCCACTGGAAGACTCAATCCCAACCATGCAGTGCAATGGACTTAGTCTAACAGCCTTTTTCTGTCTCAAATTTATGTAAATCTAAGTGTCTCCCTGAGTACTCCCACTTACTAAGGGTTTCGTCGGGAAACAACATAATATTAAATACATGTAGTGAGAAATCAGCTTGCCTTTCCTTTTTTTTCTTTTTTTTTTTTTTTTTTTTAATTGGTTGCTGCTTTAGATTCCTTAAAATACTATGCTTCAACAAGCATTTTGTTTCCAATAGTGAAACTTTGAAGGAAATATATACAGACCGATTATCGGAACATCCTGTAGTACAGCCAGGACTTTTTTTTTTCTCTAATTTCCTCTATTTCCCGACCATTTCACATTTCTTTGTCTTTTTCTGCACCTTCACATCACAACAATCCCTTTTGGAGGAAATAGTTTGTCCTGGAAGGATGTCCAAAGAAACGTTGGGAGATCTTCTCTGTTAATCATCGGCTCATCAGACCTGGGTAACACAGAGCAGAGGTGTGACCGGGTGTGCCTGAACCCCCTAATTCAGGGGGTGGGATGTGGGAGAGTGAAAAGATAACCTGGAGCAAGTGCCTGGTTATTTCTACCATCTTGGTCCCATATCGGAGGCTGTGGTGGATGTGGGATGCAGAAGTATTTGCAGTCCTGATTTAATGTTACTCACTGTTTCTTTCTCTTATCAGTCTTGCTCACTATTTTGCTTTAATAAATTCCAGAGAGTAGCTGCAATGAAAGAGAAATACTTTCTAACTTGGAAGTAAAATATATCAGCATGTCAATCTCCCTTATGAATGAAATGCCTGAGACATTCGCATTATAAGAAAGATGTCTTTAATTATTGTAGTAGCAAGTATGCAAATTAATCTCAATCATTCTGTTAATTTTTTTCTTTCTTTCTTTTTTGGTAAGGTTTTGCAGATATTTAAACCTGAAGAGTTACTCAGACGTGTCTTATTGTACAGTATTGTTCTCTTCCTTGCAAACCTTTCATAACCACTACTAAACATCAGAGAAAAGCTTTGATCACGGAGGTGTTAAAATCAGTAAGATTCGCTATTGTTTTCAACTGAGATCACATTAAACTCAACACATGTACTAAAAAGGGCACATGTACTTCTCCTTTTCCAGCCTAAATGAAGTTTGCTATCAAAACAGACATTTTCTTTCTAACAAGACTAGATCTGTATTTAAGAAATTGCTATAAATGCTACGATTTGTTTGCAGTTTTTCCATTTCCCTTCTTGCTAGGTAGATTGGGGCAATACATTTTGCAGGAGGAAAAATACTGAAGGAATCCTCCTTTGTTGCTTTAAGTCATTCCTGTGGGAGAGGGGGTGTAGCAGAGATACAAAGTACTCCATCAAATGTAGAAACCCCTTTCCCTCATGTCCAGGACTATGATTGTTTCCTGTGATGCCGCCTCGTGAAGATTAATGAAATTTTCATAGTTTTGTTTAAAAAAAAAAAAAAAAAGAAGGGAAGAAGAGAGAAATGAGACATTAAAATTAAAAAAAAAACCCAACAATTTAGCCCCATGGATCAGAAACCTTAAGAAAAAATGTAATTTACCCTTCTGTGTTGTCTAAATTAAGCTAACTTTTTCCTAATATAATGGTGACTCATAGCTAAAAGGCAGAAGAGACTCATGAAGGATTGTGCAATACTGCATTATTCTTGACAAGCTATGCTAAATATCAAGAATTAATATATAGCTATAAAGAGGGGACCCGGGCAGTTTTCCTTATTGGATTTTTCAGACCTCCTGCCATGGGCTGTCCTTATTGGTAAGAGAGCGTGATCTGTCTTGGCTTTGAACAGCAGAGCGAGGTGGATTTGCATTCTTATGTGCATTGTTTTCCCTTTCTTTGTTTTGTGGTTGCTTGAGCTTATGTCTCTATTTTATTGTCATAAGCATTTTCTTTTGCTGCCATCTAGCCCATACAAAAATGTATCCGTGCTAAGGCTCAAACCTTGCTATACTTTATTTGGGAATGAATTGATTTTCTTGCTGTCTTTGGTACTAATAAAAATCTATAAATCAAATGCATGATTTCAGCAAAAGCGTGGCATGGCTCATGATTATATAACCAGCCCTGATCAAAAAGAACAGGCTGAATATTAGAAAACACAGAGTTTTGATAAAAGGGTGAGATTTTTGTCACAGTCCATTATTGTTTTATAACAAAGCTATAGCATATTATACTTGTTTCATTTCCCTCATCCCTGAGGAGTTCATATTGCTGTCTTTGCATTCCCCCTTATTTCATATTGCTACAGTTTATTAATCTAATTTGAATTAGGATTTTCATTTTGAAATAGAAAAACAGAGCTAATGAATATATGTCTAACCATTAAAGACAGTGTAGGACTGAACGTGCCTTTTTTTCCGCACATATAAAAATTTCCAATGTTTTCCACTTGTAAAGATTTTTGGAAGCTTGGGTTTTGGCTTTTTTTCCCCCTCACACTAAAGGGAATAGTTGAGTTTAATTATGCAAGGTGCTTAATTTGCATTTCTGGAAGTTTTTAGTGTCTTCAGCTCATGCCAAATCAAACCCCTAACTTCCCATTCTTGGTAGCTTCAGGAAAGATTTGGACCTAGATTACTCCTTCATACCCACTGTAGTTTTCCATCTGCTTTTTATGGTACTTTTTAGCATACAGTTTTAGAATAATACCTGTGACTACATGGATGAAGTAGGATTCTTCCTATATTCTCTGTATATTACAGGAGCAACTGCTAATTGTCATTGTTTTGTGACCACAGCTCTCATCCCCCTAATCCAGGACAAAGAAATGAGAAAGCCATGAAGTGCTGTGGAACCAGGAACTGAAACAGGAGAGACACAGATGAGGAGTTCACTAAAGTAAATACAGTAATATTTTATTAGGTAGTCTTAATGTTGTAATACAACGTTCTTTCCCAGCACCTTCTATCCAAGGATTAAAACATAGTTTCCAGGTATTAATGAATTAAATTTCCCAGTACTCTTCTAAAGTTTTATGGCAATAAACCTATTTGACACCTAGATGGATGGGTGCGTAGAGATTAAATGATTTGCTGACAGAAGTGTCATTTGTCAGATGCAGAACTGGGAGCAGTGCTCAGTCTCCTATCATGTTACATCTTCCAATTCACTGCCACTGTGTTATTATAACTTAAATCTTGCTTTAACAGTAACTTTTCCTATGTTATCTCTGAGCTCAGCTGGTGTTCCTAATCTTTTTTTTTTTCTTGGTATATTATTTTCAATCTAACCAATCGCAGTGGTGTCTTTTATGTTGACTCCACGCATCATTAAAAAGCTCACTCATGCAGGTGCACCACCTGTATTTTTATTTGAAGACTATCTGCCCTTGAGGCAATCTTTGTGCTGCCTGGCTGTACTACTGATAGATCCACTTGCATGCTATTAGCTGTCTTTTACAGCTAAATCCAACAAAAATAATTCATTGCTATTTTTCTGTGTGGATTTAGAATACAGATTTTTTTTTTTTTTTTTTTTTTTTTTTTTTTTTTTTTTTACATTTGGTGCTTTGTTGACAGTTAAACATTCTCACATTCTCATGGCTCTTCTCATGGTCTGTCTAAGCTCTTTCACAGAATTCTCTGTTCCAACTAAGAAAACATATTTCATCTTTACTTGATTGCCTCCTCCTGGATTTGTTCTTTGGTGATTACATAATTACTATTCTAGTTTACTGCTGCCCTTAGTCCAGAACTGTGCCTTTCAAAGGCCTCTTTGTTTCTTTAGCCTTTCAAGGCCATTATCATTGGTAGAGTTGGTACTGGCTGTGTGTTTTGGGAGCAGAATTGATTGCCTTTTTTATTTTCAAAATATTACTTGGCACAGTGTTTTAATGATATCTTTTCTGGGTTAGCTACATGCCTTTGTGTGACCTTCGATCTTCTGCCTGTTTTAATAATCTTCCCTCTTCCTTTTCCCAAGGAGTCTATGGTGATTGTTCATATTTAAACACACACACACACACACGTATATATATATGTGTATGTATTTCAGCTACAGATGTTGAGTATTTTCCTTCAAGTCAGTGTCTCGGTATGATGCTAAAGAATTGTGAGAGAAGGATGATGTAGATTGGGGGATGAGATATCAAGGTAGACAGATGATTCTAACCATTCTCATTTTTATTGAAAATCCCATCATAAGTGTAGAAAATCAAGATGCTATTCACATTATTCTGGTTAAATTTTAGTTTGGATAACTTCAATTCCTGTATAGATTCCCGCTGTTCTTTCTGGCATGGTCCATTTTTTACTGTTTGTTCAGAACAGTTGTGTAATGTTTCTATCCATGGTTAGCAATTTGCTGTTTTTCATCCAAGGTAGCTTGTATGTCAGTGCTGGTAGAAGTAATCATTTATTTTTAGATTCTAAATCATTTGGGGATGTATAAAGCACTGTAGATATAGAAGGTAATCTTTTGTCTCCAAAGGTTCCTTATTTTTTATGAATGTTTTGATTTCATATTCTCTCTGTCTGCATATCACTTACTCCCTGAATATGTATTACCATTGTAATTGATAGTGTGACTCCTAAGTAACTCTCTTAACTGCTGATTATAACTGTGACACTGTTCCATTTGAAGAAGCTTTGAGCCTACTCATCACCGTGGGTGAGTCAGTCCTCACTAGTGTATTATTTACAATCCCGGTTCGTGGAGCTTCAAACAAGTTCTGTTGTGTTTGAGGAAGATGTCTTCTGATCTGAGTAAGTTTTTGCCAGATCCTGAATTAAGTTCCAGACAATGCTGCTTGTTTGCATTTGTTTATCTTCCATAGAAACAAAAACCTAAGTTTTACACGTCTTACATGATTCCATATTCTGCTGTATGTTTGACTATACACAGGCTGGACCTACGTCCAGGCGCTGGGCAAAGGCAAGACAATAACACAGGTTTTCATCCCCTTTCCACTTTTATTTTCTCAGGCTCGTGTTGTCTGCAGGCTATTGCATGCTGCCTCCTTTCTTGAGGTATTATGTAACAGATTCTTTCTTCTATTTAGAGCTCGTCTGTCTTCTGAAATGATCACAGGTTTAATAATAAACTTACAGGAAAAGATGACAATCTTCTTGGGGGGGGTAGAGAGAAAGAAGAGGTGTTGGGTTATTCTTACATGAGCTGCAATAGATTGGGGGTAGCGTTATTGCCTCTGAGGTGGGTGAATTGAATGTGTTAATCCAACATTGCTCATAGAAAATAAAATGGAACAAATAAGATTATAAGAAAAGACTGATTCTTTTGCATAAATGAAGCCCCAGATTTTGGTGAATAGGCAGGTATGATTTTTGTTGTATTGAGAAGTCCACGGTAGAGAAACAATGGCTCTAATCTTGTGAGATTTACTTTGTAATGTTGTAGCTATAAAAAGTGACAGCTCTTACTTTCAGTTGACCTTATAACAGTGATTGGAATGTGTACACAGATTGGTTTTTAAATCGTGCTGGAAATAATTTTAGGACATGTTTTCCAAGTTTTAAATAATTCACTGTACCTTTCAGGATGGGAGAGAGGCTACAGCACTGCAGAGTTGTTCAAAATCCTCAGCTTGTTCAGAATCAATTCATATAGCCTTTGTGCGCAAAAAGAGCTATATATAGATGCGTACTGCAGGCAAGCTGTATGTTACGCAGGCTCAGGACCTGCTTTACCCAAAGCAAAAGCCATATTCTTCATCTTTTGAGCATGGTCACTCCTGTGACGTATGGCATCTTCAGTACAACTGCCTCAGTAAAATCGGAGTGCGGATTTTAAATAAGCCTCTGAACCGGGAGAGCGGGGAGGCTAAGCCAAGGAAGGGGGAGTGGGGAAGCACAGAGAGCTGTGTCACTTGAGCCTGCTTGATGGCTTGGATACTGTGGCTCATTCCTGCAATCTAACGTGTGGTGCAGCCAGTTTCAGGTGCCTTAATAACCTGACATGGCCTGAAAGTGGTATTTCAACCCCCTATTTCTTTAGTATTTGGTAGGAGGAGGCTTGTTTGGTTTTTCACCTCTCCAGGTTTTCTTTCTTTTTTTTTTTTTTTTCTTCTTTTTACTCCTTGGAGAGGCTACAATTTGCAGCATTTCCTGCTGTAAATAGATCCGTATAGAAAGCGTAAGGTGAACTATAAAAAGAAAACTGCTTGGTTTAAGCTTATGTTGCTACAACTACTCCCCCAGTTCTTCTCTCTGCAGCATTTGAGTGTAAATCTCTCCTTGTCATTTGTGGGCATGGTTCTCCCTGTGAATTGATTGTGTATAGCAAATTTCACACTGATGCAGTCCCCTGTGATGTCAGTACAAGGTGGGAAAGCAAGACATTCCCCCAAATTTCTACCTGGACATAGCCCAGCAGAGGCACGTTATCCCATCAGTCAATCAAGACAGATATATGAATGCATCTTTTAAGCCACAAAGAGCATAAACTCAGCTACTGTGTTTAACATATTTTGTCAAGTATTGTCAAGATAATTTCCGTCCCTGTTGTTTTTTGTGTGTTTGACGTTTCATGATGTGATCTCTTAAAAAAGAGGCATACAGGAGAGACAGGACTTGGGATTTCCGTGTTCCACCCTTGAATGTGAAGTTGGATTTGCCATTGTAAAATGAAGATAATATCCGTGCTTTTTTCCAGCTGAAGGGAGGAGGGATTATAGGCAAAGCACAAGAGGAACACTGAGTTCAACACTATGAGGTGCTTTTAGATCATTAACTGGAAGGTATAGAGCCATGCTAAATAACATCTAAGCAAATAAGTTCTGGTTAGTAATACTGTATAGCAGTTTGAATGTGACCTGTTCAATTGAATCAAAGTCTGTGCCTTTTTTTCTTTATTTCTTTCTTTTTTTTTTTTTTTTTTTTAAATAATGTACTGTATTTGGGAGACTCTCTTACCTGCTCTTCATGAATGCGATTATTGAAGATGGATAGCAGTAGGTTTGGCTGTTGTCTCTTTAGGACATCTTTTAAACCAGGATTGGAAGCAGAATATTTTACAGCCTGTGGAAAAACGTCTGAAGGCTGCCACTTGTCGTTCAGGCAAGAACAACTGAAAGCCCTAATGCATTTTATCTGCCGTTCTGTTCCTCAACACTATAAATAATTCAGATCTGTTGGCTTAACTACTACTGGCAACTGTTATTTATTAAGAATGACTGAAATAACTATATGGCTCAGTAGAACAGAATGCATTAGGGACTTTAATGTGAAACAGAATAGCTAAAACATTTTGATTATCCTTTAAAGAAAAACCCTAAACCCCTAAACCCGCCAATATTCTTTGCAATTCTGCAAAGGACAAGGGACACTGGGAATTGGGATGTGATCTTTCTGGAGTAAGTAAAGGTTTATTCCTTTCAAGGAGCACATACCCTGATCTTAGAGCGCCATTTATCCCTCCAGTGTCTTGTTCTGTGTGCATCAATGTCAGTAATTTTGAAATTGAGGTTCCAATAAAATCTTTAATTTGCCCCACTGTATAATGTTTCCATCTACTTGTAGTTGTATGTTTTTCTTTAAAATTATTTTTAAAGGTACTGTATAGTCTTTTCATGTTTGCTTTTAATTGGATTATCTTGCATGTCATGCTCAAGAGAAAGTAGGTAAAAGAGCAGCAGTATTTTCTGGCTATCAGTGCAAGTGAATTGCTGTTCTCCCATTCCTGGTTTAGGGTTAATTAATAATATCTGGCCTTTCTTGGTACTGTTCATCATCAGAGTTGAAATTGCTTTCCAAAGGTCAATATCATTATCCCTATTTTGCAGACAAAAAAATTAAGTCATTGAAGGGCCAAGATCAGGCAGGGTATTGCTACAGCAGAAACAGAATACGTTACTACCGACTGGCAGGTATTTGGCTGTGCATCATAAGATGTATTACTGTATAACACCAGAATGCTTTTGCAAGTCAACTGATTATAAATGGTGCATTTGGAATAAATTTTGTATCACAAAAGAGTTGACATCCAGGACTCAGATGACTAATTATCTAATCTTACATCTGGCATAAACACCCAAGCCATTTGTATGATGAACTGCGTTTCACAAGAGTGAGAAGGGAGCAAGAGAACATTCTCTGCTGACTCAGTGGTCATAAATCTTCTGGGGTGTGTTTTGCCTTATATTTGATATTTGTTCAATGGGTTGAAAGAAGTTAAGTGATCAAATGTCATTTGAAAATCCTGGCCTGCAGCTTTTCTCTTTTCTCATTTACATGAAGACAAATATTACTATAAAAGCACAATTATTTGGGGCCTAGCTCTGAGTGGTGTTACTGAAAGTTGTTCGTTTGAATGGGCACTGTAGATTCATTGTCCACACCCTTTTTTAAAGAAGTCGTCTGACATTTGTTTGCCTTAATGATGATCTGCAGTAGAGATATAAATGAAGAGAGCGGTATGTGCTGCTGTGTAGCATTTTGTTTCATTTGTTTTAAATTAAGTCATTAACTATAACAGCGCAATGCATTTTTCTTTTTGACTAGTAACCAGAGGACTTCGGCTTGCTAATCTGATCTGAAATAAAAGAGATGCTCTGCATTGGGTGATTCTTATTTAAATTTTATTTCTGGACACATCAGGGTTGTACAGTATATCTCTTCAGGTTAAGGGAAGTATCAATGAAAGTTTATTTTTAACAGTGAGAGAAAACAGGAGATGAATCAGTGGTAAGTAAATGAGATGCCTGAACTTTTAGAGGCAAAGTGTGCCTGCTGTAACAAGGTTTTCTGCAACGTGAACTTTTCTAGACAGTATGTCATTAAATTTTATAGTAAGGAGAAAAATCATCAAAAACTCTGACTAGAACATAAAACACCTGAAATCAAAAGAATATATGTAAATATCTTCAGAGCAAGTTTGGACACTCTCATTGATTTTAGACAGCATCTCATTCTGGCTTGACAAAATACAGAATTTATAAATTAAATTTTATGTATACTGTGTATGGTTTTATGCTGATGTTGGCACACTTTCAGATGTAAAATTAAATTACTTTTTCCAATAAGGCAGTGTAGATTGAAGCATAGATTCCTTTCTTTGCTAATGGAACTAGTAGAAAGCTATTGAATTATGCTGACTTTCAAATTGACTGAGAGCCAAAGAGAGAAAAATCAATGACGTTTTTAATGTCCTGTAGAGCTTTTAAATAGGCCTCAGTCTAGCAGAGAAACTCACTGTGAGATAACTGTTGTTGGCATCGGGTTTCCAGTTAAGAAATGTACTTCTGAGTGTTAGGTTAATGGTGGGACTGGATGATCTTAAAGGTCTTTTCCAACCTGAACGATTCGATGATTCTTCAGGTAGGCATGCATCTTGCATAGACGTAGGCTTCGTTACCAGTCCAGACACGGAGATGCTAAGCAGGCAGTGACTGGTTTTTGGAATGGCAGTCAGAAGATTCTGGTTACAAGGTACGCGTGTCACTCAATGCTAAGCATTTCTGTTGGAACAGAGAATACACCATGTAAATATGCAAGCTAATCCCTGTAAAACAATAACAACAAAAACCAGACGGATCTTTTATCTCAGTATAAATTCCTGAAAGTCACATGTATGGGTAATTCCAATAAATTATCTTTATTTTGATTAATTAATGATAGGGTAAATACAGATTTTTTTTTTTTTAAACTATGTGTTTGCATTTACATAGCTGAATCCTGAAGATCTAAGCTTTATAATAAATGTCCATCAAATACGTGGCTTGCTGGTATTTTTAAAATTTTATACTAATATTTTTATAATTTTGTAAAATGCATTTTATAGCAGTAATTAAGATTTTGTAAAAGACTATCGAATCCCTCAGAATTTTGCTGCTCAGATAGAAAAGGTTCTGATTTAGATAAGGGGAGACTGCTATATAGATACATCCTCGGCATCTCAGTATTGCAGCTGAAGGTTCATGGATTCTGGTCCATTTCTGTAATAAGATGATTTCTCTTCGCATTCCTTCAAAGTCTACGTTTACCTTTCTCTTAATAACAGATGGATATAATATGGCTGTGAAGGACTCTAGTCCCGGAATATGATTTTCAACAGCAAACTTTGTATCTTCAATTCTTTGATGTAATGAAGAAAACTATCATACAGTCACTTCTGGGAATTCAATTTCTTGCAGTAATTTGGCTTTCAGCTCCTGGAGGATCCATCTTGGGTTTTTAAGGGTTGTTCGTGTTATAGTAGACAACTTCTGTCATTTTAAAAGCAGCCTTTAATGCAGGTAGCATCAACTCTACAGAGATTGAAATATAAGTAACCTCAGAACTGCCATATTGTGAGAATGAGTTAGAGAAATCATAGAATTAGGTTTCAAAGATAATATACAGACAATCTATTCAGCTGAATAGCTCTGCAGAAGCTGTTTTATGCAGTTTGGGTTCTTCACAGTTCACCCCTTCAGTGTCAATCGCATTTTAGTGACAGTCATTAAATCACAAATGATTATGAGTGGTTTGTGGTCAGCAACCATTTATTTTTTAAATACACACTAGCCTTCGTGACATTGTACCTCATCAAAGAGACAAAGGTGACCTTTTTATTTTGTCTTGCTTACGTTTTGTTAGCTTTATGTACTGTCATGTGCACTTACCCCTCCGGAGAAAGGAAGTAGTGACTTGCTACGCAGCAGAAAATGGATTAGACGTCTCAGTCTAATTCATGTGTTGAAGACAGTATGTTAAAAGTCAAGGGTTTCCCTTAATGACCTGTATTGTCAGATGAAATTCTAGTAGCGTCATTCCAAGAAGTTGATTTCAAAAGCCTGGTTTTTAAGGGAGCAAGGCTTTAGTGCTTGCTCAGTCTGTCTGCCTGTCGGGTTCCTCCCACTGATAAGCTTAATCTCGCAGGCCAATTTCAGTCAAATTCAAAAGATGGGTTGAAGTCTGAAAGATAACTGAATAACCTGTCGATTTCCTGCAAACCGGCAGTGGGGCAGGTGAGAATGGCCCCTCCGAGGTAAGGGTCGGGAGGGCTGAGCCCTGATGGATCCGTCTGGCAGCTCAGAGGGCCGGCCCGTGCCCAGTTCCCGGCACGTGCAGTTTGCCCTGCAAAACACGGTGACGTGGGGAGCTCCGGCGAAACTGGCCCTGCCGGCGAGGGGAGTCGAGGGGCAGAGCGTGCACATCCGCAGGGCGCCCGGGCTTGCTCTTCCTGCTCTTGGTGGCGTCGCGTCTCTTACTTCGCCTTTATTTGGCTTCCAGCGAGAAAGGTGTTTGCGGTAGTGTGCTAGAAAGCCTGCGTTAGATGTCTTCTGAAACACGTCGGTGTGAGAGAGGTTGAGCGTGAGTGCCAGCATAGCTGGAGAGGGGCCTGATCTTAGATTTGGCACCCATTGGCAAACCTAGTGCCGGCTGCCTCTGCAGTGCTCCCACTGGAGAAACGAGCTAGGGTATCCCTTTGCGGCCAGGTCTCCCAAGTAGTCAGATAAAAGAATACATAAACCACGCTCTTGCAATCACGCTTTCACGAGCAATTTTTTTTCTTCGTTTATTTTTTTTCAGCACCATGCCAGTATTTTAATTTTGCTCTCTGCCCTGATTTTTTTTAATTAGTTTGATGTGCCATCCAGCACAGCGCTTTCGTTACTTCCCTATGTATAATACCCTATCAAAAACCCCTGACAGATGAGTGCGGCATCTGAGCCCTTTTGTGGGATCAGTGCCAACGCACTCTAATTGAGTTCTGTGGTTTTGCAAATGTTTCCCATCTGATCACCAAACACACGATTTCCTAGAGGTCTCCATTCATACCTATTTGACATATCCTTTACTAGAGAAAGCATTTTGTTGACTCTTACTATTTCATTAAAAAATGAGGAAAGAAGTTGAATATTTTTTTATCTCGGATCTTAATTTGTGAACAAGTCAAAACCACTGTCTTTGACTTGCATTGGTTAACAAGTGATAGTTAACACGTTATTTCTAAAGGCATTTTGTAATTGTTCTTTTGGGGTTTTTTTAAGGTGATTATTTTAAAACTGAGACTATGATATTTTTACCTTAGTCATAGCTGTCAAATATGAGCTTCATAGAAGGTTTTATTCTATTTTATAAGATAGACTTTCAATGATTGCAACTAAGTTGAGAACTTGTAGTATTCAACATCAGCAAATTCTTCGAGCCTAATAAGAACTTGCAAAGGGAAATTGTTGTTACTACAAAAGGAATTTCATTCTCATTCACTGTATTTATCTGTGGAGTCTTTAGGACATTCCTGAGACCATAGCCTCTGTCAATGCGTTGACAAGAAAGATACAGCTATTACAAAATAAATACAGCGATAAATACTGAAAGTCTGATTGGTATGTTGAAGCATCTTAGTTCAGCTGTTGAAGATGTTATCTGATGAGCAGTGCACCTCTGGTTTGGTTTCGTTTGTTTTTGTTTTTTTTTTTTTAATGTCCAGTTAAGACAGACTTAAAAAGGAAATATCTATATAAACTTGAAATACCTGTATAAGCTTGATCATACTCTCTAGAATGTGGCAGTGAGCACAATGCAAAAGGTTAAATATTGGCAAAAAAAGAGGTGCCACCGCAGTATAGAATATGGGTATGGTAAACACATTGGAAAGAGTGTATTTTTGTAATGATTGTGTATGGTATTTCTGTTGCTTACAACTGTCACCACAAGGACAGAATCATTTTGAATGTGACCAGGCAGCTGTCTCTGTGAAGCCTATAGATAGCAGCTTCCTTGTGTAGCACATTTTCAGCTCCTTCAAACAGATTTATCAAGCATCTTTACTGTCTCAACACTGCCAGCTCAAATGACATCTCAAGGAGCTTTGGTTATGCAGTCTTTTAAAAGGTGCATTGTTTTTTCTGTTTGTTTCTTACTTTGTGTGTGTGTGTGTGCCGGTTTTTTTTTAGTAACTCACTGCAGTAGCTAAAATCTAGTGCGGCGTTTCACCATGTGTTAGGGAAAAAAACATACTCCATTTGTCCACCGTGACCAGGCTTTAAATAAGCATCAAAACTTCCACCAGCTGTGCAAAGCAGCAGAGCAGCACAGGTCAGAGCAGAGCGGTGAGCTTGGAGGAGAGTGATGCTTTGTGAGTAAGGAGAGGAGGAACTGCAGAGACAGGAGCTGGAAATAGCATTCGCTTGGCATAATTAGAAGATACATCCGTAATCATTCTGGGCTCTAAGGACTGCTTAATGGACTATTCCTCCCTGAGTCCTCCTCTGAGTCCTGTCTGTCTTGCAGGAGTTAGGAGACAAAGAGAAGCCCCTCAGCTGGTGCCCTGTCTTTCTGGATGGCCACGGAAACAGGAGACGGCTGAAGGGAGGGCTGGCTAAACAGCCAAAGGATCTTCCCAAAGAATTTCTCTGCTCATTACTGCTGCGGTTCACAGCATGGGAACTTTCAATAATAAAGACTTTAAGGGCTTCTTCAAAGAGCTTCCATGCTGTACCAGAAGCTCCATCTGGAAGAAGTCTCATGAGATTTTGGAGTGTTTTGTAAATACAGGCTGGGGACAAACGAGGTTTTTCTTAAATTTAATCTTGCAAAACTTGCTTCCTAACAAGAACTTGCAACAGGCCACATTAACACAGGAGTGTTTACCAAACTGCATCCCTAGTGTAATGTCTTTTGGAAAGGGTGCAGTAGCTTGTCATCCACACAAAGTCTTTTACTAACACAATAAATTATAGGCCTTATGGGAATGTGCTGTACTTGGTTCTTTTCAGGTCACGTTCTTGGTCTTGGATTGCTGTGTGAAACTATATACGATGCTTTATACTGTTTGCCTGTGGATTTGTTTTGCGTTTCAGCAGATTGAATAGCATTTCTATTTGAATCATGTTTCATTCTAACTAAAACAATTGCTGTTCTGTAATGTCAGGGGATTCTTGAGGTAAAAGGCATGCTGTACGTTTAGTGATTTACTGACCATTTTGGCCTTTGAAAGGCACCGGTACGTTTCAGTCCATTTTTCCTGCTTTCTCTGGGTTAGTGATGCCTCATCGGTTACACCAGCCCGTGACAGCGCTAAGTGTTTCAGCACTGGTGGCACTCGATTGTGTATTTTGGTCAGGGGCGGTAATGTTCCTGTAGCACCATTTTCCCATCAGCAGTGCTAATGCTCCAGGAACACCAGCAGTACCGAGTCTTAAGAACTTGATGTCTGTCTTTCGTGGTTTTTCCCCTTTTGAGATGCATTGACTTTTCTAAAAATGTGCTTGTGTCGTGCAGTTGTTTATGGCCATTGAGTTAGCTGCCTGCATCAGACTAAACCTGGCTGTCCAGAGCTGTTGTTTGCCCGTGTATTCCACTTAGCACTTCTGGCAGCATATGAGAACAGAGAATATGGAGTGAGAAAAAAGTATGAAAGCTCCATAAATCTTGTATAGACTGAAATTATCTCCCACTATCATCTTGATATTTTTCCCTTCAGTTGTGCTCTTATCTAGAAATCTCAGAGTATTTTACAAACACTGAATTAAGCCTTCTGCAGCCTTCCTCCTTCTCCTCCTCTCCCCCAGGAAATGATATTATCATCCCCTGTTTGTAGATGAGGAATCAAAGGCCTGAGTGGTGAAGTGACTCGCCCAAGGTCAGCTGGTGAATTAGTGGCAGGGCTATGAATAGGCATTCGCTTTCTAGCTCTCAGCTCTCTGCTAAACAAGACTGTGCCCTCCCAGTTTCAGTCTGTCATAACTTGATGACTAATAACATTTGAGCATCTAGAATGTGGCAGAAGAATTTATTTTCAGCAGCCAGGTAATCCTTAGTTACACCAGCAGCAGGACGCAAGGCACCTCCCATGTCCTCGTGGACCCTGTCTGCTACTTCTTGTTTTGCGTAAAAGATGTGAGGACAGGTGAGGGCTCCCAGCGTGGCAAAGTTCGATCACTCGAGTGTGGGTCTTTGTGGTTTTGTGGGATGCTGTAGGTGCTCACCCGAATGTTCGCTTTTGTGATAAAAACAAAGATCCTAGACCTGATTCTTCATTTGTCTTGGTGTAACAATAATGAAGTGTCCTGAGAGTGGTTTGACTTCAACATCTAATCTATTTTAAAAGTAGTAAAAAAGCCCTCCAGTGCAGTCTGCTATTCCTTGAAGAGGAGAAGTAATTCAACTAAAGTCCTCTCAGGAGCCAAGTAAGAGAAGTAAATTTTGAGTTGTACTAATCAGGAAAGAGGAAGTCATCTGTCTGCATCTGGTCACTTCCCTGCTTACATGGCATAGTCCTGTAACAGCTACATAAGAAGCTTTGTGATGAACAAATGTCAAGGACAATTAATTCTTTGGCAGGCAGCTGTTATTATTAGGACAAAGAGTGGCCAGCCATAGAAGGAAAGCCGTCAGCTGATTTATTTTCTCTACCTTTTCCATCAAAATTGAAAAGTCACTCAAACCCCAATGGTGAACTTTCATGCAATAAGAATTTTACATTTGCCATCTCTTTTTTTTAGTAGGAGACCTTATATTAGATTTAGAGCACAGAGGAATAGATCAGAGAAAAAGTTTGGAAAGTCTTCACCACTAATGCTATCAGGAAGGAGCAGAGTTGTGTGTTAAACTGGTAACATAATAATAAGTGGGCTGAGTTAAGCCCACTTCAGACTGGTTTTCTCAAACTTAATTGATGGCAACGGCCCACTTTTAGGCTTGATTTATTACCTTAGCAGAGTTATTCCAGGATTGCTGCAAAGCAACTGTGGGTGTTCTAAACACACCCACGCTGCCAGAGAATCAGGAAGGATGTACTTACAATCCTCTAATTTATCTAATAACATCTTTAGCGGCTTTTTGTGTAGGTTTGGTATTGTAATGGAAATGGACTCTGGCTAGATAAAGAGCTCCTGTGTGAAACTGCTAGTACTGGCTGTAGGGACATGTAAATAGCATTTGGAGCTGATTGGGGAAATACTCTGACCAGCTATATACACTGTAAATGCACCTTTCAATTTTGTAATCTGTCACTACGGTTAAAGTAATATCTAAAATTTCGGATATGAATGTTCATGACTCTGGGTCTTCATAGTCGTGGCCTTCCCACCTTCCAAGCCCAGGCAGAGCAGAGGTTCCTCCTGTCGAGGGATATTTTCCTCTGCTGTTTAGGTCCCGAGTCTCTATTTCAGCAACTGTTGTTGCCTCAGTCTTTAACCAGGTTGCCTCTTTGCCCATCAGTGGATGATCCTGAGGGGCTGTTTATAAGTGACACAAAAGAAGTTTGGTTTTCCTAAAAAGTTTCAGCACTGAGCACAGCCTTCGATTGGGCAACAGGCTGAGATTCCTGCAGGCGCTAGCACAGCCTGTTGTGTTCGTGCCCGAAGCGAGCTCTGTCTGGCTTGTGTTTGTGAATGCTTTCAGCACGGATTCTTCTGCTGCACGTTATTTAGGCTGAACCTTAATCTTTCTCTGCATTTTTTCAGAACGCAGTCCTCACCGTGTTGCTAACTGCTGGCATAATTATTCTATCCCAGGCATTGCAACCTCTTGCCTTTGTTGTAACATGGAAAATGCATGTAGCATGAACTGTAACCTGTATCACCGCTCTGGAGTATTGGGGCTAATAATAGAAATGAAAAACCTGCTCTTTGTGAGCTAAATAAAGGCGGACAAGATGAGATAGAAAATCAGCTTCTACACGCACCAGAAGTAAAGGAGGTCCCGGTGTGTTTTCCTCTTGCTGATTACTCTTACCACTGGGCATTGCTGTATGTAAATAGGATCAGAGTTCCTGTGTTGTGCTGGGAAGAGCCGGTTCTGAGACAGCTGATTTCCTCCAGCAGTCGTGCTTCATTAGCGTGCACATTGCTGAGGCTTGGGGGTGCTGCGTGAGCAGAATACTCGGCTGCTAATTCTAGGAAATACTCTTACTGATGGTGCAGTAACGTGGTATTGAGCGGCTTTCTGCGTAACTTCAAGGGTCAGAGCTTGTCTCGTGACAATGTATCACTTGGACGAAGCTATTTATTGCTAATCTTATGTTTAAATAATTAATAGGTATGTTGAATAGTAAATAATGAGGGTTGGAGGGTTTATTTTGTGTACATTTTCTAACTCTGTTACATAATCCTGCTGTTTGTAGCGGCATTTGGTAGCAAGAATCTGGAAAATATGGTAAAATAGCTTTTCAAAAAAACCCCAAGTGTAGCGAATCTCTTTTTTTTTTTTTCCTTTTCCTGGAATTCAGATTTCACTGCTGAAGCTACAGCATGTGGGCCAGTTTAGGATGGCAGTTGGCTTTCCTGGGCAATGGACCAAATGTGAATGCAAGTGACGGTTGCCATGTGCTCCTCAGGCTCCAGAACGAAGTCTGACAAGTCCGGTTTCGTGTGTAGAAGATTTTCTGCTCTGGATCTGGTTGGACTGATGCTTCTAGGCTAACGCCCCCTCTCCAACCGTGCTAAAAACGTGCAAACAGGCTTGCTGGGCCTAAGCAGACAAAATAGGTTAAGGAAGTATATGTGCTCATTGCCTGTTCCCTGGACGAGCTGATGCAGAATTCTGTTGTTGATGGATGTTTTTTGAGACTGAAATTGGCTCGTATGTCTTTGTGCGGTCCTGCAATGGCAGACACGTCTTATGCAGGACATTGTTACCCCTGATGATAACTGTGGAAACTGGAAGTTTCAGGCTGTGTCAGCAAGAGACACCTGGAGAAGTTAAGGCAGACCAATGGGAAATACAAAGTTATGCGTAAATGAAAAGGTATTAAACGCCTCTTGAATGAGAAAATGTACATTAAAGTGGCCTTCGTTTGCTATAGATTAATTAACCTTGGGAGATATCAGGCTTAATTAAGCTACAGTGAGTTAAAGCCACTTTACTCTTGATAGAGATCATTCATGAGGGAGCTTTTTAACCTTATGCACATCAACTTCATACCTCCTATGTGTTTGCCTTAACTTTCAGTGTCCCTTGGTGAGGTTTTGGACGCTTTGAAAAATGAGGACTTCTCTTATCCTTTGGAATCCTGACTCTAATTCTTAGGAGAAACTGGGCAGAATGGGCTTAAGATAGAAGTGTATAATGCGCATGTAAAAAATGTGTGCTAAGCAAGGGTTGCATGACAGACTGCAGCGTGGTTCAAGTCTAGATTTGAAATGCATTTAAATAGAGGTTATGAAATGGAACATTAAAACTTAAGAAACAGGGAATATAAGAGTGAAACAGGGTTACTAAAATCCATATGGTGAGTTGGAGGTCTTGCTGCAGGGTTGTGGTGCTGTCTAGCAAAAAAGAATCGGAAGTTTTACAAATCTTGGTTCAAACTCCTGCTTGTTTATAGAAAAGTATTGTAATGTATTTCCCTGACTGCAAGTTACCTTGCTAAATGAGATGAAAATATCTTCTTTGTTTTTTTTTCTCTTCCAGTAATTGCCCTTCATTTTTGGCTGCTGCTTTAGCTAGAGCAACTTCAGATGAAGTCCTCCAGAGTGATCTTTCGGCACACTACTTACCAAAGCACGTGGACAACGCAGATGGGATCATACGTAAGTACATCTGCGCATGATAATGTACGATTTTACATGGTGTGGATCTATCATTTACACTGTATACTGGAGCACTTTGCAGATAATTCATAGATTTTTAAAGTCAGCATTGACTTCAGTGATCCATCTAGTCTGATCGCTTGAATGGTACTAGATTTTCCTCAAATTAGTTCCTTCTACCAGCTAGCTAAACAAAGTTGGACTAGATTTCTTGTAAAGGAATATCCCATATTGATGTAAAAAGATTAATGGAGAATTCACCACCACTCCTGATAGAGCTAGTGGCTAATTTCTTAGTCAAAGCTTTCTCATCTTTGAATTTTGTCTAGTTTCAACTTTTCAACTGAATTCCTTCTCTATTCTTAAATGCCTTTCTCTGGTTGTACTTGAGTCTTTTATCAAATTTTTGCTCCTTAAGACCAGGTGGAAATCACTCCTTTCTTTTAAGTGCACCTTCATAAGACTGTGTCTGGTGGCCCTGAATTTCTTTATAAGCCTTTTAGACTATGTGGTCCTGCTGCGTGCTGGCAAGTGCCAGTTGTCCTACTTCATCCTTAGAGCAAAGTCAGATATATGTGGGAAAAAATTTCATTCCAAATTATTTCAGTCAGTATAGTTTTTACTATGGCTTTTAATATTTTTTTTTAATTTTGTTTTGGTTTAGCAAAGGATAGTATAAAGATATTTGGTGCTTAAAAGGATAATTTCCTTTTCTCCATTTATCTGTGTTGGCTAACAAGATTTTTGCAGCATCCAGCTCAAAGCCATGCACCCTAAATCATTTCAGGATTCTGCTGACCTAAATAGCCTTGAAAAACTTTCTGGGGTGCTCATTACAAGGAAGAACAATGTTTCTCACATGTATTGAGAGGGATTCTGTCATTTGACCTTGGAAAATACAGTCACCAAACCACTTTTTCAATTCCCTCCTTTTTGGATTAAAAAAATAATTAAATGATTCTGGGGATAAGCAGGATATATAAATCTGGCCCTTCAAAAGGGAAGGTTCTGCTGTATTTCTCAGAGGCCTTCAGAAACCTGAGAAACAGAAAAACATGCTGTGGGTTCTCTTTTTGTAGGTATTGCTGTCTCCTCCTGCTGAGCAGGTAAATGGAATAGATTTGTCATTGTTCTGGCTGAGCAGCCTTCATTAATTTCAAATTGAGATCTCTGAGACTTGCATAAATATTTGACAGTCTCCAAGGAAATGTTGACTAAGCCTCCACACAGAATATCTAAAGAGTTCAACAAGAAAAGAAAAAGGAAAAAAAAAAAAAAAACCCAAACCTTAAACCACAAAACCCTCACACCTACAGAAATTGCCATTTGAATGTGTCTAAATCTGTAATACACAGATGCAAACATAGATAGATATGTGTATGGGCTATAACAGGCACTAAAAATATGAGACTCCAGATGCAGTCTGTTGAGGTGAATTGTCATAATGAAGGTACTTGAAAATAAAATATACCTTTACAGATGCAAGGTAAAGTGTTAAAATATGAAGATAAAGGGGGAGAGGAAGAGAGAGACCATCCTCCGGACTGTAGTAAAGCAATGGTTTCATATGAATACTGCAATTTCAAGTAATATACCATAAGTGATAATTTTCGAAACAGAGCATTAGCTCAAGTGATGCAAGGTTTGGTTAACAAAAATGTAACAAAACTAGGGGGAGTCATGCAGGACTGAAGGCGATTTCATCGCAAAAGGTCAGCAACTCCATTCTAGCTAACTTTCTCAGTAGGAGTCCTTTGAGAAACCTGGGCTAGTTATTTAGAAGAGAACTGCGACTGATGAATGCCTTAACCGGTACCATATAGGGAGACTTTCATGCTTTGAAAGAAAACAAAGGGAACTGTAGCAGGTGATGAAAATGGGATTTCTGCATCCTGAAGTTTTGTGCTCAGAGTTCCCTGTTTATCCTAATGATGTTTGGACTGCTGCAGAATGTGAAACCAAGCTGAATTTAGCTGGCTGGTTTTGATATCCAATTCTATGTCAGTTTTTCTTATGAACCCAGAAAGATTTTTACTCTCTATAATACAAGGAGACATTTACCTCATTTGCCTCAAGTTTGAATTTGCTAGAAGAAAAAAATTATTCCAAATTTCCTTAGTGACACATTTCAGTCTGAGCAGTGCAACATGACAAATCATATTGCATGTTTAGGACTGGTAAAAGCAGTTATTGGTGTGCTGGTGGAAAGGAAATTAGAAGCTTCATGAAAGAAGAATGGTAATCTTAAAAGAAGAAAAACTGTTTTGAGCCCATGCATGTAGGAATGCAAGAATATGTGCTTGATATATTTAGGGTGACCATGTGTCTTTGCATATCAAGAATAGAAGCTGGGAGTCGTAGGCCATGCCTGATTCTTCTCTTCCAGTTAAACTGGAGAGGAGCGAGAGAGCTTCCATGAGAACTGAAAGATGTTTGATTTCCTTTTTGAAAGGTCAGGTTAAGAACATTTAGTTTTCTTTTTCATGGAGGAAGATATTCACATGGGAGTTCAGCCTTGTTAACGAACCACCGAAGGAGGCTGGATAGTAGGACCGCATCACGTGGTGGAGGTATCTAAAATATCCAGCAGACTTCACAGAGCAACTTGAAAAGCCCCACTACCCAGTCTTTCCAGGTACCAGGAGATGGGATTACTATAATGAAGACACAAAGAGGTCATTGACTAGTCAGGAAATGGAGTTCTTAGATTAAGGAAAACCTTGGTCATTGGCTTGATGACATGTCTACAAACCTGGGTACTGATGCCTGTTGTCACACTGTCCACATTTTCAAGAAAGGTCTCAAAATTTAGGTACTAAAAAGCAGAATCTGATTACTGGTATTCTTTCTACCCTCATTTTGCCCTAAAAGAAGTCAGTCATCTTTGGGAACAATAACACCTGAGCTGGATTTCCCACTAGCTGTGGTACAATTAAGTGCTACTTCCAACACTGGGGATTTTGGAGCAGCAGGAGGGAAATGAAATTCTCCATGACACAACCACAATGACAGCTGAGTCAGCTCTGGCTCAGCACTGCAGCATTAACAATTGATGAGTAATGTACAGCTGTGAGGGGGTGGTTTGAGTGTTGTGGGCCTTTCTGCTGTTTTAACCTCAAGAGCAATTATTGATGATGCTGACATTACGCATACTCCCTGCTGTGGAAGGGTGTTTAGTATCTCAGCCCAGCCAATGGGTTTACTCCATTCCTCCTTCAGAGTGACGCTCTGAAGTGTAACAGCCACGTGACATTGAAACGTACACCATTTCTCTTCATACGTGCCCACTGGAAAAAAAAAAATGGAAGAGCAAGTCTGTGGGGTTCACTTCTGGAAAATATAATTTGGACATGTCAGACTGTACGTGTTCCCTCTTTAAATATATTACCCAGCAAAGAGATTTCTGGTGGCACCAGTGAGAGCAGTGTAAGTGTTGGGGGGGGAATTGGTACCCATTGCTGTGGCGGTGATGGGATGGCCCAGTCATTTGATTTCCACCACTTGTTTTTCAAGATGTGTGATAAAGGAGCTAGGGCTCCTTCTTGTGATTATGTTTATAGCTTATTTCCAGCTTAATGGCTGCTCTTGCAGGTCAAGCTTGAACCAACTCATAATCAGCAGAGCTGGGAATACATCTTGCTCCTAAGGATCTTGGCCCCCTGATCACATCTTGTGTAGACCTAGTAGAGAAATGAGTAAATGCTGCTTTTAGGTTCTTCACAGAATTTCTGTGAACCAAGAGATGCTGTAACCCTCCCCTCTGCTTGCTGTATTTGGGCCGCTCCTCCTCTGGGAATGATTGACACTCATGGATTGCTGCTGTTTAGCTTTGAAGATCTCTGGCTTTGGAGAATGATCATGAACAAGGAGCTTTTGATGTGTTCAGCTCTGATTCTTACTTCCTGTTTTCCTCCCCTGAACTTCAGAACGATTGTCAAGTGCCCAAGTTTTACATTTTAAAATTACTATTTCTCAGGAGTGACAGTTCAGCATTTTTTTAAATTTAAGACCTTTATGGTTTTCTCATTTGCTCATGCAGATTTCTTTGACACATTGTCTAGTCAGGAATCTGGAAATGATGTTAGGAAACTAAGAAGGCACCTGAATATGTACACTACTGAATATGTATACCGCCAAAACATCTTAAAGTAACGCTATTAATTTCTGTAGGTTAGTTGCCACCATATTGCCTCAATTCTGCAGTGAGGTGTTGTTTGCAATAGATCGTTGGGTCTAAAACCAATACATCATTGTAATGGGTCGTGGGTTTCGTATGTGATGCTATATGCCATGATGAAGTCCCTATCTAAGCCGCTGCGGCACAGCTGCACCACCCTGTGAAGAGCGACACAGGGGATCAAATGCCGAGGGAAACATACTTGCTTTTCTTTTTTTCTAATGCTGCAAATGAGTTCCCCAAAGGCACGGGGGAATGTTTAAGTTAAAAAGACAAACAAACAATGAGCTGCTTACTGATGAATGCTGATTATGGTGACTTTGGCTTCCTCTTTTTATGCATCAGAGCCCAGAACGTCCCTGCTGACATCCATTTCAACTGCTTGGCTAAAATGGGTTTGTTTCATCTTTGTAATATATGCAAGAAAAAAATTCTCACTTAATAACACTCTTAGCCTTTCATTTGTGGTTTTTGTCTTCCCCAGAGATTGAGACAGTGAAGCTAGCCCGCTTAGTTTTTAGCAAACTGCATGAGATCTGCAGCAACTGGGTGAAAGACTTTCCACTCCAGCCGAAGCCCCACCGCTACTACGAGACATCCATCCATGCCATCAAGAATATGCGCAGGAAGATGGAAGACAAGCACGTCTGCATCCCAGACTTCAACATGCTCTTCAATCTTGAGGTAAAAAGAGGTCATGTGGAAGACAAATGCATACGCTAAACACAGTTTCCATTCTTGGGGAAACTAGGCAGTCTTGTACTGTGAAAATGAAAGCCGTACCTGTGATGGACCTGAGGAGGCTTGACAGTCAAGAGACAAACCTGCTCTTAGTTAGTTCAGTTGATATTCTGTAACCATAGCGGCAGTACCACATGCAGTTTCTACATAGGGTATATAGAATAGAAGACCACTTTTCACAGGCTTCTGGTGAAGCGTCATCTAACTAAACAAAGTTTGTATCTGGCCCATCCTGATGTAGCCACTCATGCCGTGGCTGAAGGACTGACCTGCCATTGTGCAGAAAGCAGCCCTACTTTTGTGACAGGCAACCGATGCATTGTAGTGCCACGTGATAAATCAAGGTAGGAGCCTCTCTTTGGCTGGAGATGCACAGGTGTAGAAGAGGATTGCAAATGGAAATGAAGAAGTGGTTCAGCTTGCAGTTCACCCCCGATGCCAGTTGTCTACGGGGCTGGGTCTGTACTGCTTTTCAACCCTTCCTCTTGGGAGGAAAAAGCCAAAAGCAAGAATGAGGAAAGAAAGTAAAAAAACCCCAAACAAACTCGAATCACAAAAATTATATGAGAATGGGGTGCAGTTCACACAAGAATCTAGCAACATGAGCAGTTTGGTGGAACTGGGGCCAGACTTGCCTCCATTAATTTCTTTATGTGGCCATCGGTCAAACACTCATGCTTGCTCTTCCTTCAGACTGGACACTGAAGAGTGGCAAATAGAAGAAAGTGGCAAGAGTATTACCTTTACGATCAGATTGCTGCATAATTGATTCTTTATTGCATCCTGTCACTTTAATAACCATCTTCTGCCCCATCCACATTCTTGCCTTTAAATGATATTAATGCAAACAGAGGCAGATGTTTCCTTTGCCTGTCAATTGTCAGCTTTCTTATTCCAATTTGTGTTGGAGCCCATTACTTTAAAATTACAATGTACAAATATTCTAGTCATTGAGATGGCTGTCAAGGTTGAATTGGCACTGACAGTGGGCTGGTGTGTTATATGTGTGAATAGGCACAGGAGCTGGTGTCTCTTGGTACAGCATTGTTTCTCTGTTTGAACAGATAAGGGGAAGCTGAGAAAACTGAGTTGGAGATGAGTGATTTTGCCGTATTTGATTTGTGAATGTAATCAGAATTATCTGAGGAAAAAGTACATACAGTTTTTGGGTTTTTTTTTTAAAAAAAAACAAAACAGACATCTAAGGTGATATGGATTAGATTTAAAAAAAAAAAAAAAAAGAAGAATGAAAGCAGAGGCTGGCTGGCTTCACGTTTTAACTGTACTGGCATTTTATCCCTGGTGGATTCCAGTCTTAATGTAGACTTCATGCAAACTGTATTGGATGTTCTTCTCTCTCTGTGGTTTTTGCAGTCACAAAAACTCCTGCACAATTTGATGAGAATGGCACTTCCTATTTGAGTTGTGTGACTAAATTGTAACAAATGGGACATAAGGAGCACTGAGAGCGTTACATGGGTGATTCTTGCAGGACATCTCTTGCAGTTTGCAGGCAGAAGTCATCTGCAGTGAGGTGGAAATTTCCCACTGATGCAAGTGAAGATGGTCTGAGTGGTTTGTTCTTCCAGCACAGACTCTGCATCTAAGTGCAATTTAATGAGGACACCACAAATCTCCAGTTCAAAAGTTTTAAGACAATCCAATTAGCTGTTTGCATTGTTTTCTCCTGAGTTGTTGTCTCAATGTGCTTCCATTGACAGGACCAAGAAGAGCAAGCTTATTTTGCAGTGTTTGATGGTCATGGGGGAGTGGATGCTGCCATCTATGCCTCCATCCATCTCCACGTGAACATGGTCCATCAGGAGATGTTTCAGCACGACCCGGCAGAGGCACTGTGCCGAGCTTTCCGGGTGACCGATGAGCGCTTTGTCCAGAAGGCAGCCAGAGAGGTGATTGAGTTACCTGGGCTTGGCTCTGAAAGTATTAATCTATAAATTCGGTCTTTGTCGGCTGGGGTGCTCCAAGTGCTGTGCTGAGCACAGGCCAGGGGTCAGCACAGAGCATGGGCACAGTCCCTAGAGCCGGTGCCCACTGGTGGGCTTCCTCATGTTCCATAAAGATGTCAGCCTCTACTTCTCACAACATCCAGTTCATTTAGAAGGATGCTGCTGCTATTCTTATGTTCATATGCTAACTAGGTTTAGTCCTTGGGGTGTTTTTTTTTCCCTCATCTCTACAACATAAGTTTTTCTTAGCTCCAGAAAGCAAGAATAAATGGATAACTGACTCCTAGGCCTCCTAAACTTATGCAAGGGCTGAGTTAAGTGCAGGGAACTCGAGATGCTTACAAATAAACCTCCCTCCAAGTTTATTAACATGCATGCGTTTCTATCAACAGATAGGAAACAGGCACAGGAAGTCAGCTAAAGCAGGAGCACAGCAGATCACAAGCAGAGCCCAGCTTCTGAAACGCGATTCCAAGGCAAGGGAAGTCACAGGGCAAAATCCATCACTTGCATTCAGCCAGGCTGGCTCTGAGGGGCTCTTACGGAACAGTCGTAGCAGTAAGGAAAGCACTGCCTGTTCCTCCCTGGGAACAGGCTGTGTATTGGAATATCAACGTGTTCTGTCCTCGAGTTATGCAGGAAAACGCTTTGAAATGGTTCTTAGTGGCTTATTTAAAACTGGGGGCATTTTTTTTCACCCTGTCCAGAGTCTGCGCTGTGGAACCACCGGGGTGGTGACTTTCATCCGAGGAAATATGCTTCATGTGGCTTGGCTTGGGGACTCCCAGGTTATGCTCGTGAGGAGAGGCCAAGCTGTGGAACTGATGAAACCCCACAAACCAGATCGAGAGGTGAGAATGGCCTGTTTTAAAGACACCTGGGCAGCATTTACCACCGAAGCTGACAGGTATCGGATTTATGTGGGATGCTGGGACACTGTTGCCTTGCCAGTGTTTCTTGGAGCGGCAGCGCATGTTCCAGTTATCCTGGTTTGTTTGGAAGTTGGTACGGATTTGTATGCAAACTCTTTGTTCTCCTCTGGTGGGGCCTGCAGCCTCCACCAGGCTGTTTGTGAAAACACCAAATATTTATCGAAGTGTTCAGAGTGTGATGGCAGTAGGAAGCGCTCTGTCCAAACAACTCTTGTGTTGTCTTGCTGTTTAGGATGAGAAGAAGCGCATTGAGGCACTTGGTGGCTGCGTGGTCTGGTTTGGAGCCTGGAGGGTGAATGGGAGCCTGTCAGTCTCCAGAGCTATTGGTAAGAATGGGCTTTAATTCCTTTTTCAGACTTGCTTTTCTTTTTCATTAAAACTTTAATTTTTCTAGGGATCAAAATTTGAAATACAGCTGAAGAGAGACCTGTGAGCGATGACCTCTATTTTTTTTTCCTCTACAGTTTGAGGGAATAATTTCCAAATAATTTCTTTAACTTGGGGCAAGAGTCATTGGCTCTGCGCTGTGTTAATAAAAGGGCTTCCAGCTGCTGTGACTGCAAACCCACGGTCTTGTGTATCTGTGTGTTGTTTTTCCACAGGGGATGCTGAGCACAAGCCATATATCTGTGGGGATGCAGACTCTGCCTCCACCGTACTAGATGGCTCTGAAGACTACCTCATTTTAGCCTGCGATGGCTTCTATGACACAGTCAATCCCGATGAGGCAGTCAAAGTGGTGGCTGACCATCTAAAGGAGAATAATGGCGACAGCAGCATGGTAGCACATAAATTAGTGGCATCTGCTCGGGATGCCGGTTCCAGCGACAACATTACTGTCATTGTGGTATTTCTCAGGGACATGAACGCAGCAGTCAATGTTAGCGAGGAGTCGGACTGGACAGAGAACTCTTTTCAAGGTGGGCAAGAAGACAGCGGGGAAGATAAGGAAAACCATGGAGACTGCAAACGACCGTGGCCCCAGCACCAGTGCTCAGCACCTGCAGATCTAGGGTACGAAGGACGAGTGGATTCCTTCACCGACAGAACTAGCTTAAGCATAGGGTCCAGCGTTAACCTGTTTGATGATCAAGGCTATTTAGACCTGACAAAAACAGAAACTAGTACACCTCAGAGTGCCAAATGTCTGCCACCAATTCAAGCGTTTAGCCCCGGCATACCAAAGAGTGCGAATTTGATCAAAGGCTTAACAGCGAAGAACGAATCACCAGAGCGCACCACATTATCGATCTGTGGACAGAGCGATCCCAGGGAGTACAACGCTCCTCTTAGTTTGGGTGCTGCAGGGCAGAGCATCTACAGGGTGAAGGGTTTATCCCCCATCTTCTTTGGGCTGGAAGATGAACTGTTCAAATCCTTGGGAAAACGAGCTGCGTTCTTTCACTTCCAGCTCTGTAACGGGAAGAGGCGACGAGGAGCCAGGCTCAAACCAAAGTTTCACGCGCCGCTCTTGGCTCGTGAGCCTTCCCATATAGAAGGATCGAGTCTGTCCTTACCTGTCCGGGGCCGCGGTAGCGCGAGGTTGTCGGTAAGACGCTCCCCGTGGTGGAAGCTGGCTAGTCGTAGCGCTTACAGTGAGAGCATGTTTTTGATGCGAAGACAAAGTAATTGTATACCAGATTCATACCTTCATCAATGCCGTAAAATGTAACCCTCTCCCTCGTGTTCCCCCGTCACTCCCAAAATAGACATTCCCAAAATAAAACTGGCATCATCAGAAAGCGAAAAAAGGTGGGCATTTCAGAACTGTACTCCAGTCCCCTGCAAAGCTCAAACCCTGTGTAAATAGATCTAGGAACTAACAAACGTAGTCGTTTCAATCTCAGTACGGTTTGCCGGTGGTGCAACCCTGAGCAATGCCACAGCCACCCGACCACCCGCACACACAAGTATCTAGCCACATTCACCAGTGAAAGCCAGGCAGCTGGTTCGTGTGAATAGACGCGGTTAGGGAACGACCTTTAACGACGCAGAAAGCTGAACCTGCCGGAGGTGCGTCCATGGAGCAATATGTAAAGAAAGATTCTGGTTTCGAACTGCCAAATTTTTTTAGAGTGGGGGGGAAGTTTCTGTAGAAGTCAAGGTGTGTGGGGTTTTTTTTGTGTTCTGCTTTCTGTTTATTTCAGGCGAGCATTAAGATGAATTAGAAAATCACATCCACTTTTGCAGGTAAAAGACTAAAAGCCATACAGGGTTTTACCAGGTAACTTCGGAATGGACAAACTAAGCTCCTGCTATTCTGTTCTCAGACTCCGATTGAGGTACAGACTCATAATTTACCTATTTTTTTCATGTATCATAAAACATGGAATATGAAGAATACTTTTTTGTAGTTTTTAAAATAATTCTTTCCTATGGCTAGAGGTGCAGCATAGGGAATTTCGTATCTTTCTGGTGCTTCTAGTGGCATTTTTCTCGTTTGTCAGTTTAGGAAACTGTTCTCAATTAGTTTTAATCAAACACGATTGTGCTTAATGCTTTGAGCCAGCCTCTTTCCACCGTAACTTCATCTCAGGTCTTAAAAGAAACCAATCTGCGGAGATGTTCAGTACAATGCTACTGTCACTCAACCAGTCAAACCAGAGAACTGCTTGCGAGAGATAATGAGCAATTTGATGAGCTGTTTGGTTTCGGTAATGATTTCTAGATGGCAAAGGCATAATTCAATATAAAGTTGCAGCATGAAGGCTGGTAGGATGCTGTGTCTACAAGGAGCAGTATTGCTGCAGTTTGGTGTTTTCCAGCATGTGTAGGAATGGATGCCGGGCTGCCGGAGCCATCCAAAGCGAGCGGAAACGCCGCGGATGCAGACGAGCAGGGGCTGCGCTTGGGGTTTAGTGGAGAGGGTCAAATTCACCGATGAGCCAGAGCTCTGCTTGGGTTAAGCCGGGGTTCAGAAAGGAAAGTGAGGAATGTCAGTTGCCCTTCTTTTCATAAGCAGAGCATTATTTATCAAACCGGGAAACAAAGAGTACCCACCAGCTCTTCCCTGCTCTCGAGGTGATGTTAAACCCTTCGGGGAGCGCTTAATTGGGACGCAGGTAAGCAGACGATTCCCGTCAGCTCCACTAAAGACACATCCTGTTACTGTTCTTCGTTACAATAAGACATTTGGAAGAGTACGAATAAAGTAAGTCTTCATAGGTGTTTATCGTACAATTCATATCATTTTAGCAGTAACAATTTAATAACAGTATTAGTATTTAGCTAGAATTTGCCAACTATTTTAAGTAGTCAGGAGATTATTCAACACGATGAGATGGCAAGGTTTGAATTCTGCCAATTTCCGCTGCTTCTATCTTTGATGCACTATTTTAAAAGCAATCTGATGAATAGCAAAAGGCTTTGTGAGTAACCAGGAGTCGGAGTGTGGCTTTAGATTCCTTTGATCTTCAGAATTTTTTTTTTTTTTTCCTCTTACGGGATCATTGCCTCTTATCTGTCATCTTATTAAGCCTTAGCTGTTGTCAACGTCCTCTTTAGCTGCAGCATACGTTCCAAGTCAGAGTTACTGAGGAAATTTGAGAAACCATGAAACAGTAAAATATGCAACTCTGGGGCATCTCTGCGGTGCCTTTGTTTTAAATTATTCACAGTAATAATGACACATTGAAAGTCCATCTTATAGCTGACTGTCGTGCTTCGGAGAGAAAGGTGGTGTAAGTGCAATTCTTTGTGTGAGTAAATTAGAATGAAAAACCGTTACGGATGAAAAAACTTCTTCCCAGTCTGCAGGAGCAGTTGAAGAGCGCTGGACTGCATGTGTGCTGTTTTGGGAAGGATCTAGCTTTTTAGGTGTGGATTCATAAACGATAATTCTGCGACTCATACCATTTATCTTGCTAGGAGAAAAAAAAAAAAAAATCTACCATCGTAGTTCCAGTGTGGTCAGGTAAAAAACATTGTATAGATAGCAAGTGTTCATTTCTTCACTAAATGCATATTTATAGAGTAGATAGGAACCATTTGTAAGGTAAGTCCTTTAAAGTTCTATAATATTAAAAGTAGTGGTTATTGGTCTGATATATGCTGCTCTTGATTCTACACACTAGACAAAAAAGCAGTGCTTTGTGAAATGCAGTGTTTTCTCTTAATGCCACTGGTGATAGGAAGTAGTTCTCTTCAGTTCAAAATCCTGTGCCCTTATTTGCTGCTTGCTAACGTAAGCAATAATCCCTCTCTAACGGTATCTAAGTGTTCTGTATCTCGTACTTTGATTGTCTATCTGGTGACAATGTAAAAATATTAGGCTAATATAAAAGTATCTAATGGTATTTATTAACTGTTGACACTGAGATTCAGTCTGTGACCTGTGTTTTGTATTTTTATTGTGTATCTTAGTGGTGGTGAAATTTGTATAACGAATCTTTCCAATAAAGAGCTGAAGTATCCCTTTTCCGCGTTAACACAACCCGCATCAGTTTCAGTTCACGTGTTAACCGTGTTTGCAGAACTAGGAGGTAGGTAGCGAAAACATTTTTTTTTTTTTTTTTAAATTTAAAATTGTGTTGGTTTTGAGACGCGGGCTCCAGGCGGTTTGTCTGAAGCTGCTCAAAACTCGCTCGTGAGCTCTTCACTGTGAGTACTAGCGGGATTCACTCAATCCCCACTCCGGTAGTTTCCTGTGTATGCTTTTTAAATGCGCAACTCTGAGGAACGTCTGCGTTGCAGAGAGCAGTATAGCACCAGACCAGGGAGCTGTTAACCCATTTCGATTTGCACTAAAGGTGGGTGGAAACGCATGTATATAACTTTTCTTTACCTAGAAGTGCCATCAATTGTCCTTGCAAGTTAAAACCATTCGGTGTTTGATTTAGATTTGCATTGTAACGCTGAAGGACAATGTCAAAGCAGACTTTAACTTACGCCACATTTATAGTGGTACATCGTCATAGAAACTCCGCTCCGTTTTTGGAACACTGTGTGTCAGTGAGAAACGTGTTGTCCTATGGGCAGATGAGGCATAACAAGTTCTGTGTTTATAGACATGGCTGCTGTAGTTCAGGTCCACTATCTCCTCACTAAATCCTCCCGACCCTGGCCGTGTTCTGGGGGGGGGGGGGGGGGGGGGGGGAAATGAGAAAGACTGGTCTAAATTAGGGGCTGGTTTAGCACAATTTATTCACTTGTCACATAAACAAAGCCATCGAAGGGGATACTGCAGCTTTGTTCATGCCTGTAATTTAGGGCAATCTTTCTTTAACTCATACCCTCTTTGCAACAGGAACAGAACTTTCTACCCTTGTAATCGTGTGCAATAAGCAATGATGAAGCACTAACATGACCTCTGACTTAAATGTTCACATCCTTTTCCCGCCCTCACACTAGACTTGCCAGCATTAAAGCTAAAGAAAAAAAAAATAAACCCCACCTATTAGGGTCTAGTACACCGAGCGTATGTCAGAATCATATTGCGTTAGGGTTTTTTTTTTTCCCCCCCTCTCCTCCACTCCAGAAGACACCTTGGAACAAGACCAGGGGAAGCTGGCTGAGATCACCCAAGTACTTCCACTCGTGTAGCCAGCCAGGCGTGCTGGCAGTTGCGACACCGGGTGCTCCTGTTGACCTTGCTGTATTACCTTGTTCATGAAACTAACTTGTTCTCTATGAAGTCAGTAAATTAAAGCTAGCCATTGACAGTGTTGGGACTTCCCACTTGCAACCTTGTTCCACAGTTCACATACGAGTTTAGTTATAACCATGTATTAGTCATCCATATTTTATTTATGAAAGCTGTTTATACAGAAAAACTGTTGAAGTTTTACCAATATCTTAATAAAACAGTAATTTAAACCACACTTCACATAGTCTGTTTATTTAAGAGCTAACAAAGATAGCAACCAACAGCTGGATCAAGCATCTTTCCTTTGTGTGACGCGTAACAGAAAATGACACTGTTCAGCATCGGCCTGTAGCTGCCCCGGGCCCATCACAGCCCCGCTCTGACCTGCTTTACAGCCAGAAAGCACAAATTAATTAGATAAATAAGTCTTCCAAGACCCCTTTGTTTAAAAACCAGCTGTACATAAGTAAGTTCTTCATAAGGTGAGCAAAGCCTGACAGTACTGTCTCCTTTCTCGTCCCTGCAAAGGTTGGACACTAAATCCGAACAGATCATGTGGCTAATCAAAACAATTTCCTCCAGCCTGGGCCTCTTATTAAGAGTAAAGCATCTGTGAGTGGTGAAGAGGCAGAGCTCTGTGATTACTGCTAATTGAGCTGTGTATAATCATCAACATGCAGTCCCGTACAACAGTAAACACAACGCGCTGTCAGTGTGCAGCTTGTCACGGGCCGCCTTCAGTGCTCGGCAGCTGGAAGGGGCTGCACACAAGGCGGCTTTCGCGGAGAAATACAGGAACTTACTGTACAAAAAACCAACCTAGGGGTAAAAACTGTGGGTCCTCCTCAATTCCAATCTGAATACATGAGACTTGAGCATTTGGTCTGGCTTCTATGAACTCAGCTTTAAAAAAAAAAAAAATCCCAGATGGATTTAAGCACTTTTCATTGAATAATTCAGGAAAAAAAGTGACAGGTTCTTCTATAAGCGGTCAGGCATTACAGCAACTCGGTACTAAAGAGCAAGCCCAGCTTGGCAGCTCTGTGCTACCTACCCTACCAGACATTCTCAACCATTTTACTTATTTACACATGAACATCTAAAAACTTAACACCACATTTCAACATTCATTTTATTAACAAAGTGCAAACAGTTTTAAACTATGGGTTGTACAGCACTTACACTGTGGAACATTCATAGAGAAACAAACGTCAGTACAGCCAGCTGAGACAAGGACAACTATCGGTTACAGTTATTCATGCTTTGTCACTAATCAGTTATCGGCTTTCATCATAGCTTCACAAGTAGTTTAGCAGCTCAAAACGCAACGCACAGTGGCAAAGAGTTTGGCAACGTGTTCGCTTGGTCCACGCCGCAGACTGAGGAAAACGCCTTCCGTGCCAGCCATTTTAGCCCAACTCTCCATCCACGGCATCTGCAGGATTCAGCAGCCTTACACAATCAGTTCATACGGTTTAAAACAAGGACATTCATGCGTTCGCTGTTATTCCAGTGACACAACAGGACACGCATCCTGAAACAGGGCTCCAGCACCTTTTGGACATTTTTTCAGAGCATCTGAAGCTGGCAGAGCCAGCAGGAACGCAGCCTTCAGCGTAAGGCCTTCAACGGTCGTTTTGCCCCGCTAACAGGTTTAAGACGACTGTAGAAGAACCACACGAGGATGTTTGACAGAAGGGAGTGCACACAGCCATGAACAGCAGCCTTGGACTAAGCTCCAGTGAATAAACGCACCTCTCCCCAGGGACGCGAGCCGGCAGGTCTTCAGGCCCCGAGCCCGTTCTCTATCTGCTCCAAAGAAAGCCAGCTTTCGTTGAAAACCCTCGGAACTGGGACAGTTTTAAGGCTTCAAGCAAACACGATCTTACGAGTCGAAATTTTATGCCAGGTACGTAAATCCAATCGGTGTTTTCTACCGATGACTACGTAAGCATGCAAAACTCAGCCACTCCTCCCTCAGCACCGCGGCACTTGTAAAGGCTGCCTTAAACACGCAGGGAGCCGCGTGGCGCGGAGAGGCAGGGCAGCCGCGCAGTGGCAGGCCCGGGGCTCACCTGCCCGCCCTCAGTCTCCCATTAGACCGGACAAACGCCCGCCCGCTCGCTCGCAATGAGATGAACGCTGCCACTAATCCCTGCGGCTCGAGGAGCAGCACGGGCAAGGTGCAGCCACGCGGCAGGCTGGCTGAGGCAAGCGCTTACAATTACCTGGTGCTGTCTTCTCCAGTAACAAAGCCGAGATCGTCAGGACCGGCTTGATCGCCCTCTGGGAACATTGAGCACCGCTCTGAGGCTGAAAACAAAACCAAACACAAACCCAGAAACCTTTACCAGACGAGCAATCGGAGCACAGCAAGTTAACTCCATCACCTGCAAGGCCCACTGTGTTGTACTTCCTTCCTAATGTACCGGTACGCGATGCGCTTGACGCAGTTAAGACTGCCACAGGGTTTTAAATTTAAGATATCTTTAAGTCAAGCATGGATATGAGCGATGTTTTGATTCTTCTGATGAGTTGTGAGGTTTTGGTGCCTGCTGCAGACATGCAGCAAGCAGCAAACTCCAATTACTGAGGCGACTCGTTAGGCTGTGCTGCTAAGGCCACATGGGATGCTTATTCAGGCCAAAAGTCAACTTCACCTAGCGTCAGCTGTCACCTTACAGCTCTTAATTTGATCAGAAGGTTAAAGCTTTTCAAAGAAATACGAGATGAGTTTTTTCAAAACTCCACTGAAGTGCTCAACGCACATTCCTGCCAATTAAGATGCAAATCCATGTCCAAGGCAGTGGTTACCTCCCTGAAGTTAGCCTACTTACAGCGCCGATCCTGGCACACAGGGAGTTCCAATTCAGAAGAACTAGAGCTATGGGTTTTCCAACGCCTCCCTGGAGACTCACCTAAACTGACTTCTCAAGGCTAGAAAGAGTTCCCCTCTCCTGTTTTGATCTGTTTTTAATTAGGATCCCAAGAGAGGAGTTCCAAATCTTACTGGTGCTTGCTCAAGCTTAACACCTCCACAGCACCATCAGCGATCCCTGCTTTTGCAGCACGCCGTATCACGGGAGCGTGGGGAAAGGTGGGCTCACACAGTCAGTTCTACCTTCGCTCGAGGACTGGACGGAGAAGGCGTGGTTAAACCCCTCCGAGGTAGAGGTGGCATCCTCCTGCTCTTCGTTTTCTGTGTCACATTCAATGTCACTGTCACTGCTCATTCCTGGTAGGAGATGAAGGACATGCTTCTGACATACCCCAGCTGCAAAAAAAACCCAAAAAACCAAAAACCACAAGGCAAAAATGATGGCAGTAAGAGCTACGTAGCTAGAGCGTTCAACTTTTTCACACGTAAGAGTTACCAATATCAAATACCAAGAGCTGGCAGGAGAACAAGAGAGAAGGAGCACGTCCAGAGCTAAATGTATTTACCAAAGCACTAAGGAATTTGACGGAACAGAGGGTACCGGCTTTGGAAACAGCCTCATTTTGCTGTGCAGCTTAGCTCAAGGGGAGCGGTTCCAACATGCCACCAGCTGAGCGCAGGCTCAGGTGTCCACAGCTCCTGCCTGTTTGAGCTGCCCTCCCCCGCCAGCTCCTCAGTCTACCTCTACAATTAGCACAGAAAATAAAGGTTGTTTTTTCAGCAGTTAAGAGGTGGTATGACCCGTGGAGCAGATGTACCTACCCGACCCTTCAAGCAGCAATACTCTGTTCAAGTCTCACACACAAAACCCATGCTTTTCCTACAAAAAAGAACCACGGCTGTTGATAAGCAAGGCGGCTTCTTTTGTTTTGCCAGACCTTGAGCGTGCATTGACAGCAGTCAAAACTCTCCCTTTTGTACAGTTTTGAAGGTGACAAGAGGGGTTTGCTCTGTTCTTTTACTTCTTACAAGCCGATACTCGTTGCTAAGAAAAAGCAAGTAGTTAAGTGAGGTGCCAAGTCTACTGTAGTTTTTCCTCTGAAAGGAAAAAAATTGTAATATTTGTTTCCTGGGGTTTTTAACAATGAAGTATTTCAGTTTTTAAAACATTTTCCTATGAGGCTCTCTGCTATAATAGGAGAACTGCAGGAGCGCATCATGATCACGCTGCAGTGACTAAGAGCAGAAATTCAGTTTTGTCACTGAGAGACCTTCTGTAAATGCCAACTCCTACACAATACTGCACACTGCAGATAGAGATGGATGCTGGCACCTTAATATAGGCTTTGCGCTACAATTCAGTCATTGAAATTCAAATTAGTGCAGGGGTGGAAGGCAGGAGAGTTTTAGCAAGATAAGAAAAAAACCCTCTTCTACGTGGACTTTCAAAAAAAAAAAGAAAAGAAAAAAGCAGTAATATTTTTTTCCAGCGTGGAAAGGATGCAGGAAAGGAGGGGGAAAAGTTTCCTCCAAGTCTCTAAGGAAACTGGCTTACGTACCACAACACCCGACACGAATGAAATGTTGGAGAGATTCTAGTGCGGACATGGAGGTAGTTACCAATGTGGTTTGGCCTTGTAGCAGAATGCTTAAAAGCCAAGGTCACTGGCTACTATTTTAATTAGATAAGAAATTCTTTTCAAGGCCATGCAACCGAACACCAAAGCAAAGACCTGGAGACATATCCAGAGGTACAAAAAGCAACCGGTAGCCCAGAGGAATAGATGGCACCATCCAAGGGTATCTGCTGGGTCTTCACGCTCCTGCTGCACCGTAACATCGCTATTTCTCCACCGACAGCAGTGACATGTAGACGTTCTCTCCCCATTCAGATGTGTACTACAGCTGCCAAACGTTACAGCAAAGTTCAACAGCCAAGAAAACAGGCTTGGGGTTGGTTTCTCCCCCCCCCCCCCCCTTCTGTTTCCCTTTCAAGCTATTTCCATTACAGAAATGGATCGTTGTAGACTGGAGTGTTGTCACGCTGCATTTGCCCTCTACACACCCGATTTACCTTCTTCTGGCCCTGCAGAAGCACCTTCAGAAAGCATACCCTGCAGGTCCCCAGCTTCAGAGCTGTTTTCCAGAGCACCTGACTGTGCTCCTTCTGTACGACATCCTTTAGAATTTGATCTTAAGAAATCAGGAGAAATACAAAACCCCACGTTAGAAATTCAGCTTTAATCCAGCTATAGAAACAAATCCTTTTAATGCCACATCTAGTTTTACTCATTGCTTAAGACTCTTGCAGATCCACTTAAACTTCCAGCTTTGATTGATTTAGGAATACTAAAAATCTTAAAAAAGAAACCTGGAAAAGTTTATGATGAGTATTTTCCAAAAATGGTGACTCTTGCTATTTAGAAAAAAATAACCCGAGTACTCCATTGCACTTAGCTTAGTTAGCCAACAGGGGATTATTATGAAATTGCTGAAAAGTAGGGTCACAGTGAAAAATATTGTCTTAAATGAGGAAATCAAAAGTGCTAACATTCAGTTAGAGGATATTTTGCAAGGAATAGTGGGAAAACAGACTGGGCCTGCCTTTCAAATCAAAGTTTCAGACTACATCCACAGCTGATCAAAATAAAAGAAAAAATTAAAAAAAAAAAAAAAAGAAGAAAAGACAGCTTGTAACCTAGTTATAAAACCAAAAATTGATATCCAGAGGGAACAGCAGCAACCAAGTAAACTTCAAAGTAATTTCTCTTCCATGCTACAAGCACCTGGGTTTAGCAGATTGGCATTTTTTTCTTTCTAGATCAAGGGAAGGTGGGGGAGGAGATAACAAAAGGAAAAAAAGAATAAAACCCTTACCCTAGAGCACCAACTTTCCTGGTCTTCTCTACAGCAGCTAAGCCATTTAAGCCAGAAACTCCCACATCAGAATCCGAACCTTCACAAGGTCTCTCCTCCGGCTTGGGCAGTGCCTCAGCAGCGCTGCTGTTGGCCAGGGGCCTGGCAGGGTGATGCCGACTGCCCAGCTTGGAGCTCCCTATTCCACCTGAGAAAAGAGGGAGAGAAACTCGGAGCACATCCAGCCCGATTCCCAAAGGCTGAACATCCAGCTGTCCTACGTCACCGGTTTGGTCCCACACACGTGTGCACAAGCACACCTTCCCCACCCTCGCTCTTAAATCCCTACATTGCCAAGGCAACGTCTGGGCAACACGCACCATTTGATATCCACTCTCTAAACACCCAGAGCTTCCGTTTCAGCTGCCATTTCTGATGGGAGACTCAGGGGAGTAGAGATTAACCCTTCCCCATCTTGTGTAGTGAAAACTTATCTTCTACTTATCTTCTAGTAACACAGACACCCTCTTCACTGTCATTTCTCCCAGCTACGGATGCAAAATCGCTTGGCTCAGGAAGGCAGCCTTTCTAGTCTCGGACAAGGGTGAAACTGGGCACAAAGGTTACAGTTACCCTGTGTAGTGACTTTATGGTATTTTCCAGTCGCTCACCCAAGCCTTCTGTATCTATTTAGCATTATAAGAAAACAATCGCGATAGGGACAAAATACCAATTCCCGTGTCAGGTATCTCATTTCATTACCACTTAAGGAAGGGCATCATAAAACTCAGGAGCAGCAATATCATACAATTCTTTCATCACACGTATCCAGAGTTTTCTTCTTTGCTTTTCATTCCCTTTAAGTCAAATGACAATTTAAGCCTGGATCAGTACTTTTTGATCTGTGATTTTCACTATAAAGTTAGCTCCTGAAACATCTTCAGAGAGACCAGGAGTAACACCTAACACCTTTATTTCTGTCCCAACAAGCCAACCGCGTGGTGCTATTTCACAGCAGATCAGCTGTCAAACATCTGCACAGGTACAATAACGTTAACTAGATTTGAGACGGGATCCAGTCAAGTTTCAGGGAAACATCAGTTGCCAAGTAAAAGACTTCTTGAAAGCTTCGGTACAACAGATGCTAAGATGCATCACATCACACAAGTAAAGATGATGTTTACCTTCAGAAGTTTGACCGTCTCCCTTTAAACGAAGATTAGTATCCCCACAGTCCATAGCTCTTCGTAAAGACAGGCTACCTGCTGCTCCAGAGCGGATAGGTTTGGGTGAATTACTTTTCTTACTTGCAGCTGCAAAAATATTTTAAGGCGTTAACAAGCGTTCAATCAAACTGCTGTAGTATTCTGTCTTTATGCTTGTTTTAAGTGAAGTTAAGCTCCGTATTAGTCTCATTGCTCATTATCTCCCAGTCCTGCACAAAACTCCTTCCACATGCTTCTCGTCAAAGATGTGGGCTAGAGGGAAGCTTACCTAACTAGGGATGCAGCCAAGAATACACGTCACGGTCACCTGCCTTAGACTAAGACATCCTTCAGGAAGCCATCGTCCAGATTGCTTCAGCCATCGCGACAGCATAAAGGGAAGGACAGCCAAAACCATCCCTTCGGCTCTTAAATTCGAACTCCAGTGTAACAAAGGAACTCGAAAGCAAGAGCAAAAGGCAGGTTATGGGACTCACACTGTTTACTCACACTTGCCGAACTAACCATTCTCTGAGCACGTGTTGGTGTGGATCCTGCTACAGAAACTCCTCTAGGTAGAGGAATGCAGGAGTGCTAACTGGAACAGCAAACCACCGAGTTCCGCTGCTACCACACCCCACAAAGGTGGGGGATCTAGGCTTCCACGCAAGTCGGAAGATTGCTCCCGTTTTAGAGAGCACTGTACGCCAGTTCCTCTCGTTCTGATGCAGAATGAAGCGACTGCCCAGTGCCTTAGTAACCTTTGAGGGATGAGGTGTTTGCTAAGGAAAGAGGTGGTATTAAAAACCACACGACACAGAAAAGCTAGCGCTTCTGACCAAGTGGCTTGATCCTTCCGTGGCTTATTGATGGCACAATTCAGGGCTCCAAACTTTAAGACACAACTCTTTCTCTGAACATGTACCATCAGAGAAGAAATTCTCTGCTGTATGATGTGATGAAATGCAAACCAGACCTTTGCTGGAGTTGCAAAAGCCTTGTTTTGCAGGTCAGTATTGAAAGGGATGGAGAGGAATAGAACTATTCTACTGGTTCTTTAGTCCACTCATGTTTACAACATATTTCTTACTCCTCTTGGCTCAAAAATGCAAGCAATAACTTGAATCAAAACCCAGAAGGCTGGAAAATCATCTCTCCCAGGCAACAGGCAAGTGAGAGAGGATTAACAAGTGCTTTTATTCAGGATCATAAGCAACAAAGCACTTGCACAGCCTTCATGCCGGGATCCAAAAGATTCCGGTAGGACTCAGTGACAGTACCTGAACAGACTGATACACAGGCACCTCTTTGACAGAAGTCACTTTTCAAAAGGCAAAGCCTCTCCAGCGAGAACCCTGGCTTACTTGAATTTTAGCAAGATTTCAAGTTACTGAAGTATAGCAAGTCTGGAATTTTTTAGTTTTTTTCACTGGCAAGCATCATGAAACATCCTCAAGTTCATAGATGGGCCAGATGCAGAGCAGCAGTCAACAAATGACCTTCAGCTGGGATCAGTTCGATACTGGATTCAACTTCAGAACATTCTCACTGCATTAGGTGCTACTGGTTGTGTAGCAAAAGTTTTGGTGCTTTTACTGAGAAGGGCTGCCAGTTTTGGTAACATTTACTTACTCAAAGGCAGTGCAGGCTTTACATTTCTGGATTCTTACAGCTGAACTTGAGTATGAGTGACTATAAGAGGTCTATTTCCAGATGCCTGGATATATAAACCAGCTACACAACTGACATCTGTAAGAGTGACATTTAAATCCCCCCTTTTTCTATTCACTTACAATTCCTGATGTAACAACTGGTAACTGAAGACTTTGTCAGTAGTTCCATTCCTATTTCTTGCAGCTTGCTGCAGCTTTCCGTTCCACAGGCAGCTAAAGCACCTTGCTCAATGGAAAAGAAGCTGGGCTGTCCGTCGCATGAGCCAGCGCTGCTGCTTCTCACTTCTGACAGTTGGTTTTTTACATCAGACATTTTGCTTCGAACTTCAGCCATCTGAGTTTTAAGTCTTTTCAGCATCTTCAAGTCAGGCGGCACGCGCCACATTGCCTGGTGTCGCCGCTGATCTCGATCTTTTAGAGAATAGGATGACGCTTTGCCAAAGGAAAAGTTAAAAAACAGAACAGGTAAGTAAAAAGGTTTTCAAATAAAAACAGACATCTATTTTTAACAGCTATAAGAATTCTACTTTTTGCCCTACTAGGAAAAATGAGGGACAGAGAGATATTTGTCTGTATGGTATGGCACCATAATATTTAGGTTGCAAGCACCTGCCGGGCTACCGGGACAGCAGATCGTCATTCCCTGCCATGGAAGAAAGAAGGCCCCAAAACTTGCTCGCTGGAAGAAGCAAGGCTCCCGATACTACTGCATGAATTCTGACAACAGCTGAGCCACTACTCTATATTGCCAGACAAGCTTGAGTTCACAAGCCTGGTTGCCAGTTTATATCAAATTTGTTACATGTTTTTATAAAATTTGTTGAGTGTGTGTATAAGATTCTCATACCACCAACATATCATCTTAACATATAGAACTCAAAGAAATCTGAAACTAGGAAAGGAACTCCCTTAAGTACCTAACACCACAAGACCAGGTTGAGGAGCTAACGCCTGAGTAAGCCCACATGCTGCTCGGCCAGAATTAGATCAGCTTTGATGCCTACCTGAAGCATCACAAATTCTGGAAGTGTTCCACTGCAAATTCAGCCGTTCAAAACTGTAAAGCCAAGTGGCTCTTAGAAACCTTCACCTTAGGAGGTGAAGTCTGGCAAACTCCAAATATAACAGCAGCTTTCTCTTAGTGGACTGACTTGAATAAGCTCTGGGAACAGCCACACCTTAAGGGAACCTCAGCAAAAGAGCTAATTCCAGCCGTGTAGCCCGTAGCTAAAGGTGACCAGGAAGCCATTCAACACAACCACAACGGGAGAGCTTACTCTTGCTCGAGTAGCAGAGCACAAAGTGCAACGCCCACTCTTAAGGTCCTTTTGTCTACGCCTTTTTCCATGCAAAACAGAGCTGAGACTTACAGTTCACGTGCTGCCTCCCCTCTCCGTGCTTATGGAAGTGACTTCCATGTTTGGAACTACGGATTACATTCAGCTGAAAATTCACCTGATCTTTTATGTGACTACACTCAAAAAGCTAATCACAACAAAGAGTTTGAGCCAGCTTTTAGATTCAGTAACACCAACGCCATTGTTGCAGCAAAAGCAAGCATTTATTTGTAGCATTATTTCTCTTCTGTTCTATTTAGTCACCGAAATGGTTGTTTCAGAATGACCTGAAATAAGATGTTGCGGTAGTGGGCCAGCTAGCTCCAAATAAGTGTTGCTCCAAATGTATTCTTGAGGTTTGATTTAATTTTAATTCTTCACTAACAAAACCAGAGAAATGAGCAACCTTCAGTAATAGCCACGGGTGCCAGAATTGCCAGCTATCTTGCTTTTGCTGCACATGAAGTTAATTGCTGTTTTCAGCTGAAGGATCCTAACTGAACCACAAATACTCTTCCAAGTCTTCAATTATTTAAATGCCATCACTATTTTTGGCGCCTGACATTTTGATCCATTCTTCTTCCACAAGTGCTGACATGTGCTTTTCCAGCCTTACTACTAGACACATTTTTCTAGTTCCGTTTTAAATGCCTTTTTCATACAAAAGTAAATCCCAGGATTTATTTTCTTGTTAGTATACACTGTGCTCCTAGTACTCTCAGCCACTAAGTGTACAAATGGTGTGAGCGAGAGGTGTAACCGCTCTCTCAGCAGATAGCAGTTTTGTGTCGTTTCGTCTTTCAGCGCTAACCCCTTCTGGAAAAGGGCCTTTCATTCATCCCCCGCAGTTGTAGTCAAAGAAACTGCACGAACTGTCTCTCTACAATGTTGCTGCACAAAACAGACAGCCAGTTCAATCACATCCCCCAAGAAACGACGAGAAGACCCTCCTCGATACACACGTCTGTTTTTAGTCGAGTCATCTGGCATTCTCAATCTGAGGTCAACCATTAAGACAAAGAACGTGTTAGAGCAGGCAGTAAGTGCAGCATACTGATGAGCACAGATGAGGATATGGAAGTTTAGCTACCAATGAAAAGGACTGCTTCTCATCCTCTTCTCCTCCTCCCCTCCTCAAATCTGCTTCTAACTCTGGGACTACATTCTCAGAGACGTTCCCAGGTTAGAGTTAAATCATTTGATACGGGACGTACAGTTACCTCTGCTCTGCAGAAGAGAGGCAGGTGGACGTGGCTGAAGGCCCCAAAGGTTTTCCATGCCATTTCTGTCCTTCAGATCCAACAAGTGGATTAAAATTAAGGGATCTATATCTAGCAAACTGCTACTGGCTGTTGAGCCTAGGGCGCTTCCTCCCCGCCTTGAAGGTCTTCCACTTGCACTGCTGTAGCCATGGCTAGTACCTAAGGAAGAGTTACAGAGAAAGAGCGTGCATACGCGTGACATGAGTGATGCATTATTCCCTGTAAAAGCAAGAGACAGAGTTCTACAAGCAGATTAGGAATGAAAACATTCCAAGCAACTTAACGAGACATCAGTATTATTGCACTGATTTATGGATTCTGAAAGCAATCAGATATGCTTCTAAGTAAAAGTTTAAGCTAAAAAGCACCAGAGGAAAAAAAAAAAAGCAGGGGGAAAAAGAAAAAAAAAAAGATTTCACTTCATATCTTTTAAGTAAATCTCTTAATAAAGATTGGTAAACAAATCAATACAAAAAGCATTTATTCTGAAGAAATGCACATAAACTTTCTAGGTTCCCCCCACCAATTAGATTACGGGGCAGGGGGATCTTCAGTTGAGTTCTGCTCTGTGTTAAAATGTTCCCATTACACAGTGGCCAAGGCACTCAAAAGATGAAGACAGTCTTCAGAGAAAATAGTTAGATCTGCGAGATTAAAATTGTACAGTTCGGAAGAACTGTGCGCTGGTGAGGCCACACCTCAAACACTGTGTCCAGTTTTGGGCCATTCAATACAAGAAAGACATTGAGGTGCTGGAGCGTGTTCAGAGAAGGGCAACGAAGCTGGTGAAGGGTCTGGAGCACAGGTCTTATGAGCAGCGGCTGAGGGAACTGGGGGTGTTTAGCCTGCAGAAGAGGAGGCTGAGGGGAGACCTTATCGCTCTCTGCAACTACCTGAAAGGAGGGTGTAGTGAGGTGGGTGTTGGGCTCTTCTCCCAAGTAGCTAGCGATAGGACGAGAGGAAATGGGCTCAAGCTGTGCCAGGGGAGGTTTAGGGTGGATATTAGGAAAAATTTCTTCACGGAAAGGGTGGTCAAGCATAGGAACAGGCTGCCCAGAGAGGTGGGGGAGTCACCATCCCTGGAAGCATTCAAAAAACAGGTAGATTTGGCACTGTGGGACGTGGTTTAGCCTAGTCTACCCTTGATTGGTTTAGTGTGGACTTGGCAGTGTAGGTTAATGGTTGGACTCGATGATCTTAAAGGTCTTTTCCAACCTAAACGATTCGATGATTCTATTCTAACTCCCTTCCAACACAGACAGGTGACGCTACTGACATTCAGAATGGAAAACAGTGCGAGCAGGTAAATGCAAGAAGCTCAAGTGTCAGCTTTGACAAGCGTGGTTAAAAATTACTTTCTAAAAGCTCCCAAATAAATGTTTCTACATTTCTGTAGAAAATGCTTCTACAGCCACTGTGCTCCTACTCTAAAGGCTATCCTTTCAGTCAGAAACAGACATGTCCCTCAACTTCCTAGCTCACAAGAAATTTTCAAGAAGTTTTGAAACAGCAGCTAAAAGCAGGACAGTTAAGGAATTCTATCTTTCAAGCACCGGCAGACTTCCACAGCAGCATAAATACCACTTCCAGTGAATGCCACTTCTGATATCTTTGCCGTAAATAAATATACTCAATATACGTATATTTCTTTCAGAATCTTATTAACCTATGGCTCATTCGGGCTATAATAATCTCTAGGCTGCAAGAAATCTTAGAGCGCTTTTTCATTACTGCATTTAAAATTTATTTCTGCTTGACTTGTAAGGATTCTTTACTTCACTCCCTCCAAGTGCTTCAGGTTTTACAGTGTACTAAAACCTACCTGAACGTGTCACACATTTAGAGGCCACACAGACATCAGTAAGTTTCTTCTCAGTCTACTTTCAATCAGAATGGAAGTGGCTTCAAAGAGGCCGAAAAGCCTCTCTCCAAACTTATGTATCATCTTTAAACAAGCACATTCAGAAGATTGCCCCCTTTTTTTTAATTGAACCAATGAAATGTTTCTGCTACACCGCAATAATCAGTACAAACCACATGACGCAGCATTTCCAAAAATAGAAATGCCCGCAGAGCACGCAGCTTGGTGTTGCTTCCAAGAAGAACAGAGGAAGGAATCCAACAGTGTTTCGCATATTCGGGAATTCTGAAGGCGCTTTTTCATACCTGATGCTCCAGGAGTAGCAGCAGCTGCTGCATCCTCCATGAGATCTCCTTCTTCCAACTCCATATTACTGCTATATTCCACATCATTTTCTCCAGACCTTAGGAGATGATTGGGGTGGAAAAAGGAGAAAACAATTATTAGCTTCTGTCAGCTCTTGTTAAACCTTATGGCACATACCTTGAAAACAATCGAAGCACTGTAAATAGTATTTTCTGCATTCCAAACTACACAAACTGAACAAATTAAAGTGTGTTTGTTCATTAAATGACTGGCTCGCTAACCAAGAGTCCAAAAGTGTCATATGTACCCAGACTAAAATCCGATCCTGCAAACTTCTATATTTGTATGTGTTACAACACATTCTCATGTTTTAATGAAGATTCTAGGATTTGACATTATCGTCTCAGCTAAGAAGCTGAAATTCTCTCATTTAAGTAACTGTCTATTATCACTCTCCTACTACTGCAACACTTCCTAATACCAAACCTCTCTTTCGCTACAGTGTAGAAACAGATTTCTTAATAGTATTTTGGGAAAGAACCCTGACAGACTATCACTGTCAAAGACAGAACACAACACTGAAATAAATTAAGAGATCGGAAAGATAGTAACTAGCTGACCGCAAATTCAATGTTTAGCGTTAACTATACCAGTTCGTGGTGTTTCCAGTATAGGAAATACCCCTCACACTGCACTGGAATCCCCCACGCATCACAATTGTGATACAGCAAATGAATCAGTTTCCATTGGAATTAGGATGATTACCCTGGGAGGCAAGGTGATGACCTGAAAGGCATTAAGTTACTTACATAGTTTCTTCATCAATATCATTTTCTTCAGTGTTACTAGTTGCTGTCGAACTAGCTGAAGAGCTGCTACCATCAAGGTGGTTCACCTCGTCTTCTCCAGCAAGATCTATATCCAAGTCACCATCAGAGAGCTCGTGCTATAGGAAAACCAGAACAAGCCTTTAAAAGGAAGAAACATTTCAGTTGCACTTTGATGCATTCACCAAAAGCTATCAACAGCAACTCTCTCTCCCCAGAGTGTCACACTACCATACAGGAGTTAGGAGGGTCTCAAAGCACAACAAAAGCTGGTAACAAACAGAGAACTTGGATTTTTCAGCTGCAACTTGGAAACTTTTTTTTTTATGGTGGGATCTATTAGCTCTGTTCTGGAACATCTCTCTAGTGTCATCTCTCGCTGCTAGCTCTCGAGTGTGTTATCTCTTATTTCCACAGAGAGGATAATAAATCTAATTTACAATTCAGAAGTTCACTTATGTTTCTACTGCTATCCTATCATAAAAAGCTACACATAAACAAAGAGGCAGGAAAAAAGACAATTCCTACATTAAAGTATTCATGCTGGATCTTCTCTTCCTCCTCTTCCTTGCTATCTCGCACTAATCCTGGAGCAGCAACACTCTCAAGTAGTGCTTCAGTGCTTTGTCCGGATTTCTTTGACCTTGTTTCTGGACCATCATCATTCTGGGGACTAAGATGAGTGTCTGGAGGTGAAATGCCTCGTGATTTCTGAGTCCGGGAAAGTTCAATCGCAAGCCTCTTAAATATTAGAAGGATACACAAAAGCATACACAGAAGACGACAATGGAGCATCATCATCAAATCAACTAAGTTTGTTGACTCACGTATATACTATTTTAGTAACGCTAATATCAAACCACCAATAGCAACCCAAACACACACAACTGTCAAGCATGAACACTGTAACCTAAACCAGGTAATTACTGGTCAGTAAAAGGTGATTTTACGTTAGTATACATCCCACTTACTTCTTTAAGGTTATTTATTTGTTGGATATAACTTGTCTGAGCTGCTTCCAATTGAGCAATGTACCAGTGTTGATCTCGGCACTTTTGGAAGAAGGTGGGTGATCGCACTTGGAACCTTCAAAGAAATGTTTCAAAAGGGGTTCTTTTTTGGTTGTTGTTCTTTTTTCCCCCCTGGTCATCCATCCCATCCCCCCCAACTCCAAAAAGCCCTGCGTAAGAACATCAACCTGAAATCTAGCAATGAAATAAACTTAACAGACACCATGTACTTCTACCGTCAGTATCCTGGATGGCAACAGGAAGTTTCGGGTAGGAGGGGCAGTTACATGAGAGGTGGTTATCTTCACAAACCCACACACACAAAAAACCCCAAACCCCAAACCAAACCAAAGCACACTACAAAGCATTTAGCAGGAGCAAGAGTAGGACTGTCCAGAGAATATTTGAAGTAGATGGATAAAGCTTCTGTATTTTGTCGTAACATTGCAGTTTCCATTGACAGCATTAGTTCTCTTGCATTACAGACTTCCTTAATTCCCAAACTTCTCCTATGCTCACTACAACTGTTTCTAAAGCGGGAGAGAAAACACCCTTTTCCTTTAATTCAGTTAGTTACAGGTCTCCAACCCAGGCTTATTAGTGTCAAGCGTAGCTACTTCTCAAAGAGATGTACTTAAAGTTTCCACAACTCCCTTCAGCACATTTTCTTCTTTAAAGCTTACGACAGTGAAATTCAGTTATGACAAAACATGTCACAATTATTTTAAATTCAACTACTTAATTATTTCCTATTTCAGCAGTAGGTGTGCTACTTTGTGAAATGATAGCAGAGAAGAGCCCCAGTAAGTTGTCTTCCTTACCTTAGGATCACAGTGTCATTTTGCCTGTTCAAATACCCTTCATTGGCTAGCAAGTCTAAACGAAAGAATCTGTTGTAACCCCAGCATTCTCCAACTTCAAAATCGGAGGCAAACTCTCGAATTATGTTTTTAGTGGGATCGTTTGTGGACTGGTGAACCATTTCTACACGGTACTCGTACCTACGCAGGGGAAGATCACAGGTAGCAATACCAAAACAAAGATGTCACAACTGCCAAATGCGTCAAGTTTAACAGAACCGCGCTTCCCGGGAGGCTTGCATGCCCAGCTGAAGAGGTAATTCAGTCTTAAAATTTTACTGAACACTTATATAAACAGCACAAGGGGGATGAAAGTAGTAATAGGGAGTAGAGTAGTAAACCAACTCTAGGATTGAATACTAGGAGACAGATACTCTCATCGGTTGTTTTGCCAGCTTGCTTTTTATCTCGAGAAAGCCACTGAGTAACAACTTTATAATATTATCTTTGGGCATGATTCAAAGCCCAATGGACAACGGAAGTCTCGCTACTCTTTTCGAGTGCTCTGCATAGGTCCCTAGCAACGCTACAGAACTTGAGGTCATTCTTTGCAAACCTGTCTGGATGCTTTGCCAACAGAAAAAAAGAACGGCTGCTCTTACTACACGTTTGCTTACTTGGATGTCTCCGGCAATCCAGCTGACAGCTCCAAGAACACAGACAAGTAGTAGCCCCGTACTACTCCATTTCCATCCTTGAATCAAACAAAATGGGGAGAGAAATTAATTAGAAAAAGAAAGCAAAACCCAGAAATAAACCAAACCAAAACACCTCGATACAGCCTTGAAGTTTAGAAAACAGCTTCAATCAATACAGAATTTGCAGCAGTAGTCTACTTGTATGCTACTTTTAGTCTTCTCTGACCTAGAACTCTTACTGTAACTTGGATCAACATAGAGTTTGCATCTGGAAGCACATATGCACTCTAGTATTGGCATCTCAGATATAAATCTCAAAGCACAACTCTAGTTACCCTATTTCCATTTTAGGAGTGCAATTCAGTGGAAGACAGAGCAGACAAACACTTGTCAATGTACTGGAAAAACATTTATTTAACATAGAGAAAAAGCAATAAAAAGCTCATAAAATCTACTCATCAGTTTATTAAAGTCCAATTCTTCTCAAACTCTCAACATGAAAACAGCTCAAGTTAAACATTAGTTCTGAAATATTTTATACAGCTGCATTTCAAAGCCACTTAATTTTTGAAAGAGCAATTTCTTTAGAAAAAACATGCAACATGAAAAAGTTAGGTCAGTTAACTGAGAAACAATATTAGAATCACCAGAAATCCAGAAAAAATACAGCAAAACCTCCATCACACTCACCTTAACCAAGGATGAAGAATGGCTCAACTTGAATCCTCTAGGTTGAAGAAACATTTCAACTCGCCATTTAAAAAATAAATTGTAATGCCTTCTGACAGCACACCTTATGCAGTCAATCCTGAATTTACAGTACTCTGAAAACTTACACAGGGGTCTACCTCTGCACTGCAAGAGTACAACTCTGGGCATACATGGGCTCACCAGATTAATCCAGTTCTCTGAAGATGCCATGTAAATCACTAACAAACAAAACTTGTACTCCACTACACGCGCATTTCCCCAAACCCAGCTGTAGTGGCAGCCAGAGCTCCCTGGAAGCACTGGCCAGACTAGCAGACTGTAAAATGATCACCCCTCGTGGGTGAACATTCCAACGCTGACAGAGACATTGCTTCTGAAACTTGGATATTCAGCCCACTGAAAGGACATTAGTGCAATACACACGTTTTAATGTCAGCATCTGAGAACTGGACAGGCAATAAAACAGATTCCCTTTCAACTAATACCTTGTCCTCCTCCCAACTTCCCAACTAAGGATTATTCATAAACATAAATATGGTAAGTTATTCTAGACCTCAGTTCTGCAAGAAACATCTGCAAAAACCACTCAGACAAAAACGGTAAAAATATCTACTAAAGTTCCTACGGCATATTTGCAAGACCCATTTTTAATTGCTTTTAAATTACCCAGATTAACTATAGTGAGAATGTTCATGCTGTTATCTGGAGGCAGAGAGGGAACACTCCAATGGTCGGTGATCAACTCTGCAATCTCACTACATTCTTTTCACACAGCTTTTTACATACAACATGAGAAGAAACTAACTGATGTTTCCTTACAAGAGAAGCATACGAATGCTGGTTAAGTGTTTTGGATAGGATAACATCTCTGGTTGAAAATATAACTCACGGGATAGACTTTTAACCTCCAGCAAAGTCCTGACACTTGAAGAGGTGGACTGTAAACAGGATCTGCTCGCTGACGCAACGTACTATGGAGAAAGGAGAAAAAACATTTGCTATTGAGACAAAGCAAAACCCTCCATGAAACAGCAAGCTGCACATACCCTTGCACTCTTACCCTCTAGAACCATACTTCTTGCTGCACAGAGCACGCAGCAGCATGAGGCCCACGCAAAATGTTAAGTGTCCATACAACTCTACGTATTCCTTGCAAAATTATTCAATCTTTTTTTAAAAAAAAAAAAAAAAAGTAGTCTGCCTTTATCATGGAAAAAATCTTTTTAGCTAACAGTTTAGCTAGGGTTAATTGTTGTTTGCCTGGTAAACAAGAGATTGTTGATTGAATTCCTACAGCTTAGTTCATATCTAACAGTTTCCTGTAGAGACTATTCTGTGTTTTAAACACTACTCATGTACAGAAGAAAAAGGAAAAAGCTTCTTGATATTCACAGTAATTTAAGATACATTCTTACCTGAAGTTTTCCAAGACAAACGTAGTTGAGTCATAGGCTGGAACCAGTTCACTGGGGAGGGGTGGAAAAAAAATATATTAAAGCTGAATAACATGACATTAAAAATCCCGACTTTTGGAATCTTTAGAAGCACTTAGGATGATTTAGGTCACCAGAGCCACTGAAATTCACTAGGAATACACTGGGTTATTTTAGCACTTCTGAAAATTCCATTTATAAGCCTTCTCCCCAGTACCTCTCCATGTGGCATCACACAATAATACAACTATTTCACGTTATGAAGGGAAGAGCAACCAGAAGTATTTAAGAAGATTTCTCCCTTTTACCTGTGATGGTTAATAATCTCAATATGGTGAATTTTTAACGTAAGACTCCTTGGTAGTTCTAGAAAGGATGAAACTATCTCACGGCTGAAAGTACAAAGTGTAAATGGTTCGTGTTTCAGAACAGGAGATACCTTACTGCCATTGGAAAATGAACATCCAGATTGAAACTCTCCTCACAGACGCATTTAATTATTCTTTTCAGAAAGCATGTCAGGGCAATAGTTTTGAGATTGCATTTAAAAGCAAGCCAAATTGATTCTTGCTAGAGAGCACGAAATGATTTGAGGAATTCTTCTAAGACTTCTACTTTCAATTTTTTGGAGATGCTTTTTAGCCAGCTAGCCTAAACTCTGAACAGACTTCCTCAGAAGCCAGCACTAGCAGCACTCTCTTTATGAGGAATTGTGTTATGAAGTGATTTGGCTAGATATTCTGAATTAAGGTGACCTGCAGAGGCATCTCATGAGAGCCTTGCAATTATATACCGAATGACCCAATAATAAGAGAAAAAGGACAAATCAGTAAACTAAGTGTAAAAAAGAAAAAAAATTGTCAGCTGGAACCCACTGTCCTGACTCCCCAGCAGGGACTACAGACATAAGATAAGCCCTGCTAGAACAGAAAAGCCTACTTGCGGCATAGGTTACTAACAAGAGTAAGTTAAGCAGTTTATTGTTTTCATTGTGTAAGCATGGACCTAAATTCAGTCAGAAATATTGAGTTTAACACAGACACGGGCAGAATCACGTTACTCCATAGCTTACCATTACCATTGCTCATACAGCCGAGAAGTCTGACTCCCCTTCGCTATAGGCGGGTATCAGGCAAGCTCTCCAGCAACCTATCCATCAGCCGCCTATCATCCACTCTTTCAAACCCATGTGTTAAAATACAGTGGTACTCTCCTGTCCGAGTTTTACAAAAGGCTGACACGCACAAGAATCCGACATCTACCTCCCAGACTCACTGGAACATCCTCCTCCATACAGTGGTACGGTAAAATGGGAAAGAGATACTCTCCTCTAAGTAACTTCAAACGTTTTTTAACAAGCAAAACAAACCTTCATAAGATGGCTTTGATGTTCAAACTACAACAAAAAGGAAATGCAATGCTTACCTTGTGAAGTCTGGGGGGACAGGAGTAGTGACAAACGAGGCCATAGGCTTCCGATGAACCTGCTGGAACATCATTAGGATCTCTGAACTTTTGGATATCAACTCACTCTTACTGCACGATCGTAACTACATGGGGAAAAAAAAGGAAAGAAGAAAAAAAATCCTTCTGTCATTAGTAGAAACCACTTTTGGTTTTAAACAAATAAACTGCATGTCTGTCACAGCTTCAGAAAGACTACCCACAATGCAACGCGAAATGAAGCTTGGAGGTTGGTTTTGTTCTGCCCTCCTCCATTTGTTTGGGTTTTATTTCCCTTGAAACTGTCGGCTCTTAAGACTAAGAATGGGCCTATGACAGCTGATGGCCATGTGTTCTAAAATTCCTGTTAGGAAATTAAAATAGATATTCTAATTCTGTCTCACTCCAAAGCCTGTGCAACCCATTTGGGAAGTCCTGAATATTTAAGACTCTGTCAAATTCTACAATGAAAGTTACAGCAATTGGTATGTACTGCACTTAGGTTAAACTTATTTATATACAAGATCTCTGATTAATACCAAGTCACATCTATTACCGTGTTTACGCAACAATAACAAAGTAAATCAATCTGGAAAGGACGCTTAATTAGACATTGGGATAATTTGCTCAAATACATCACAAGACAGCGATACAAGCTCCTGTGACATTAGATAGTTCTTCTACGTTTTTGTTACTCCTTTACTGCTGTACTGCCAAGCACTGTACTTTTTTCGTTCATCCAAATTTGAACAAAACAAAGTCTATCCTATCTTCAATAGCAGACCAAAAAACCCTCTTTAATCCACTTCATTTGAGATATCTTACAAAACCAGTGCAGTAACAAAGATCTTTTCAAAATCTGAAAAAAATTAATAAAACCTAATCTTACGTGTTCTTTGAATAGCTAGTACTGCATTTTCTACACCTCTTTACTAATGGAGACAAATCTACTCTGCTGCTTATTTATACTTTAAACATTGGAACAACATACCTTAGACTTTCAGACTTTCTGTCAGGCTTAAGTCAGACTAACATGCACATTTTAAAAAGTCACATTTTTCCTATGAGTTCTTCAAATAATTCTGTTACTTCCACAAAAGGAATATGAAATTCAAAGCCTCTCCTGATAAAGCCACATACGATGACTTTAAACAAGCAGTAGAAACCTACACAGTTGCCAAATGTCTGCATCTTCTCACAATTTTTTTTAGCTAGTAAGCTTTTCCTCCTATTTTGGAGGGAGATCGTGTTTCACTAGCACCAATTATTTTAATGGTTTTTGTCTGCAAAAGAGAAGCTGATCTGCAGAGCTGCATACGCACTGCTATTCAGGATTTAGAAGGTCCTCATTTGGGCTGCAACGTAGTAATTTTTGAATGATCTATACACAGAAAGCTCTCAAGAAACAGACAAAAAAATGCTGATGCATGGTATGCAGGAGCACTCATCCTCCTGATGTCATCAATTCTGCAACTAAGACATTCCATCACAGGTATGAAATAATTAACTTAAGTGCACGGAGAACATGATAATTGCTGATCAAGTGATAAAGCCAGCTTAGCATTCTGAATCAAAAGCAGTGCAGGGAATGAAAAAAGAATACAGGACGAGAGGCATCACTCACAGAGAAGCTTAGCCCCCACCTCCAACCTAAAATGTCAAACTCTGCCAAAAGATAATTACTGGACGCAGTAATGCCTGAAGAAAACCTTCCATTGCCTCAGAGCAAGCAGGGATTGTTCAGCGCAAGTATAATCAAGCTCTGCAGAAGCCGAGTATTTCATTTACAAAAGCTGAGCTTGTACGGCTAGAAGCAAGATGAAAAAAGCGATACCATGTCATCTTCTTGGAAAGACAGATGGACAGGAATAAAAGAACTAGAACCGGTTCAGTTTTCCTCAAAAGCACAAAGAGAAACAGAAATTTTTCTTTACTCTCCCTTTATAGGCACCACTATTCATACGCAGTCACCAGTGGCAGAACTAACAGAATCTACCTACACCGTCTAAATGCTGTTACCTTAAACAAACACCTAATGGTGTAGTTTTATATGATATCGCTATTCATCCCTGTACTAGTTTTTCAAGCAACAGAAGAACACCTTTCACCTTTTCTAGAAGACATGTTTTTAAGAAGAAATTGTGCAACCTAAGGCCACTTAACTGAAAAGATACCCTCAAGAAATATCCATCAATTAATAGTTTTAAAAAAAAAATAGCAAGAAAGGCCGACTGAGGAGGGATCTACGTAACAGAACATTTCAGCTCTTTTCATAATCACCTGATGTTCTACTTCTTGAAGCAGGGATTCCAGAAGTTCAGTTTCTTGAGTAAGCGATGTCTTTTGACCTGTTTAAAGAAAAAAAAGACATACTCACTGGATTTTAAAAAACTGAGTTTTTTCTCTCTTTTTTTTTTTTTTTTTTTTTACCTGGAAGCTGCCCCAGAACCTACTAAGGTAAAGGATTTCTAAATATACCAAGGCTGATTGAGAAAGCGTTTTAAAAGCAAGCAAACCTAGGTTTTTACTTAGAGCTGTAGTGAAGAAGTCACTTGAGGTTAAGACAGTAATGAAACATCCTGTGTCCCAGAAATGGCAGGTTTGTTGTTTTGGGGTGCTTTTTTTGACAAAAAAAAAAGCAGGTTTGACTTCACTGAATTTGCTCTCACCCAGACAAGCCTCTCTTTTATATTAGCTGACACTTTTCTCCTAAAAGCCACCATTTCTCTTGACTTTGATGTTTAAGTGTTTTCTTTATAAAAAAGAACAACGTTTAAATGTGTTTATGCATTTCCACTAGCATGAAGACCACGATGAAAAAGAATAAATACCCAAGTCACACTTGTCTGTTTTCTATCATGGGGATTTACTTTGTCTCCATCATACATTACGTACCTGAAGAGTGTTTGGCAGCTGTTAGAAAAAAAGGTGTTACTTGGACAAAATGTTAACCTGTACATACAAATAATTAGGACATTCTACTACAGCTTTAAGACTGATCTTTGATGAGTACACACTAAAACAAATCTTGTGACTGATTACTGTGATATAGGCACAAAACATGTATGAATGTATGAATCCTGGATTTAATGCAAAGCAAATATTTTAAAGTATTGACATGAATTTAGAGAGGAAACATAGCTCGTATACATTTATTATGTTGTTTTGTTTTTAATGGAACTGAACTAAAAATAAACACAAGCATTATGAAAGCTAAGGACATTTTCCAAGCATGAACATTTCAGGTTTTCTTTGGGTGGGTGGCAGGGAGAGGCGGGGGCGCGTGTCTGTGTGTGTGAAGATTTCAAGCATCAGAAATACATTTCCAGCAGAGCTATTTCATTGCCTCACTTTTATTTCCTAGACAAATACATAGATACAAGGTCGAGGATCTACTTGTCTGTGTACTTTGATCTACTGGTTGCGTACCTTGCAAAACTAAGGTCATAAGTATAAAATTTCAAGAGTGTCTAAAGAAACCAATATCCCAAGAAGATGCCACCTTTAGTACGTGCTCCTATCAATGCACTTATGCAAATGAAAACACACATGGAAAAATCAAGGCAAAATTAGTTGAGCAAAGCATGTACAGAGTTATAGCCAACCGAGGAACATTCTGTCCTTCTCATTGAAAGCTCCACTTAATTTTCAGTAGCGTTGCTTCTGTAAGGTTCAATACCTGCAAGTGTACCACCTGTCTTCTCACCTCTGTTCATACCAAAGGAGAGCTAACGTGACCAGTGCCTGGTTAGCAGAAGCATCACGAACCAAACTAGCAGCTCTGATTCCAGATGCCATGCTCTTCATTTGCAGACAAGGCTGCCTGTATGTATGGATCTGAACTGTTGCTCACCAGACATCTCGTATAGACTTTTAAGGTTTTTTTAAATCATGTTAAAAAGAGTATACATTACAAAGATGGACTTCTTGGCTAACACAAATGATGGTGTAAAAACACTTCAGGTGAAAGGTACTAAGCATCTTCCAATTAGATGGAAACATTCTCCAAGTTATTATACAGGAGTTTCTAACAGAACATCTGAACTCAGAACTGTATCACAGTAACTACATAATTAACTAAAAGCTTTGCTGTAGATAGAAGTTTTCTGTAGCAGTTAGCTCACTTAACACCATAAAGTGTGTAAGGAGTCATACTCCCAGGGCAAGAAAGTTTCTCAATAGATTTACACATTGTTAATATATTGCTCCTACTTGTAATAGAACAGGCAGGTACCTACCCATTAATGTTATAAGCTTATTCTTCAGCTGAGTGTCTAACCGGGCAATCATCATCTCCACTGCATTCCTGATTTCCCGAACTCGTTCATCCTTCGCACTACGCACTGCCTCCACATTCCTCTCCTAAAACAGGGTTCAGGAAAAAACATGCACAAAAAAAAAAGCGTTCACACTTCTGCACGTTTCACTCATTGACACGTTGACTCTGCTCTCTCAGATCCCAGAAATGCCTAGGCCTCCCCAGAATCCCTATGGGGGGCAGGGGGAGAAATCCTCATCTTACTGAAGCTTGCGTGTTTAGAATAAGAAAACAGGAATGTGTTTTAGATGAACTGTATTACAGGCTATTCCTGTTGTCAGTTGTAAATATCCTTTGACTTCTACTGGATCTGTAAGCGTGCCCTCTGGTGGGTGACCAAAGGTTAACAGCAAGTTGAGATTTTTTGTAATTTGTAATTGTAATTTCCTCATTACAGAGAGATTTGCCAGATGGGGATTCTTTAGCATGAAAATTTCTAAGCACAACTGCCAGTTTCTCTTCTGTAACTTGAGCAGCACAGAAAAGCTACCTTCTTGGTAACAGGAATAATTTGATAAACATTGTGCCCTTCACCCTGGAAGGTGAAGGCCACAATCCTCTCAACATTTTACAAATACTTACAAGTAGCCCACCAGGGGAGGTCAGAGTCACATTTGAGCTGAAGCAGAGCTAACCTACCACTGCATGTGGCAAACAACTACCTGAATAATAGCACAGACAAAACCCATACCAAAACTTGTTTAAAAAATACCCTTATTTTATTTGCACAAAGACTACACAATAAATGTAACAGCATTCAGCAGAACACAAAAATAATCCTTCCTAGAATACAAGAAACTGTACTGAATTGTTGGAATTCCCACTGAAACTGCCAAAGCTGATATTTGGATGTCTAACACGTTTACCCCTATGGGGAAGAAAAAGGGGGTACGCAAACTTCAAATCTCTAACTGGTGAGCTGTTTCACAGCCCATGCTGTGGGCTCAAATAGAGCTCTACTTTATTCTCCTAAAGAAAGGAAAACTAAGCTTTATTACAATAAAGCATTTTTATACTGTCTTACCATGGCAGACTGCACTTTTATAAGTGTTGACAAAAATACATCTTTCAAAGAACTGCACAACTCTAGCTTTTAAATAGCATACACCAAAAGAAAAACTCCCTGTTAGCTAACTCACATTTTTTTCTGTCTGGCAACTACAAAACCAAAATTCCACATTGTATGAAAAGAGTATCTCTCTGTGGGATAATCTGATTACCTTCACAAAAGCAACAGCTTCTGAATAGGTACCAAAAACATCATAAGCGTATGAAATGGAGTACGATATCCATTTCCTACTTTACCGTTATCCTTAGACAATGGCATACTACGGGACAACTTAACATTATCTGGGATCGGTTTCTTACCACTTCTTGCACCAAACTGATCAATTCCATGAGTCTTCTCCTAAGCTTTGCCACTTCTTCATTTACTTTTGTGACGTGTTGCTCATAGATTTCTGCCAGTGGCTTAAAAGTATGTCCTCCATGCTGTTAGAAAAGAAAAAGGCAGAGGGGAGAAATAATAGAGCATCCCATTTTAACTTTATTCTACTCCTATTAAATTACTGAAAGAGAGGGGAAGAAAGCCTCCTAGTGTATCACTCATTTTGGAAAAGTTCCAAAGCAGATTGTATGTAGGAAGCCTGTCTTTCACTTCCCTTCATAAGTCATGAATTTGGCTTTCATAGCATCAAAGCTTCCTGTCAAGAGTTATTTGGAGGCTCAACAGCCCTCCAAAAATATACTGCTTCATTCACTGTGCAATTCTCTAACAAATCAAATAACGATAGAAGGGTTATCTTATTATTATTAAGACACCCTTCCCAAACAAAGGCAGCACACTGTTAACCACTTACACTCCAAACAATGACAGCAGTCTCTCCTTGAAATACTCTCAATTGAAAGGATAACAAACAGCGTGGTGAACTGTGCTACTAATACAGCTTTGAAGATATTCGAGATTACAGGCCAGGACGTTTAAATAACGTGTTATCTGTATTCTCCGAGAAAGACTGCTTCCTTTGCCCATAAAATTCTCAGCACCACCTACAGTTTGTCCAAGACATCATGAAGTTTATAACAAGGAAGGTAATTCTGACCTCCTTTCAGCAAAAATTCAATTTCCTTCTTTAATTATAAACAGAAGGTATCACCTTTCACAACCAATGTTCACATTAAATTATAAATACACGTACAAATACAGGATTTGCACGGCAATTCAATAGCCATAACAACAGTTTCACAGCATTTCTATTTCTTCAAACTGCTGTCAAATACAGGATTTGCATGGCAATTCAATAGCCATAACAACAGTTTCACAGCATTTCTATTTCTTCAAACTGCTGTCAAACACAACACTTGCAGTCTCTTATTGTAACATACCACGCAACAGCCAGCAAGCCTCTACTTACCATTCCTCCCCAAAGCGCACACTGGTGGCAGATACACTTCTTACAGGTCCAGCAGAACACACTAAGCTTTTCGTGATGATTTTCACACCTTAAACAAAAAATATATGTATTATCAAGAGAAGATAGCTATGAATTTTCTGCAAACTCAATTTAACATTTTCACTTGTTTTGCTACCCGATATTGAGAGTAAAGCACAAAACATCACCAGGGTTTTGCAACAAAAATACTTATATTCAGTAAAAACCTTTTGTAAAATAAATGTTGCTCTTAGTATTCTCTCAGGAAGTGTTTCACAGAGAAAGTACATTACCAAAATTGGATTTCTACATAGCAGATAAAGGGTTTTGCCAATGAATAAAGCTCGGAATTCTAGAAGTTAATACTTCACATTATTAAAATCCAAGTCATATGCAACCTAAAGTAACCACAGAGCAATGGCTCATAAGCTTTTTGGACAAACTAACCTCTGTTATTTCTTAACATTTCAGGAACAGCATCAATCAAGAAACTGAGCACAGACCAGGCCAGACCTAAAACACATGCCTCTCCCTTCCTCCTCCCTTACCATTCAAGGAACTTGGGGAAGAGGCAGGTATAGAACACACGATCAGTCCCTATCCATTTTTCAGTGCTTTTTCTCACACTTTTCCTCCTTCAAATCTCCAGAATACATCTTAAAACACATAATAGCACTGGTAATGGGATAAAACCAGGACAAAAGCCTGCTGAGAAAATACTGACAGTTGCTCCTAGGAAGAAAATATCTCAGAAAATACAGGAGACTCCAAAGACAAGGAAGGAGAATGAACAGCAGTAACGTGACAGATATAGCAACAGTAGTGCTTTCTGTGGGACTTTTATATAATTCTCTTTGATCTCAAACTGGGTTTATCAATTACATTTCCGCAAGGCACTAGAAGACATCTCAGAATGGCTTCTCTGCTTTTATGTTCCGAGATACCAAATCAGCACCCACAGTCTTAATGGGACTGCCAAATGAGCAAGCCATTGCGAGAAGACTTTTATTTCAGATGTATGGTCACTAAGAAGGGCTAAAAGCCTTAAGAAGTATTACTACCCTTCATGTTTCCCATCTCTCTCATTTTAACTATACCGAGTCAAACTAGAAATAGTAGTAGTTTTCTAGTCAAAGGCAGCGAAGAGCTTTTCTCATTCCATTAAGCGTGACAGAAATGAACTCCAGCTTTTAGTCCGACAATGGGTACAATTCAGCTTTTAAGTATGTAAAAGTTATCAGTTTGTCCCCTCATTTTAATAATGAGCTGAAACTAAAAGCCTGCCCACATAAGGCAAACTGCAAAACGCTTTATGTGAAGAATGCTCCGTTTACTTGTCTTTTTCATTTTCTTCGTGCTTTGTGAGATTGCACAGTTGAAGCGTATCGAGCTGTTGTGTGACCTCTTCTGCCCAACGACAGTTTACGAGCTCTCGTAGCTGCAGCGGGGCTCTGCAAGAAGCATTGCTAGAGTTAGAGCAAGAACTCAGCTCCAGGAGCTAAAAGAGAAGCATTGAAGTGAATTCAGTTCATCAATTCTACACTATTGGAAAAAGTCACAGGCAAAAAGCTGAAGCTGTACTAGTTATTATTAAAAGTAACTTTTAAGTCAATTTGGTCATTTGGGGGCTGGGAGGAGGTAGGAACCACAATGAACCACCCTGCCATGACGTACAATAGCTGCATGGGGAACCCAGGAACTATTTCCAGATTTCTTTATAGGCACCTGGGTAACGCTGGGCAAATCATTTCATTTCTCAGCGCTTCTTCAACTTCACCCATTATTCAACTATCCCCGTCGCAGTGCTTCAATTATCCCTTTTGTAAAATGTAGATATATTTACCTATTTTAACTGATATATTTATTTAAAATTTTAAATTTTAACTGATATATTTTAACTGATATATTTACCTATTTTAACTGATATTTACCTATTTTACCTTACAAGCATTTCAGAGCTACTGATCAAATACTTTAAAAGCTGAATATTAAAAAAGTTCTGGAGAAATGGTTGGTTAGTTGTTTTTAAAAACCTCCCTTCCCTTAGGGGGGAAAAAAATACGATACCTTCCAATTTTTGGTCTATCAAGAGCTAGAATTGCTAGGTACTCAGGAACTGCAAGCGCTAAGGAGTGCCAGGGCTTGTGGGGGGACGGGGTGGGGCATTGCATTAAAAAAAATAACCAAAGCAAACAACACATTGTAGCTACCTCTCAGACAAATCTGCAACACATAAGGTAAGTCTCACAAATTACTGGTATTAAAAAAAAGTACACATTTCAGTCTGAAAACTGAGGTTTCTGCTGACTCTTGCAAGAAGAATATAAAGAGTTCTAAGGGGAATACCATCTAGTTACTCTTATTACACCAACTACATGCACTGAAAACAGCAGTGCAATAGGGGAAGGACAAAGAGCTTGCTTAGTTTCTCACAAAACTAGAATGTATTTTAGGATAAGCATTGTACCAGGGTACATTTTTATAGTAACAGCAGGCAGGTCTCAAAAATCAAGCTTACAAATTTAGTACAACCAGCACTGAAAAAAGATCGATCATAACAGGACAGTACACCCAATTCCTGTTAATTTATTTCTGATATTAAAAATACCTTACCTACAATGAGGGCACTGAGCTCTTTGTTCAGTCAGCCAACGCTATGAAGGAAAAGGAAAAACGTTTTTAAAGGGATCGTAAGAAAAGAACTGCAAGCAAGTACATTCTATCGTTAATTAGGAGTTACTTCTTTTTATTACAGTCTTCCTATATTTTTTCCTTTTTTTAGAGATTTGCAATTTAACTGTTCAACCACTTAGTCACAGAAGAAGCTGCTATTTGTATCTTAGTAACAAAGCAACCTCTTTTCTTTAGATGTCAAAGACACTTCAGTTAAAATTATACAGAGACTTCTGAGGCACCAAATATTCCATTAGAAACCACACACCTGGTGCAGACTCCCACAGCCATAGGCTGAAGAGCACGTTTCAACAAAAGAAAGCAAAAGATACAACAAGCACAATTTTCAGAGTCTAAATTATTAGTCTTCAAAGTAATTTATTTCTTCCTCTCGAGCTATTTACACGCAAGTAAAACTGCAGCTCAATGATCAATTCCACCAAGGACCCTTTGAATGTTTCTCTTCCAGAAAGCGCCAAAGACAGCTGAGGAAAGAACTTCACCTGCCCACTACAACTTACAAGCGCAAAAGCTCAGCAGTTGAAGGGCTTGTATTTGTCAGCTCACTACTACATTTAAAGAGTCTCATGAATAATCTCTCACCACTCAGCAACAATATGTCATCTAACATTCTCAGTATGTAACACGAATCCTTCACCTATAGTTCTTGTCAGAGCTTTCAAGGGAACGATGATCGTTCCCATTTCTGGCAACGCTACCGGAGGTCTGAAAACCTCAGCTGAACCCTCTCCCACTACACAAACACGTGACAGTATGTGAACTTGGAACTGAAGCGTTACACATTGGTAACCGTGGCCTTAATAAACGAATTGAGATACTTCAGATGCTGCTTCAGCCTGCTATGCCAGATTTAGCCCGTATCTGATCATATCATACTAGTTTGGTAAGCATTTAAAAACATCTCCAAGATGACAAGAGGTGATGTTATAACCTTCCAGTGTTCCATACTGACAGATGCAAAGTCAGCATTTGATTCCTGTTCCAACTTTTGTCTTCCACACAGGCATCACTGACTCTCAAGAGATGCTAAAGAAGGGATCATTACATGTCTGTTTCTTAAAAGCAATTATTCCAGATAGTCCCTATAATTAGCACTACTGAATCCAATGCACAGCCTGCCTAGTTTTTCTCCAGGGTGTTGTAAAAGATTTTGAAAGGGAAACTAAAGAGCACAGAGCAAGGAAAAGGAATCCTTGGAACTCCAGGAAAAGGGGCAAGAAAACAGCAAGAATGTGTTCATAAGATCAGCAGTTTTTAAGCTCATACGTTTGCAAGAATGAACTATAATAAGCAAACTCACCCGAATACAACTGAAACAGCACAGCTTGGAGCAATGAGGGCAGAGGCGTGCATCACGCAATTTCTCCATACAAATAAAACATCGGAATACTTCAGCAATGCTCTGCAAAGGGTAGATTATCGCTATTAAGCCACATATTTCAAACATATCAGAGTTGTATTTATTTTCCAGGCAGAGAGCCATGTTTCACAAATGCAGTCCCATTCCAAACAGCTACGGACAGAGCATCTCACGGCAAGACGCTAAGTCAAACACCGTGGCTCTCCTCCCCGCTTTCCCCTACACTACACCAGCCCCCAGCACCCATTTTATAACACTATTCTTCTTCTTCTTCAAGGAATAGTTTCTTTGTTTGGTTTATCTTTTTCCAAGATGGCCTTTCTGTGGCCAAGATATTACTCCTACTTGCGTTCACATGGGATTGAACAGTTGCCAGAAGAAAATGTGCTGCACCTGCAGATTCTGAACCCACACGCTTCAGTGTACTGGCACGAAACCAATTCAAAAGCATGGCAAGTGCATGTATGTATTACACAGAATGATAACGAGATGGGTTGAATTGGATGGGGCTTTTTTTTTTTTTTTTACTGTTACAAGACTTACATTCTTTTAAGGTCTACCATCAGCACTAGCTCCACAATTTCTACACCCCCACACACCCCATTTAATTAATCTTGGGCAATAAAAATGTAATTTAACATATTGTTTTACTCTACCCGTTTGAAGAGAGAAACATTTTGTTCTAGAATACAATCACCTCATCTCTCTCCATTCCCCAAATGAAAAAGGTATTCTGAAATGCCAAGCGATGTTTGCTTCCCATATTGATAGATTTTTCACTGATAAAGAAGCTTTACGTTCTGCGTTGTACAGGAGTTAAATCTCTTCTGGCTTTAACTGTGGAACTTTGAAAGATTCTTCAGATGGGCTATTTTTTTCCCCCCAAAGCCGAAATTATAAACCAGCACAGAAACGAGGCGTATCTTCAATTTACAGGTACCGCAGTATCTCCCATACATCAGCGCCTTCTGTAATGGTCGCAAACCATTCAAACGCAATACGTGCATTTACAGGAAATCACCACACAAGGTCTTTTAAGTTCTCCTGTTTGGCTGCAGTTAACACGGACCACAGCAATGCGTGCAAGCAGCCCAGCTTACAGGCAGAGACAGCGAGCACTGTGCCTTCACGCATGCCAAGACGGGTTCTGTCAGCGCCAGCTCTCCCTCCACCTCCAGAACAGGCACCTCCGACGCTCCACCAGCTCATTTTCTAACCCCGACTGTGTGAGATGACCGCGGCCCGTCACCTCCCCACGCCACCTCTCCCCACGCCGCTTCCTTCGCACCCGGCCCACCGGCGCAGGCAGGAGCCCAGCTCCCTGCCACCGCATCCCCGCCACCGCATCCCTGCCAGCCGCCTTCCGCCGCCCGCAGCTCGCCGCCGCTCGGCCCCTCTCCCCTCACCCACGGGAAGGGACCTGCCGAGGGCTGTGCGGCCCCGGCGCCAGCGCTCCCCCGGCCCGCAGAGGGGTGAGGCGGGCCCGCCCCGCACCGCCAACCCCCCCCCTGAGCCGCAGAGGGGTGAGGCGGGCCCGCCCCGCACCGCCAACCCCCCCCCTGAGCCGCAGAGGGGTGAGGCGGGCCCGCCCCGCACCGCCAACCCCCCCCCTGAGCCGCAGAGGGGTGAGGCGGGCCCGCCCCGCACCGCCAACCCCCCCCCCTGAGCCGCAGAGGGGTGAGGCGGGCCCGCCCCGCACCGCCAACCCCCCCCGAGCCGCAGAGGGGTGAGGCGGGCCCGCCCCGCACCGCCAACCCCCCCCCGAGCCGCAGAGGGGTGAGGCGGGCCCGCCCCGCACCGCCAACCCCCCCCCTGAGCCGCAGAGGGGTGAGGCGGGCCCGCCCCGCACCGCCAACCCCCCCCGAGCCGCAGAGGGGTGAGGCGGGCCCGCCCCGCCAGCGCTCCCCCGGCCCGCAGAGCTGAGGCGGGCCCGCCCCGCACTCCCGCCAGAGAGGCCCGGCCCCGCCGCTCGCCATCCCCCGCCGAGGGGAAGGTGCGGCCGCGCCGTCCCGCCTGCTTCCCCCCCCCACACACACCCCGCGGCCTGGCAGCTGCGCCCCCGGGGAGGCAGCGCTTCCCCCGCCCCGCCATTCCCGCCTCCCTGAGGGAGCGCAACCGCCGCCCAACCGCTCACCTCCACGCTCTGCTCGTCCATGGCCGCGGCTCCGGGGAAGGCTCTCCCCGGCCCCTCTCCCTGCCGCGCTGCCCGGGGGTGAAAAGCGGAGGCGCGGCGGTGGCGGGGAGGGGGGTTAGGAGCCGCCGGGCGGAGGCTGCGCCCCGGCCCCCCGCAGCCGGGCGGCCATGTCCGCGGGGAGCGGGGCGCTCCGCCCTCCGCCGGCCCGCGCCGCGCCGCGCCGTCAGGGGAGGTGGCGCCTGACCGCCGCGCCGCACTGCGCATGCGTGGGGCGCCCGGCCCGGCCTGAGGGGGCTGAGGGCGCTGAGGGCAGCGGTGGGGCTCGGGCGGCCCCGGGAGGTCCCGGGCTGAGGGCAGCGGCGGGGCTCGGGCGGCCCCGGGCTGAGGGCAGCGGCGGGGCTCGGGCGGCCCCGGGAGCCGGGGGCTGAGGGCTGACCGCCCTCAGCGGCGCTCCCGGCCCAGAAAGCGGAGGAGCGGTGCCGAGGCAGCGGCCCAGCCGAGGAGCCTCCGCCCGCGGGCAGGTGCGCTCAGGGCCGGCTCCCGGCGGAGCGCGGCCCCCCGCCCTTCGGCAGCAGCAGCATGGCAGCCCTGAACGCACATCAAGGCGAGGGACGCTGTTGGGTTTCTCAGAGGAATTTGCAGCTGTCGGGTTTCAAGACGGAGCTGCAGGGATCCCGAGCGGTCAGCTCAGCCCCGCTTTGCGCTGGGGTGCCCGGTGCTGATGGCAGATTTCAGGAGTAAGGGCAGGCAAGGCAGCGCTAAGCAAAATCTAGCTGCAGGGATGGATTTCCACATCTCGGCGTGGTTTTAGAAACGGACGAGGTACCTGGCCTCAAGGCTGCAGTTGCGCTTAAATGACGCTCAGCACAATCTTGGATGCGGTTGTTTTCCCACTAACTTTAATACTTTTAGCCAGATTTCACTAATAAATTCAATCTTTAACACTGTGGAAGGCAGTGAGAGTAAGGATCAAGTCCTGTATTGAAAATAGGATCAATATGATTTAAGTCTAAATGCTTAAATCGGTTTGTGAGGTGAGAGCAACCTTGGAGATAAAAGGGCACACTCAGCAGCAGGCAGCATAAAAATAGCTATCCCTGTCCTTTCCTCCCATTTCTTCTTCAATACACACCCTGTTCCTCTTCCCAACAAACTCTAAACAGACCAACCAGTTCATTGTGTCAGTTCAGAAATCAGCCTTTCCCTTCCTAAGGACACCGATTTCAATCTCTCTCCTTTGACAGCCATCATTTTTCACAAAAACTGTAGGAACTTATCTTACTCTCTCACATTAGCCTGAAATAAACATAAAACATAAGGAAAAAAAAAAAATCCCTTTTTTTTTTTTTTACTGTGAGGGTGGTCAAACACTGCGACAGGTTGCCCAGAGAGGTTGTGAAGTCTTTATCCTTGGAGTTCTTCAGGATACTGCCCTGAGCAACCTGCTGCAGCTGGCCCTGCCCTGAGCAGGGGGTTGGACTGGACGGTCTCCAGAGGTCCCTCCCAACCTCAGCTATTCTGCAAGTCTGCAATTTTGCTGGACTGTAAAAAAAACCAAAACCAAGGCAGTTCACATCAAAGGCAAATGAAAAGGGTCAGGGACCAGGTTCAGGGGTTAGGGCAGGGCTCGGGGTCAGGAGTCATGTAAACAAAAGCGTCATAAATCCTCGGCCTCGTCTCCGTAGCTTTCATCATTTATTCAGGAATGTAAGTACAATTAATTGGCTTGGGTTATTTGTCTTAAAAACCCACTCAGGAATGTAAGCAAGAATATGGAAGTGTCACGTGGCTAACAATCTCGGCAAAAACGCATTGACTACAGTCCTATAAATATCCAAGATAAAATACCAACCTCAATGGTTTTTAACCCTCCAATTTTAAGTACTATAAATAGAATTTGTATACAGAAACATTAGCTTTCCAACAGTGGCCCTAAAACTCCTAGACACCAGAGAAATACTTGCTTGTTAATAATCCGGGAGCTATGACCAAGATGCTTGTGTGTCAAATGAGAATGGGCCGAGCTTTCATTTACACGACTAATTTAACATTTCCTTGTTTGTCAAGTTCCACAATAGCAAGTTCTTTCAAGATTTGTATTCTGGAGTCAGTGGCTTTCATATTCATCTTGTTCATCTGCGAAACACTCAATGCTGCTCTGTAAGACAAAAGCAAACTGTTGAGCAAAACAGGGTACCAAACATCAGGTCTGGCAGAAAAAGGCTAAAAAGTGCGATTAACGAACAATTTTCGCAAGTGCTCTGTAATTCAGATTGTGGTGAACTTTTCTGTGCTACTTCAAACTGAGAACAGTCATTTGCTAATCCAACCTTAGGGTTAAAGAGACAGAATCCCTCAGTTAAAAACTTCCTCATTTTTAATATCAGCCTGCAAGACATCCGGAGCGTGCGTCCCAGAGAGGGGTCAGGGCTCGGGGAGGCCGGAAGGGCTGGCGAGGGGAGGGCAGGGTTCGGGCGTCATGGTTTAGCGTTCGGGCTTTGCTTTTCCAGTCTGGATGCAGACTCCGAAAGCTAAAAGGGTTTGGCGGTATGACTGCGTCAGCAAAACTTTCCTGAACTGACCCAGTTTTGGACATCTCTACAGTGAAACCAAAGTGAAAAAATCTGTTTCTGAAGAACCTGCCATTCAGTTTTGAAAATTATCAAATCATACAAGCCATTTTTATAAAAATTTATTTAGAGGGGCTTGTATGATGGCCTAACACTTTGGGGTATGCACCTAACCAAGAAGAGTGTAGGGGAGTAAAATCAAATTATGAAGCTGTAATACAGCAGTGAATGGTTAACCAGCTGGTTTTGTTTCATTTGAAAAGGCTTAATTTCTTTATAGCTTATAAAATTCTTACCAATGAATGGCTTTAAGTCTTACCTGTTCTTATTTACAATGAAGTGGTTAAACAACTCCCTGTACAAATTGTTCAAGTCTGCTAGTTTAACAGTACTTCTGATACTCCGTGGTACAGTCATAAGTGTTTCCTCAGTCAATGGTTTGAACTGCGATTCTAAAAAATTGGAAATAGAAGATATTTGTTTCTTCAGAAATTAGGCCAACAGTAGAAAGTACTTTCATTACTTTTTAAGAAACCCCCTAAATGGGTCTAAAGGAAGATCTTCCAGCAGGAGGAAGGAGAGATGGAAGATACTCCCTCCAAACTATCACTGTATCTTGCAGACCCAGTGAAAAATTATTTAATTTGAGATCTGTTGGGGATTAATAAATTTGGTCTGTCAGTGACTAGTTCTTTTTGCTCTTTTCCTTTTTTTTTTTTTTAAAGAACTAGGAAAATTCCTTTCTATAAGTAGGGATAAATGGATTGAACGAGAGCTATTGCTATGGTAAAGCTAGTACCTCATTTCTTCCAGACCATAAACACAACACTATCCGCTTCAATACCATCAAAACAAGAACTCCCAGAGATATGGGAACTATACATGGAATATAACTAATATTGCTTATATTAAAGTCTGAATTCTTCACATAAAAGCAGTAGTTACTAGTGCTTGAGAGTGAAAACAGTGAATTTACTGTGCACCTTAGGCTGTTTTTTAAATAAAAGAGCTCAGAAACCATACCTAGGTCTCAGCCTGTTCCTACTTACTGTGAGATTTGCCCCTGTTGTGCTAGCGGTAAAACAGCCCTTATTTGTCAACTGAAGTTATTTACAGTATCTGCCTTTTTCAGAAAGTAAACCAGTTTAATTCATTACTCCTTGAATTCTAGATGGTGACTTGGTATGTTTAAAGAGTACAGAACTATGAGAGTTCAGTATTGGAGATGGAAGTCTTGAGAGACAGGCACTGTTCACAAAGCGTACTTACTGGGGCTGGGGCGGGGCGAGACCAGTCAAGGGGGGGAAAAAAAAGAAAGAAAACAGCAGGAAGATTATTCTTTCAGCACTTACCTTCAGTTGAGTCAGGGACTGTAGATCCTGAACAAAATGGCTAAAAATAAACACAAGATAATGTCAGGATTTGTCAGAATTTTGTTTAGAAATTATTTTTTACAATTTAGTTTCTGCATGAGTAATTACATTTTACCATTGGATAAGCAAGGATCTTGCAGCCACTGAAGTCAACAGAAAAAATTTAGGCATTAAACAAACCCTGGCTTCAAATAAAAATAAGTTTAAAATGGATACAGAAAGATTTATATACAAGTCGGATAAGCCTCTTCAAGCTTTCTCCTCTGCATTCCGGCATGGATCTAGCTGAAAGCACTGCACATGCAGCAAAGGGTAAAGATGGCTTTCCTATTCTCAAGCAACCTTCAGAGGCCGACAGTTCTGACAAGCTGAAGGTAGCTATATCTAACTCCCCTCAGCCAGAAATACAGCACTGACGAAAAAATCCCAAGGCCTTTGTGACATCTTTGCATTCTTTTTGCCTTTCAGAGAACATCTTCAAAACACGCTCGATGACAACCCAGGGTCTGACACCAATTGAACTGGCCTCAGTAGAGGTAGGATATAGCTACAGTTTGCACTGGGCCTGGTTTATGCCAGCTGAATCTGAAGTGCTTTAGAATTAATTAATGGAAGGACAGAAATTGAGAGCATTTATTGAGGTAGGGGAAGATATTGGCAAACGAAGAGTGAATGAAGCTGCAAGATACTGGACGGCTTTCATGCAAACCAACCGTGGCAATAAAGGGACAGAGAGCGAGACATCCTTTGACAGCAGAGTGGCAGGCAGTGGGAAGACGTGGAAAAGGATAAGGTCAATAAGATAATTACACTCTAATATCCTTCTTTAATATTTTGCTTTTAATATGAGACCCAGACTAAATCTTTGCAGACAATTAGAAGTCTGTGCTTTGAGTAGCTATGGGAGAATATCTGACTTCTTAACAAGTATTAGTTTACATCTGTTCTGCTGCATTACAGTTGGAATCTACTTATTGTTACTCATATTCCAAAATTTACAATTTCACAGGAAATTACATTTCTCTCAATTTTGATATACATTGGTTTGAATCAATTACATTCTTCACTCCCACCCAAAGGCTTCTTATATAATGCATTAACAGAACAATAGGATCGACGAGCAATCAACTGCATCTCTGAAAAGAAACAGAAACACATCCCAATTAAAAAATAAGGGGAACAGAGTCTTCCGTCAAAGCAAATTTTTTCCTTTGTGGACAATTTAATTGGAACAAATCATAAACTTAATCAGTAGACAATCAAAATGAAAAGGTTTGTTAGAAACTTCAGTCCCATTTCTGAAAAATTCTATTCATTTGAGAGGTACTAAGTCACAAAACCAGCCCTTCTGACTTCAGCTGAGCTACTGAGGATTAATGGTTTCTGGAATACTGACACTCTGTGGCCTAATTACCTCTTCCACTAGCGATTCCGTTTCCTTAACAGTTTGGCAGGTTAACTGCTGTGCTGCAGTCTGCTCTTCTTCTGACAGAGGTAAGCGCTAGAAAAAATACGAACAGAGAACTCTGATACTTTCAGTTCCTAGGGTGATGGTATTTACAGAAGAACTCGGTGTTTGTGTAGCCCTTTTCTCATGGAAACTTATAATAGTAGACTCCTGCTTTCCTTCAAATGAAAGCAAATTTACAAGTTGAATATTTCTGAAAAATCCAACCATAATATTCCTTTAACATCAATACTATAAATGATTCAACAGAAAGAAGATAAATTATTCAATAAAAAGAAGTATTTCACTTAACGGCTTACATTTCTCCATAACGGTTTACTCAATCTTTGGTTTAGGAAATATACAAAGGACAAGAAAATCTTTATCGAAAAAGTCTAAACGTAACTCAAGAGACGGGAGTCTTCCACTTTAACAAAATCCCAATATGAAATTATTCTTGGCAGCATATCCTTGGAACACAGGGAGAGAAAAATATTTTTTCCTTTCTGTGACATATAACTACTGGATTTTAAATTATTATACAGTACATTTTATCTATAAAGACTTACAAATAACATGTCTAGAGCTGTTGACAGATTAAACGCGATCGCGGGGCACTGTCATTGGAACATTAAAGTGAGAGCTCCGATCTGGGAATGCGTTTTAGTCACACCAGTTCTGTCTTTGCCACTAGACTATCAATTAGCTTTTTTGATCTAAATCACCTTATTTGTAAAGGGACAAAATTAATGCTTTCGTAACCTCTTCAAAATTGTAATGAAGCAGTGTCTGATGACACTTGTGAAAATGGGTTGTTTATTGTTGGGGTTTTTTAATAAATAGATGGATACTGAGAAAAACCTTATTTCTTTGCACTAACAGCAATTCCACCACATCTGTAACAACGCGTTGGTTTTAACTTACTCAATTTAGACAGTGAAAATACATTTGCCATTTAAAAGCTTTTTTGCCTTTTAAAAGCTTTTTTGCCTTTCAAAATTGGTTTCACTTTCTAAGTTCTTTACGGTAGCTACTTTTAAAAAAGTCAGTATAGAACTGGGACACAGCTGTGCACAGGGGCATCAATTTCTATGAAACTATTCAAATATGTGTCACACTGTTCACGCTATTATGGTATTACTTCAACTCTAAAACTGAATACCACTAGCTTAACTGTTGAGTGATGAATCAGGCTTGTGATTTACAAGAGCTGCAATCTTTCAAGCATTTCTTCTGGTAAACCGTCATCTTATCTTCTAAGAGTCTTCGAAGAGTCTGCACGTATGACAAGTTTCCAGTGGAACTACTCACGTCTACGTAAAGGTTACGCAAGTACATGTTCATTTACAGGGGTGAGACCCGAGTGATTAAAATGAGAACACTACCTCAAGATCAGCATGTTGCTGTAATGCCTGAACCATCTTCATTGTGTTCTCTAGAGCAGCACGGATGCCCTTCATGGATTCTCTCTGCTCTATGGAAACTTTTTCCAGCTGCATACATAACGTTTTATAACGAGATTTCACCACTGAGAGTTCTTGCAAGAGAGCGATTGGATTTTCCTATGTAGAAATTAAAAGCACATTTAAACTATTTAGGAAGAGAAAATTAACGTGGCCACATACCAATTAAAAGCGTCGGCGTTAGAGCCACTAAAATAGAATGTGAAATGACCCTTTACAATGAAAAGTGTAGCTGTGAGCATGTTTCATCTACACATTTAATTTTTCATAAGCAAAAATGAGAGATAGTGTTAATAAAACAGCACAACTCCGTGGTTCCACAACAAATACAGGAGGATTAATTTCTTGTGTTGGTGAATTTTAATGGCTTTTCTGCATTGGAATAAATTAGGGACTTCCAACTAAAAAGATTATTTTTCCACTATATGTCACAATATACATGGAGACAAGGACTTATTTATAAAACCCTTTACAGGCTGCCATTTTTTGTTTTCCTCTCATCTCTCCCCCAAATCTGAATTTAGTCATTGCTTATTAGCAAGTTTATCTTTGATCTCAGAGCAAAGGTGTGTTTTAGCTCAGATTGGAATCTGTCTCTTAAATTTAGGTGTTAACACTACCGCTCATTTCTCAAAGCAAAACATGGGAGAATTTCACTATGCCAAGAAATCAAGGAAGTTTTGCTGGCTTCTGCACTGAATTCATATTAGGCCAGTTATCTTGATATATGATGCAAGAAATATTTTTATAAGAATAAGAATAAAACCAAATAACAACTAGATAAAAGAACAGCCACATGTATTTTAGGATTAAAGAAAATTATCCATTTATTGCCAGCTTTATGCAAAATGCAATAAAATCTATTAATTTCATCTGAAAATACTACCTCTGCTGCTGGATTATCAGGAAGACTTTTCATTATTTCAAACTCCAGTCTGTGTTGAATATAATCCAGATCAGATTCTGCCTTCTGGAACTAAAATATTTAAGATCAGCCACAGTGTATTAAAAAGGAAAAATTGCAGACAAAACCCAACCACTCACCTTCCCTGTATTTCAGGAAAGCAGAAGCCAGATGCCTCTGCTTTAAAGGCTCGTGTACTATAAAATTAAGTTTCTAGTCCTCCAATCTATTCCATTAGCTAATGCTTGCCTATTATGCTGACACACTTCTAGCCCAAAAAATGTAAAGCAATAAACTTTCAGACTTAACCATTTTCGTCTGACATGTAAGAATTACGTGTGTGTACACACACACTTCTGTTAATTTTGCCCTCTTTCCATTTGTCTAACCCAAATTACCCAACCGTTGCCTGTGCATCTTGCCATTAGGACCCTTTCCGTGCAGCTCCCCAAAATGCATTAAAGCATTTCCATCTCTTCCTGTTACCTTCTGTCTCCCTTGCAATGCCAAACCTCTCAAGATGAAGTTTTTAAGTAGCACACCAAAGAGGTAAGTTACATCAATAGAAAAGAACTTGCATCTTTTTTAAACTGATCTTCACTTGATGCAGGAGATGTTTGATTTTTTTTTTTTTCTCCTGAGATATTAACATGTTTTCCATCAATTTTTAAAGCTTTTTCTTGGCTAGTTGCTTTTCTTTTCAAACATTAAAAGTTCCGTTAGCCAAACTGCAATACTGAGTTATTTACGCAGCAGAAACTATGAGTAAGTGTTCAGGATCCAAGCATATCAACAGAGATTGTATTATTAATTATATTAGGAATGCATTCTCTCAGATGGTTATAATACCCATAATACATTTTATTATTCCCCAATAAACCAGACTGACAAATAGATAATAAAATTGATGACATCACATTTCTTTCCTTGGGATAAATAAGCCACCAGAGAATTATCTAACTGCCTCGTAAAACAGTCTGCTGATAGCATTATTCCTTAATTTAGTCTGCAATTTTAATATCTATTAAGGACTTCTGCTTTAAAGCAAGGCAGTTTTCCCAGTTCACAAACAACTCATGAATTTTTTAATGCAATAATTTGGTGATTTTACAGTCACAGAAGAGACAATGATGAAAGCGACTTCAAAACGCTTGTAACTTACTTAACTGGGCTTTCACTATTTATATTGAGATTAACCCTGAAGTCACCTTTACAACTTTAGAGGCTCAAAACCAGGCTGTATTTGTTAACTGTATCCCGGAGTACTAACTGGCAGCGCTGTAATGGCAGCTAAGGTGACACAACTTCAGCAGTCCTCGGAGGTAGCCTGTAGTCAGGCCTGGATGTTTAGGAAGGGTGTTTAGGTTTTAAACATCAGCCTTGGGATCCACCTTCAGGAACTGCCATTAGTACCTCCGAGGAGCTGGAACTTCACATAGCCTAAAGGAATAGCGTTCGATCCAAGATATTCTACAAGTAAAATCCCCTTTCGGATGTCGTGAAAACGTATGATCCTTCATATATATACACACACCTTCAGCAAGTTTTCAAGTAATGGCTTAAGAAAAGGAAAATAAATCTAGTGAAGACCTCGAGCATCTATAAATCAAAGGGAAGGCTTTCACCCGTTACCTCCATAACTTACCATCTGCCCAACAAAACGCCTTCCTACATCTATCCCAGAAACCAGGGATGATAAAATGCGAGAATAAAATACTTTTTATTACACTATGTATTTTTAAAGAGTTCATGAGGGATTCGTCCTAACTGCTCAATCGTTTCTCTTCTCCCTCCACTAGCAAACATTTTTAGGTTTTTATTTCTAGAGGCAGGCACCCCAAAAAGATCCTTTTTTGCTTTTCCCCAACTCCTCCATTTGATTATTAATTTTGGGGAAAGTAGACAACGAATGTGGGTGGCTTTCAAAAATATCCATGAAGCTCTGTTCCTGAAATATTCAATATCAATAATTTGAGATTTACCAAATGACAGTAAGCCACTAATACCACGCTACTGCTATGATTCAAGACATTAAAAATTGAATGTGAAGCTGAATCCATCACGTCGCTATAATTTTAAGATTTGTGCTTGATGAAAATACTAACACGGTTCAGTATCACTGCTTTCCCCTGAAAGGATGCTAACTCTAAAAGAAACAAAATTTATTATCAGCAATTTCAAAGCATGTTTATAAGTACTGCCATCTATTCCTCCATTCTGATCCATTTTTCCTTTGTTTTATAAATTCTTATTTCTTGCTGCATTGCAAGAAACACACACCTGCAAAAGTCTCCCCTCAACGTTATAGGTTAGGACCATTCGTAGGATGAGTATTACACGACAGTCACTCGGAAAATGCAGTTTGTGAAACGTAAACTTGTCATTTACTCACAGGCTTAGAAGAAAGTGTTAGAAACTGTGAGGCCAGACTCAAGCCATTGCTGCGCGCTCTGCTTTCAGATGCTTTGACAATACTATTGCACTGCTAGCTGTAAAGTACAGTAGTGCAATAAAGTCAGAGCATTCGTTAGCAGCAAGAATTCCGTACAAGTAATCAATACATTCAAAATATGGATCGGAAAAAACAGGTCGAGTCAGATAGTGGTTTCTGTGGATCATGGAGAATTGGATAAGGTTAATGGTCACCAAGTCCGAATACAGACACGCAAGAACTCGCATATTTCAAGACATTTTTATTATTATTCATAATCCCTGTCATTCCTCTGACCAAGAGGGGGGGAAAAAAAAAAAAAGGAGAAAAACACCCAAGAAAATGCTCAACAGATCTGTCAGAAATTCAATTTCAAACAATTTGGTGCTCTTTTAACTGGAAACTACATTTCCAAATGTATTTATTTCTTCGATTTGCCTCATAGCAAGCAAAGATTCTAAACTGCTATCGGACAGATGTTCTTAAACTGCATTACAGGGAACATTTTCTCGACACTAGAGTTTATTTTTCTTATTTGCAGGTACTGAATCACTTCCAAATGCCCTTAAACACACACTCATTTCCCAACATTGTGGATGTACATTACCCCTGGGGTTACCACATGGATGCGAGAGCACCATCAAAGTGGGGGTGTATTTCATAAATCTCACTAAATGTGTTTCTTTTTAACAAACCCAGTAACTTCATATAAGAAGTTTGAGAACTCTTAGGAACAACAAAATGCAAAGAAACAGAGGGATGGAGCGGAGAGAGAGGGATGACTGCTGCTGCACACAGAGCGACAGCCTCCGTCAGCTCCACACCTGTAACGTTTCTCTAGAACATGCTGTAGGAAATAAGAATGCTATACGGTGTTCTTTGCTCTTTGTGGGGCACTTACTTCTAAGGAAATACACATGGAGTTGATGGTATTTGTCACTAAAAGACCAGCTAACATTTCTCCTTGGCAAACAACTAGGAGACGAGTGCAAAAAAAAAAAATTAGCGGCAATCCCATTTTACAGTTGGTTTTCAAATCACCTTCTGGTCTCAGACATACAAGAGTGACTTTTGACTTGCGACTATAATAATAATAACAACAAGTAACGTAGATAGTATTGCTGGCCAATGCCCTTTTAACATTGCACTGCTTTTTGTGCGTGATCACTAGTAGTACAACATAAAAAGGGCACTGGACAGACACCACTCGAAGAAAAAGGTAGGTCCACTATACTAAAAATACGATGACAAAAATTAACTAAATTGCCCTGAATGAAGCACGCTCAGCTCATCTGTCAGTTTATCCATTTGTTATCAGATTTTACTAAATGGATGTCCACAAAATCTCTTTCAGCGCAGACTGCTGAAGTGCATACCGGAGGGCACGAGCTTGGCGCGCCAAGTCCTGAGCATTAAAGGTTCATGAAACGGTTGCTGTACAGAAGGAAGGTTTATCACCACCAGCTACCTGTGCTGTGTTTTCACTAGAGGCCTGACTCCGTGCCTGTTGAAGCTGCTGGCGAGATCTCCAGTCCCAGCTGACTTCAATGAACGCTTGTGCAGCACAGTCTCAGATGCCCAAGTCCTGAACTACAGCACCCTGTATTTTTATCTGAATTGTTCATAAGTCAGCTTTACAATCTTTCACATAATGAATCTCATCTTATATTGTAGATGTTATGGTTCATTCAGCTCTTCTTGTTATCGCACTTTGAGCAATAGTCGCAAATAACCATCGATTACCTGGTATTTCCATACACATTGTTCTTTTTAAGCTCCTACAAATTAGTTTATCCCTGGTTCCATGAGACTAAAATGAAGCTTTCCGTGAAATGCATGTCAAAACCTCTGGGGAAATAAGAAGTGTTATTTTATCACACTTCTGTGGAGAGAGCTGACTTCACAGGAAATCCAGGAAGAAGAAACAATGAGCAGAAGGAAAAGCAAGAGACACAAAGCTGCAATATGTGAGACATAGTTGCCAATGTACATATTCTGATTAACATACACAATGACAAAGAAAAACACTGCACTTCTGAATGAGGTTTGGATATAGGAAATTAATAAGTGAAGTTGTTCGAGGTGTATTTAAGAAATCACCCTTTTCTTAAAAAAAAAAGAAAGAAAAGAAAAGAAACAGGTGAAGATGCAACTGCCTTGTGCCACCCAGCAGTTTTAATGGAAGAAGGCAGCCAGGCATATCATCTTCCATCTTCTGCTAGAAGGAATTAACAGAAGAATCAAACAGAAAAATGTAAGACTAACGGGGTGAAATCAAAATCAATTTGGTTTTCAAATGGATTACCCAAATGATTTGGGGTAATTAGAATGGGGTGAAAGACCAAGCTATAATCTCGAAACCTTTGGAAGCTGTTATGTGCCATCTGTGCGGATAATTGACCTGAAGGAGCTCTCCACCTTGACGTTATTTGTGCAATGATCATTCTGGTCTGTTCGTAAAGTAGATCATAAGACCATGACCCATTACTGTCTTCTTCCACTACTATATATAAAAGCCCCTGTTAACTTTAAGGCGGCCAAAATACCTCTCTGACTATTTACATACATTCTCATAAAATGAGAATCACTTGAAAGTAAGGCTTTCAATAAAACACATAAATAAACCGTAACATTAAATAAATAAATACCAATATCTAACCTAGGTACCTCTAAACAGATTTCTAAATTATTATTTCTAAACTAGGCTTTATAAAAAAAAATAATACTAACAAAAGATACGGGGAGATCAAGGTTACACTATGGGCAAGGCTGAGGTTTTGAATTTGAAATTGGAACAACTTCAGAGCTCTGACAAGAACGTAGTACGACGCTGAATTAAAATACCGTATATTATTACCACTCTAATATTCAGCATGATGACTGCAGTTCAGTAGGTAAAGGAGAGCAAAAATAACCCCACTTGCTCAAAAGCATGGTTTCTTCGAAGAAAAAAACAAAACACACCACCTTGTTGTTAAAGTGCAGTAAAACCGAGAATTAGGTAGGATAGTTTGAATTCTCTGATCTTTCAACTAATGCAGGTATTTGGGCGTTTATTCAAATTGTGACTTTTTATTTCTTAACAGAAATAGTGTTATAGCTTAAAATGCTCCAAAGTGGCTTCCTGCTGCAATGAGGTGCGGGTCACTGAATGAGGTGACAAAGGCACGCTGGCAGAACCAGCTCACATTTCGACAACTTGCAGCCAGTGGTTTCTTTTCAGACAGCAAACACACGCTTGCCTGCTGTCCCTAATGCTTTAAGGGACGCCTTATGCCGGAGCTGGAGATAAGCGACTGGAGGAGCAACAAGGTAAGGAAAAGTAAACTAAACAAGTTTAAACACAGGGCATTAAGCAGCCCACCAATTTGGTGCATTAAGGTGAAAGTCGAGCACTCATTAGGTTAAGGGGTAATGTGGCTATACAATATTCCCCGCCATGTTCTCCCAGTGTTCCTCCCGTTCTTAATTTCTCTTGAATATTCCACTTCGGTGATGTTACTGTGTACAGCTAAGGAGACTATTAAACTCATTTTTACTTATTTCTTAATTAGAACTTGAAACCAAGAGTGCCAGAAGAGGAAAAAAAAAAAAAAAAAAAAGACAAATCTATTTTATTATTTGTCTCTATATTGAATAATGTACGTTTTTCTCCATGGCACTTGTAGTTTATCAATTAAGTTATCTAACACTGCCGCTAGAACAATTAAAATCACAAAAAACTTCTGGAAGTTTCCAAGCAAAACCCAAAGGAGTGTCATTATTTTGGAGAACTATGTCAGTACGAGCATTTTAGTTTATGTAAGGATTTAGGGATAGAAATTATATTTTTCTATTAAGCATTTGGATACATACAGTATTTCCAAAGCATTTTTAACTAAAAAAAAAAAAGGTGTAAACAGGATTACATGATACAGAAGCAAAAAACCCCAAAGATCAAGATTTGAAGGATGCCACAAGGAACTTGGCTGTTTAAATTAGAGTTTTCCAGTGCCTCTCAGTATGTGGAAGCATAGCACAGCTCTTTTTGCCTTTTTATTTTCCCTTTTTTTGCCCCCTTCCCTCCCCCCTATTTTTTTCCCCCCCTCCTTTTTTTTTCCCCCCTTTTTTTTTCCCCTTTTTATTTGTTTTTGCTTTTCCGTGAGCGGGGCAGGCAGAAAGACGACTACTGTGTTAGGTTAATGGTTGGACTCGAGGATCTTAAAGGTCTTTTCCACCCCAAACGGTTCTGTGACTCTGTTACAGAAGGCAGCTCAGTCTTCCCCTCAGGGGCTGGGCCCAAAGAGCGCTGAAGCGAAGTTAAACGCCGTGAAGAACTACACGAACTTGAATGGCTCAAGGAGAAGCCACCCTTCTCCTCCGGACCGGCTGCAGCCGAGAGCCCGCCGAGCCAGAAGGGCCCAGGGCCCCCCACGCCCCTCTCCTCAGGCGAGCGGCCCGGCCCCGCAGCGCCCACCGGCGGCGAGGGGATGGGGGGGGCTGCCCGGCTCCTCGGCCCTGCCCGCCCCCGCGGACCTGCCCCGTTCTACCTGCCCCGTCCGCGCGGGCAGAGAGGGAGCGGAGGGCGAGGCGCGGCACCGCCGCATCCCCCGGCGGGCCGCCATCGCGGCGGGCCGCCATCCCGCCTCACCGCCCCGCTCCCCCCCCCCCCCCCCCCCCACCGGCGCGAATGAAACAGCCCGGCCGGCCTCTCCTCCCCGGCCACCCCCGCAGGGGAAATGGGCCAGCCCAGGTGAGAGCTCCACCCTCACCCCCCCGCTGGGAGAAAATGGACTAGTCCGAGAGAGCGCTACGCCGCGCCCCCCCCCCCCCAACCGGGACGGGGAAATGAAACGGACCGGTCGCGGCCCTCAACGGCCCCGTTTCCCCCGCCACGGAGGGCGATAACGCGCCCGGGATTCCCCCCCCGCCAGGTGAGGGGAAAATGGCCGGGCCCTGCCCCCGCGCTGAGGGGGTGAATGGAGCGGCACCAGCAAGCCCCGCCCCCCTCGGGGAAGGCGCGGGGGGGGCGGGAGGGGGAGCGGAATGGACCGGCCCGGCCGAACTCGCCTGACCCGATCGGCGGGCGGCGGTCGCCCCGTCGAGGGCCGCGCCGGCTCCGCTCAGGGCCCGGATGGGGCGCGGGTGCGGCTGGGGGTGCGAGGGGAGAGCGGCCGCTCTCCCCTCGCACCCCCAGCCGCACCCGCGCCCCTTCTTTCCCTCCCTCAGGCCGCAGCCCTGGTGCCCTCCGAGCCGCCCCCGCCGCCTCCCGGCCCGGCCGCCCCTCAGCCTGGCCGCCGCCCGCGGCGCCCGGACTCACCATGGTCTCCAGCCTGGTAACCGCCGTCTCCATGTTGAATAGTTGACATTCCTCAGGCGGCGGCGGGGAGATACCCACCCCCCGCTCCGCAGGATGGGAGAGTCGGCGGCCCCCATTGGGCAGCTGTCACTCGCCGCTCGTCTCCCATTGGCTCGCCGCTGACAGAGGGCGCTCGCCATTGGCTGGGGAAGAATGTAAACCCGCTAGGAGGTAGGGCAGAGCCCATTGGTCGGTAGAAAAGCTGCAGCCGGTGATTGGCTGGGTGGGGGAGCGCCGCGAGCCGCTATTGGCCCGGAGTGCAATCTAGCGGTGATTGGCTAGAGTAGGGAGCGCAGCGCTGCAATTGGCGGGAAGGGGAGCGGTCGATTTGCTACGGTCCGTCTGGTCACCCCCTCCGGCTCCCTCCGGCGGGCCGGTGCTCCCCCGCCTTTCAACTCGATCGGCCTTGCCCAGCCGAGCGGTGTCCCGCAGCTGATTGGCGGGGCTAAAAAAAACCTTTATCCAATGGCGGGGCGGATCTCCTCAGTGCGCCCCAGGACGGGGCGGAGCCGCGCTAGGCCCGCGATTGGCCCTTCGCCGCTCCCGTCGAGCTCGGGCCCGCGTCCGCCCGGCGACCAATCAGCGAGCGGCTAGCACGGGCCGCGGGGGGTGGGACGGCAGAGAGCGGCGCTGCCATTGGCTGCGCGCGGCGCGGGGAGCGGTTTGAATCGGCGGCGCCGGGCGGGGAGGTGAGCGGCGGCCGGGGGGCGCGGGGGGGTGAGGCGGCCCCGTGTCCCGCGATAGTCGCGACAGCCGCCACCCCCCCCCCTTCCGGTCTCGGGTGGGGCGGCTGTGTGCGCGCGCGGAGCCGGGCGCTCCTCGGCGCGGGGTCCCCAGACGAGCGGGGGCAGCGAGGCCGCCTGGGCGCGGGGCTGAGGGGCGGTCGCGGAGGTTACGCGCCCTCGCTCAGGGAGGTCCGCGCCCCTCGCCCTGGCTTCTCCGTGCCTTTGCCCTACGTGCCCCGCGAACGTAACTCTTCCCCAGACGCAGTATTTGTCACTTCAGGATAAAGAAAAACCCGTCAACAAACCCCCATATAACATAGCGCCTTTTACACCACTCGCTCCTCTCTCTCGCGTACAAACACATCTCAGCAGATCGAAGGTACTCAGGAGAAGGATGTATTTTTTATCAATTGCATGCGATGCTTCCAGCAAGACAACTGTGAAACTTGTGACTGGATTTTTGAGATGCAATCCGTGTTGTTCCCTGCCTATTTGGCAATAGCTCTGTCCCCAAGCAAAAGTGGGTGTATTTGTATACGTTAATTTTAAATGTGTCTTTTTTTTTTTTTTTTTTTCTTAAAGTAATGGCAAAGTATAAGAAACACCGACGAAAACAGAGAGCCAGAGCAAAATGTCTACTGGAAAAAAAAGGAAATGCTGGTAACCCCCAGGGCTCAGGTGGTCCTTCTCCACGGTAAGAGGCTCAGCTGGAACTTTTCCTTTTAACTCGATTGCTGGGTCCACTGTTGGCTCCCGATGGTTCATGGAAGTGAGGTAACAGAATTGTGTTTGGAGCCTATCTACATCCTGGCACAGATGCTGTGGAACTGTTTCATCTTGTGTATCTTCTAGTACTCTATCCATCGTTAACTTGAATGTGCAGGAAAAGCAGTTTGAATAAAAACCTATTGCAAATATGACCTTTTTCCCACCCCTCACTCTCCCCTCCTTTATTGACTTGTACCTTGGTCTTTCCTGGTCTCTGTGCCCGTGTTTACTCTGTTGTCACCTGCTGTTGCTGGTACTTGTCATTTCCAGGTGATTGGTCGCAGTTACCTTTTTTAAAGGCTGAAACAATAAACATAATTATGGCCTCATTCTGAAATGTTCTGTCCCAGGACAGCAGATGACCTTCCTCCGAACACATCATCTGTCCCAAGCCATCTGTCCTCGCTCTGGTCATTGGCCTTGCCCGGTGTAAAAAATGTGGTAAAACCCTTTACAACAACAGCGTCATTTTTGTATTGCTGGTGCCAGAATACGGTTGTCCAGGTAGGTTTCCTACTTCTCTATTTTTGCCGATGAGTGAAATTGTTCTTAGCGTTCAGGTGGAGGATATATAGCCAGATTTGAGAACTAAGCTGTAAATTTAGTTATGTCTATTGAAACATCTAAAGTCTATTTTGTGTTTACTGTTGAAGGAATAAGTATGAGAAGAGCATCAAGGCAACTGTGGACATTAAACGCATATGTGAAATTGTAGGGTTTTAACTGAAATATCAGGAGGATTTGCAGTGACGGAGGGTGTGGTCTCTCATAGCAGAAATGATTGCATGAATTTTTCAGGTCAAACATGAATTATACTTTAGAATTCGTAGATGAAGTTAAAGTTATTTTGGAGAAAGTCACTCCTAGGGTTCCTGCCAAGGAAATAGTTGGTGAAATTTTGTATCTTCGTGTTGTGCCTTTCTGTTGTCTACAGTGAGAAGCCCTTGCGATACAGCTTTCGGTAGTAATCAGCCCTGTCTCTGGAAATGTAACTTGGTGGTGAAAACGCTTATCTGGTTTCTTTTTATGCTTAGAGTTTTAAGGTGGTTAAAGACACTATATTTCCATCACAAATCTACTTAAGGGAGCTAAATACGTTCAGAGAGCAGCTGGAAAAGTTGGAAACTGAATTTTCCAGACTACAAGGAACTCTCCAGGTCAGTCTCAATCCCCGTGGGGCAGGGTAATGTTTGCTTGTGTAAGCATGCAAGGAACTACAGTCCGTGCAGATAAACTGAAATCTTGAGAGCTTCTCATTGGGCTTTGTTTCACCTCTTCTTTACATTCAGCGTCACTAAACTGTGGTTACTTCATAGGTAGAGGGAACTAGTTTGCTGGCGAGCCTCATAAGGGGCTTTTTATGTCCTTCTGGATCAACTGAAGCTAGAACCTCTGTTCTCTGAAATTCCTTCTACTTTTGCCAGTGGATTTAGTATTCTCTCATTTCTTTATTTGTTTTCAGATGAATGGAATTGCAGCTTTGTCTTCAGAGAATTCTCTTTGTCAAAGGTGTAATAAACCAGTTCTGGGTGCTCCTGTACAAATGCAGATGGGCCCGCCGTCATCAGTATCCGGGCCTTCCGCAATACAGCTGCGGCCTGTACCTGCACCCCCTCCGCCTCTTCCTCCGCCGCCGCCGCCACCACTGCCGCCACCAAAACTGCCTCCAGCACCTCTCTTCCTCAAACGGGGCAACAGCTCTAAAGCTCTTCTGGTAGGGAGTAAGGAGGTTCCTCTGTTTCTTCACTCATGGCTGGGTTCTTTGGACCTGGTTTCACGGGGAGTGCGTGTCTTTGCAAATGCTCAGGCACTTGCTGATGCTAATTTCCCTTCCAACCGCCTTTGTTTTCAGGCACCATCGCTGAAAACAGATGGGCCGATGCAGATCACTCTCAAAGACCTCCTGAATGTTAAACTGAAGAAGACGGACAGCAACCCGAGAGTGGACAAGGTAAACCGGAGGACACATGGATAGACGGATGATGGTGTATTGGGGCAAACGCCACGCTAGAACTGGTGTGCTTCCTGCAATGCTCATCTCAGCCCCTGAAAAAATAGAATTTTTTCAATAAATTAATTCTTCTCTTTCAAAAACCCGGTGATCAGCTTTAAGCGATCCTTCTAATTCTGCACGTGGGCGTTTGAAGTGAAGAAATTAAATGTCTAACTCCAATCTCGGCTGGCATGCAGGACAGTGCTCCTAATTTTAGAGAAAGCATGTAGCTTTCGTGTAGCTTCATGCCTGTGTGCCATCAATAGATTTTTGGGCTTTCTTTTGCCCAGCTGAAATCTTGTTTGCAGAAGTTTTTTTAAATAAATCTATTTTTGCCCAAGGCGTTAAAATATTAATGATTCAAAAAACCATAAAAGCCATAAACCACAGAAGTCTTTCAGAGTATAAATATTAGATAGATTTAAGGTCAGCAAGGCCTTCTAAAGTGTTATTTGTGGTAACATCTCTTTTCTCACTTTAGGCAGAATCACCAGTGAAGACGCGCCGGGCATTAATTACAGTCTCAGATTTACAGAGTGTTAGTCTCAGACCTAAATCCAAGCCATCAGCTCATGTTACAAATTCCTTAAGGTAAGACGCTTCCTTCCTTTCTTTGGTATTAGATTTTTCTGTTCCAAACATTGATGAACTCTATTTACAGAGTGGAAAATATTTTATTTTAACAAATTTGTTTTTTTCTGTTAGTACCCCTCCTAAAAATCAGTTAGATCTTCGAAAACATCTGAAGAAAGTCAATATACAAAGGTAAGTTCCTTTCTATTCTCTTGGGGTTTTTTTCTAGAAAAAATAGAGAACTACTCGTAATTCCCCTTGTTTCCCATCTTTGCAGAAGTCCTGGCGGCACTCCACTAAATAGTAAAGAAAACATCGACTGTGGGTCTGGGTTAACACCAATAATGACCCAGGCACTACGGCGCAAATTTCAGGCAAGTCACAACGTGTCTCCTTCTGGAGCGATAAACGGGCTTTAAAATTCACAGAAGTTCATACTGGTTTTTTTTTTCCCCCTACTGTGCAGTGCCATTGGTATGTAGTCTGTAAGTTAGTGTCTCTCCATAATCCTCCTCCGAAAGCCCTAACTACCCACAAATAAGGGCGCTTGTTTTACCGATTCCCATTTTAATGGTAAGGAAAGTGCAGAATGGGAATGCCATTGCCTGTCTTTCAGCAGGTCATTTGGCAACGCCAAGAGGAAAAGTTGGGCTTTTGGTGGCCATCCCAGCGCCTCAATGAGATCTCTAACTTCATAGTCCCGGTTTGCAGGAGAATAAAATCTGAGGGTTAATAATGTCTTTTATTTTAAGGACTTCCAGTGGCCGTTTTCTTTTATGGTGTCAGTTAAGAATCGCACCTTATTTTATCTCAGTCACAATTAGTGATAAGTTCATATTCCAAGATCTGACCCTTTTCTTCTTTTGACAGATGGCTCATCCAAAGAGTCCCTCGCCTGCCCGGCTAAGTGCTGCAAACAGCTTTGATGAACAAAAATAGATTTACGGAACAATATATTTTTCATTTGTGGTCAGGAAGCCACTTGAATCCCATTTTTATCTCGCTCAGGCATATGTATTTGTAAAGTAAATCCAGCGCATCTGAGAACGGGGCATTATGAAACCCCTTCAGCAGATTTCTGCTTTTTAAAGGCAGCATCTTTCTGATGTCTCTCCATCTGGTTGCATCTTCTTTTTTAATGGTAAAGAACAATGACATTTCCCGAGGCTTTTGATACCTGGCTGCTGCTGAGGCAGGGACCATTACGTTCCCAGCACTGGTGCTCCTTGTAATATAAATATGTGTCTGCTGAAATTCAGTATTGGTTTGGGCTTTTTTTTTTTTTTTTTTAAACAAGAAAGATCTTGACAGTAACTATATGGGCTCAAAGAAGAGCAGGAGTTTGGCACTCTCCTGTTATTAAAGGCTGCCCGTTTCCACAAACACTTCAGGCTCGCATGGATAACGGCGGTACGGATCGCTTCCGACTGGTGTCGGATCACCATCGCGTTAAAAGCCTGCGCTGCTTCGAGACGAGTAACCGGGAGCCTCAGGGTCCAGGGTCCTTGGCAGGGACCTGCTCCCACCAGCCGCCGGAGCTGCTCGCCGGAGAGGCGGCGGCGGAGCCGGAGCCCTCCCGGCGCGGCAGCCACCGCCGCACGGAGCGCGGCCCCCCCCCCCCCCCCGCCTGCCCCGGGGGCGCATCGCGGCACCGCAGAACCGAAAACGTGAGCTCTCCGGAGACGGGAGAGGGCCGCGACCCACGCCGGGACCCACGCCGGGCTGCGGCCGCCGCCATGGCCGCCGCGCCTCCCGCCTCCCGGCCGCGCATGCGCGGGGCCCGGGCGCCGCCGCTTCCGGGCGCCGGCGGAGACGGGCGGGGCCGGGCCGGGCCATGCCGCTGTCGGCCGGGCTGCCCGGGGCGGCGGCGGCGGCCATGGGGACGGCGGTGGGGCCGATGAGCCTGCGGGAGCTGCTGCTGGCTGCCACGGCCGCCGGCGAGGGGGGCGGCGCGGCGGCGGGGCCGGGCGCGGCGGCGGCGGCGGCCGGCGATGAGGAGGTGTGCGTGGTGGGCATCTTCGGGAAGACGGCGCTGCAGCTGTGCTCGGAGAAGGCGGCCCTGGTGAGCACCGTGTGCGACCGGCAGGTCTTCCCCCTCTTCGAGCAGGAGGACCCCGAGCTGGCGGACGGCGAGCCGGGGCAGGAGGGCGAGCTGGCGGCCAAGGACTACAACCAGCTGCAGGCCTACTACAGCCAGGAGAGCCGGGTGCTCTACCTGGTGCTCACCTCCATCTGCGACACGCCGCAGCTCCTGCGGGCCTGCGGGGATCTGGCGGCGGCCGAAAGCAGGGAGAGCGGGCCCGGCCACCCCTCCGGCGGCCCGGCCCCGCTGCCTCACGCCGAGGCCCACGAGTTCTGGAAGCACCAGGAGAAGCTGCACTGCCTGAGCCTCCTCTACCTCTTCTCCGTCTGCCACATCCTGCTGCTGGTGCACCCCACCTGCTCCTTCGACATCACCTACGACCGCGTCTTCAGGGCGCTGGACGGGCTGCGGCAGAAGGTCCTGCCCTCCCTGAAGGCTGCCATCAAAGACTGCCCGGTCGGCAAGGAGTGGAAGCTCAACTGCAGGCCGTGCCCTCCACGCCTCCTCTTCCTCTTCCAGCTCAACGGGGCCCTGAAGGTGGATCCGCCCCCAGGCAGGGGCCAGGACCCCTGCGGTCACCTGGAAAAGCCACCCCCCAAGAAGCACTCCCCCAAGAGGAGGTTGCAGCATGCTCTGGAGGATCAGATCTACCGCATCTTCCGCAAGAGCAGGGTGCTCACCAACCAGAGCATCAACTGCCTGTTCACTGTGCCTGCTAACCAGGCTTTCGTCTACATCGTGGCTGGTGGGGCCCAGGACGGAGACGATCCGGTGGCCATGCTTCTTGACCAACTGAGGAGCAACTGCACCATGAGAGAGACAGACTCGCTGCTGGCTCCCACCTTGTCGGGACCCAGGAGGTATCAGATGATGCGGCATGGCAGGCAGCAGCTGTCCTTCCACGCAGAAAGCAGCAGCAGCAGCTCCAGCTCCTCCGGACAGCTCGTAGACTGCACCCTCAAGGAGTTTTTGTGGCAGCACGTGGAGCTGGTGCTCAGCAAGAAGGGCTTCGATGACAGCGTGGGGAGGAACCCGCAGCCCTCTCACTTCGAGCTCCCGACCTACCAGAAGTGGGTTGCTGCAGCTTTAAAACTGTATGAAGTGACCATTGAAGCCAAAGATGATGACCCGACCTCTCCCACTGGGGAACTGAGCTCAAAAATCATGAGCAGCATCAAAGTCTTGGAAGGCTATTTAGATATAGACACCAAGTTCTCCGAAAACCGTTGCCAGAAAGCCCTCCCCATGGCCCACAGCGCCTATCAGTCCAACCTGCCCCACAATTACACCATGACGGTCCACAAGAACCAACTGGCGCAGGCCTTGCGTGTGTACAGTCAGCACGCCCGCGGCCCGGCCTTTCATAAGTACGCCATGCAGCTTAACGAGGACTGTTACAAGTTCTGGAGCAACGGGCATCAGCTTTGCGAAGAGCGAAGTTTAACTGACCAGCACTGCGTGCATAAGTTTCATCTGCTCCCAAAAGCAGGTAAAGAAGCTCACTTGTAATGGGGTTGCACGGTTTAATTTTGTACCTGCTTTAAAATGTCTCGTCTTAGGCTGAAAACGCCGACTCTTGCATGTTTATGGAAGATGAAAGCTCAGCAGCTTTAAAGCTTCATCTTTGTACAGTGGGATTAATTATAGCGGAGCTATGGTGCGGGTTTCCTTTATGTTGAGTGATGTTTAGGAGCAAGTGCACTGTTGGTAGTAACTTTGATTCCATCTTGCTAATTAGAGATATTACACTGGAGTCCTTCTAACAAGAGATGTGTAAGAGAACAAAACTTCTCTAGGAAGCATAAGTGCCCCCCCCCCCCCCCCTTTTTTTTTTTAAATGTCTTGATTGATGTCAGTCAAGGAATAGAAACTGAGAAGCATTTATTGCAGGCAGAACTATTTATGCCTTTTAGGAAGAGGTTGTAAAACCAAAGAAGATTCAGTTCAGTGGAATAACCTACACTGGAACTTTGTATTAAAGGTGGGAAAGGGGGGGAGTTGCTGGACAAACTGGCGTTGCTGGCAAATAGTTTTGCATATGTATATAGCAAGGAGGAAGCAGTGGATGAAGGGAATTAAAGAATCTCTAGAAATGGTGAGCAATTTCTCTGGGGTTTGATTGGTTTTGCTTTCAGGGGAAAAGCCAGAAGCAGACAGAAATCCTCCAATTCTGTACCACAACAGCCGGGCTCGTTCCACTGGTGCCTGTAACTGTGGAAGGAAACAAGCTCCTCGGGATGACCCCTTTGACATCAAAGCAGCTAATTATGATTTCTACCAGGTAACTATTAGGTCTCCGTTTTTGCTTCAAGCAGTGCTTTTGCTTCATCAACAAAATCTGTGTTCTGAAGTGACCACAAGTAAGTTAACCTTATCAACTTGTAAATGTTGCTTGGGGAAGAGATTTCTGGGAGGAGAAATTGTTTGCACGATGGGCAGAGTGGGCGGTTCCAGTCTTCACCGGTGCACGCACACAGCAGCATCTATTTCCACTTCGGGTTTGTTGGTCCATGTGAATTTTAAATCCGTCGCGTCTGCAGGCTGTATTCCCATTGCCGCTTTCGTTGTCACGTAGCGCAAGCCTCTCGAATCTTAATTGTAGTTGCTGAATGTTATGACTCTGAACTCCCTTATCTCAGAGGTGGAAGATGGAAAGTTAACCATGTTTTCTTTCTCGTAGCTGCTGGAAGAAAAATGTTGTGGGAAACTGGAGCACATCAACTTTCCCATCTTTCAGCCAAGCACACCTGATCCGGCACCTGCTCGGGATGAGTCGTCGCCTGCCCCTCCAGAAGGCGAGATTGAGAAACTTAAAGAAAAAGAACCTCAGACTCAGGGAGAAAGCACAGGCCTAAGCTTAGCCCTCAGCCTGGGTCAGTCAACGGGCAGCTTGGGCACTTACCCGCCTGACGCCCAGGGTGGAGCAGACAACGCGGAAAGTCACGGGCAGAGTGGGGACTCCAAAAGCGAGAAAAGGCCGAGCCTGGTAGATCGGCAGGCATCCACTGTCGAGTACCTCCCTGGGATGCTCCATTCTAATTGCCCCAAAGGCCTTTTGCCCAAGTTCTCCAGCTGGTCACTGGTTAAGCTGGGGCCTGCTAAGGCTTATAACTTCCACACAGGTTTAGATCAACAAGGCTTTATCCCGGGAACAAACTATTTAATGCCTTGGGACATCGTCATCAGGACGAGAACTGAAGATGAAGGGGACTTGGATACCAATTCCTGGCCTGCACCGAACAAGGCCGTTCCTGGAAAAAGAAGTGCGGTTGTGATGGGAAGAGGAAGACGGAGAGACGACATAGCTCGAGCCTTTGTCGGATTTGAGTATGAAGACGCACGTGGCAGGAGGTTCATGTGTTCAGGGCCTGATAAGGTCATGAAAGTGATGGGAGGGGGGCCGAAGGAATCCGCCATCAAAGCCCTCAATTCTGACATGCCGCTGTACATCCTGTCCTCGACTCAGGGACGAGGACTCAAGCCACATTACGCTCAGTTCATGCGGCTCTTTGTGGTGGTTCCTGACGCTCCGCTGCAGATCACGTTAACGCCTCAGGTGAGAGATGGAAGAGGGAATCTGGTAACCGCAGAGAAAGGCTCGGTTGTTGCAACGTTAACTGCAGGGCTGGAAGGCGGAAGGGTGGTAGGCAAGGGGCCTCGGAGGGGTGCTACAGGAAACCCTTTCCAACTCAAACCAACTTCAGTCAAGTTCTCTAAGGCAGTGGTCACCAAAAGTATCTGTTTTTATAAACAGTTTGTTTTTTTTTTTTTTTTTAAACTTCAAGATTGGCTTATGCCAGCTTTAGACTTTGTATGAAGTAAGTTTTAAAAAATACTTTATCAAGAATGAATTAATAGCATTCCATATGGTAATAATTGCTTCTTTTTTAAAAGGTAACAAGTGAGTAGTGACTGGGTAAGAATGAATTTATCATTTTAAATGTCATAGAGAAAAGCAGTGACTCATTGCTGAGATGAATTATTTTTAGTTACCCTTTGAATTTAGGGAGTGAAAAGGAGTTGTTTTTTTAATTGGAGATCCCCCCCCGTTTTCAAATGTGTATTCAAAAAATATAGAAAAAGTTCCATTTATACTTTCTTACTTTTTAAGGTAGTAAAATACGAGCAAGTGTTTCTTCCTTCAGTTACTGCTATATGAAATACTGTGTGTACATCAGTGCTTATTCTGTTAGTCTGTGGCAAGAAAATTGGTGTTTGTCGTATAGTAGTGTCACTGAGTAACAACAGTCGGCACAAAAACGCATCTGTATGGGGTGGGGGAGGCAGATTTGGGACATTTTGTAACCCTCTGAGCTGTTTGAGATGTGCCATGAGATCCTTAATACCCGATCACAGGACAGTGGAGTTGGCTGCTTTTATGGGCCACCTTCAGCTACCCAGATATGAACCTGCTTTGTCTTAGAAGTTAGAGGAAGAATACTGCCTAAAACCTGATACCAACACCAAAATTTCAATGCGGTTTGCAGTTTTTTGTGTTATGGTTTGACACTGAGGCAGGAATTGAAGGTTCAGTTTGTGCTGATACTTGCATTGCTCTTCATTCCCAGCTTACATCTGTATCGCAGCTTTTGACTCCTAAGGCTGTGTTTTTATTTGGCAAATCCGTTATGCTTTGTGTTGTGGGTTCCTGCATCAGTTCCTCATGTGAATAAGACTTTCTGAATCTTTTCATATGAATTATACAAGAGCCATATTAAAAAGTTGCTGAAATCCTTGAACATTCACATTGGTTTGGAGTGAGGTAGCAGCTTGGGGATATCTGTGCTACAGCGTTGAAATCCGCTGTGAACACAGCGTTTTCTACTGCCCGAGAGGCGAATGGCTTGTGTTTGCATTGTGGATCTCCTTGGCAGGACCTAATCTGCAGCCCTAAATTCAGCATCTTCACTGTGATAAAACCGGAGATTTATGGATGTCTCACAATAATGGCACAGGGGTTTCCTGGAGTGTGCTCAAGTGGATACGAACCTGGCTGTAGGCAAGACTTAAGAGACTTCCTTGGATTCAGTTTGCTCTTAAGTTTGTTTGTTTTTTTTTTTTTAATTCTAATGATTATCTACTCGTATTTCCTTTTGATTTCAGGTTCAACCAGGGCCACCACCGTGTCCTGTATTTTACCCCGAGAAGCAGGAAATAACCCTTCCATCTGATGGACTGTGGGTGCTTAGATTTCCTTACGCATACGTGACAGAACGTGGACCCTGCTTCCCTCCCAAGGAAAGCCAACAATTAATGAGTTACAAAGTTCTCCGAGGAATACTGAAAACGAATACGCAATAAGAATTATTCTGGTAGACTGATTTGAGTTTAAAAAGACTATCTTCAATCCAAATCATGGATTTTGATTCATGTCTGTTACCCAACAGCTATCCCTGTGATCTAGTGAAGCCCACCATGTTTCACTGGAACACAGTCAGATTGAAAATAAGGTGTGATATCAACGTGGGGAAAGGAATCTGAGACATGTAAAATTTCCATTTATTAAATTTTCATATGTAAAAAATAAAAGCTGGTTATTACAATATACTGAGCCTGTATTACTAGATGGTTCGATGATAATGCTTTTCCCCATCGTGTCTTTCTATGTACTTATTTAGGAATATTTAAAAATTAGCATTGCCTGAAATCAAGCATTTCCTTTGTCATATTGAGGCAATGATGGGCAGAATTTTTTCTCTTTTTCTAAACAAGCTATTTGTATGTAAACAAGATGCTTTTAATGTGATGTGAGAAAGCATTTGATTTGATCTTGTCTTTAAAAAAAAAAAGCATTGCACTTCTGATTTGTATTAACACCATAGCCAGAAACTGTGCTTACCTATATCAAGTTGAAATATTTTACTGTATTTGTATGCATAGATCAGGTTTTGTTAAAAGGCCAACTTAATTTCATGTTTTGCAATGACAGATGTCTTTGGAAACTAAACCTGCTGGTCAATTTGTGGAAAATGTAGAGCTGTATAAGCTTGTGCGTGATGAGCAAGTGCAGCTTAATTGTCAGTATGGCTTGACCTGTAGTGATTAAACAGACGTTTGGTTGCTAAAAGGATGGTTTTGGCCCCATTTAAATCTCCAATTGAAGGAGTTTGGGTAATTACGCTACACTTTCCAAAAGATGCTGCAAGAAGTACTGAAAGGTAGTTTAAATCCTTTACTGTTAGTCACAGTAAATCAACTTTTTTCGTCGAGGTAAGATGTATTAGCGATAGTGGCTGTATGCTGAGACCTAATTTAATTTCTAGAATATTTGTTTCTAATTAGCATGCATGCAAAATTTAATTTGCCAATTTGTTATCATACAGTAATTATACCGCATGACCAGAGTCAAGACCTGGTTTCTGTTCAGCACACATCTCTGATCAGCTGGGTGCGGAAAACACCTCCCTCTGTCTGTGAAGAAGATATCTCCCTCTGCACGCCGTAATGAATTTAGATTTACCAAGCACTTAGCGATTCCCGAGCGCCATCAATAAAATTAAAAGCGCTGCAGAGAAGAGTTGTCTCTCCGAGATGCGGCCGCGCTACCGGCAGCGGGGAAAGCAAGATGGGAAATTAAAACGTGCCATTGGAAATCGCTCACAGCATTTGTTAACGACTTAAAAAAAAACAACCAAAAAAAAAACCAGAGTGGAGGTGTGAGGGCCCGGCCGAGGCATGAGGCGGAGCCGCTGTGGCGGCCGGGCCGCCGGGCCTGAGGGGAGCCCGCCGGGCCTGAGGGGAGCCCGCCGGGCCTGAGGGGAGCCCGCCGGGCCTGAGGGGAGCCCGCCGGCCGGCCTGAAGGAGCCGCCGGGCCTAAGGGGAGCCCGCCGGCCGGCCTGAAGGAGCCGCCGGGCCTGAGGGGAGCCCGCCGGAGCACCCTCGTCGGGAGGGGCGGGGGTCCCGCCGGGCCTGAGGGGAGCCCGCCGGCCGGCCTGAGGGAGCCGCCGGGCTGAGGGGGGCCCGCCGGGCTGAGGGAGCCGCCGGAGCGCCCTTGTCGGGAGGGGCGGGGGTCCCGCCGCGCCTGCGCGCTGCCGCCGCCCGGGCCCGGGGGCGGGGGGGAGGCGGAGCAGCTGCGCCGCCGCAGTGGCAGCGGCTCCCGTAGCGCCGCCGCCTCGCTGGGAGCCGGCTGCGGGCCGGGCGAGGCCGGGCGGAGAGCGGCGGTAGCCGGCGAGAGGCGCAGGATGTCGGCCACGCTCTACCTGCTCTCCACGCTGGGCGGATACGTCCTCACCTCGGCGCTTCTCCTCAAGTGTCCGGGGCTGCTCCACCGGCCCAAGCGGCAGCGCTTCCGCTGCCGGCACATCTCCCACCGCGGCGGTGAGTGAAGGGGGGCGGGGGGGAGCTCCCTGCCCGCCGCGGCCCCGCGGGCGCCGCTTCCCGCCCTCCCCTCAGGCGGGCGAAGGCTGCGGCCGCCCGCCGCTCCCTGAGGGCTGCAGCCCTCGCCGGCTCCGGGCGCTGAGGGGCTCCGCGGCCGCCCCCGGCGGGCGATGCCCCCCCGCTGCCTCGGGACGCTTCTCCCCCTGACGCCTGGGGCGGGCGGGCGCTGCCAGAGCCCCGTCGGGAGGGTCCTGAGCGGCCGCTGCCCTCGCAGCGGGCTGCCTTTAAACCGTCCGCTCGCAACCTAATTTTAGGTGCCACCTGCTGACCGGTGCTTGATTTCAAAGCTGAATTAAGCTCCGAACTCGGAACGCGTCAGCCGAAATCACCTTGTTTTACGTGGGTTCCGATGGTGATGGTTTCCCTCGCAAAGGTGTACCTTTTTTTCCCCTAAATGATTCGGCGTTACGGTGTTTCTCTTCCTAATGAGAGGGGCGGCCGCCTGTCGCTTAGCTCAGGTACAAAAGATCGGCCTTCCTGCCTCTGACTGTTCGCTTCGCTTTCTGGTTCCAGCAGCGATGCAGTTTGCTCTGTTCTTGCCCCCCGTGCTGTGGGAGACGGGCAAAACCGGTCCCATTTTGAGAGCCTCGTCCCCCCCGCACACCTTGCGCCAAGGCCTTGTGGGTAGGCTGGTTGCTTCTATCTCAGATAGCTAAAGATGTTTTTAAAGTTTCTTGTATCTTTTCCAAAGCATTGGGAGGAAAAAAAAAAAAATAACAGCAAGTTGTATTTTCCTGCTCTGTGAAGATCAGTTCTGCGCTTATCCCTGCTGCCTCATTTTCAGTTTGTGAAAACGGTCAGTTTTCTATTAAATATTTTTCCCCAAATCCTGTGGGAGATATGTCACATACTGAGTTTAAACAGTTTTCAATGTCGTATCTAGTGCCAGTTCCTGCAGCGTTCGATCACAGCTCTAGCCAATGGACCTTAACTACAGCTACTGCCTTAAACTATTAAAATACAAAAACTAGAGCTGGTTTCTTATAGATGTTATTACTTGTGTTTCTTTCATTTAGTTTATACGACAGATTAAGTTTCTTTGTAACTATAGTCTCAAGTATAGCATAAAATGCACCTTTTGGTTTGGAATGCATGTATTACCTGTTTTGTCGTAGGTATATATTATCATTCAATGAACAAAGGTTCTCAGTTTTGATTGTTACCTGTTTGCTTGTTAATTTGCAAGCTATTGAAAACTTGCGGATGACTTTGTTGGAACTTGGTATGATCTCCTTAATCTTCTTTTGTTCTCACTTCTTTGCAGTGGCCTTAGTTAATATATACAGCCCTAAGCCTTGAACGCAAGTGTTACAGCCAGTTGCGCTAAGCAGAATTAGAACAACAGGAAAGCCTTACCCAATGGGAGGATTATTCATTGGGCGTTCAGAGACAAAGTCCACGCTCTTTGAATTTTTCTGTGTCTGCGTGTATACTGTGAAATAGACCTATGGCAGAAGTACAGCCCTTAACATCTCGGCAGCTTTTTGCTCATCGGGTACTGTGAGGCTGAAGATCACTTACTCTTTACTCTCTGTAATATTTACCTTGTAACTTAAATTCCTGTGGGACTTAAGTTCTCATCAGGCTTTAGTCATGCTGTAGCTTTAGACGCAGTGTCAGGTGTCCTATTGCATTACTCCTACTAACTTTGGCGATCAAGATAACACTTAACTTGTTTGGCTTTTTCCTCTCTGAGATGAAGCCTTCTATGTGAAGTTTTTTTAAGTCTGTGGGTTTTGATTTCGCTTCTTTCTTATGAAGGAATGAAAATTCTTATGCAGGAATTTTCTTATCTCAGTTTATAGCTCGTCAGTGGAAGCATCCCTGAATTATTTCTTCTCTTCTGCATAATTTTAAAATTGGTCATTTCTGAGATCAGTAATTAAGTCTTGATGTTCTGTCTTAGAGTCCTCTGTCAATGCTAGCTGCATGGCCTGGATGGCAGGGTCTTTGAGACAGGGTAGCATGATGATGTTTACAGAAACACAGAATAGTTGAGATTGGAAGGCACCTCTGGAGATTATCTCCATCTGACCAGAGCAGCGGCAACTAGAGCAGGTTGATCAGGACCTTGTCCAGTTAGGTTTTGAATATATCCAAGGATGGAGGCTCCGCAACCTCTCCGGGCAGCCTGTTCCAGAGTGTGGTCACTTTTACAATTAAAAAAAAAACTTTTTTTTTTTTCCTCTTATGTTTATACACTGAATTTCCTGTATTTCATTTTTTTTCCAATTGCTTCTTGTCCTTTCCCTGGGCACCACTGAGAAAAGTCTGGCTCAGTCGTCTTTGCTTCCTCCCATCCAGTATTTATACATGTTGGTAAGATCCTTCCAAGCCTCTCTTCTCCAGGCTAAACAATTCCAGCACCCTCAGCCTCTCATTGTACGCAGCAATCTCTCATTCCTTAATTTTCACAGCCCTTCTCTGTGCTTGTTCCAATAGACCCACATCTGTCATACTTTGGAGCCCAGAACTGGGCACTCCAGATGTGGTTTCACCAGTGCTGAGTGGAAGGGAGCAATCACCTCCCTTGACCTGCTGACAACATTCTTCCTAACATGCCTTTTTGCTTACACTGGGGGGGAAAACCCAAAACAGCAGAACTTCTAAGGGTCATCTCCTTGAGCCAGTGCTTGACATTGACTCCTCCTTGTCCCAGGGTGGTGCTTTCAAAGTTAGAGTATGCAATAACATTTGGATGTGGCCATTTTGGCTCACAGGATGCTAAAACTGTGCTGGTGAAGGTAATTTCTGCATGGGAAATGCATGTAGTTTGCAATGCCAATGGACAATACATGAATCTGGAAGTGCGTTTAAGTAAATGTCAGAAGCCCTTCAGTCAACCCAGCCTTTTCATTTTTAAGGAGGGAAAATGATTTAGTACATCAAACCACTTGCTTATTGTAGTTCCCTTTTCTGAGTGCGCTTTGTGAAAGCCACGTTGCTGACTTAGAATTCCTGTTTCAGCTGATCTCTCAACTTTTTTCCTCATTTCCTCAAAACGCTACAAGTCAGGCATTTTGTTACCAGCTGGTTTGACTCGCCATACCTGCCTCCCTAATGTGTGACTCGTTAGATCAGTCATTTAAAGTTTTATTTTTGGAAATTTCTGCCCAGGAACGTTAGGATACTGTTGGTTTGTTCACAAATTGAAGACCGACTCAGTTTTTTCTCCCGTCTCTTACCATTCAGCATGTATGGGCTGTATTGTCACAGCTGATAAGTTATCTAAAACCTCAATTTTTATTGCAGTTAACTTATAACTAATCATCCAGGTCCTATGCACATTTTTCCCATCTGTTAGGTAATCATCAGAAGTACGCAATGAGATTCTCGTGCTCTCCTCTATCCCTCGGTCACTTTTGCCACTTAGCCTATTCCTAGTTCTGCAGTCAAATTCTTGAAAATATTGGTGAATGTCTGATCACAGAAGCTGCTGTGGACTTACTGTATTCATTTATGTTAAACCATGCAGGTTTTGTCATTATGATTCCAAGTTGGTTAAGTCTTCCATTTTTTAAACTTACCAATGCAAGCTAACCTGACAACAATTTTAAATGGCTAGTTATGCCTGCATAGAATTGCATTGCTTTAATTAAGTAACTAAACACAGGCTTAGATAAGTATGTACTGGTAAGGTCTTGTTAATAGGCAAGGCCTTAATTGAAGCTTTTATAATTGTTGTTTACAGAGTCTGTCATTCATCACTGTCAAAGAGTAATTAAAATTGGCATAGATATCCTCATCGGTACACGTATCTTCCTGACAGTTGTTTTGTTTTTCAGTATATAATATTGCCTATTTTCTGAGGGAGGGAGAAGGCACAACCTTTTCAAGTCCCTAACCAGGCTGATTTTCAAAGATTTTTATGTAGAGAATGATGGTTTAAGAGAATTGCAGAGTTTACTCCTGCCTGAGAGAAAAATTAATTTGCTTGTGCTTTCATTTCTTAACTGGAGTTGATGTGTGTTTCATTCCTTGTGTATGAGACCTCTCTTTGCCAGCAGTATAAGCCTTTATTGACAGACTGTACTGTTTCAGGAAGTATCATTGCACTGAAAAAAGAGGTTGTCCCCTCTTTGAGCATCAACTGGGTTATGCATTTAGGGAATATCAGCTTTAGAGAGTCTTGGGTGCTTTTTATTTTTTCTCCTCCTGTGGCTTTTTTTTTTTTTCCCCGCTCTTGTCACCTTTCCTCTTATTACTCCTCTAGCTCTGAAGTAGACTTTTTGCATATGCTGTTCCTATGCCTGTGGAGCATATTGTCATAGCCAAATACAACACCTTTAAGGAAAAACAGGGCACCCAACCTCTGGTAAGATAAACACCCTGTGTATATATGCAAATTGTTACACAAATCCAAGATAAGAGTCTTCTATTTTCTTTTTTCTTTTTTTTTTTGTTGTTTTTAAATAGTTTTATCTTGAGAAAGTCCTGCCTCTTGGGTCTCCCCAGTAGGTTAGCGGCAACAGGGATTTCTGAGTCTAACTTCATACTCATTCCTCTAAATATTTCCTCAAAATATGTACATCTTAAAATCCATTATTTTTTATTTATTTCCAGTGGGATTGAGGGGAGGAAAATGGTTTTGTACATGTTTTAGTTTTTATTATTTTTGTAGGTGCTGGAGAGAACCTGGAGAACACGATGGCAGCCTTTCACCAGTGAGTACAAATGGAACCAATAATGCCTAAATCAGCAGTGTTCTCATTGTCTTTAGTGAGTGAAGCAATCAAGAAAGATAGGACTTCCATCAGCTGTTTGGGGTACAGTGTCCTATTGCTGAAAGTCATCTCTCCTTCGGATGGCTTCTGTGGATTGCTAAACATTACTACAATTTCAACAAGAAGGAATTGGGATACCACAAACTATGATTTGTACGCAATAACGTGGTAGGCTGGCAGTTGGAAATAAAATTCCTGAGGCCTGATTCCTCCTGTGCTAGTTAATAAAACATGAAACAATACTGCTTCCATGTTTAACGGTGATTGCTTTCATCAATTTCTCACTATAAAGCTGGGTTTTGTAGCTAATATCACACGCTGTTTTTTCTAGATACGTTGATGTTTCTCAACAGGTATTTCAGATCATAGCCTGTACCAATATGCTAATTAGCATACAAGGCTGGATTTTGGGAAGTCCAAATCTGTTGACTGCTATTATGGCTGTAAGCAATTCTCTTAGATATTCCAGTTTCATGGCATTCAGTTCCCTCCTCTATGTATAGCACATTAATAATTTGTATCTTAGAATTATTGTGACTGAAATCCTAATGTTAACTAACTTCTAATATACCATCTGTAAAGCTATTAAAAACGTTTGTGTTATGTTTTTTCCCCTTCATACACACACTTCATTCGCCCAATGTGTCAAAGCCTCTTATCTAGGGGTTTAAAATGGAGTTGGTACTGGAAAGCCTTGTAAGCCTCCAGCATTTAAGTAGTGGATTCTAACAAGGTCCTTAAAGGCATCTGAAAAAGAAGCCTATCTAAAACTCCAGCTGCCAATGAGCAGTGACCAAATTATGTAGGCTTCTCTTTGTTATGGTTATTCTTTTTTAATTTGCTTTGTGCTAAGTAGCCTCATCAGTTTGCACATTCCCTTGCAGACTGAGGAGTGCCAGCTTTCCCAACCAAACAGTGCTATTGAAAGTACTGCACTATTTTCTATCTCCATGGAAGCTTAGCATAGTTTCGTGGTTTTTTTTTTTCCTGTTGGCCTGCCTTTTTTCAAGTCTGCTACCACAGTTTCTGGGAAGTGCTGCTTTTTTTTTAACCATTTCTTAATTTTCATTCAGTATCATACTGGGTTTATATGTATAGGGCTCTTACAAAGAAAGTTATACCGTAACCTATTTTTATTTCCTTCCCAGAAGTAAGTTGTAATATTTAAGAATAAGGACTGTGCTAGAAGTCAAATAATGTTTTGTGATAATACGGACATTTGTCTGACTCTCTTCTGACCATTTTAATTATTTTATGACTATAGTGTAACAAATGCATTGAGGTCCACTTTCTGAACCCATCACAACTGCCAAAAGCAAAGTTTGGTTACTCGTTTGGAATTGTCTTGGCTGATAAAGGCATGTTACTTCTGCAGAAAGCAGAGTCAGAGCGATTACTTTGCATTAGGCAGTAGAAAGTGTTCTGGCTTCCTCTGTGGAGGGGTAAAGGCTCTGTCCTTCCCATCCACTCATTCCCATCTCCACTGGTAAGCTGGAAAAAGGAACTGGGTAGAAAACTGGTGATCTGCATGGTGAAAAATCAGCTGGATTGGCTCAGCTGGCTGATATGAACCAATCAATTTATAATCCATTGATTTTACACGAAGCCAAATAGGGCGTGCCTGCAAGAGCTGTTTCTGCAGGTTTGGACAAGCAAGCATGTTTGACCATTGATGTAGTTGAATTCGGAAGAGAATGCTTGTCTGCCATGTAAGACTTCCCCCCCTTGTTTCTGCTTTGTTAACACTAACCGAAGTATTGCAAGCAAATAGTTTTATTTCTGCTATTCACACTTTAACAGTAATTGGAGAATATTTAATACTGTTGCATGATAATGAAGAAATTATTCTAATAATATATAAACAAAGCGTGGGGCGGGGGGAGGCCTTATTGGTAATTTCAAGTTCTATACTAGCTTAACTTACAAATATTCTAGAAAGCAATTACAAGCTTTTTGTACCAAAGACATGATTTTTTTGCTTGCATGGTAAAATACCTAATAGATTTTTGGGGCTGTAATCATGTTATACCGTATTTAAATGCTTCTGTGGTGGGTTTAGATTTTAAAATAATTTATTTTAAGCTAAAAGAGACACTTGCAGTGTCTTAAAGTATTTGGGATCTGGCATAAAAGATGTCACAAGAATAACTTTAGTTACAAGTTTAATTGTCCCTAATATGGCCATGTACTTTAGCACTGTCTTGACAGGAAGCTGCTAAGTAAACTTTCCAGATATTTTTCTCATTCTATTTCCTTTTCTTTTATGAACATACTTGGTTTAGAGAGAAAGCTTTAAACACTGTAGTCACAGTAATAAAAGTACGTGGTCAACTTAGTATTTATAAACCCTATACGTTGTGCTACATTAGGCCTTGCCTAATGGAATTTAATTTCCAAGGTAAGGCTTTTCTTACGTATTTCCTGGTATGCCCTTTACTTGACAACAGTTGGAGTTAAACACAAGCAAAGAGCTCTGTCATCCTAATTTGCAAATGTGAGTCTGCTTCGCAACTTGAGTTCTGGAGCAGTTGGATCTGAATCCAACATATTCTTCTGAATCTGGAGAACGTCTGCAGTCTTCTCTGGAGCCACGTAGATCTGATATGTTATTGCAGAACAAACTGATTTCCAGCTGAAAAAACGCAGCACTTTAAGGAAGCTTATTTAGCAGCAAGCTGCTAGTAAGAGCCTGGCAAATTCTCAAATTTGTTAACAAGGCAAGTTGTTGTTCTCCTTTTTCCATGCAGCATCAGTCCTGAATTTCTTAAGCAGTAATCTTTCTAATAAATTTTGCTGGTTAAATGATAATACGTGGTACTAGATGGGAACGCCTTCTACAAATTTGTCAAATCTCCTGCAGCAGATTTGGAGATGCATTTCCTCGGGAGGAAAAATTACACAGAACAGGCTGTGCATCTTCCATGTGTAATAGGATTTTGTTCCTCTCCTAATTCTTAATTAGTGTCACTGGAAAATAGTTAACAAATTTGTTTTAATTTGACAACCCCCCTCTTGATCATTATCCCAGCTGGACCAGAAATTGTGTTAAACACTTATGGGAGTATGTTCTAATTTGTTTTGTTTTGTTACCGCATTTGTGAATGTTCATGGCATGCCTGTACTTCAGCAGTCAGTAAAGCCCTTTTCTTAAGGAAAAGGCTGTTACTGAAGTCGCGGAGCTTTGGGTGTGGTATAGACTGTACTCACAGATGTTATACGTGTGTTTGTAGGTGGGTAGAGAGAACAGGCCAGTGTTTTGCAGGAAGTGTTCAGACTTCAGGCCGGGACTTCCAGCTGTCTGCTGGAGTGATAACCTTCTGAGTCTGCTTTCTAATGAAATGAGCAATTCACTTCTCGTTGGAATAAAGCTTAGTTTTTCTGTTCTGGTGTGAGGTTTCCTGTACTTACTTTTCATCGGTATTATTACTGCTTTCTGCTTTCTTCAGTCCTCCTATGAGCTAAGCTTCTATAGAGTGGATTTGGGATTGGATTAGAACTTTTCAAAGCAGCGGATCGGAACAGGAATAGCTATTTTTCTTTGAAAAATATGACTGGGTGTTTTTGAGTGGGGGTTATTTCAAATAATTATTATTTTAATGAAAGAGTTTTAATTTTTTTTAAATGTAGTTTTGCTAGCCAAAAGCCTGAAAGCACCATTGCTAATTTCCTGATCCATCCATTCCTGATTAACTTAAATGAAGTAAAAAAAGGCTTTCACATCCCTGTCGTTTATACTTAGCACAAAATCGATTACTTTTTTTAAAAAGAGCTTGCTTCTTCCAGTGGCAAATGTGTTGATACTAATAAGCATCACACTGACTGAAACAATACTTTAGAAGTAGGTTTCTCAATACTGACGTGGTAGGCTGCAATCGATAGGTGTGCTACTTGATGGTCTACAGAAGACGGAGCCTAAGCTCCCACGTTCAAATCCCATCTCTGGTTCATGATACATTGTTTATTCTTGCATCACCTTTCCCACTGCAGCAGAGTTATTTGCTTCTTGCTTTGCAGCAAGATTGTGAGGATTCATTGCATCATAAAGCATCTAAAGTACCTCCGCTAGGATCAGTTTAATTGAATAACATGTATGTGTTAGGTGTGGACCTGTATGAAATACATGTGTGGTTCAAGGCAGACTTCTTTGCTTCCAGTGCGGTTAATATAGGAACAGACATGTTGGAGCTAGATTGTCACCTGACGAAAGATGAGCAAGTGGTTGTGTCCCATGATGAGAACCTGAAGAGATCAACAGGAGTTGATGTCAACATATCTGACCTCAAATACTCTGTGAGTTGAAGAAAAAATGTTTGTGCTAGATGATGTTTAAAAATATGTTTGTAGAATGGCTGGGGTGGGCAGGAAGGTTGTGTGCATGTGTGTGTATGTCTGGTATCCAAAATCTAAGGAGGGGATTCTTCTTGTCTTACTAAAAAAAAAAAAAAGTTAACTAAGCTTCCTGTGTAGTCAAGGGAGAAACCCCAACACATTTCCAGAGGGTGATTAACACTGTCCAATAGTAGGTTGGATGACTAGCTTTCTGGAGGTGGCCTGTTTTGCCATACTGATGACAAAGGAAGCTTAGTCAACAAGCTCCTTCTCGTATGATCAGCTTTTTCATGGGAAAACCGGTAGATGAATCCCACCTTCATTGACAGTTTTAAAAGCCTGCTTTACAGAACTGTCTTTCCATGTGATATTTAAGTGGAGTCCTCAGAATTTTCAGATGGGCATCTAGAAACATTTTGCCTTACTCAGCTACAGGTAACACAAGTCTAAGAATGCCAAATAATTAAATTAAGAATGAACACAGTGCTTCTAAATCACTTTTGGGGCAAGAAAATTTTTAAATATGATTTTTGTCTTTAATGATAACTTATATGACTTATGAATTACAATTTTTTTGTCTTTTTTGAGAAAAGTCATGATTATATCCCTGCATTTGATTTAGAGTTCCATTTCCCTTTATTTTTAAGGAACTTCCACCATATCTCCGCAAGTTGGATGTCACATTTCAGAAAGGTAAGTTTTTGTCTCTTGCTGTTTCAATTTACAGTACCACTAACTCATTTTCCATTATTATGGTGTGGCAATTTCTTATATTGGCAAAGGGAGTAGAAAAGCAGATTTGCTTCTATCAGTATTTGGATAAGAGAAGTTTTAAAAGGAAAATATAATCCTAGCTTTAGAAACCAAGATTTTTTTTTTTTCATACCAGCTGGCAGTGATTAAGTTTAAGATGTAAGATATCTTTTTCAAGTAAACATTTCAATTGTTTGCTTGTCTACTTCTTGCAAGTGCTTTCCAGTTCCCTTGTGAGATCTTCAGAGGCTGCTGATTGGAAATTTTTTGTTCCGAAAAGCAAAGAGAAGGCAGAAGAGTGTTTCTTTACAATTCAAATGCCTTTATGCTGGTGCACTCTGAGCTTGAAGTACCACGAGATGTCACATAATACAGGCTTTTTCAGAAGGGTGAACGGAAAGAGTAGTAGTTACTGTACGTTTGACCTAAAGTTCGGTACCAGCATTGCTGCAAGAGAGGAAAACCTATAAAAAGGCTAACCGGTTTTCTTTTGAAAACTGTGGTTCGTGGGACTGTGATTTGAATAAAGCGTAAAGGCTAAAATTGAGAGTGCTTCCACCTAGAAAAGGTAGGAACCTCTGGTAGAAAGGGCTACCAGAGATGATATCAGATGTGTTTGCTTGCTTGAGGGGCTTTGTGACTATCTTGTGTAGCCTTTCCATATTTGAATTGCCTAGCAAGCAAATTTGGTGTGAAACATTTCTGTTCAGAATTGCAAAATACTTAAAATGCACCAAGATGAGATCCACGACGTGTTATTTTCACACGTATATATCTTTTGTTTATTTACAGTAATACAAATTGATGGCTAGAGCCTTCAGTTAATTCCCTAGAGCCGCAAGCAGTTTCAGACAATAAAATTTGGGGGGGTTTGCCTTCTGTTCCCTTTACTCATTATGCTTCTCCAGTAAATTTTCATAGAAGGAAAAGTTTTTCTCATTTGGTCTTGTTTCACATTAATCTGATTGCATTTGGTACGTGGTAACTGAGCCCATGTTTGCTATTTCAGGATTTTAACGATGCCTGCACTCCTACTGTTGCTAAATAATGACTGAATTTGATGAAGTTCAAACCTAAACGTGCAATATGCTCAGGGCATTTTCATTATGGAAGTGAGCTTGTCCTAATTAGTTACAGCTATCCAAGTGAAGTAATTTTTTTTTTTTTTAGCCTAAAAGTGTGCTAATTCTAGGAACTATATTTTAAAAAAAAAAAACTTTAAGATAACAAGTGCTCTGACATCTCAGCTTTTATCTGTGGTGTATTAAAAATGGTCGCAGCAGTGACAACTTTCTTGTTTCCCCAGAGTGTCAGTGCGAGGGAGAGGACAACCGTATTCCACTCCTGAAAGAGGTGTTTGAGGCATTTCCAGAAACTCCTGTCAACATTGACATCAAAGTGAACAACAATGTGTTGATCAAAAAGGTACATGAAAATCTATATTGAACTGAGATTGAATGTCATGTAATGATGTTGAAGTTCCAGAAGAAAAGTTTCTTGGAGTTGCTAGCGGTCTGTGACACTAAACTCTGTGTTCTTGGACTGCTTCATCCTTCACATTAGATCTTGCTCCATGTATGAGGTAATACAGAAAACACAGAAATTATCTTGCACAAGATATTCAGCAAACAGCTCTCTGCTGACCCTTTATCTTGACATGAAACTGATGCTACGCTGCTAGACACGTTTGGTTTGTGCTTCGTATGAAGGGTTGTCTTACAGACTGTTGCCTACCAAAGCATTGTAAAAACATGATGTCAGTGTAAAGATAAGTGTTCATGACAGAAAAGGAAATCTGCTTTCTATCAGATACTATTTTGCCATCTTGTTTTCTTAAATTTCTAGGGGGTTTTTTTGTAGGTATAATGGTCTGTCTTTACCTGTTGACCGGAACACCTGTTTCTTTCCAGTCAAAGCAGCACAGTCATCTTAAGACGGGAGAGAGTACAGAAGAACTATCTTTTCTGTAATGACTTATGTAGTTGAAAAGTAACAAGTAGAGTTTCAGTTAAATAATTCTGCACATAATTTTCAATGAATGCATGTTGAGGTTCTGCTTTTTGTGTATTGCAGGTTTCAGAGCTGGTGATTCAGTATAAGCGAGAGCATTTGACGGTATGGGGGAATGCCAATTACGAGGTTGTATCAAAGTGTCTTAAGGAGGTAAGAATGGGTCCAGCTAAGCTTCGTTCCTGCCTGCTTGTTACTGTGTGGTGACAAAATGTACAGAAAAGCACCTTGTAAATCAAGATCTGGCCAGCTATGCCAGACTTTCAGATGTGATGGGAAATTTTGCACTTAGATTATATTCTGCTTACTACACTGTTACAATAAATCAAGCAGAGTTAACACCCATATACTCTGCGATAAAATACTTGAGGAGTTAAGTTTAATCATGTTCTATTCTTGTTCTATAAAATATAGGGTGTTATGATTTTATGCCAGGAACTCTTAGAGCCTGTTTTGCGCATCATTCATCTGGTACAAAAGCAATTTTTCTAAGGATTGCTTATTGTGTGGTTTTTTTTATGAAAATAATGGATGTGACCACTGGTTGACACACAGTTACGTTGGTATAAAGCTGTTTTACAGCTATAGATTCTTTTCCTTTTTGTGCTGAGGAATTGTCCAATTTAGAATGAAATTAAAATTGTGCTTAGTCCGAGGGAGTTACGCACCTGAGTGAAACTGATCTAGCTGAAAGTACAGATATTGTTCTGATTTATCTGTGCCAGACAACACACCATTTCCTACCTGAACAGCAGTTACACTTGTTCATTTTCATAGCACCAGTGCCCAAACATTTTGGTTCATAAACCAGCATCTTTAAAAATGTGTTGTGAAGTGAGTTGATGTGATACCAAACTGTAACAAGTCCTGCGTTAAAAGCACAGCTTGTTCTTTGCAGTAAAGCTGGTCTAAGACAAAATGCTGCATAGTGCCATGCAGTCTGGAAAGATGATGAAGGCAAGTTATAAAACCAGCACTGTGACCAGTGAAACTTTACCTTTTCAGCTCCCAATGCCCCTTCAAATTGTGTAAAACTTTTGCTTGGGTTACAAGCTACCAGAAAGAGTAATTTAAATCAGTGGCAAGCATGTCATAAGCAGTTGGCAGCCTAATCTTTAGGTGCAAGTGCTAAACATGCATTGATGAGTAAGTTTAATTGCGACAGTCTCAACCATCTACTGAGATAATTTAGAATCTTTCTTTCCCGGTTCCTGCAGAATGCTGACATTCCCATCATCTTCTGTTTGCAACGTGTCCTCCTGCTTCTTGGCCTGTTCTACACTGGTCTGCTGCCATTCATTCCTTTCAAGGAAGAATTCTTGGAAATTCCAATGCCTTCAATCATCCTCAAGTGAGTTATGAGTCCGTTGGTGGGTGCTGCACTGAAATGATAGTAAAACAAGTGAATGATAATGCCAGCTTGAGCATTGGTTTAGTCAGTGTCCTCGGGCTGAGGATACTGTTTTGTTAGTTTAGGCACTTTTGTATACTCCTAAGAGAAAGCTATGCAAATCTTCTGCTCCTCTGTATTTAAGCTGTCTCTAGCCAGCTCCGAGTTACTCAGTTGTTACTGTGGGGTGCCTGTGTATATCGGTGTTTCCTGTTGACAGCATCTCCTGTAAATACCGCCTTCGTGCAGCTGCCTTTACAATGCAGCTTGTGCTAATGCTGTCTAGACAGTAATATGTAGCAGTGCTGTACAAACAACTAATTATTGCGCTTTTCTCCCTCTTTCTTGAGAACAAATTAGCCTGAATAAGGCCCAGAGGCAAGTCAGTAGTAGGGTGGATATGAGCTTTCACATGCTCTTTGTTTCTCTTACTTTACTCCAGATGCTGCTGAATACCCATCTCTGCTGCTTCTCTTAAATGTAGCACATTTCTGTTGGGTAACCCAGTTCTAAGTCACTGTCTTAGACAGTGAAATTACTGCACTAATTGAGAAACTGCAAGATTAATTCTTCATGTTCCTTTTGCAGGAACATCTCCAATAATATTTTAATCTGTGCTCTGGTAATTTTTTGTTTCCTCTTCCTCAACAGGCTGAAAGAACCACAGAAGATGACAAGAAGCCAGAAATTTATTATCTGGCTAGCTGACGCGTAAGATTTTCATCTTATTAAATTTTTACTTATATTTTGTCTATGTATTAACAGTTGGCTCAAGCAACTAAGATTAGCTATTGCTATAGCTACTTATTATGTTGTAATTTTTTTCAGTTTCTTCTAGCTTTTTTCTCAGTGCAGCATAAATCATATTCAAATCTTATGTAGGTGTTCCTGTATACTTTATTTTTCATACGCTGAAACGTATACTGAGGTGCAGTAACAGTGGTCATTATTCCAATTCAGTCTTTTTAGTTTCTGTCATTAAGTGTGCTCAGTTAATCAGCATGCAAGTAGATTCAGAACATGGCTTTCACATTTCATGGGATTGTGACTGTTTCATAATGTTGTCAGAGGAGATGCTGTTTGGCTTACACGGAATGCTTTGCATTTTAAGAATATCTGTGCTTCAGAGGCAACTTAGTCCTTTGATTTCAGTGGTTGAATGTGATTGCAGCATCTTCTGGCTCTTGCTTCTGTGTCTGACATCTGCTAGTTTGGTTTCCTTTCTCGAGTGGCCAGTAGAGTGTTCATGTCTTCTGGTGTGAAGGATAAAATCTCTTCTGAAAGCAAAAGGATCGATTCATCGGACATGGTACAGGATACCTGTGTGATGAAGGAGGAATCTGCTGGATTTGATCTTCAGAAGAGTTGGTGCAAGTATCCATAGCTAATGCAAATTTCTGAGCATCTGTGTTAACCGGTCTTGAGTTGCTTGAGCTAAAGGTTGTCTATAATTAGGTTTCTAATCACTTTCTTGTGGAAGACATTCAGTCTAAATGTTCTATGGAAAATTTATTACAGAACATGAACAGATATTAAAAATTTCATATATACCTCAAGTTTTAAAATAATATCCTTCTCCTCTCTGCAGATTGCTAATGCGGAAAGCACTTTTTGACCACCTCACTGCTCGGGGCATTCAGGTACAGTGTGGCAAAGCTAAAGGAAATGTGCTTTTAACCTAGTGAGAATTTGAACCAGCCAGATATGGCCTTAAGATGGGTTCATGTTCTTCCCAACATGTTCTGTTGCGTTGCTAGGATTTTCAGTTGCTTTTTGGTTCCTGAGCAATAGCTTATGCTGTTAGTTTGCAGTCCTGTAGTTGCAAAGGAAGAACTGTATGCTTGGAAAAAGACTCTTTAAATCCCTTTAAGATTACTTTTTTTCCCCCACTTCAAACTTAAGCCTACAAAATCTGCTAAACCGCTTACCTATTTTGGGCTTTTCACAAAATAATATTTTGACTTCTGGAAATATCTGAAGTCTCAGGTAACGAAATGGAGTTGGAGTCATCACTAGAAAAAGCCCCCCTTTTGGAGGGTGAGGGGGAAGAAGTGGGATATGTTTGCGTGCATGTCTCTGGCATCACAGTGGAATCGTGTTATCATTTTAAATACATGCGGCATCATCTCTCTCGCATGAAACAATTTAGGTCAAAAGTCACCTTTTTAAAAATTTGAGTATTTCCTGCAATAATTTGTTTCTCTATCCCATCTCATAGGTGTATATTTGGGTATTGAATGAAGAACAAGAATACAAGAGGGCATTTGATCTGGGAGCAACTGGAGTGATGACAGACTATCCAACAAAACTTAAGGAGTTTTTACACAATTATCCAGTGTAAAGGAAGAAAACCAAGGAAGTTCTTGCAGAATAGGTTGTGAGCCAAGGATTTTCTTCATTTAAAAAAAAAAAAAATTGAGCAGCATACAGAGATCGTTTTGTTTGAACGATGTAATGGGGTGATCTATTACCTTGTTGTCAAGTTGCTACCTAATGTAAAGGTTGTCTATTTATTTTAAAATTGTAATTACATAGTTTACATTTGTAAATAGCTCATTTAGCAACAGTGCACCTCACAAATAGTGATGACTAGGGAGAAGGTTGCTGGATAGGATACCTGTAGATAATCGTTATTTTACCTGTCACAAGTGTTCCTAAGCAGATGTCAAGACATGTCAGTTATTCCAGTAACATTCTAGTGGGCAGAAACAAAAGAATTTCTGAAAGCGTACCCTGTGTGTCTGCATTTCTTGTGCTGCTTTTAGTTTTCAGATAACTTGTAGGGCAAAAAAGAAAAACAACGCACAGGAGAAATAGCAGAATCTGTGGCTAGTCAGGTAGTTTAGCCTGTGAAGTGTAGTCAGTAAAGGCGGTCACTTTTTTACCAACATTAACTCACTTGGTCAGTATAGATTTACTCAATTATTCTTACTGATAAGAATGTTGAGCTTGAGCTGCAACTGTATTTAGACCCCTTTCTGATGTGATGGTAACACTGTGACTTACTGGTCAAGGTCTAAATACAGCACTTAAGCCAGGTTCTGGGTTTGGCACTGAGTTCCCCTGCAAGGGTCTAGGTTTGCCCCTGGTTCTGACCTGCCTGTCAGGCTACCATGGCACAGCAGTAGCTAGCTTTCCAGAAAGGAACATTGCACTTACTACAGATTACACTTACTTTGACATAGTCTTTTCACAAAGGAAGCCAATGTTTTAGAATTCTTTTGCACATTTGTAGTTCTAACATCTGTTGGCTGGATGAATGGGAAGTTGTTTGTTTTTAGGGTGAGGGACCAAAGAAGACTTTAAGTTTGGTCAGGAGTTTCAGGAACAAATTAAGATGTTCCTGTTAAATGAATTCATCCAAAGCAGATTTATATGCATCCTTATAAAAGGAGAAAGTGTCAATCTAGGATGTGTGAAATTTTAGTCTTTTCTCTCCACAAAAGTACATTCAATATTCATTAAGTTTATGTGCGTGGACGTGGAAGTTTACTGGCAAAAGCCAGGAAACCCCAAGTCTGATGGAATGGGGTTAGATAGGAAGGTATTTCTGGAGGCTTACATGCTGTTCTGTCATTGTGAGCAGGTGTTATATGTGTGTCAAACAAATTTGAGCCTGCAATGCCTGCGTGCTTTGGTGTTGTCATGTTAGTGGTAGGGTTTTTCAGAAAGAATTTGATTACTGTAGCCTAATTATACACGATGACATGTATAAAGCTCAGTCATGTAATCATCAGATACTGCTGGAACAAAACTACTGTTTAGTGATAGTACCTACTTCTTTAAGGAGCTTCATGTGAAAATGATGGATCTTAATAATAAATAGAGTAGCCAGACGCAAGAGTATCTGCAAGGTATACTCACTGTTATAAAAACTTTTAAAGTAAGTACATTTTTTCCCTTGCTAGCTCAGATTTGGAAGGGCTCTTGTTTTGCTCCACTGGCTGCTGTGCCATACTTGTAATCATGGAGCATCTTTGCTATGTCATTGTGTCTGTCAGCAGGCTGTCAGTGTTAGAATGTCAAGTCCATCTGGATGGATAATATTTGTTTCTGCATTATAATTCCTTTCTGAGGAACAATTCCACGTGGATGAAGTGGAAGAAACGACTGCATTTACAATTTAAGTGAATGTGTGATGATGGTGGCAAATGTGTTAATGGTGTCCTTCTAAATATTTGCCTGGTCAAGATGGCTGTAGATTCAATTTCCTCTTAATTTAATCAGGTTTGTTGCTCATTGAATGGAAGAGAGGAAAATGTAACTTCCTAACTATTCATAGGAAAAAGGATTAAATGATTTATTATGTGCTAAGCTTCTTGTTTCCCTTACAGACCAGTTATGTCTGGTCAGATACTGCTAATAATCAGTCTAGTCATACTTCTGCCTGCTTTCTAGTAGTCACAGAATAGCTATAGAATAGGCTCCATATGCAGCTCAGTAGGTACATGAAAAACTTCCACCCTTTCTGTCTTAATTTGGTTTACTAGCCAAATTTACTCGTGTAGCTCCAGATAGTTTTTATGCAGTGCGGTTTTCTTCAAATCAATTTTATTGCTATTGAATTTCCAACACGCACACCTGTATTAAGATGCAAATATAATTCTGGTTTTAGACAGTACTACGCAATAGCACTTATACGTTAAAACTTTTGGGTTTTTAGGCTAGGAAAAGCTAAGTTTTAAAATACCAGTCTTGATTTCTGGACTTGATCTCTCAAGGGGCGGGTGATGACTTAGTTTCTCTCTCAAGTTTCCCTCATCACTGCATAAATAAACAATTTGGTTTATTCTATATTGAATGACAAAACACAGCTATTGAAATGACAAACTTAATTTTTTAATTTCATTTTAATCTTTTTCCTCTTCCTGTCTAGCAGTGGTGTTGGAAACTTCAAAGATGATCAACACGTTTTTCAACCACTAGTCTTCCTACATCTGATGTAGCTTTTGACTGTGCTGTTTATACATGACCTCTACTATTAAGTCTACTACTTAATATCTGAAATTTGAATGAGTTGAGTTACATGGGAGGGAAGGGGTTCAGTGCCAGAAAAGCTGCTGAGTTTATTCAGCCACTGATTTGGGCTTTAGTACAAGAGCTAAAGTTTGATCTCTTGAGACAGATAATGTTGAATGGATGAGGCCATGAATCCAAGCACCAGTGCACAGGGCTTAGGTCATAATAACTGTTTGTAACAAAGTAGTATGGAATTGAGGTAACTGTAGAATGTTTGTTCTATCAAATCATTGGTTTGAATATTCCAGAACTTGCTGTGTGACTTTTAAACCACTTGTGCAGAAAAGCATTTGTTGAGAATTTGCACAGCTGTCCAGGAGGATGTTCAATTAATCTCTCTCTCCAAGAAGAGATTCTTTTCAGGTACTTTTAACTCTAAATATTGTTTAACACTTACTGTGTTCTCAATCCTATTGCAAAATGTTTTATGTATGAAGGATGATGTATGTATTCCATGCACTTTTAATTTGCGGAAAGTCTCGTGGACCTCTCTAGCTCCAAATCTATGAAGTGATTTTTTTTTTCTTTTCTTTTCTTGTAAAGAAAGATTCATGCTCTTGAAATGTGACACATTAAAATATCTTTGCTCACAAAAGATCTAAAACTAAATACTTATTGTGAATTCCTTGCCTAAAAGGATAATTTCTAAGATTGTGATTTTATATTTATAGTGTAGTGAACAGTGAACTTTTGATGGTGATCTTTTTATGTGGATAGGGTTGCTGAAAAGAAGGGGCTATCTTACATACTCTGAACTTTTTAAGAAATTTTTGGCAATGACATTTGTTTTCTCATACAGTAATCATAGTATCTGCAACTTTGTGCAGCTAAATGAAGCCTGCAGAGGACAAGCCTGCCTTCTCCATGTGCAAATGAACTTTTAAGTAAAACTTGTGAAGTCAATTCCAATTTGATTTTTCTATAATTTATTTTAAGACAGAAACAGTAGCAGATAAACTTGAGCAACGGTAGTATATAAACAGGATCAGAAGCAGTCTCCATATGCGATGCTAGAAAACAGCGTAGAGAATTCTGCTGGTTCACCAATGCAGTGTGTGCTGTTGCTTCATTGCTTCCAAACAAAGGTCTGCCTGCAGAACAGGCATCACATGCTTCAAAGCAAGCAGCTTGTCTGTGCACCTGAAAATTCAAATCATCAAAATTTAAGATCAGAGAAGAGTGGGAAGGTGTACAAGTTAGATACTAAACTCTTGAAATTTTACTACATGTTATTCAGCTTGAAGTAGACTGGTCTTGCATAATAATGGTAGGGGGAGAAACAAGGATGAAGATCCCAAGTGTCTTGACTATAACAGCATGCCAGGAGAGCCGACTGTGTGTATATGGTTTTGGCATCAGCATCCTTCAGTGTAAAGAACTGGCAAATTTTCTGTACTCGTCTAGGATTGTAGCACCTTTAACTTAAAATGGAGTCTAGTTCTGTATGGATGAAAACAGCAAGGTGAAATGAGCCAAGAAATGCTTCTTATTTTAATAACATTTTGAGAACTATTACATATCTAGTGTTTTGGATAGCCACACTCAAATAATTGTGTGAGTGTGAGAACTTTGGCCTTTTGCTTTGCGCTTCAGTGTAAAAATGGCTGTCTGCATCAGAGCTGCTTTCTAATTACTTATTTTTAGAAATTGTGATCCTTAATTCCTAAGCACAGTAATGCATGCCTAAATACCAGCTTTTTTGTTTGGGGGACATGTCTTCTGGGTTTTTTTAAGTATACTGTTTGGTGTTTATCCAGTTTAATGATTGATTCGGCCCAATTCTGGCAGTGTTTTAAGATTGTATGTGCACGTGTATAATATTACAGGTCAAGTTTTGAAAACACGGATGAAATCATCTTACATAGTCTGGTTCTAGACGTCAGCTCTGACCTATAATCGGGCTCATCAGGTTAATTACAGAATGTAGCAGTTCACAGATGTGGAGGATATCGTATCCTGTCTATGTATGTATATCATATTTGAATGGGGGAAATGAAAGCGTTCGGTTATCTGTGCATGAAAGGTGCGGTTGCAGAGGAGCTGGCCTGAGATTGAAATGAGAGTCTTCATTATAAAATGGCTTGATACGCTTTTTTTCACTTGGTTAATAATCGTAGTTTTCTATTTGGTCTCTGTTGAAATGGTAAATATCTGATAATTTAGACTTTAATTTAAAAAAAAATGACCTTACTGTGGCCTTGAAATTATCCCGAGATACCTTTCTGTAATGCCTTAAGGACACTTCTGTTCTAATTAACTCTCTCCCCCACACAGCGAGTCTTCTACCTGCTGACTTTTGTAGCAGACATGCAAAAGATTGTGATCAATGAGTTGGAGAGTATGAAAAGCCTTTGGCAATTAACAGGTACCTGCTTCTGAACTGGGGACAGCAAGCTAGCTATGTTCTGAATACGTTCCTACTAACAGGTACTCCGCCTGTGGCAAGTTTCTGTACAGCGTTGTGTTGTCCTGCGTTGGGTGACAGTTTGCTATAAATACGGCGCTCTGATACCTATGTTCTTATGAGAAGCAAGTTACGGTTTCGAGTCCTGGAGGCAAATTTCCAGCTTTGCTGCGGGATTGCCATTAAATTACATTGAATCTTAGGTTTTAAGGTTAAGCGTGATTTTTAAAGCCTCGAGGCTTCATATTAGGTAAGAGAAGTGGGTTTTTTGTATGTAACAGTATTTAGTAACTTTTAAAGGATTTTGGCAGGCTGATGAGAGCATTTCCGAGATTGCTCGGGGCACTATTTTATTTCTTACTACACATTCTAAATGGATAGTAAACCAGAACCGGGAATTGGGAAGCATTAATGAATATTCATGTATCTTTTAATATGGAAGGTTACACGATGTCTATGAATGCATTGTGTAACCTACCATAAATCTGCAGTACTAAGATTTGGTACTCAAACAGAACATTCAGAAGAATTTAACACTGTTTACCCAAAGCAAGGCGGCTTGCAGTGCAGCCATTTTCACGTGTTTTCAGGATATACTTTCCTCCATTGGTGAGCGAGATCATTGGTGTTGGCAGAGACCTCAGAGAATCCTGGTTTGTTCCTGGGATTCCCTGCGTGCGTGGAGAATGGATTGCTTTTCTGGCTGTGTGGAATGCCCCACTGACAGTGTGTATAGAAAACAAACAAAACCTTAACAAAAGCAGAATGTCAGCTGGGCCGGTTGCTGCCTGTCCTCCCCCCTCTTGCCGCAGGAGGCCGCCGCAGCCCTGCTGATTTCTGCTGATTTTCGGGAGGGCTCTGTCCCTCCACGCACCGCTCTTGTCTTGAGAGTTGATGGGGAAACTGCAATGCAGAGCTGGATGAAAAGTAGGTGCTCGTTCAGGTACAGAGCCTGAGTTTTGCCACGGTTTTTTGTCCAGCTGAGCTGGACAGTGGATTTACAGATGGTCCAGTTCCTCATTGTAAAAGGTGGAAGATTGCTGTGGGAATTAAGGCGAGCAGCGATCAGCACGCTGTGGACAGCGAGGGTTTTACAGCTTTGCTGCCAGATATTTTGGTGATTTGGGGGGGACAAGGGGAACACTTGCTGTTTCGTTGTTGGACCGAAAATAGTGATGCTGCAAGGGGGGTGATGCTGCAAAGACTCTACTGCTGTTAGTAGATGAAAGCAGCTTTCTTTGGTCTGAAGTACTTGAAAATGTTGTTTCCTGATGTCTCTGTTTTTAGTTTGAAGTACCCCCACTTTACAAATAAAGAAGAAAGGCAGTATTAGGCAAGCTATCTTGATTACAAGGCCAGTAACACCAGCTACGAATAAAATTTGGGAGTGCTAAGAAACTGAGATTTTTATCAGATTTTAAGTACCACTTAGCTCTAATGCAGCACTAAAAATGTTGAGGCAGTATCTCAAAGAGTGATTCGATACTTTCTCCCCTCTTTGGGGAGTAGCAAAATGTAGCCCCAGTCTGTGATGCTTTATCCATTAGGCTTTTCTAGTCGAAATGATAATAAAAGTTGAAACTGATGTCAGGCACTGAGCAGGGAAACGCTAGCTGTGCTGTTCAGGCTCCAAAAAATGGATGTTTGCAAATAGAGAAATTAAAAATCCAGCTTAGCTGTTCAGTTGAAAGCTAAGCTGTCAAACAGGCTAGATCCAAAATTCAGACTTTTTTTAAACAAATAAATTTCCCAAAAGCTTAGCCCAGTAAAAGTATTCGTGATGCTGATTAAGCTGTGCTCCCAAAGTTTGCAATCAAACACTGTAACACAGAATCAAATGTGAAAATGTGACTTGAAGCTTCAGTGAGAAGGTAACTGGGACCCAACCAGCATTTCATTTTTCAAAAGTGACTGAAATGCTGCTAATGAAGCCCTGTTACCCCTAAGAAGCTTCCAGTAAGTCACAGGGATTAGCACATAGTTTAAAGAAGAAATTTTGGCTTTTTTATGGTCTTATTTTTCTACAGCTTCAGAGCTGTGTGTGAACCCTTAGATTTCCATGGTGATGCTGAACTTCCATCAGTGTAATTCCAATTAACCACCATCCTAAAGCAAGTTTATTACAACAGCGCGCTTTGTGTGTGTATATATATGTACAAGAATCTTTATGTTCTTGTAAATAATGTATTTTTATTACCAAACTGCAAATTCTGCTGCGCAACTCACTTTTGGGTGAGGAAAAAAAATACTGTTGTGCAGCAGCCTCTTAAGGATATGTAAATTTATTTTGCTGACTGTTTCAACTCTCGGTACTTGTGGTTACTTTTCAGAAGCCTCGGTGATAGAAATTTCAAGCATTTTTTTTCACGACTTCCTGCACATAACCTTGTCTAGATCTGTTAAATAATGGCTTCGTTTAGTGCTGGTGAGAGAGTCTCAAAACCTGGTGTGTGAGCTCTTGCTGCTGGCCTTGAAGAGGAAGGAGGTTATCTAAGAAAAGAAGCAGCTTACAGTAAGCCTTCAAAGTAGGCTCCTGTTGTTCTTCTAGCAGCCCAAAGATAACACGGCAATTTCCTTCTTCATTTGAGTGTATTTAGGAGCTAGTAACTACCATGGTGCTTGAACGTTCATTAACAGCGTATTTAAATTGTTCTCGGTAGTACCACTAGCTTACGGGGGGGGGGGGGGGAAAAGTCATTTTGTATTTTAAAATCTGGTCTATAGAATCCCTTAGCTAGTTGGCTTGCATTTTAGTAACATGATCAGAGCGGTGTATTTTGCTTGTGCGGAAAAAACCTACATTTACTTTATATCATGAGGTGGAAGTTATTTTTCTACCCACATGTAATAAATGAAGAAGAGTATCACAACTAATGGGAATATTACCTTGTATCGCCCATTACTTAGTGTGTATTACAGTCCATATATTTAACATATAGAGCAGAATGTTGCCCTTGCAGTTACCGGTAATTACCAATTACTAGAGAATTGCTTAAAATATTCTTAAGAATTTGCTAAAGCAGTAGAATGTTGGAATAAGAATAAACTCATAAAGCAAATATACTTCAGCTAATATGTAACCTGTATCGCTTGATGCGGGAAAAGGACAGAGAGAAAACATTATTAAACTTCATCCAGCGATGGATTACTGTTACCAGCGCTCACGAAGCGGTGTGCCCTCCAAGCGCCGTTGTGAGCTGAAACTGAAAAATGTGCAGTGAGAAGCCTCCAAATTAGCTCCTTTGGAGCTGCGTGCTCTTTTGTCTCTTAATTACAGTGCTTCATTTTGCCCTTGCACTTTTTCCTGGCTTAGCCGCGTGCACTGCCGTATGCATGCGTGTATACGTGCGCACGTGCATACGTGCGCGCACCAGGCCCGCGCTGAGCGCGCCTGTAGGTATTTGGGTGTGAGATGGCCAAGATTGCCACTGAAAAAACAAAATCACGGTAAGCAGGTAGGATGAAGCTACTGGAGATTGCCAAGAGAAATGCGTAATATCTTCATTTGCAGTTAGTCCTCGTGCTAATTATGATCCCGTGGCGTGTTCAAGAGGCCGCGTCCGTGGAAGCTGGTGAGCCAGGTGAGGGCTGGCTGAAGGCGAAGCTCTTGGAACCGCTGTGGGCTCCAGCCTCGGGGAGAGGCGAAACGCCCTCTGCGTAAAGCCGGTAGCGATAATTACCCGATCTTTCTTTAATGTGGACTAATTGCCTTGGCGTTTAAAGACAGAAATAAAATGCAGTCTGTTAGAAAGCTACGCTTCCCCCCTTTCCCACAGCCCTCCGCCTCGGCCCTCGCCAAGGCCTCCCAGCCCTCGCCAAAGCCGCCGGGTGAAGATCTGTAATTAAAAAACCTTCTGAAAATTGCAGCGCCTTAGGAAAAGCTGGCGCGCTTGAAGGGTTTACAGCTTTTTCAGTAACCAAAAACCGGTCACTTCTTAAAATGTTTGCCCGGCGGGTGTTGGGCCGCGGTCGGGCCGGTGTTGAGCCCCGGCGCTGCGGCAGGGCTGGCGCAGTCCCCCCCCCCGCCCCGCGCATCCCCCGCGCAGGCGGACAGAGCATCCGCCGAGTGCTGCTGCTGCCCGGGACCGTCACTGGGGCCTGCTCCGCGGGGGAGCCGCAGCGGCCCCGGCGGCAGGCGCTGCCGCTCCCCGTGGGCCCCCCCCCCCACCCCGCTGCAACCCGCGGAAGCGGCGCCTGCGCCTTTAAGAGGAAACGCGTCTGTTTGTTATTCCCCCCCGCGCTCCACGCCGGCAGCGCCAGGGCCGCTCCCATTGGCTGCCGCCGCCCCAGCTGCTGTCTGCGCGAGGCAGGCCGTGGCGGGGGGCGGGCGGTGCGTGCGGCCCCTGCCGGCCTCGCGCTCTGATTGGTCTCGGAAAAATGGGCTGCGGCCGGTCGTAGCCAACCGCCGGGGTGTTGCTATGTGCCAGCGGGCGGCGATTGGTGCGCGGCGGTGCCGCTCAAGCGGGAGCGGCTATAAGGGGGAGGGAGCCGGCGGGAGGGGGAGGGCGCTGCGGGGCTGCCTGGTGCGCGTCGGCCGCCGCGCTCCGTCCGCGCTGGGGACGCGCTGGAGGCGGCTGCGCCGCGGCGAGTGAGTGCGGCGGGGGGCGAGGGCCGGGCGGCGAGGGCCCCAGGGGAGCGGCGGGGCCGGAGCTGGGCCGCTGCGTCGAGCTGCGCCACAGCCGCGTCGTGGGTGTCGTCCGTTCCACCACCACCCCCCCCGCCGCGGGTCGGGGGGGCCTGCCCCGCGGCGCGGCCCCTCGGTGAGGCGGCTTCCCCTCAGGGGAACGCTGCCGCCTCAGGGGAGAGGGCCGGGGGGGCCTTGCGGCGGCCCCGGGGCTGGCAGCGGGCGAGCCGGGCTCTGCGAGCGGCGGCCTTTGTCTGCGGGGCCGGGCGAGGGGCTGGAGGCGGGGAGGGCGGCAGGTCCGGGGCCGGGAGAGTGTCCGGGGGGCAGCGGGCGTGCGAGGCGGGGGGGGGTGCCTTTCCCCGGGTTTGCCTTTCCAGCGAGGGAGGGAATCAACAGGAGGGAGCTGCGGGGCAGGGGCTGGCCGGCGGTGCCAGGTAACCGCGGGAGGAGGAGCAGGGGATGGGCCTTCCTCACGGAGCATCTCGCTGTAGCAGGTAAATGCATAATAAAAGCCTGAAAGCCCCGATGAGATCCGTGCCCGACACGGAGGTGTGCGTGAGGCTTCGGCTTGGGACTCCAGGGAGAGGCAGAGCGTCTTTGCTGGGTGCTGGGGGCACCTCCTGAACCGTAGCCAGCACAGCCCGGCGGGCTGGCTGCTGACCAGGGAGAAGTGCCCGGCCACTGCTCTATTTACCAACACTGCTGCTGGAGTCCCTGGAGACCAGGCCTTTCCCAGCTGCAGGCTGTGACTTGGTTCTACAGAAGTGATATCATGCCTGGTGTGCCAAAAACAGAGATTGCAGGGTGCCTGGACCTGCCTGGGGAGAGGGCATCCTCAGCCCTGGGTGATGCTTGGCCGATGCCGCACGTGGTGCATTGAAACTGGTCCCCCCCTGCCCCGGGAGCAGGGGTAACTCGGCTGGTCTGCGTTGCTGCTCTAGCCTCTGGTTAAGGGTGTAGCAGCTTCCTCTTGTGCGGAGCGCTAAGCTGAGGTCCGGGGTCAGAAGCTGAAATGTCAGGGGTTCTTTGTCTTGTGCTTCTCCGCAGAAACTTTTGGGTTTGATCCAGAAAAGCCAGCGAAGTTTGAGATGAAGTAGCCGTGGAGCGAGCCATGGGTCCGTAGCATAAGATTTTAATGCTGATTTTTTTTAAGTCAAAAGAACTTGAAATGTTCCAGTTTGAAATGTGATTTTAATGATGGAGAAATAGAAGTTGAATCCTCACCCCCTTCCCCCATGGTTTACTGGAGTGAATCTGTCCCCACTTTTTTCTGGCCTCTGTCTTAAGATACAGAAAGAGGAAGGCCCATCAACCCAGTGTTCTTAGCTTGCAGACAGCAGTTAAGTGAGGGGCGGGATGGTACACCTGCCTTCCTGACATTGCCTTCCTCAGGGCCTACTACGTGCTCTAGATGAGGATTTTCTGCTAATGCGTTTACAGTTACTTAAAGCTTGTGCTGGGTAGCACAGAGAGGCCTTCACTGAGTTAGGCGGTTGTAAACAAGCAGATACTGAGAGAGCTCTACTTGTAATCCATGAGAGGATTCTGCCTGGAGAGGATGTATTTTGTGACTTCATTCTTGCAGAGCACTCCCATTGATTTTTGTTTCAGATCTCGTGTTGGGATCCACGCCTTTAGTCTCTTGCAGGCGCTGTTTGCTGTGTAACAGCGGTGCTTGAGCAGAGAATTAAGATGTTCTCCTTTTCTCACTGGATCCCTAATTCTTCTGTCCTGCTGAAAGACCATTTAAAAGTGAGCCTTGTGCTTTGAAGCTGAAGTTGGAAATGCTGTAGGGAGGACAGAGACATTGCTTTCATCTGATGAAGATGTTGAGTGCTGCTTTTTTTCTTTTTAAAAAAAAAAAAAAAAGATTTCTTTGCAGGTATCTCTTTCATGGTGCCAGGATCGGAATAACTGGCAAAACTGTATTGGTCCCTTGTGTGCTCCAGATCCACAGATTTTGAATAAGTGATTTCCTTTCTTCGCTGTTTGGTGTGGGTAGTTGAGTCAGGGTTGTATTGAGGAAGACAGCATCACTACCTGTAAATCCACATTCCCTCAAAGGCTCCTTGACTCATGGATTGAATACCTGTTGCTGAGAGAATTTAATTAAGGAACTGGTCACTCTGGTGTAGGTCCTGGCTAGCAGTTTAGAAAGTGGGAGCTCCTTGATCTAGCGTGGTACTACACAAGCAGTGCAAGGGTTGCAGAGGACTAAAAAGCATTTGTGATTTGTTGTTCTTGCATCATGGCCTTGCCTTTGACGATGTGCATGGAAACCTCTTGAAGAAACGCCAGTAAAGCTAGGCTTTCATTGAGCTTTGGTCATTAACTGGCAAACCTTTGTTTGCTTGAATTCAAGCAGAGCCTTCATTAGAGGTCAACTATGAAGTGGTAGAGCTGTAGGCTTCAAGAGGGATCACAAGGTGGGGTCTGGAATGGAAAAATCGAGAGTTCAGTTCTCTTAGCTGCTTTGAAGCTGATCAGTGATGTTCAAGGCGGAATAGCGTAGCAGAGTATATTTATCGCTTTGAAACTGTAGCAAAATATACAGCTTCCTCTTTTTTTCCCCTCCTTGACAGAGACCCATAAGTTGGTCCTTCAGGATGTTCCCTCTTTTCTGTGCTTGTTCATTTGGAGGTCTGGTCTTCTAGATCTAATCACAGTAACTAAAGGCTAAGGATAGGTTTGCTTTTCCTTCCAGAAGCCAAGATGAGTCCCTGTAAGAGATGGACTATTCCAGCTGAAGGATTTTTCAGTTCTTTAGAACAGATCTTTAGCTGGTAAACCAGCATGGCTGTTGGTGGTGCCATGCCAATTGAGGATCCGGATCTCTTTTTCCCAAAACAAAGGCATTTTATAGTTTGTCGTCTTTTGGGGGGAAGAAAACCAAGTTTTCTGGGTGAGCTGCTGCTCGGAAGTGCTGGGTCCTGGGATGGAATGATGGTCCGTGTTGCCCCCATCAGTCCTTGCTCCTCATCCTGCATGAAATTTGGCAGTCGGTTCTCTTTCTGTTTTCTGCCATGCCTTACTTGCCTTTTTGTTCCTCGTTTTTCAGGGTAGGTAGTTGTCTTGCAGCAAATAATAAGCTGATCATTCTTGCGTTCTGGCTTTGCGACCCTCTACTTGATAGCCACGTCTGCCAGGCGTGTCTGAGAGTGTTTTCACCCACTGATACGGGATGTATCAGATGTCGGGAGCAGCTTCGTCTCCGGAAGCATCACTGGACTGGCCAAGCCACTTAAGGCTGCAGGAAATAACATAATTAATGAGACTTAGTTCTCCCACATCTTGTACCTGACAATCTCAAGTTGCTTGACAATGCTAATTAAAGCTAATCACACTCCTCTGTTTTTAGTAAATAGCTATTATCCCTGCTTCACTCTTGCTTTAACAAATGTTAGTGCCAGGCAATGTGAGTCATTGGAAGTTATGGGAATGCAACCCGTAAGAGGTGCCTTCCGGTGTCTTTGCACAGGCTTACACGTCCAGCTAGAGATGGTTTCTTTTACACCTGTTCAAATGTGGGTATGGCATGTTCAAAGGTGGGATGTTTTGCTGACTCACAAAAGTATGCAGCTCTTTTACTTCCCGCCCACCCCCCCCGCCGTTGTGGCTTGTCCAGAATTAAACTCCCAAGGTCAAGCAAAGGCTATTAAAAGTTTCAGAAGCCGAGGATGCTTTGAATTTGCCCTTCAGAGAACTTTCTGATGTGCTGAGAGGGAAGGCAGAGTGGTGTCAAAGCCACCACACTCTCACTTCTCCTGTTTCACATTGGCAGTGACTTCATTATGAGGACGAAAATGTAGTGCGGTATGACCGAGGCGTTGCATAGCTCAGCCACAGAACTCTAGAAGACTGACATTTCACTTAAGAAATATTACTAAAGGATGGCTCGAACAATATGTTATTAAAAACAGATTGTTCAGCATCACAAAAAAAGATGGAGTTAATAATCGGCGGGGGGGGAAAGTCTAACGAGAATCCCAGGAACTCCCAGCTCAAGCATGCGTCAGTGGGCACAGAACTGTAAGAGGTGAGTCAGTTCACGTTCCTTGGCAGTAACATGCAGGCTAGTGAGGATATCCAGGAGAAACTAATGACAAAAATTGGTAAGGTAACAGCTGACTTGACCGTCTTAGACTAGATTTAGTTATAAAGTATCTGTCATGTGAAGACTCAAGCTATAAATCTTCACCTGATTTTGTCCCTTTGATGTGCGGGTTGCTATGCCTTCAGTGGAAATGAAAGCTAGAAGACTGAACTGCCACAGAGAGTATGTACCTCATTAATATAGTAAGTGTTGCATAAAAAATGTTACTGGCAGAGATCGGTCAAAATTCATCTTATCTTAGCATTACTCAGAAAGAGACAGATGTAGCAGAGTAGAAAATAAGGTCACTGTCTCTCCTGTGACAGACATGCTTCTGGGCAGTGTAAGGCTAGTTAAAAGATGCTCCTGGGAAGGACCCTCTGAGCAGATGGGTTTGGTGAGCAGATGAAAACTTACAGGGTTTGACATGGGAAGCTTGCAAATAGTAAGTCGTGACAGGCAGCTATGGCAGATCCTTCTTTCGACTACAAATGACTTCCAGGATGTTTCAAGGATACTTGCAATAGATACACGTTCTCACCGTGTTCCCTGTCAGTACCCAGCCTTTATCAGGGAAACGGATGATCCATCCAGCAGACCAAATTAATTGAATCCTAGTCATGCCTACATTTGCCAAAAAGAAAGATAATAGAGTGATGTAAGGAGCAGAAAAGAAATGTAATGATAAGAGGTGATTTGGATAGCTAAACTGTTCTACAATTAAAACAAGCGAGGAAGAAAAGTTGGGAAGATAAAGAGTGTTTCCATTTTGTCAGTAGTTGGTCAGTTGGATGGGAAGAGCTTTTTCCCTGATGTCTTCAGTTCAGGTTGGTACTAGAATAGCAGGGCAAGGATCTTCTTTCATTTTGTAGAACTCTGTGTATGTGTAATACTGGCAAAGTACGATGTCCTTGATCTATGGCTCCAAACGTGACCATCGCATTGAACGTGTAGCTTTAGGATAAGGATGGGTATGAATTGAAGAGCTACATCTTGCAGTGTGCTTGAGCCATTGCTGTTCTCTCACTCGAGTGCATCATATCTACTTGGCCAATTCAGATGAAGAACTGTTATCCCATTGCGGGGGATGCTGGTGTGAGTTTTCGCAAAATGTAAAGGAGGAAGTGGAGTCGTTTGTGTTTTAAATTAGTTCAGCTTGCAGTTTTTGTTTATTTGTGGCACAAGTGGGATGTGCTGGTAGGAGCAAAAGTAAGTGCTGGCTTGTTTCAAATTTGTCCTGGCCAGCCGCGATGCTTTTCTACACCGATGTTTCCTCCTGCGGTTTGGTAATGCATGCTGGCATCTATCGTAACTGGTTATTGAATTCAGCTGTGATGGAGCGTACCTGCAGAGCAAAGGTGGGCAGCTTGCAGCTATAATGCTTGCCACGCTGCTTGTTATCAGTAGCACAGGCTCTTCTGCATTGCAAAGATACTGCTGCCAGGCAACTCGTAGGAGAGTGGGAAGAGAATTCAGCCAGAGGTGTCAGTCATTCCTTGGTAGAGGCTGAATCCTGCAGTCCATGTTTGTGTGGTTTCGGCGACAGGCCCAGAAAAGGTAACAAATTTTGAAGGCAGCCCTATGAGATGATGTCTGTCCTAGCTGTCCTGTGCCTTTTGAGATGAAATGGTCAAGGGAAGAATTTGCTTAAAATTTCCAGAATGATTTCCCTTCGCTGCTTCCTAGTGGTGTCTGTGGTGTGTCCAAGTGGATTGTTTTGAACAGTGTGCTTTGTTCTGAAATGCAGGGAGAGATGAGTTAGCAGTTCAGACACCGAATGGTCCGAGTCCAGCCCTAGATCTGTAAATAAATTCAGAAAGTTCTTGCAGTCATCTGGTCTCTGTAGTCTGCAGCCAGGAAAGAAGCATCTCTGCACTGTCTTTATTGAGTTTAACCTGTTCCTTCGTTTTCCAGTCAGTTGTGTGCTGTGGTTCAGTACAAGAGAGCTTTTGCTTTGAATGCAGGAGTCCTCTGGACTTGCTTCTCACCTCACGGTTGCGCTTGAGAATCTGAAAATGCACTGATGTGGGTGTTACTTATTTAAAAAAATAAGAAGTGAAACTTTTAAATTCAGTTTAATCTCCAAATTGACAGAAGGTAAATCAACTATGTGAAGAACAATTTTTTAAAAAGATTTTCATAAATTGCTTTGGTTTTAATAAGTTATGGATTAATAGTGTATACAGTGACAAAGCTAGACAGACTTAAAAACATCCCAACCCAAAGTGAGTTTTAAGGACTTGCTGTTTGTTCCTTCTAAGTTTCAACTCCTTTGTAATGTATGTTCCACGTCATCTTCGTAGAAAGCTTCTCCATCGGAGAGGGACCAGGAAGTTTGTTGTAGGGGTGCTGAGTCTGTTCTTGATGGGAAGATTGTTGCTGGACCATAGACTGACATATTGCCTGGTTTTAAAAACAGAAGGAAAAAACCCACACCACACCACCCCCCCCTTAAAAAGCGATTAATATAATTGCAATGACAGTTTTGACAGTTTTAATATTGATAGCTGTTCAGCAGAATAATAACGCTGGTGTTTTTCCTGACAGGCTGGCTGTGGTATGTGGAGCACGGCAGGTGCAGCATGGTTGGCGGCGTGCCTGTCCCTGGTTCACTAAGGCCAGCTGATCTGCCATTGCTCCTTGCTGAATTTCTCCTCGATGCCCTCTAGCGGGTACCTGGCAATTGTCTGCAATAGTTTGCCATCGGTATTGCCTTTTTGCATCCACCCATCCAGATCCTTTTTCCCAGAATCATAAAGCACTTCCCAGCAGTGAAGGGTGCCCTTTCCAGTGTGCAGAAGAGAGAACTAGGGCCTGCAGAAATGAAGTGGCTTTCTAGGAGATAACCAGAGGAATAAAGGGGGTAAATATATTTCTAGTTGAAGGCGGGCTAAGTGAGAAACCTGCCCCGTTCTGTTATTTGTATTGCAGTTGTGTCCATGTATCTGATAAAAGTAAATGCAGAGGATTCGTGCTGGCCATCTCCCACCATTTCCCTTGTCTCCAAGGGCTTGCAGGGTTTGGAGAATGAGCTTGAAGGAGCGCAGGCGTTAGAGAAGGACATTTAGAGTTCGTGTATCAGTAATGACTTTTGTTGATCGTGCGAGTACTGCTTAGCTGCATGCGGTGTCGCCTTATCAAGTGTTTGAAATTGGTGCATTTCAGAAACTTGATACTGAAGGAGTAAAGGTACATTGTGTACACCCATATGCTATTTAAACTCCTTTCTTGGCTTTCCCTTGTGTTCCGTGTTTAAATTCAGAATGGTCATCCTTTCTTTCAGGGCCTTTCACAACGTACTTCCTACCCTCCTACTTTCAGATGATCTGGTTTCATCTTTTCCAAAGCTGTTGCAGTCCTGTGTGGTAGTGAGGATCTCCAGAACTGCCCCAAACCAGGATCTTTTGTTGCAGTACGCCATCACCAGAGTATGAAAGCTCCTTAGCTGTGCCAGGTGTCTCTGAGGGTTCAGCACCTGAAATTCTGACACTAACTTTTATTCCATAGGGAAGACCGGCAAAGCTGGGCATTAAACCCAGGCTCCAATTTCAGCATATCGCCTTAGAGACTAGCCTTCCTCCTTCAAACTGCAATGCATTAAGCAACATTAAGGCAGTTTCCATGTCAAGAAAACCCTGGTAAGTAAGTGTGCTTGCCTCAAGCATTTTCCTAGACTCACCTAAGACCCCAGAGCAATGCAGGCTGCTGCAGTTTGTGACCTTGTAGAATCCGAGAACTCTCCAAACCCGATTCCTCTTGTGCTTTCATTGCACTCAGCGTACATAAATATATCTCTAGCTTTTTCTATATTAATGAGAGGAGACACCAAAGAAGAAAGGTTGAGTTTCCAAATAGACAAGATGTTTTTTGAAAGCTACTACAGGCAGCTTTCTATAGCATTTGCTGTGTTCTAGTAAGTGTTTAACTGACTAAAGTTTCTTATCTTAAAAATCAAATAATCCATAAAACAAACCCTCAGACCCAACAAACCTGTTGTTTGTCCTGCCAGAATGAACAGGGACGTTTGCATCTGAGCTGCATTGCACATGGGTTTTATGCAAAATTAGCCTTGTGTATGATAGTATTTGTTCTCTGCCGTTGTGGCATATGGACTTGTACAAGCAGTAGCCTTGTCTGGCAAGTTTTTGGTGCAGACTTGGCATTTCTCCTTTTTTGTGTTTCCTGAATTGCTAACAGCTTCATGTGAAAAGTGGCTGTTGGACAGGTGGAGGGTGAATACTGAACCAGAAAGTTGTCTGAATGGCAAAATGTGTGTCATGGTTTTTCCTTCGTGGAGGTGGCATCTGCTTAAAACTTAGCAGGATTAAGCAGGGCAGCCCTAACATACACCCTGCATGCAAGCAGTACATTCAGCTGAGTCTCTCACCCATAACAACAATAAATGATGTTGATACGCTTTTTTCCCTAGAATTCTTTCCTTTTGATTAAACCAGTTTTCTGACTTCTTGTGAACTAATTAATATACACAGATTTCTGTTCCATCGACTTGGGTGCGTCCATCCCAGAGATAAATTTGTCTTCAAGAGTGATAAAACTACTGGATTATGTTGCTGGTGACAGATACTCATCTCCCTCTCAGTACTGGGCACAATGATAAAGTAATCAATGACTCCACTAATGCCCGCTGTCAGTGAGGCTGATGAACATTAACTCATCATTCTGAAAAAACAGAGGCACAGCCTGAAGTCATCCCCATGCCTTTGTTCTACAGTAGGATGAATGCACCGTTAGCTGTTAAATGGGTTTTAATTTGAATGTGTTTGCCACTAGGACAGAAAAAAATACCGGAGGTTGGTTTTTGCATTGCTGAGAGCCGTGGATCGTATTTAATACATTTCGAGATGATATTCAAGACAGAAATGGGTCCTTACAAGCTAGTAGCTGTGCTCATAGGACGTAAGAATGCATTTCCTATTGTTTTTCCCTCCTCTCCCTTACTACGATAAGGACAGAGCTCTTGGTAGATAGCGCACACAAGCAATCAGACTGTCAGGCTGAATGCTGTACACAGGTAGTGTCTTTATAAAGTATGGCTATCATATATGAGCTTATCTGAAGTTTTCTTTCAAGGCAGTTTCTTACCTGGGTTTCCTGCCAAGATCTTAGCTCACAAATCTTTATTCTCTCCCCTGCCTTAAGCAAAGAGATCAATTTGGTTTGCCTTCTCAGCACGGTACAGAGAATGGGAATTGCAATTAATCTTAGTCTGTGCTTTGATACCATCTGACTTGAATTTTTTTTTTTTTGGTCCACTTCTAAAAGGTCACATGGTTTTTGCTGATGTTAAATGTGTTATGAGGTCAAATAAATGAATGCTCATGAAATGCTTTTGCAGAAAGCTGCATGCAGCAGATAATTTGTGTGTGTGCGTGTGTTCAGTTCTCTGTTAGATAAATACTGTTGTTGTATCTCCTGTTTTACTCATCGTTCTAGAGCATTGATGCTTAGGAGGCCTGGGCAGAGGGGTCAGCAAACAACAAATTAAGGGATTGCTCTTATATTATTCTGGTTGGGTATCATTCTTGTCTCCATTTGGCTTTGAGGATGCCTGTGGACTGCTTTGTCCAGCTGTCGTGCTGCAGTGCTAGGCAGCTGATCAGAAAATAAATGTTTGGCATGACCGTATGGGAGGGAAGTAGTAAAACTGGTGGTTGGTAAATTTATCTATCCGTGCCGAAGAAAAGGAGAAAGAGGGGATTGCACCATTTCATTACAAATCACATCTAAGGTTTAGGCACAGTCTGTTTTCTCATTCAGAAATTGGGTAAAGTGATTGCTAGACCTTTCTTTGCGCTTTCCTCCAGCTGGTCTGTCCAACGTAATTGTTTCTTTCAGACAGGGCTTGGTGCTTTGCCTTGGAACCCAATTGCATTTGGCCCCAGAAAGAGCACACTTAGTCTCCTGCTTCCTTGCACTTGGAGGACAAGGCACATGGCTCATGAATTCTAGGTTGTGAGATCTGTTACGGCTGGGATATAGCGTATCAGCTGCTGAATCAGGCGGTTGGAATTTGGGGATGGTTCTGTGGTCTTGTGACTGTAAACGTTGGCATTCGGTTAGGTCAGGAAGGCTGGGATGTGCTACTTTTATTTACGTCTAATCAGCAGAAAATAAGGAAGGATTCTGCTTGGGTTTGTATCTTGTTTCTGCCCTGTTGCAAATCCTAAGAGTTCAAGCCTTGAAGTGTGCCTCACCTTGGAGGGGAAAACAATGCTATCTAATGCAAAACTAACTCAATTTTGACAAAATTCTGGTGCATGTGGAGAACAGGGGCAGGATACAAGTGAAGACTGCCTGATTTCTCTTACTTCTGCAATTAGTGTAAAAGATCTTGCTGAAATCCAGAGATGCAGCTACGCATTAAAGAGCACACAGGCAGTCTGCTTAGCTACAGGTTAGCCAGATAAATTCCTGGCAAGACCCCTTTTGGCTGAACAAGAGCAGATTTAGTTCCTAACAAGCTGGAAAGTGAGCCCTTCCGTGTCAGGATGGGTCTTCCAAAGCTCTCACTGTAACTTTAATTGGAAAAGGTTAATCTGATTAGTTAGTGTTTGCAAAGAGCTTTAAGGATGAAAAGTGCTATGTAAGTGCTGACTATTATGATCATCATAGATATGCTTTATCAGCAGTTTGCAGGATGAGTAAGACTTTTTTTCTATTTGAATGTAAGGAATCTGCCTCCTTCAGAAGAAAAATATTTCAGAATAGAATCACAGAATCGTTTAGGTTGGAAAAGACCTTTAAGATCATCCAGTCCAACCATTAACCTACACTACCAAGTCCACACTAAACCAATCAAGGGTAGACTAGGCTAAACCACGTCCTACAGTGCCACGTCTGCCTGTTTTTTGAACCCCTCCAGGGGTGGTGACTCCCCCACCTCTCTGGGCAGCCTGTTCCAATGCTTGACTACCCTTTCAGTGAAGAAATTTTTCCTAATATCCAATCTAAACCTCCCCTGGCGCACCTTGAGCCCATTTCCTCTCGTCCTATCGCTAGCTACTTGGGAGAAGAGCCCAACACCTGCCTCACTACACCCTCCTTTCAGGTAGTTGTAGAGAGCGATAAGGTCTCCCCTCAGCCTCCTCTTCTCCAGACTAAACAATGCCAGTTCCCTCAGCTGCTCCTCATAAAAACAAAAAAAAAAAAAAAAAAAGAAAAAAAAGAGTATCCTGTTGTCTTACTGGTATCTACCTTCCCTTGAGCACGGTGCATGGTTATAATATAATGAACCTTTGACTGCACCAAATGATGCCTGTGTGGACAACCCTCCAGTATAGTGCTTGTAGGAACTGTTTGCTGGAAAGCTTGCAGATAGCGTGCCTGGCTTTTGGGGATTGTCCTGCTGGCAGTAGGTTCAGTGGGTAATGCTTTCAGAATCGCTAAAGCAACTCGGATACCTCGAATCTTCTTTTTCAACAATGACAAGAAGACTTAGAAGCAGAAGTGTTCAAGGCGGCCGTTTCCATAAATGGTGCTTTGGTACCTAAGTGACGAGGTTTTTTGCAGATCTCGCTGTCTGATGGTGTTCACACATGAGGCTTTCCAGCAGACAGCAGTAATGCAGTAATGGATTCACGATCTGATTTTTGTGGTTGTTTTCAGTATGACTTGGACAGTTTTGTCACGGTGAGGTACTTGTGACCGATGCTAACACGGGGCAAAAGAGATTGATCTATCTAAATGAGATGCTTACGAGTTCTGCAGGACTGCCTCCTACAACAATTTTCTTGGGTCCTGCCTTCAGTTCCCCGATTGACTTTCTGATTTCCATCCTGCTGCTTTGACAGTTTCCCCTTTAGCAAGCCAGAGACATGTATTAGCTTAGAATACATCTGGTGTGCGGCTGGTGCTCTGTCTGGGAAGGCACATGCGGCTGAGCAGCACAGAGCCAGCTTAACATGCAGACTCCAGGGAGCTATTTTAGCCGTGTAGCAGCATAGTGACCTGGGCTAGCTTTATTCTAACCTGGGAGATTATCAGCTATACTTCAGGCAAGTTACTCACACCAGCTTAGAGACCAGCTCTTAAGCTCTTGTACGTTTCTGGTTTTGTCCACTTCAGAAATTTCCATTGCAGGTCAGGTGTGGGGGTTTTCTTTCTTGTTTTTCTTATTTTTTGGGGGGTGTTGGTATTGTTCCAGTATTTGATACACAAAGTGCAGACTCAGAAACTGAACAGAATCACATGCTTTATGGAAAGGAAAATCCTATGGGAGGAGCAGCCAGAGTTCATGATTAATTTCTACAGCATGCATGCCATGTGTCAGGGAGGGAGGTGAGCTGCTTCCTTTATCCTTCTTCCATCCTCAAAAGAAACATTTGTAGCTGGTAAGGCTTATAGATGTGGGATCTGAAAACCTGATTTCTGCCAACAAAAAAAGACCTAGACTTGAGCTCCTTTGCAGGTTCTGTCAGATGATGTCAGATTGTAAAAAGGTGTTTCCATCCTGAATAGGATTTTTAGCTGTCTCTTGCTATCAAGAATAGTCTTTGGAGGCTGCTCCTTGCTTTGACTGCTGTCAGATGTTCTGAGTTTAAAAAAAAAAAAAAAGTGCAGTTTACAGAGTAGCTTCTACCTTCAGAGCTGGCAGGGAGTTATAAAGGAGAGTGTAATGAAGTAATCCTCCATTTCCCATGTGGAAACTGGGGCAGAATGGAGAGAACTGGTTTGGTGACTCCTGTACTTTCCTGGTGGCTGAGGAAACCCACGTCCAGCTCCCAGCTTTCCCGCAGGCTTCCGGGGTGTCGCGTCAGTGAGTCAGGCAGGACAAGCAGCCGGCAGGACTGACTCCGGGTCCCGACTTTCTCTCTAGCTAACAGAGCCCAGCTTCTCCAAGGGGTGGTGCAGAGTTGGACCTTAACGTGTGCAGGCGTTTAGGAGACCAGGCCTGATGAAAACCATCTTTTTAGCATCTTTGTGGCTCAGTAGTCACCTCCAAATCCATTAAGTGTTGGAAGAATGAATGGCAGTTGCGAGTGTTGGAGCGATAGGAAGATGGTAGATAATAGAAGCAGGAAGATGTGAGGGCAGTCAGCACATCAGTGGCTGAGCTGTGGATAAAACTCTGTCCTCCTTGATCTAATCCACAGGCAGCACAACACCTGTCTCCTGGCTGCTCTGACTCTTCCCTGCTCTCTTGATCGAAGGCTAGGTCGTCCCTGTGGGCTAGGAGACCACTGTTGCCTTTGAGCTGAGTGTTCTGTCTGTTCTTTTTTGAACTTAGGTTTGCGTGAAGTCCCCCGTTCCCTCTGCCCGAATCTCTTCCTCTGAAGCGGTCACCAGTGTGTGGAGCCTGCCCCACACCCATCACCTGCCAAACCACGGCCTTTACCTGTGTCTTCCGGTGTTTCCCGTGCGACCCGTCCTGCGGGAGTGCCTCCTGGGCCACCCCAGAGTTCACGCAGCGCTCAGTGGCTCCAATGGTGAAGATGACAAGGTCCAAGACTTTCCAGGCATATCTGCCTTCGTGCCACAGGACCTACAGCTGCATTCACTGCAGGGCTCATCTTGCCAACCACGATGAGCTCATTTCCAAGGTACGTCCATGACCTCACCCGCAGGTGCTGGGCGGATGCCTCCTCCCCGGGGAGCAGAAGGGTGCGTTCGCTTGCGCTGCAGGTCAGTTGCTGTGGAAGTGCCTGGCCTTAACCAGTACCGCAGTTTTTGCTTGGAAAATGGGCTCTCAGCCTAAAGGATCTACTTGTGAGCTGCCGTTTTTGTTTTAAGTGATGTTGAAAATAGCTGTAGGGGACAGGTTTCCAAATTCGGGCTTCTGGAGTGCTTACAGGTGGTCTGTCTCTTCCCATGATACTGCCTCCTCCCTCTCATTTCCAGCTGTAAAACTGCACTAACTGATGGCCAGGACTGCGTAAATTACCTTCCCGATACTTCTTGTTCGTGTACCTGCTTGTCAGCATAGCCAAAGGGTTGTTGCATGATCATGATTTGGAGGCGAAGTGTCTGGAGATGTTAAACTGTTAAACTTTCTGTTAAACTCTGAGCTGTACCAAGCAACTACACTAAAGCCCCTACTTAAGGGAAGGTTCTCTGATGCTTCTACCGACATGTAAGCCAGCTTTCCAAAGACTGAGTTGTTGCTCAAACCCTCGTATTTTTGCCAGTCTACTAATAAGACACTTTGCGGTGAAGAAGCAAGGGATGGATGGTAGGGTGTGCTCTGAGCTGGGGAGGGTGGAAGGGTTCAGTCCTGTCTTCCGATCTGTTGATCATAAGGGGAAGGGTCTTGAAGATAAGCTAAATGAAAAGCTTTCAGAGCCAATAAGCAGGGGCCTTTGATGCAGAGGGAGCAGGCCAGTAAGAGGTTCTCTTTCTGAAGTGCGAAAACTGAACTTTCTCAGAGTGTCTGTTGGAGCCTGCAGTGCCTGGCTGTGGTCAGGCATCAAGTTTCCAGGTTTTGGCTGCCTTGGCAATCAACTGTTCCATAAAGTTTATTCAGCTTATAAAATTTGTCTTCAGAAAAAGCAGGCACACCATAAGATTTATTAGCTGAGATGAGAGGAAATTGCGCCGTGAGCTCTCTGTGCATGTGTGTGCGTGCGCAACTTAAACCAGTCCAGCTTCTTGGAGCAGCCTCGAGAGAAGGGGCAGGATCAGACGGGACAGAGGTGCTCTGCCCGTTAGAAAGTGTGTAGTGCTCCCCCCCTTCCTGTTCACACAGAAAAGATTAGAATGTGTCACCTTGTGCCAAGGGCATCTGTCCTTACAGGGTTGACGTCTTAGCAGCTGTGAAGGTCCTTATGGATTCTCCACGTTGGGTGCTCAGACCTGTTGTCTTCTGTTGGAGGCTGTCTCTTTCCTTTTTCTCTTGGTTGTTGCATGGGCCAGGTTGATTCGCAGCTCTGTGATGTTGTCTGCATGCCAAACAATTGAATTTAAGTATTCTGGTATGAATTATGCTGATTGCAGACTGCTACAATTTTGGTTTTCGCAATTTCTGAATAGACAGGCTTCCTATTAGGCTATCACTTGTGAGTCATTCTGGGCCTCATGGGGCCTCCTCTTGTTCGGGTACAGTGGCAATGGTTCTTAGCAGAGCTGTCCTTGAGGACTGCAAAGCCTCAAGTTTTTAAAGAGGAGGAGGTTGTACATTTCCTCAACAGAAAGAAGTTTTGAAATGTAAATGTCAACAGCAGTCTGTTCCCAGGTCTGGATGTGAAATACATTCAGCCTCTCGGACCAGCTGTGTGACTTCAGGCTCCTGTGCTCGGTTGAGACATCTGTAAAAAGGGGTAGTCACTCCCCTGCCTTTTCATTGGGAGAGTTGTTACCAGCTGGATTTCACGTTGGAACGCAATATGCTTTACTGTGTTTTACTTACTGTTTTTATGGTGGATTGGAATTTGTGCTCTGCTTTTTTTGACGTCGCTGGTCCCCAGCCAGGGAAAACACAAGGCTATGCATGCCCAGTGGTTTCACCTTTGACACTTCCTTCCCCTCCTTGTTCCATGTCCATGCTCGTTCTGGTCCGCCGTGCAATGCAGCCAGCTTTGCAGGTAAGTAGCTTCCAGCAGGGCAACACCAGTGCTCCACGCTGCTCGGAATTCGAGCTTCTAGCCGTCGAGGCATGCAGTAACTGCCCAAGAATGCTGACTGCTAAAATGTAGACATGGGAAGGAAGGTATGAAAGCACAGTATGAGGCTATGTGCATTGAATCATGGAAGCATTAACTACAGTGGGCTGTGGTGCTTGTATCTGCTCATTCTAAAAGTTCATTGTAGACTGTGGTGTAAATTCGTAATAGTGTTGGGACCGCATTGCTGGTGGAGCACTAGCTGGTTGTGCAACTTGAATGCAAAGGGTTTGGGGGGTTAGGTTTTATTTCTTAGAGTTACAAACCTTAACATTCTTTGTATAATTGAAAACCTTATAAAAGTAATTGTGCAATCATAATTTGTACAACTGGCTCTTAAACTGAGAACAGAAGGGCAGTCCCTGCCTCAAGGGGTTTCCAATATGTGTAGAAACTTTCCCAGGCAAACTTAAATAGTCATCTTTTTATCTGTTTGAGTTAGGTTTTAAAATCTCCCTGAGGCTTTCTGTAGTTCTTTCATCACAGCCTTACATTAGCATCTGAGAACCAGGCAGCTCAGTTGCCGTGCTTGTTTTCCGTATGAAAATGTGGCAAATGAAAGGAAGAAACAAGTGCCATGAGGATCGAAAAGGGGGTGGGAGGTTCTGTCAAACCAGAGTGTCTCTCAGTCTGCAGTGTACCCCATCTTCAACCTGACTATGTCACTTTAATCAAAACAGCCCAAATGACACCATCTTTGGAAACGTTCCCCAGAAAACAGGCTTTTATGTAACAGCAGGGTGTTGGTGATTTGGCTTGATGAAGTTAATTCCGCTATTCCTTTTGCCCCAAGTTGTGCAGAGACCACATGAGAGCTCTGTGCTGCTTTGCATGCCATGAGCTTTTAGCTCCTTTGGATCCATACAAATTGCAGCATTGGCTCAAGCCGTTGGCTGAAACGCAAGCTGGAGCTGAATCCCAGTATCATTCTGTGTCAGTCCATACTGCATTTCCTCTTCATCTCCAAGTTTCCCTTCTTAGCCCTTCAGCGCGAGTGTTAACTTACTCTGACTTCAGAGTGTTTTGCCAGGACTGGGTATCCAAAACTTTTTGACAAATATGCCTTTGCAGGGCAGTTCTAGCTTTCTTTTCTACTTTAGGAAAATCTTGTGCATTAAAATGGGTAGAACGGTTCTCAATAAGCCATTGCTATTTACAGAAAATAATCGATGCCGAGGCTTTTAAGAAAATCCGAAGCTGTTACATGAAGCCAGTTACCAAAATGTTGCCTGCTTACTTGGCCTTTTATCTTCTGCAGCCAGAGGGAGAAAGTGGTTTAGTATGTCTGATTTGTAATAAGATCTAAATTGTGGCTTGGATTGTCTGGCCAAGAAAGGTCTTACTGACTTAGGAAATACAAGGTGATCAGATAGATTGGGTGGAGTGAGTAACTAGTTTTCCTTTATATGTTCCTCTGGCATCTGGGTTAGCATGAGTGGAGGTTCTTGTTCCCTTGTAGCAATGCATCATTTAAAAATCTGTGCCAAATTTAGTACGTACTCTTGTTTCATTGCTTTTTCCAATGCCTAAGTGGACTGAGACTTTGGGAGCTCAACCTTGCCCTGTGTGACTTTGAGTAAATCACTTAATGCCTTTGTTCCTCCTTTCCCCACCTGTACAATTGAAATGCGGCTGTTTGGTCCTGTCTGCTTGGAAGATAAAGCTTTGGAGCAGGTACTGTCTGCTCTTATGAATTAGTACAGTGTGTCCTAATCCTCTTTGGCTTTACTGTAAAAACAAAAATACCATGCCAGGCGGCTGTAGTTAAAAAGCGTATTTCAGTGCCTTCCAATTGCCAAAAAATAAGTGAAGGATACTTGTTGTTACGTTTATCCTTCCCAGGCACAACTTCCCATGAAGAAAAATATATATTCAATATATTCAATATTCAATGGTCGCAAAACCTCTTCAGGAAGGAGGTGGAGGGGCTTTTCTTGAGAAACGTGCCTTCTGCATCACTTTCTAGTGAGGCCTGGGGGAGCAGCTAACAGAATAGATATTCAGCAGTATAAACAGCATCTTTTCTCTTTCTCAAAGTGCCACATGTGATGCTGGTTTCTACCTACTCTGTCCTGTTCAAACTCTTTGTCAGCCTTTTCTGTTTTAATTCATATGTACCTGGTGTCCAATAAAAAAGGATGGGAATGAGAGCAGAAAGATACAGGCCAAACACAGCTGTGTTAGCAAAAAAAAGTCAGCAACCAAGACGCTATGTGAACAGTAATTCAGCAGAAATGTCCCTGATTATGGAAATATGTAGGGAATGTCTTGTGGGTGTACTGCAGGGTGGTTTTTTTTTCGTGAATTACTGTGATCCAACTGCTAAACATTATGCAGTGATGTATCCTCTGAAGTTAGCCTAAGGCTTGCTGAGGAAGTTTAATGTTTTCCTTTGATGTCTGCACAGGACCCTTACTGAACATGAGTGTGAAATCCTTCAACACAAAAGGCTGCAGCTCCTCCAGCGTAGAGAATTGAGAAAAAATGGAGAACTTGTGTGTGCCTGACTTTCTTAGTTGGGGTTGGATTGTTAGCTAGGGAACACTTAGAAGCTCTCTTTTTTTTATCTTCTTTGACAGGAGTTGCAAGGTTTATAAGCAAACCTTGCTCCCAAACATTGGTGGCCTAGCCACTTCCCTGGCTAGCGGACTGCTGGAGCCCGAGCTTGTTGGTACAACAGCCTCTTAGCAAGCTTTATGGCATGCCGCAAACTTTGCTCCGTGTTGCAACTGGGGGATCTTAAAAGGATTTGAAACTTTGGTGCTGGATTTCAGATAAGTTGTAGGTGAATTCAGCTGTTTCGAAGCATTTGATGCACCATGTATAGGTGAAGTAAGCAGCAAATGTTGGGCTTTTTGAGGTTGTTTTTTCCTCCTTTCTTCCTGAGTTTGTGGGGAAGGCAGTGTGTAATGTTCTTAGCGTTTTGCTTCTAATGATCCAGCTGGTGTTTGTATGTCAGTTCGCGTCGAAGACATGAAGTTATTTGTTGGGTGGGGGGAGCATGCACACAAGCTAAAACAATAATCCCAAAATTATGATGTGGTTATTTCACAACTTTAACAGAAAAAGAGAGAGACATTTAGTAAGTGTCCAAGACTGGTCAAGTGAAAATCCTGCATCTCCTTCATAGGAGAAAAAAGTGTGTGGGATGAGGTGAGTATTCCCTTTTCATGGGTAAAGTTCTTACCATTTTTCATTACATGGGGTTTCTTTCTTTAAAAGTAGATCTTGTTTCTTCCCAAATACAGATGTAAGTTCCCAGCTTCATGGTAATGAACTCTTAAGGCCAGGAGTAGCTATCACATCTGACCTCCTCTAGAGCGTGGGCCAGCAGATTTCAACATGATTGCAGCGTGTCTTTCAGAAAAAGCACTTAGTCTTGATTTGAAGACTTCAAGAGGGAAAATTCACTGCTCCCCTTGGTCATTTTTTCCAGTGGTTAATCATCCTTACTGTTAAAAATTGGAGACACTGAATTTAGGTTTGTCTGGCTTGTGCTTCCCGTCATTGGCCATTATTTTCTTTCTTTTGCTAATGAAATAGATCTGTAGTACCTACTGTTTCTCCCTATAAAAGGTTGTGGTATACAGTAACCAAGGTCACTCTTGATTGCTTTTTTGATAGGCTAAACAGAGTCAACTTCGTCATGGTGCAATGTTATTTTTTCCAGTTCTGTATAATTTTTGTGGTTCTTTTCTACGTCTTTAGCATTTCAACATCTTTTTAGGAATGGAAATGGGGCTGGTCTCATTGTTCCAGCCTCAGACTCAGCAGTAACGTCCTTACAGAGTACACATTTCATAATTGTATTAGTCTTACTGGCTCAGCACTGCACAGTAAGCTTCTGTTCATTTATTTGCTGTTAGCTCTTTACGCGCCAGGTTTATCAATTTTATGCGCATTTCTAGAAGCTGTCCAGTAGCTTTTCGATCCTGCTTTTCAGCTCTTGTTCCCTAATGAGTTGTCACTTTTAGGCGTTACTCGGAGCTTGCTCTTAATTGTAATATTGCCGGAGTTCAAGCTGTAAGTAATGAACAGCAACGCAGTTCGTGAGAAGTCATTAGAGTTTCTTAGCTTCCCATTTCACTGCTGTGAACTTGTGGTAAGGTATCTTGTAGTTTTTGGCTTCCACGAAGTTTAAAATTAAATGTGGGTTGAGGGGACATCAGTTCTCAGTAGAACAACGTGTCATCAAAGTTGTTACATGGGGGCATTTTCCTTCGGCGTCTTGACCAGGAGATTGAGAATTCATTGGGCAGAGATGAACGCTTGCAATCGTGCTCATCGCCAGGACACCTTTACTAGACAGATGGATGTTTGCTGTCCTTGCTGTTGCTGGCCTGTATTGCAGCAGGGAGGAGGGGAGGGGGTCTCGTGGGCTGTCATTTGAGTAGCTCTCATCAGCTCTGGGAAGGCTTTATTTGAGAAGGAATAAACAAACAGAAATGCCCTTTGCAGGAAAAAGTCAGGATATGAAATCTGAGCTGTGTAATGAGTATTTGTAAAACCTATTCCATAGTACAGCTACCTAAATTAGATCTTTCTGTCCTGTGTAATTGCTTCCTCTGGGGGTTACCCTACAAGTTACTGTGCTCCCTCAGTTCCTCCTGTCCCTAATGGGATCTGAAGACAGTCAGGATCAGGCCTCTTATTTCATCAGGATGTGGTTGTTTAATAGAAAAAGCCCAAGGTAATTTTTACCTCCTTGTATAATTGTGTTTATACAGCAATTAATTGCTATGTGATTTCTAAAATATTTCATTCTGTTCCAAAAAAGAAGGAAAAAGGTAATAATTCAAAACAGTGTAGAATTCCCTGTCAGGGAGGAGGGACAGGGTAAAAATGGATCTTTCTAATCCATCAATTTCTTTATGGAAATAACTCCCCTTTCATCTGCTGCTTCCTCTGCCTTAGAATTGATGACCTGGGCATAAATAAAATATTGTTCCCATTTATTATCCAGGGAACTGGCAGGGATGAAGGACAGTGAATCATCAGGGGTTTTGCTGCAACTGCTGCAAATCCTGAACAACTGGAGCATGGAGTTGATCAGGTCTGAGCCTTCCTGGGTTTGCTGGGTGTTCCAGTTGTTGGCCCTTGCAGTTGGAAGAGGAGGAAATGCCAGCAGGCTCGAAGGCTTGCTGATGGGGTGAGCTGCCCTGTGAACTTCCCATGCAGGTGTGTACTTTTAATCTGATTTATAGTTGTAAGAACGAGCCCAGGAAAAACGCAGATAGAAGTCTCACAACTCTGAGACCTCTGCTTTAATCTGTAAGTTAGTCACACGCACACGTGAGTGTGGGGGCCACGTGGGGCTTTTTCACCCACTGCCTCGTGGGGAGAAGACTGGCTTCTCAGGAGGAGTCTCGTGCTAATTTCTGTTGCAGTTTCATTTTATAGTAGCAGGAAATGCTGTCAGAGGGCTTCACATCTGTTTTAGGCGAGCTGTTACGTTTGCCAGCAAGAAGCAGATCTCTCTAGGAGTCTGGCCTCTCCTGGAGAGGGGCCTCGGCGTCCATCTGTTGGAGGCGACAGTTTTTCCTCAGCCAGCAGAACTGAAATGGCCAAGGATTGAAGCTTGAGTGCACAAGGAAACTCTGCCCAGAGTCTCCTCTCAAAATACACTGTGTGTTTGCATGGAAATCACAAGTGTTGGAATAAGTAGCAATAACAAAGGTAGAAACTGAGACTGTCTTTACCTGAAACCTGGAATTTGAAGATTTCCGGTGATCGATCTCCTTTCAGCAGTGATTGCCACAGAAGGAATGAGTTAAAATCAGATTAAGCTTAGCTGCTTATGGAGTATCTCAAATATGAACACCTTGATTCCAGCCCAGCTGTGAGGGGGGAGGCTGGGGAGAAATGCAGGCATGGGTACACATGTGGTCTGCTTCAAATCTGTAAGAGGCTGGGCCTGTCCTGCACGCTGGTGTGGCTGAGAGACCTCGGTGTCTGGGAACCTGTGCTTTGGTGCACACATTTTTGTGCAGTTTCCATAGGGGGCACATCCACCGCAGTAAAATAAATTTCAATACCATGATGCTTGTTTTATAGTACAGACAAACATTCAGAATTTAGGCAATGGATTAAACAACGAAGGGTAACTTTTGATGAACCTTCTCAGCAGTGAGGTGTACGTATGGTGGCTTCATCTCGCTGCAGTGGATCTTACCCAGGGACTGAGAAGAGCTGCTGCCCTGGACAGACCTGCTTTTGCTGAAAAGCAAGTCTGCTCTCATTGTCAGCATCGGTGCTATTGTGAGCTTAGTGGCTGTATTAATGGAATACAGCGTTCCACTGATACATGGACAGTCACTATTATGCTGCTAATTAAATAACTTGTTGCCTTAGCAGTTTCCATCTTCCATCCCAGTTCTGTCTTGTGTTTATCTCTAAAACCCATGCAGTAGCAGTAATTCATGGGGAAAGAAAGGGCTTTACCCTCACCCTGCCACTCATTTTTAAAATTACTTGACCCGTTGGACGCTTTGAGCCGGCATCAACCTACAGGAAGACAGCAGCACTTAAAAATGGGGGGAAAAACCCACAGCTGCTGCTGTAGCAATTGCAGATTCACTAGAATAAAATGCATTTTTTTAATCTCTGTATCCAGAAAGACACCACTGAGCTTTGTTGTCATCTTCTGTAGTTTTTCACAGTAAATAACAAAGTGCTTCTCTCCGTATTGTCCTTCTACATACCAAAATGTAAAGGCTTGTGTTTGATGGATGCCACTGATGACTTAAGTACCAAACTCATCTCAACTCCCTTGAACTTCCTGCAGATTGGGGAATGCTGGGGTCTGGGAGTGAGGCTGTGGAGGATCAGGGTTAACCAACAGTATGGTCTGAGGCCCAGCGTGAAGACCTGGAATATGTGGATTTTCATTTCCTTCTCCCATCCCGTGTCATCTAGATCATACAGAGAATGTGGAGCTTGCCATCTCCTTTCAGGCGCTGCGTGTGGGAGATGGCCTGCTCTTCTCCAGGGCTCATGGCAGTGCTCCGGGGAGGAGCTCCGTGCGCTTCGTAGAAATAAACATTGCTCCTGCCAGTAGGCATGCCTTGGTAGTTTTCCTTGGTTTAATGCTGGGTAAATGTCTGTCTTCTGTTGCAAGTGGACTTCTACTTGTGGTCAAGCAGGAATTAACCTGTGGTCTTTCTGTGTATGAGTTTGTGGCTTCCTCTCTTTAATCCAGTGCTGCTTCTGTGTGCTGGCATGGCTTTACCGTTTGGAGTGCTCTGTGTGGAAATGAAGCGGATCTCTAAGACATGTCCCTACCCTTTCTCCCCACTCCATCTTCCCATGGGGTTATAAATGCTCCTTAGGCAACGCACTTGCTCTTACTTTTACCCAGTTAATCAGTTTGACGTCAATACATATGTAGTTCCAAAAGTTGGTGGAGATCATTAGAAAAGCCTAGATCTCTCTTAACTCTTTCCTCCCCCCAAAAAGATCGGTTTCCCATGAGATAGAGTTTTACCTGCGCTGTATGTTTGTATTACACAGCGCGTTGTTCCCTGGCAGCAAGAGGCAGGGGAAGGACTGGGGATGAGGTGTATACGCCACAAGAAGGAAACGGGACCTGTTCAAAGAACTCAATGCTAAATTCCCTTCCTGTCTGCAAGGCCTCTGATAGATCTTGAATCCTTGATCTGAAGAGTGAGGGCATGTGGCAGCCATCCATGCTCGCAGAAGCTGCGCTGCCCTTCTTCCTCGGGTCCGCCCAGCGCCGCGTTAATGCGGGAATGGATTTTCCTTTGGCAGAGGGAAGCCGAACAGGAGAGGAAGGGAGAGGTTGCTCCCTGATGCAGTGCCCGTGCTCCCTGCTCTCATGGGGCTGCAGGGCTCTTAGTCACACACATCTATCCCCCCCTGCTTGGGCTGCAGAGAAGAGGGGGCTCTGTCTCCTGCAGTATTTACTTTTAAAAGCAATTACTTTGATACTGCATCTGCTTTGTTTCCCACGGTATTTCCATGCTTTTTCATCTTAAAGTCAAGTTTTGAAGTGCAACAGCACCAGCAACCAGAGACCATCAAAATCACAAGAGAAGCCCAAAAATATTGTGAGGTTTTATAGAAGTAATAAATTTGGTGTATTTTTTATTTGCCTTCAGTTGTTTGCGCTTCTAGCGTTCACATTTTGAAATTTCACTTTGAAGTCTGTGGGCTAGAAACACATCTGAAAATAAATAAGAGCAGAGTCCAGGAGCCCAGGGCTTTAATAAGGAGGCTGAATAGCACAGGACTCATGATAACATGATGAGACTTAGGAGTGTTGCATTTGAACCGAGTCAAAGTCTCGGGGGGAGCCTGCCAGGCACGTTGGAGGGAGAAGGGGACAGAGCAGTTTGCAGCTCCTTTCTGAATTTTGACGTGCTTTACAGAGCTTTGCTCAGGCTTTAGCATAGCAGAATGGTGGCTTAAATTGTGTTAGAAATCTTTGCGCTTGAGAAAAAAATGAAAACCTCAATTTTAGGCAATTCGTATTTCCCTAAATGCTGATGTCATTAATTGCAAAGCCTCCAAAGAGATCTCTCCTCTGCAACTGCAATATAAAATTTCCCTTTGAAAGAAATCTCATGCTCTGCCCTCTGGTGATAATGGACAGTCATACTGACACATGCATTAATAACTGGGAATATGCTCCTGGATCCTGACCCATTTAAATCAGTTTGTACAGCCTGTCTGCCTGGGAGCAACGCAGCCCCATTGGAGCGTTGGTGTCACCTTCGTGTTGTGCTGACGTGTGTTCGAGAACCGCTCCGATGAACAGGACAGAGCAGTGTTTCATGGCTCACTTCTGATGGGGTCGGGCATCTCTACGGTCCCACTTGTTTTCCGTCTTCCTCAGCAGCGTTGATGTTACGGAGATGACGCTGCAGAGTATGTGCCGAATATCATTTTGTGGTTCAAGATACTTCTTCCTTAGCATTTTTGGGAGTCTTGTGAACAGTGCTGATTTTTCTTAGTTTCGGCTCCTAGAAACATGAAAACATGAGAGAATCTCACTTGAAAAAAAAAAAAAACCCAAACCTGTTTTAAGTTCTTACTTAAAAAAATTCAACTACTACTTAAATTTGCCTGAATTTTGAGTCAAGCTGAGTATTTTAAGGATCAGGAGGGGGGAGGCTGGCATGTGGCACTAGAACACTTGGATTTCAGAGCACAGCGGAGAGTCAGATGTGAAAGCTGCGTGTGTGCTAAAGGGCTCTTGTAGGTTTGAGTAGGGCTGAAGATGGCTTCAGCTGGCGGTGACAGCTAACTTCTTGCAGCCTCTTCGGAAAGCCTGCCCTTCGCTCTCTTCTGCTCATGGCACAGGGGGTAGAGGACTTAGATCCAGCTCACGCAGCGTTGCTTCTCCAACATGAAACGGTTCCAAGGGGTGAGGTTCTCCTCTCGCACTCAGAGCAGGAATTGATGCTTCCCCCTGCAAAAGTGGAATATAGCAGAAGCATGAAGTTCTTTAGTCACTGCTAATTTACTCCGTTAAATTGATCTTTTCCCTGACAGCATCATCGTACAACCTTTTCTGAGCAGCAGAGAATTTATTTCACGGGAGGCAGAGGCGATGCCAGCAGGACAGCTTGCTGGTATTTTTGCGGGTGTGTGTTCAGACCTTTTGCACTGTCTGGCTGCAGTCTCTCCCCACCTATCCTGTGCAGTGAAAGTGCTGAGTTGGTTCCTGTTAGGACAAAAGGCTCTTATCAGAAACACGTCTCGCCCCTGCTTGTGTCGGGTGTGGAGGGAATGAGGGGGTTGAATGAACATCTGCTGCTGCCAGGAGGCAGACTAAAAAGTTGTAATAACATCTCCCATCAGGAAAAAAAAAACCAAACCATAGTAAGATCTTTCATCGTTCCAGTCTGTGCACCTTCCTTCTCACAGACTACATAACCCGAGACATAAATAGGTGTAAAACTGCTCAGATGTAGCTGTTCCTAGGATGAAACACGGCAGACTCATGGTTATTCACTGTGTAACCGCACAGCAACGTAAACTGCTGGGGAATAAGGCCGTGCTGAATTAATTGAATTACTTCAGAGATGAGTTTGGTCCACTAATTCCGTATCGACTTCGGGCTTTAAATAGCATTAAGGACCCATGTTTAAAAGTCAATTAAAACTCAGGAATGCAGTTTGAACAGGGTAAGGTCACATCTGTGCACGAGGTGGAATAATGTAACCGATTCCCTTGACATGGGTCTGTATCTCACATAATCGGAGCAAAATTGAATCTCAGTTTAATCTGATCACCGACTGTCCCTTCTGTGAGGTGGAATTAATGAACCCTGAGGAGGTCTCTGTAGTCCGTGCGGATACAGGGACAAGTAATTGAACTCATGTTCCCTTGGGAAATACTTGAATATGTTGCAAATAGGTGGTTGGAATGGCTCACACCGTCTGGTGCAGCCCTCAGAATCTGCAGCAGGTATTTTTGTAGTTAAATTCTCCCAACTTCTTTTCCACTGTGCAGTGGCTCGCAAGTAACCTCCTCTTAGACCTATCAAGCGCACCTAGTGCTGTTACCAGGCATAGTGGTTCCTCTAAACGCATTGCAGGACTTATCTTTTTAATCAAATCGTTGTTGCCATAATTAACAGGGTTTGAAAGGTGCCATTGAGGCAGAGCTTTCTGTGTGATACTGGTTGTTAGGTGGGATAGCAGCTGATAGGAATTGGGATTTAAGTGCTAGAGGGAGCGGGAGGAGTGTGAGGAGAGCCTGTGTTTTGGAGCATGTCTTCATACGAAACTTGTGTGCGCTCCAGTTGGATTGACATCATGCTTTGGTCATACTTAAGATCTCCTCTGCCTATTCAGGTTGTATTTTATGAGAACGTCTCATGCTTACATGCTTAAGGGTTAAATCAGCAGCAAGAATAGAAAAATCTTACAGCCGGTGTTGTGCAAGTAACAATAAGCAACTTGAAAACAAAAGTTGTACATGTAGGTGGGAAATAAGTGGTAACAGAGCTATCTCCGAATAGATCATTGGATGAATTTTTCTCCCACAGACTTCAGTGCCTCTTAAACCCCGGAGTTCGTAATACTCTTTCTTTTACTCGCTGAATTGCTCTGTCCCAGTGGGGATATCACAAGCACAGAAAACATGTCCTTTTTTAAAGAGTCCAGATGGCTGTGGTCATTTGGCTTCTCCTGATGCTACCATTTCGCATTGCTTAGGACATGCTGACTGCCGTTGATCTCCGGCGGTGGCTTTGGGCCCTCTGTTCCTGTTTGCATCCTTGCAGGGAGGATTATTTGTAGCTTTCAAGAGCATAGCGTGGAGGAGCACACTCTGTTCCTTTTTCCCCTTGTACCTCTATGGGACCAGTTGCCTTTTCATTTTTCTTTTATTGGTTTCTTAAAAGGCTGCCAGCTGGATATAGGTAAGTGGGGTTTTTCTCTGCTGCAGTCTGCAGAGAACAACCATCGGTATGTAGCCATTTAGTCCTGGCAACTGCTTCCTATTTTTCCAGATGATTCCAGCCAGCTCTTTTTGTGTTTAGCCTATTGTCAAATGCTGTCACAAAGGCTTGGGGTATTAATCCCATCATCTGTTCAGTGTGTGGAACTGCTGAGTGGGCTGTGCAGTGAATGAGAAGCTGTAGGTACTAGGGAAAAGGGGTATGGTGCGTAGGCGTGTTTGGAGCGCATTCAGAATTCATGCCTTTCCCTGGCTGTACTGATTGAATGTAAAAATTTCCTTCGGTGTCTCCAGCGGTCACCAGTAACGCGAATACGCAAGTGCAAAGGTCTGATGGTGGTGGGAAGGCAGGTGGGACGTGAAACAGGCTGGAGTGGTGGAGGGGCACAGCCCTCCTCTGTGTCTGTGGTTGTCTGCGTGCTGTTGCTCCACTGAAGAAGGCTCTGAAGGAGTCGGGCATCTTGTTCAGAGCAAAGGGAATGGTAGATTCAGAGCTTCAGACTGAGACCAGAATGTAACAAATGGACTAAACCAAACTGACAGCTCCCAAGGTCATGGGTGTTGAATATATCAGGATTCAGCTTTGAGTCTTGCAGGCCGAGTCCATCTCTAGCGAGCAGAACGTGTCTGCCACAAAGGAGCTGGCACTTCTTAGATGCTGGCTGCGTGTTACGCTTCCTTCTGCGGCAGATCTGGTTTAACAGCGTCTGTGAAACCCAGACTCCCTATCCTGCAGACTGTCTCCCACTAGAGCTGCAGCTCTGCACTGTCGTTCTTTGCCAGCAAATTTAGTTTGAGAACTTCCTACTCTGAATGACTTGTGTCTGCCCCCATGCCGTGATTATTAAGTAGTCTGTGTGATTGCCCTTTAAACTGGATCCATTATATGGTACAAGGAGAAAAAACTCTTTCCCTCAAACCCACCCACCCCCCACCAAGTATTTGTTTTTAAAAATAATGATTTCACAGATCTAATTTGGAATCAGCGCAGCTGAGGGGGCTATAATGAGTGTCTGTAAATTGGGTGATAGGATCTTCTCAAACCAGAGCAGCTGCCAAAGGCATCTTATCATGGAGCTTCTGCCATAACAAGAGACAGCTTGGCAGGCGAGGATCTGGAGCCAAATAGCTGACTCCGGGCTTGTGGTTTCCCACATGGGCACTCAGATCAGCGCTCCTTCGGCCCTGCAGCTTTTCCATGCCTCTGTGCTGAGTGGAGCACCCAGGAGTGGGGAAGGTTTTTGAACGTGAGTAGTCAGGAGGAGAAAGCTGTTGTGTATTGCACATCTCAAAAGCGTGTATTGTTTTTTAGAGGGCTCAGGCAGGATGGGGAGGGAGAGCTTTCTTGCTGGCATATACAGATGTGTTTCCAGCCAGACACTGAGCGTTAGCAGTGCAGAGAAAAATATGTGCTTGGGCTTTCAGTGGGAAACAACAACAAAAAAATCCTTTCCATTTCTTTCAGCTGGAAAGTGATGCCAGGAGCTGTTGTTTTAGAGAATAAGAAGTCTGGATTTATAAGCATGTGTGTGAGATACACCTTGGAATGTATATCAAGAAAAATCTACACAGAGAAAATGCATAGCACAGAAAGTAGGTCTTACTGCTGACTGTCACTGTTCAGGGAAAACCAAGTGTGTTGTGGAAATCTCTTTGTGTGTTTCTTAAATAAATTTCAAAAAAAACAAAGAAAGAAAAGAATATCTGTTTGTGTATAAATAGATCTGTTTCTTTTGATTTCACAGTGCCCATTACAGCATGTACCAATTTTTCTGGAGTGCCAGAAGAGAAGGAACATCTACAGAAAATGTTGAGGTTACAACACCCAGATAAAACCTGCCTGTGCTACCTTTATAAAGATACAGTCAGCTTAGTCTTGCAGAGGACAAATGCACTGGTGAACTTGAGGTAGTTGCCAGACCTTTTCACTTCTTTTTCTATGGTTTGCCAAATCTTTAGCTAGCTGGAAGGTGAGTATTAAGACAGGGAGCAGCACTGAAAGCTAAGCAGTGGTATGTGGAAAAGTTCTGCTTGGGCAGAAGATAATTAATGGGATTTATTTTTTTGCAGTGACCACCCTTAGATGCTCTAAAGCGCTGGCTTGAGCTGGGAGGAAGGGCACCTCTGAAAGGATGCCACTGTCCCCTGGGTGTGGGCTGGAATAGTGTCCAGTGAGCCCCAAACACAAAGCTGATGGGTTTGGTTTTGTGTTTATTAAAGACAGGCCTTTGTACAGCAGTAACGGAAAAATCCTACTTCTGTACCAATAAAAACTTTGCTCCCATGGTGGTTGTTATTGGCAATCTTAGTCACTTTGGTGTTTATGGAAAAGTATTTACTGGGAAGGACTGGATGGTTAGCAAGCTTCATCTGCTTTCATTTTGCTTTGATGGCACATATGTTGCTGTGGGACCTTCTCTTTCATCCCTGTACCCCATCCACAGTCCATCCTTCCAGGCTGGTATCCCTCTTCTGTGGCGTGGACAGCCAGTGCCCCTGCTGTTTGCTGTAGCAAGGTAGAGCATTGCCTGGCTCTGGCTTGGACTCTTCTTTTTGGCTGCGGGGGCATCAGCTTCGTGTCGGTTCCTACTTTGCCACACAGGATGCTGAAACAATGCAGTGTGTGTTTTATAGCAGTCAGACTAGACCTAGTTGGCATGTCGGGTATCAGCCAGCTGACAATAACAGTAAGAACTTGAGTGCTGCAGAAGGATTAAAAGAAGCTTCTCTAATAAATGCAATTATACAAACATGTTTGAGCCATGTGTCCTATTTAATTCTTGCCCAAGAAAAGAGGCGTTCCTCAGGGCACTGCTTTTGTCTGAGTGAAAGATATCTCCAAGTGCCTCAGGCATCCTCTCTGAATCCAGAGTGGCTCTACTGTGCCCTGGGTGGCAACTAATACTGGGCTTCAGATTCCTCCGAAGAACAGTTATTCCTCTAGGACTGAGTGAATTCTTTTGCCAGTCAATGACTTTACAGCTGGCAGAGCCCTCGCTGCCATCGAGACCTCACAGGCAGCTTTCATTGCTGCATGTGGCTCCCTGCCTGCATGCCTCGTGGCGTTGTGTTTGCCCACAGAGGTGCCTCTGCTCCGTGGCAAGCAGCCTTTTTGCGTACGTTCTTGCAATTGGGGATCTTCCGGTGGGCCTTCACCACTTCTGGAGAGTATCTTGACACCAAGAAGGGCACCAGGCTAAACACCATGACAGGCTGTACTTGTTCTCTTGTCAGGGCAGTTTTAAATCACGCCTTTAATGCGTTTTGTTCTCTCCTGCTGCTGAGTGAATTTTCCATCTCTGCCTTTCACATGAACTCACGATGGAGAGAACATCTTGCAGACTGTTACAGAGCTGCTTGCCGTTAACCCAGGCAGCACCCAAGAAACACTTTGCTGGAGCTAATGGCTTGGTACCCCAGCTCTGGGAATTAGGACCGTTAGCTGGAAACATGCGGCAGCCTCCCCAGCACAGAGGAGGCAGTTGATTAATGCAGATGTGTGTGGATGTAAGAAACGCGGTCCAGATCCATCCACAGGCTTGCTGGTGCTCGGACCTGGCTTTGACTTTGCTCCTCTGTGAGGCAGTGGTTGGGCAGGCGTAGGGGTGCATCCCTAGGGCTGCACTGATGGAAGGGGACAACCTGGGAAGGGCAGGGACCTCCCAGAGATTGTCTCATGTGACACAGGGAGAGCACCTTTGTGCTGCCCCAGGGTTGGGTCACTCTTAACAAATAACCAATGTTGGTGGGCCAGGGGTGTTAAACCTTGAATGTTTCTCTTTTCTCTCAAAACTCTTTCTCCCCCCTTTAAGGTTATTTAGTCTGAAGTCATTGCTCATCTGTAGAAGCTGAGGTTTTAAGAAAACCATTAAATATTCCAAGGTTCCTGGTAAGGTGCAAGGTAAAGGATTAAACGGTCCAGAAAAACTGCTCTTTGAGTATCCCAGCTCCTTGCCCCTCAGTGCATACATTCCCTGAGGTACCATAAGGTAGTTTGTGTGCGGAGAGCAACTGCGCTCTTGCTCAGAAGCACCAAATGTTTAATTCAGTGTGTGCTTGTGAAAGCACATTAAAAATGCAGGTAGCACTTGCTATGTGTGAGCCAGCTCTTGTAAGCGAGGCACCGTCACAGGGTAATATTGCAGACTTGACACGAACGGAGCCTGCTGGCTCTTGGAAGTGTCCTGGCTACCTGGAGCGTCTTGCCAGGATGGCGTTGCTCCGCTGTCTTCAAAACGCTGCCTTTTCATGGTGATGCTGTAAGATCCTGAGGAAACATGGGGCAGAGAGGATGTGCCACAACTAGTGATTACCTGGTTTGGTTTTGCTGCTATGTGGTTCTCTCTTGTCTGCGTTCATCTCTATCCAGTTGTATCTCGTCCTGCGTTTAGATCCAGTCCTGAAGATCTCCCTGGCATCGTTAGGAATATGAAGGCTTGCAGACACCTCAGCAAGGCTCAGGTCTTTTGTAAAATCACTAGAGTAGAGGTTGTATTTTTGCACGCAGCACCTTGCACATGTAGGTCCCAATCTCTCAGATGGGTTCAGCATCCAGCTGCGCAGTCTTCCTAAGGGGAATTCACGTGCCGTCAAGTGCAACAGCGGTGTTTCAAAACTGTGGCAGTGCAACGGGAAGCCTTTGTGAGTGCCTTGTTTTTTGAAAAGAGATTCAAATCAATATATGGCAGCAAGGCTGCATTAGGTAAGGTTGAGGCAGTAGTGTGAAATTCATAAACAAAACTGAAACAGTGAAAATAGACATTGCTGGGATATGAGAGAGAAAGCAGCTTAACTCTTGAAAAGTACATTGGGCTTGTACAGCACTGGAAATGCTGGTAATACCAGGTGAAGTTCCCAGTGGGCTGCCAGTACGCCTTGTGAAATGGGCAGGCATTAGAACCGGAGGCAGCTGCTCCCTTCCCGTCTGCAGGACAAGACCTCTGTTCATCAGTGCTCATCTCCTCCTGACATTTCGTTTTGTGCTCCTTCCATCTCGAAGACTGTAACGATGTGCATTTCCCAGGCCTGGCTAACAGTTGCTATAACTACCATTAGTGCAGTCGTTGAGGGCAGGTCCTGGTTTAGCCTTATTTCTATCAACCAGCCAACTGAATTTTGTTTTCTTGTCTTTCAGTCCTTTCAAGGAAGCCAAGGACGAGCATACCTCTTCAATTCAGTGTGAGTATAACTTTGTACATCTCACCTGTGCATCTCTTAGGATAGATTTGAGAAAACCCTCATGAAGAAGCAAACAAAAGGATAGTCTTCCTTTAGAAAACCTCTGCCGAAGACTTGGGAGCTTGCTGAAAATGGTTGGAGAAAAAGGCAGGAAATAGCACTGTTTCATATTTGATTCTATATTGAGGTTTCAGATAAGCAGCTATGAAAAGGTGGATTTTTTTGTCATCAGATTGAGAAATAAGAGCTAACGCGTGAGTCATTCTCTTCTCAGAGAATGTAGCTAGACCAAAGAGTCAAAGTTCTGTAAATGTGGAGAATAAATTATATCTAAATACGAACTTACTTTTTAGAGCTAGCGTAAAATTTAAGTATAATTTTCCCAGTAACTGAAAATAGTTTTGGTGAGGACCTACTGCTGGGATGTCTTTCAGAAGAACTGCTGATTTCAGTTATATTTTTCAAGTTTCCATTTGGGACAGCAGAAGTACCATTTTATCAATTTGAAAATGAAAATCTTTCTCGAACATGTAATTAGTGCAGTTTGCTAGAATGTTATTAATCTCCTGTTCAAAGCTTTATAGAATTTTTAGTTGAATAAAAATTCCGTTTTACCTTTTCATTCTGCTGGGGAACTGCAAGAGATCTTTGTTTTGGGCACAGATGTGGTACTCCGTAATCTGAACCTTCCACTTAGGTTTTCAAATGCTGCAATAAAATTGCTGTCAGCTTCATTGTAGCGTCTTGCTGTGGAAAGACATACTAACAGAGAGCATCTCTCCTTTTTTCCCAGAGTTAATGTGGGTTGTGGCCCTGCAGAGGAGCGAGTGTTATTAACGGGATTACATGCAGTTGCAGATATTTACTGTGAAAACTGCAAAACCACACTGGGTTGGAAATATGTGAGTATCAGTATCATTTGTTTTTCCTGTGGACATCTTTGCTCCAGCCCTTTCTGAAGGTGTGTGTATGGTAATGTGGTCTCATTGAAAGACCATTACCTTGGGAACCAGAGATGCGGGTTCTGGTCTGTAGCCACGTCTTCTCTCCTTCCTGCACTTCCATTTTTACTCCTGTCTTGTGTTTGTTGCATCCATTCAGAGCAGGAGCTCTTTGTGGGTAATGTATTTTTTTTACTAAGAATGTACACTGTGGGCCTGATTTTGGTGGGCGTCCCTTAGTGATACTTAACATAAATGAGGGTAACTTCAGTCAGTCTTGTGGTTCATATTGTCTTTTTTCCCAGACAATATCCGAATAACAGAACGATCCATACATTGTTAATCCAGTGTCCTTCCCACTGGAAATGCTATTGAACATGAGTTTATCTGTTTGCTGTCTCTTGCTCTTCATAAATTCAATTACCTTCAAATAAAGGCTTATGGTACATCCTAATTTCTGCTTCAGGAGGCACACGGCGTACTTGTTTGTCAAAACATTTTGACCAGTGTCTAAACAAAACATATATTGTAACTGTGGCCTCTGGACAGAAATATTCTTTAATAAGTCAGTTGAAAGGCTATAAAAAGTAAAGCATCAAAAATTGATGCAGTAGGAATTCATGCAGAAACACAGCATGGATCTCACAAATGGAGAAGGACACTTAAATACATAAATTGAGTTTATTGTAAAACAAAATACAAAATTTGGTTAACATAGCAGTAAGCCCAAGCCTCTCCAGCAATAGAATTACGTTATTTCAGATGCGTTACATGCACGCAAACGTCACACCTGAGCAGAGCTGAACCGCTTTGGAGGATGCAGCCTCAATAACGGGAGTCACTCCTGGTCAGGGACCCCATAGATTTCCTTGCTTGGGCAGTTCTGCAGTGTTGAAGCTCTGTGTGTTTCTGTAGCTGCAAACACACGTCTGTGTAGAGTGGGTCCTTCTCGTCCCTCGGTGCCCGTTCGCTCCATTTCCGCATGAAGTTTACCGTAATCTGTCTCGTTCCCAGTGGTAATGCTTTTACAGCATGTTTCATCAGAGGACCTCTGCATTCTTAACAAACATTAATAAAGTCTTAGACCACCCTAGAGAGAGGTGGATTTTGTCACCGATGATTCCTAAAGCATAGTTCACGGAGCAGTTGTCGTTAGCCTGCAGAAAGCTGCATGTTTACATGGTGCCAATTGTTCTTTTTTTCTGGCCTGTAAAGGCAGCTAGAAGCAGAATTTAAGATTCTTCCAATGTAATTTTCCCAAAAGCCAGCGGAAGGACCTGCAGTTTGACTGTTTTGCTCTGTAGACAAGGCTAAGACTTGTACCAGCATTCCCGGATCTGATCTGTAACTGTGACTTTACCTTCAGATATCATCTTGATCTCATTCTTTCTCCTGTTTTTTTTTTTTTTTAGGAACACGCTTTTGAAAGCAGCCAGAAGTATAAAGAAGGCAAATACATCATTGAACTAGCTCACATGATCAAGGATAATGGCTGGGATTGAATGGAAAGAGCCCAGCCCTACCAGCGTGTAAGAGAATGCCATCCAACCGAACATTATATCCAAGAGTGAGAGAGTGACTGAACGCTTGGTTCCATGCATTTAGAGGCTCTGCAATTTGGGAGCATCTTCACACCCTTCTCCATCTTTATTGGTGACTGGCCTCTAAATTTCTGTCTCTCTGTCTCTTTGCTTTGTATCTGTTTGTGAGTTGACCCTGGCTGCTTCTCTCTCTGTTCTGGCGTTGGCTAAGAGAATGCACCGAATGCCCGACAGCCATTCCATGTTGACGAATGTTTGAGTACAAACTGAAGTTGGCTCTGTGGTGGCATTTTATCAGAAGGTCTCGGTGCGGGAGGAAGACCCGAGTTTTGGGCAGGAGAAGGTGATAGGGGGTGGGGAGTGGGCCCAAAGGGAAGTCATCAGAAGTTGAAACTGTACTTCTCCTTTAAGTCCTGGTTAACCAAGGCTTGAAACTATCTACTTGTCTAAATGGACAGAAAAATACCTCACGGCTGTGTTCTCTCCGAATCGTAAAACCGCTGCTCCATCGGTGGAGCTTCAGTCTAAGCCGGCTGAGCACAAGTCATAACCAGTTCCCCCCGCAAGCTAATCGCAATTCTGTGTTTTGTTTGCCATTTATGAACTTGTTGTTTGGGGGGGAGGACCTGAAGGCTGGAGAGATTCCCTGCCTCTCCTTTTTCTCACTGTTTCAGGGTAGGTAGGCCAAACGTTCCAACAGAGGACAGCTGTGGGGAGCGTCCCCTCAGCTGGAGAAACCAAATCCTGGCTCTTGAGCCCTTCAGAGAGGAGGAGAAAACCACTTAAGGCACAAGGGGACTGGAGCTGCAGCTTAGAAGATACGACAGGGGGGTAAAAAAGGCACGTGCTAGGCAAGAAAGAGGAAATGACGTAGAGGAGGATGGGGACAAACTGAGTAACGCAGGGTACCCCCTGATTTCCCGGCCTCCACTGGGCATCGTTGGGGGTCTTCTACCAATCCTTCACAAGTGCGAGTAGGAAAATGCTGTTACAGAATCTTTTTCTTAAATCCCAGGCCCCAGCCATCAGCTCCGCTCTTGGAGCCTGGCAGAGAAATGGTGTGAGAGTGGGGAGAGGAGGGAGCAGAGGAGCCCGGTGGTTGCTGGAATATTGCACAGGTGGATATTTCAAGCCATGAGGTATCCTCCCCAAAACCTTCCCCCCTTTTCCCGCTCCCAGAAGCCTGTTGCAGGCACAGGGGGAATAGGAAAGAAAAAAGAAATGAAACATCTTCCCCCTACCCCTGAAATTGTCTATGCTTTGGAGTTTAAAGGAGAGGGGTAGATGTGGGCATCATAACTGCAAGGGAAAAGTCCTTTCCATTTTAATTTTTTCATTTTAATTAGTGTGGACCTTCCCGAGGTCGTTGGTGGGGAAGGGGCATCGTGTGTGAGAGGGGAGCTGTGTTAGGCGTAAATGACAATGAGAAGTTTGCTCTGTAACAGTCCAGCCAGTATCTGGTGCATAACTCAAGACTATTTAACCAAATTAGTTTTATCTCTGTGAGTGAATTTTCTTTTTGTTTGTGGAATTCTTTCAAGTAGGTTAATCCGTTGGGGGAAATCTTTCTTAATCCAGAAGGAAAGAGTATTGCGCAGGGGTTTGTAACTCCGTATGAAATGGAAGCTTTGGAGCTGTAATCTGTTGTCGCTTGCCCCCATCCCCAAGAGACTCTCAATCAGCTGCGGGGATCAGGACGGAGGGCTGGTGGTGAGAAAGTAATTTGCTGTTAAATGAAGGGGATGCGAGCAGAGACGCTACTTACGGGTCAGGGTGGAACCGAGGCGTTGGGTCCTTGTGCTGAAAACCAAACCTGATGGCCCATCCGAGCAAAGGCTGTTTTTCCTCTTGAACCACTGTTCTTTACATCCTTGGAGAGAGAAGCGAGATGGAGGCCGGCCGCGGCTCCCGCAATGGACAGCGTTGGCTCGGTTTGCAGCTAGCCTGTTAGGAGGTGGCTTCTGCCTTCACCCTTTCTGCTGTGGCTATGTAACAGTGCTTCAGTTTTTGTTTCTGATCGTCTCTGCTTCCATCATCCACGTTCCCTTCAGTGATAAAAATCTAATAGAAATAAAAAATGCTGCAGTACCTGCTATCTTGTTGACTTTGGCACTGACCTGGTCCCATTTTCCTGTCCTTTGGTTGGTGATCCGTGGCAATTTATTGGGTTTTGACTAGTGGGAAGGAATTTGTGTTCTTTGAAGAGCTCTTCAGCCTCCCCAGATATGTAGCCTTTAAAGGGGTCTGGTTGGAGCTGGGAGAGGCAAGGGGTAACCCCAGATCATGAATATGAGGTTGAGAAAAAGAGCACACAGGGGCTTATGGTTTTGTGTTGGTATTTAGAGTGATTGCCTATGAAAAAGCGATACAAAAGGTAGGCCTGTCTAGAGGACTGCTCTGAAAAATAAGAACAGTGACTACAGAGAGCTACCAGATGTAAATGTTTTTGTCCATGTATTTGGGACAAGAAAGGACGATGATCCATCAGATCGGGCTGTTTTTAACTGTTCACAGGGGTTACGCTTTTAATGGCAACCAGTCTAAGCTTGAATATGGCAAGATCTTAATCTGGTTTTAATTGGTTTTGTCCCATCAGCATCCACAGATTCGCACTTGCTGAGAATCTGGCCTCAAGCCCTGATAGGAAAAAAAAGTATGCGTGCCTGTGAACGTCCCCAACACCCAGAGAATTATCTATAGAGTGACTTTAATAACACTGTACAGGGAGATAAGAAAAAAATGGGCTTGTGAGGCTCATTGACATTTGTTCTCTGCTATGCGTCCATTAAATATGACGTACTTCATAGTTCGCTGCTAACTCATCTGTGACTTGCTGTATTAAGACACGTGACAGTATTGGGAGCTGGTGACCAGGCAGGATGATCAGAGCTGTGTGCTAGTGGCTACCACAATCGGCGCGGGCTAAACCGACGACTCGTAGAGTGATATATTCAGAGCATAACCAAAGAACCTCACTCTCTGCATCCCTCTGGTCGTGGGAGTTGACTGGAGCCAGTTCGTTAGCGACTGAGGTGAGCAAGCGAGTTGGAGATGTGGCCCATGGAAACTGCCTCCTTGGGCAGGCAGTGCCTGAACGCAGAGCACCGAGTGCCCATGGTGCTGCTTTCCGTGGGTGACATCCTCGAGAAAACACGAACAGCAGCGAGTTTTGCTTTTTTTTTTTATGTGGCAGCCTCGTCTCTGGCAAGCTGCACGTACCCTTGAGTTTACATCACCCCTGTCTACCCCAAAGCTCAGACTTGAGTAAGTTTTAAATTGTTTTGCTCTAGTGGATTATCTGGTGTGAAATCCTGATCCCTGTAATAAATATTCAGATGATAATATATACAAAGCAGAAAAAAAACCATTATCGTGTGAAATATACTTTTGTAAATAATATTTAATTTTTTTAAAAAGATAATATATTTGGTGCTGTTTTCTCAGAGCCCCTCCCTGAGAGCACTTTTTTCTTGTTTATAAATGATACTGTTTCCTTCTGTATTTGTCGGAAAATATGTTAAAAGGGAAACACAAATCATAATATACGTTGTCCTCCTAAGTCGATCCATTTTTCCTCTGGACGTGGCAGGAGAGGGGAGTCACCCCTCCTTCCATCCGGCAGATTGGTCTCGGGCGCAGGCGGTGGCTGGGTTCCAGACAGCAGCCCGCGGCCCGGGCAGGTTCCGATGCGTGGGCCGGGAGGTAGCTCCAGGCGCTCGGGGAGCGCTCCGGTGTCCGGAGTTACATGCCGAAACACCTTCGCTCAGTGCCGCGGGTCCCATCCGGCGGGTGAGCTCCGTGTCAGCTCGCGCTCCCACGGCGAGTCCCACGAAAGCTGGTGGGGCTCCAGCTGGGCACGACTTTCCTGAGGAGATCTGGTTTGTCGGATCCGGGCCTGAAATTTTCTCTTGCACCAGTATTGGCTGGAGTGAAATAGATACCCAGACTTAGAAAACGGGATTGAGCAGAAGCTGCAACCTCTGAATTGCTGTTTCCAGTTGCTTGGGGCAGCAGGGATGGAGGATGGAGATTTCTAATTAGTCGTTGTTTTTAACCTAAAACGTAAGTCTTTGGACGTGGATCCTGGTTTTCTCTTGGGGTTTTTTTTGTTGTTTGTTTGTTGTTTGTTTTATTTTTTTTAAACCAGGCTGCTACATAACAAATTAGAGTAAAAGTTTACCTCTCTGGCAGTAAAAGTTCAATTTTTTTTCTTTTTCCTTTCTGTCTTTAACCTCCCCCCTTGTCCCCCTTCTTCGTTCTTAATTCATTGGGTCTCTTGTTTATCCCAAAGTGGACCAACAGCGCAAACCACTGGACCGTGTTTTGCTGAGCAAGGAGCTGTTTTCAGTGCTGAATAACTGTTGCACACTCTTTCATTCTCTGGTTTTGGTGCACACGATTTAAAAATACACAGGAAAAAGAAAAAAAGACAAAATACCCTATGAATGAAATCTGTTGTTCTTGTGACGATCAAGTGAGAATTTTTGCTGTACACATTTTTCTAACTGGTATGTGAGAGTGTGTTACTCATGCATTTCACTGCACTTCCTTGTTTCGGGAGGAGCGTCATGTTTCTGTGTCAGCCAGTTCTTGGATGAAGAGATGACACCCAAATGCCCGGTTGGGTAAACAGATTGGCGAGACCCAGAGCTCAGCTCAGTGGGAAGGAGCTCTTCTCGCCAGGTGAGAGGCCTCAGAAATTAAATGCTCAGAAACAAATCACGTTAGACGTAGATTTTGCAGAATCCTGTTTAAAAAGCATAAGCCGAAGAGGGGAAACAAAATCATCTTGAATTCAGAAACAAAAAAATCAACATATTTAAATGCAAGCAGAATGGCATTGTGTAAGGTACAACCACAAATAAGCTATTCTCGTAGTTATGAACTGTACGTATCCTTCGTTTTGTTTTTCGTAAGGAACCGGGAATGCTTTCCCCACTGACAAAACTAAAGGACAATATTTCCAATACCAGCCTGTCTGTTGATGCTCTTGTGTTTACAAATTGTGTATACTTTTATTTCTTTGATCTTATTTTAATTTTATTTTTTTGGCATATTCTTTCAGGTCATTTGCTTCAGTAATAAATGCAATTGTTTGTTTTCAAATAATTGGTTTTCACCTTTTCATGTATTTGTACATTGTATATAGTTCTTCAGTATTAGAGGGAGGCGTATTGTTTGTCATATTTACAATATGTGTTGGTGCTCATTTGAGAAAATAAAATTTTCAAGTACTAAAACTGCTGGTCCCTGTTTCTGTTTTAATCTCCTATGCTGCGTGCCAATTGGAGGCAGCAAAAGTCGGTTGTTGAAGAAATGTTAGATTTAGCTTGAAAATAGTCAGATTCTCCTCTTTTCCGACACCTGCCTGGCCGGAGCAGTCGCCTGGTGTGCACTTGGATCGGTTCAGCACTTAGAGACTGTAGTCACGGGCGAGGATCCCGTCGGGCAGAGCAAAAAGATGAGCTGTAGCCCCTGAGGTCTACGATTTAGAACCAGAGGAAACCCCAAATGGACCAGGAGACAGTGCTGCTGCCTGGCACCATCGACCCGTACCCGAGTGCCTTTCCCTAAGCCAGACCAGCGAGGGAAGCACATACTTTTGTGAGGAATCACACAATTTTAAGGTATTTTTCAAGTAGCAACAATAACAAGAAACCCGTGAAAGAAAATCCCCTCATTCTTGTTAAATCATCTCCCATGGATGAAGGGTTTTGTCCGCACTGTTACGTAGCAGTGCCTACAGCGGTAGAATAGGTCAAGAAATTCCCAGTGGCCGGAAAACCACCCCGGGGTTTGCAAGATTCGCTTGTTTGTAGAATTCACCGTGTAGCTCCGTGTCTTGTAAAGTCGTGTTGTGGTGACTGTAGGAGATAACCTGTTACTCGCAGTTAAATCAAAGCATCGGTAAAGCTGCCTGGCGTGTTGGCGTATTTGCAAGTCAAACGTCCGTTTCAGAAGTTCAGCAAACGAGATTTGCCTGGGTTCGATCCGCACTAGTCCCGAAGCAAAGAAAATCCGTGCGTGGGAAGCAGAGCTTGCGCTTTGGAAGGAAAGAGAGGACGGAGGGACGATCATTCAATATTAAAACACAGAGCAATTCCTTTGAATAATGGAGGGAGCTTGTCCCTCTCGGATACACGCTGTGACATTTTTACGAATCGTTTTTGCTGGCTGCAGCTGCAGCCTGCCACCGCTCATCTCAGCCGGCGGCGTTCACAGAATCGCTTCTCTGCTCCCAGGTGAGCGGGGTACGACATACCCAATTCCCGGTGCCTTCGGCTCGAAAATCCATTTGAGACTGCGGTCGGATCGAAAGCAGTGCTTTATTTGAGGTGCTTTGGGATGAGCTGATGCAATCCGTCTTCGTCCCACTGCTGAAGACGGCTGGGGCCTGGCCCCGTGCCCCGTGCCAGTGCCCGGCAGTTCACCGTGCTGCCGAGCGCCCTTAATTCCCCACGTGTCCGAAAAAGAGTATTAACCCTCTTTGGAGAGGACCTGGTCGTGCCAGCTGCTAAGTGCCCTGAGCTCTTACGTGTAGCTCGGGCCGTCGCAAGAAAAGCTGCGCCTGAGAGGTGGGAGGCGAGGAGGAGCCAAGGAAGATGCGCCTGCGAACCAGCGCCCCGTGCGTGCCCGGAGCGTGGGCAAACAGGTTCAGCTGATGGGACAGTCGATACAATTAATTGCTTGCCCAACAGGCTCAAGGTAATTTGAGTTCTCGGTTTCGCGAAAATCTTAATTTGCCGTCGTCGGCGCCACGCCTGCGTGTGACGTGCTGGGTGTGTGCTCTGGAGGCTGCCGTGGCATCCCTAAGAGACGGGAGGACGAGACGGGCGCTGCCTCCGCCCTGCGCAGCAGGAAGGTCTCGGGGATGATGACGTACGTCTCCAAAAAATGCGAGGCCGGGCCTCCGGGCACGCCGCCGTGCCTGGAGATGAGCACGGTCTGGTGCGGGGCGGCTCCTCGCCGCTGCGCCGTCACGGGGCTTGTTCCTGCAAACCCCTGAAGCTGCTGTACGCCGACAGCTGCTGCCGGGTCGCTCGGAAAGCCCCAAAGTTTTAACGGCTTTAACTCCGTTTCCATCTCGTGTTGTCAAGACAAGCGGCTCCCCCATTGCAAGGGCAGCTAACCGAGCGCCCGCGTCCCGTGGCCATGCGTGTGCGCACGAGAAGAGCGATTTGGTTTCCACCGCAATTGGAGGTTGGTCAGGGCGAGGACACGGGCAGCGTGGCCCAGCCCACGACGGCAACGCTGGTGCCTCCCGCCGCACCCCGTGCCCGCAGACGCAGCGGGTGACGGCGGGCTCGAAGCCCAGCGTGGCCGTCCTACCCCCGGGCCACCGCGCCTGCTGCTGCCGTAGCCCGAAACAGCCAGGCGTGGAGGGACCGGGGCTCCGGCCCTTTTCAGTGACTCTAATTCTTCTATGGGATTTAGAGAGGAAAATAAAAATGTTTCTTGTTTCCCCGCCCTCCCCCTGAAACCTGCGGCTGCTGCCGGGGCGGGAGGGTGCCATCCTGAGCGGCGCGGGCAGCAGAAATCCCTGGCGCGATGGGGAGGGGACCGGCAGATGTGGCGGTCGCTGGCTGCTCCTCGCCGGCGGGAGCGGTCCCTAGGTACCAGCCAAATCGCGTGCATCGGCCGTGGCGCCTCGCCAGCGCCCACGTAAGCCCTGTAGGGAAATTCCCCGCAGGAAAAAGCGTCGTGCTCGGTATTTCCCACCCCGAGCATCCGAGCGCGAGCAGGAGGAACGGCTCGAGGGTCTCTCTCGGCGACAGCCTCGGGAAGAGCCCTTTGGCTTCGTTAGGATGAAAGCGGAAAAGCGGCAGAAGCGCGGCGCGGCCTGGGGCTGCGCTGACGCCGGAGGGGCAGAGCAAACCCCTCGGCCGGGGCGCGGCGGCGGTCGACGGTGGCCGGGGTCTCCCCCGCTCCCGCGGCGATTCCCAGCCGGGGCGAGGAGGGGAGTCGCAGGGAGCAGCCGCTGTGTTTGCGACACGGGGCAGCGCTCTCACCGGCTCGCGTTGGATGTATTATCAACCTGCAATTAGAGCGCAAGCAAGCCGAAGCGATCTATTAATAGCTGAGCGCCGATAAGCTGACGCAGGCAGCAGCAGGCGTGGGCTCCGGCGAGCGGCTCCAGCTTCGCTGCTGCAAACTTGGCCCCCGGCTCTGCGGCGGGGAGGGAGGGAGATGGTGCCTAAACCCCCTCCTCCGTCCCCGTGGCGCTGCCGCCCCGCGAGGTGACGATCCCGCGGGAACCACCGTGACCTTCACCGGCGGCCGGAGGTCGGGCCACGGGGCCGAGCGTGGGGCAGCTCCCGGAGCTCCTCTCCGATCCCACCGGCCATGATTTTTTTTCAAAAGACGATCACGAAGCTATAAACACAGCGGTGCCGGCGGCCTTTAATCCTGGTTCAAGAACAATTTGACACTCCGGCTTTGCCCTTCGGCCCTTCTTACGGCACACGGGAGCTGGGGAGGGATGCTGCCCGTCGCTTTTCCATTGCTTCACCTCATCCCCTTTGCCCTCTCCCGGGCGAACCGCTCGGGGTTCAGCCCCACCGACGCCCCTGGGCTTCCCCCACGGGGACAACGGCTCCGACCCGAGCCGGGGGATTTTCTTGCTGACAGGGAGGATTTGCAGTAGCACTTTCAGGCTGCCAAATACGCCGGGGTTATTTTTACCCGGCTCCAGCCCGGGGTATAAATAGTACGGAGGCTGTTCTGCGTTGCTGACCGAGAACCGTCCCGTGGGCGCCGGCTGGGCACGAAGGAGACGTCACCTGGAAGGCAGCAACCCCGTGGGTGCCTGCCTGGCCGCAGAGAGGGGTCCCCGGGGGGGCACAGCTGAAATAACAGAGCCCCCGTGCCCCCCCGCCCCTCCACATGGCCCCCAAAAAGGCACCGAGCCCCCAGCGAGCCCCGCACCCAGGCGGGTTTCCTCAGCCTCTCGGCGCTGTTTTGGGGGGTTCTGGGGGTGTTGTGGGCACAAACCTTGTCTGGGCCACGCAGGAGGTGGCCACCAACATTAATTATACATTAAATCTTTCCAGGAGAGACGTGCGTCGGTCGGGTCACCCCAAGTCTGTAAGGGGGGGGATCATCCCGGGGGGCTTGGGGAAACGCTGCCGCGAGGAGAGCAAGGGCAGGGGCGACGGACGTCACCGACTCGCCTGCCGTGAAAAAAAAAAAAAATGCACGTGGAGATTTTCCAGCCTGCCCTGTTATTTATGGCTCAGGACTGAGCGGCCGGCCCCTCGCAGCGCCGCAGAGGACGTTTCTGCAGAGGTTTTGTTCCCTGCGTATGGAAACTTCTGATTAGGTGAAGTAAAATGCTGGGGGGAAAAAAAAATAAAATACTTTACCAGGGGTCCAGCCTCGCCCCGTGGAAACGTGCCCCTCGGTAAAGGGTTTCTGTGTGAGTTTTTGGACGCTTTACAGAAATAACAGAAGGCTATAGGAGCGCGTTTTTATATAGCTCTGCTTCCCTGTGAAACCCAGACTGGAGTTTTCTTTTCCACTTGGACAAGGATTTTCCCATAATTGTGCTATTTTTATGAAGGTTTCAGGACAGAATGAAGGGCCTCTCCTAGCCGAGCCCGGGTGTCGCAGGAGCTGAAGCGCTGGAGGATTCAGCCTCTGGCGCAGCTTTCCCGTCTTCGCCAAGTCGCTTCGCTAGCAGATGTCTCGCCCTGTCGCAATGGGGCTTTTGCTCCATCTTCACCTCCCGGTGATTTTTTTTTTTTTTTTTTTTTTTTGGAGTTTCCTACCTGGAGGCAAAGTGGCCGCAGTGCGGCCGCTGCACAAGCCGGGGTGCTCGGGGGGGAAGCGCTGGAGCCTTCACGGTGCAAAACAGGGGCGCAAGCAAAACTCGCGCTCACAGGGCACAAAAATGAAGGCCCCAGCACGTCAGTATAAATTTCTAACTGCCGGCCACGGGGCCTTTGTCTCCCGCATTGCAGCTCATCGACACCCAGATTGCCGCCGATGAGATCAAGCCGCAGCGCAGGGTAACGAAGCACCGACGGCTGAGAGGCCGCTGGGGGGGTATCGGCTGTGCCCATCGCAAGGGCCTCCCCTGACGCCCAGGTTTTGCTGGTTTCTGGAGAAACCATGATATATTCGTGCCGGGAGGGAGCTTTATCCAGAGCGTGGGTGCTGCTGAAATCCTGGCCAGGCTTTGCTGCTCAAGCTCGTCTCCCCGGGACGGGTGTTGTGGCAGGTCAGTGGGAAGGAGCCGGGTGGGAGCAGCTTTTATAGGGGAGGAAATGAGCCGGCTGAAGGGATGAGTCTCTTGCCTCTTCCATTTGAGCTTGGATTTTTTTCCGAATGCAATATTCGAGCTGTTGAGCTGCCGTGGCTCTGTGCTCCCGGTTATCGGGCTGCAGGAGGAGGTTGTCACCGCGGCTGCGCTGGGGGATTGTTAACGTGGCTCCTGTCTGCGGGCTTGTGAAGGTGAATTTAATCTTTTAAACGCCGATGCCTGGTGGGGACGAGCTCCCACGAGCTGGGAGCTGCCAGCAGCCAGACGGCTCCGCTGCCAGCAGCCCGAGCCATTAGCAAGACAGTAATAACGTCCTTTATTTCATCGTAGCCACGTCATACATGGCGTTTCTCGATGTGATGGGCACGTCCCTTCCCAACCTGGCTTGTCCTGGCGAGTGCCTGTGGAATTCAAGGGCTCTTGATTTACTCCGCGGATTTTTGGCAGCTCTTTGCTCTGGGGCTCCCTGTCCTACAGACGGGGCTGTCGTTTCCCCTCCTCAATTCCTCCCCAGGTCCCGATGGCCTCACATATGGAAGGGAGTTTCTTTGACTCCGTTCGCTGTCGACAGGAGGAGAGGAGCTCAGCATGGACGGGACGGACCCAGCTCACACAGGAGGTGTCTGCATGGTGCCCCTGCCCCTCTGCGAGCTCCTGAGAAAAATGCAAAATCTGAATTTCTCCCAAACGCAGACTGTTCAGCCTAAACCGGGCTGGCTGTGCCCTTTGCACCTGGCTTGCACCGGGCCAGGCTTTGGCTTGGTTTGGTTTATGGGAGCTGCAGCCATCAGTCCCCACCACAACCCAGCTCTGAACATCCCCGTGTGCATCCCGTGGCCTGGTTTCGCAATCAAAAAAAATCTGGGAACTGGGCAAGGTTCAAATCTTGGGGGAAAAAAAAAAAAACCAAAACCCTTACTGGAGATGCTGGCTGATGGAGGAGAGGGCTCGTTTTGGATTAGCTGCCCACTAGCAAGAAAAACTATTTTGAACCGGAGGCTGGGAATGTTTGCACTAATCCCAGGTGAAAGCTGATTAAGGGCTCGCTGGCGAGATTTGGAGCAGGTCCCGGCGGCACGGGGAGCCCGGCCGTGTCCCCCGGCTGCCCCCGCTGCACCGCCTGGCAAAACCACCCCGCTCGTCAATGATTAACAGAGGGCAAAGCTCTGACCTGCGTTTCCCAAGATGTTGGAGGGAATTCCATTGCGCAGACTCTCGGCAAAGTCTGTGGAGCTTAAGCCTGACCTTTGGCAGCTTTCGGCACCTAGGAGCCGGGGAGGGGAGAGCTTCGCGCTCGTTCCCAGGCTGATGAGCAAGGGCATCGCAGTAGGCGCCTTCGTTAGCGCTTCAGCCTCGGGTTTCCCAAATCAGCAACGTGGCAGCGAGTGCCTTTGTCTTGTCTGCGTGCAAGGAAAATATCTAGACTTCAGCCACCATTTTCGGGATCTTGCAAATTTGTTTCTACAGGAAACATGAGCCCTGGCCTGGGTTAGCTCCGCTTCGTGACGCGGATGCCCCACATGGGCGGTGCGCTTTCCAGGGAGCAGAGGCACGGGTTTTGGGTGGGATCTTGAGGATGCACCAGCCATTAAACTCGCTGTACTCATCGAGCTTTCCCCAGGGAAGGCGCTCCATAGCTCATTCCCGTGGGTCTCTGCCCTTTGCTTTGCAGGAAGGGAGGCACCAGGCGGGGGGACGTGCCACATGGCACCCGTGTCCCTCCAGCACCACTGTGCCCGGCATGGGAGGGTGGCAAAAAGGTCTTTGCAGGAACAGCAAACAGCTTTTTGGGTCAGTCACCTTCAAGCATTTGGAGCTGTGAGTATTAAAGAAAGCCATGGGAGACCTTATCGCTCTCTACAACTGCCTGAAAGGGGGGTGTAGTGAGGTGGGTGTTGGGCTCTTCTCCCAAGTAGTTAGCGATAGGATGAGAGGAAATGGCCTCAAGCTGCGTCAGGGGAGGTTTAGATTGGATATTAGGAAAAATTTCTTCACAGAAAGAGTGGTCAAGCATTGGAACAGGCTGCCCAGAGAGGTGGTGGGGTCCCCATCCCTGGAGGTGTTCAAAAGCCAGGCAGACGTGGCATTTTGGGACATGGTTTAGTGGGCATGGTGGTGTTGGGTTGGTGGTTGGACTGATGATCTCAGAGGTCCTTTCCAACCTTAATGATTCCTAGTTTTTACTTTCATGAAAAAATAATCCAGCCACCAAGCCAGGAAACATGAAATTGCTACTCTACCCTTAACTGGTTTAGTGGTGGACTTGGTAGCATTAGGTTAATGGTTGGACTGGATGATCTTAAAGGTCTTTTCCAGCCTAAACAATTCTATGATCTTCTCAACATGCAGAGCAAAGCTCCCTGCGATGGGCAGAGCCTTGCGGACCAATGCTAGACCCCAGCGGGCTGCAGGTTGGGCCCTCCTGACAAATATTTGCTTTTTATCTACCTTGCCCTTGCCAAGTGGCTGCACAGCCCCCATCCAACAGCAGCCCCTTGTCCGAGGCTCGCAGCTTCACAAAAACACGGCCCAGCAAACAGACGCCGGGTCTTGTGCATCGCAGCTCATGAAACCACAGGGCTTCCTATCTGTATAAGCGCTGAATTCTTCACCTATATCATGCCCAGTGCGGCCAAACACTGCTGAGCATCTCCTCCAGCTGGGTAAATATTAAGCAGGCTGGAGCTCGACTGCGGGCAGTGCTTCAGCAAACAGCATTAGGTGTAAACACAATGTAATTTCCTTTCCCAAAAAATATTTACTTACCTCTCTGGTCACTCTTGAATTGAAAACATGTTTGGAGCGGCTTGTAAGGAATTAGATTTGATTTTTCTTAATATCGACCCCTGCTCCAAGCGGCGCTGGGCTCCGGGGCCGGGCGTTGGCTCCACAAGGAGCTGCCACAGCTCCACAGTAGCAGCATTATAGCTAAGTCTGAGGCATTTTTAAAGACCCCATTTCAGGTGTTTATGTGCTGTTGCATATAAATCACACCTTGGACTATGAGCCCTTGTGTCTATTCATGGGCTCGCAGCATTTAAAATATTTCTGAGGCTGAGACCTTGCTGCACGATTGGTTTAGTGTCCTTGATTGGTTTGGTGCGGACTTGGTAGTGTAGGTTAATGGTTGGACTGGATGATCTTAAAGGGCTTTTCCAACCTAAACGATTCGATGATTCTATGAAGAGCCCCAAAGCGCATCCTCCTGCGAGCCCAGCCATCCCCACCCGCCCCACCCCAAATCTAGCTGCTGCGTGGGGGGCACCAAGCCCTGGGCTTGTCCCAGGATTTAAGGGAGTTTTCCTCCTGGCACCAAAGCAAAGTCCCAGGCGAGCTCTGTATGTAAATTGTTGCATGCATATATTTGCATATATCTGAATGCAGTGAGTAAGCTGGGAGCAATGCTTCTATTCCATGATGCTCAACCATCCCTGTTGTCCGTACGCATGGGTAGCAAGGAACAGGGAGAGCCCAGCCTGTGCTCCTCTCCTCGTGTTATCCATGTTTTGTTGCTTGGATAAAGCCAGGGAAAGGTTTTCCGAGGATTTGGAGAAAGGGGCTGTGTGCCGGGCTGGCGGTGTGGGGTCAGACGGGGTGGGCGGTGGCTGGGTGCTCACGGAGCCAGGGCTTTCAGGTACGCAGCATCCTTTGCTCCTTTAAATGTGTTTTCAGGAATTAATGGGTTTTGTCTCTTTGGAAGATTGCAAACTAAGTAGCTCACTCTGATCAGTATCTTTCTTCCCTCTTAAAAGTAAAGAGTATTGGTAAATCTTATTTTTAAAAACTCCAGGCTGTAATCTGGAACATCTGACCCCTTTTTCTCCCCTTACCCAAGGCCATACAGGATCAGAGCACCCCAAAATTGGCCGTACCCCAGCATGCACAGCAGCACGATGCCCGACTCCGAGCGGCTCCCCGGCAAGCGCTGAGCCGGGGCAGGCACCGCCGGGAGCTGCAGCCACAGGGGTTCAGCCACGTCCCTTGCGGGAGCAACGTCAGCCCTGGGGCCGCCTGCTTGCAGCGTGCCCGTTTTTCTCTGGAATGCACCAAAAAGCTCAGTGCTGGGGTTCAGCCGTGCCGGGAGCGAGCGGGGTGTCGGGGTGCTGCCGAGCGGGATTCGCAGGGAAGCACAACGCCTGCTTCGGTCCCCGGGGCTGAGCCGTACCCACCGGCAGTGATGTCACTATTTTTGTCTGGATTAAAGGGAAATTAAAATTAATCCTCAGACTCCAGGGAGATCTCTGGGGTTTAGCATTTTTTCCGTGATCATTCATTATTTTTAGCAGATGCTTTTTATTTTTAGCTCCTCACAAAGGCAGCAGGTACTCGAAATCCCTTCCCCGTCGCAGCGTCCTCGCCGTCTGAGCAGGCGAAAGATGGGAGGAAGGACGTGGGGCCCGAGCAGCCCCAGCTGCAGGGCTCTGCAGAGGAAACGCGTGCACCAAAATGTTTTCATCATTACCTCAATTTAAAACCCAGCCAGCCTGCCGGGCTTCGGCCGAGCCGGTTTGCACTTGTGCCGGCACAGGTGAGCTCAGAGCTCGGCCCCGTCTCCCTTCCTTCCATTACCATAATACTCTTTCTTAAATCATTTTGCTGCGTCACATCTTTGCTTTCTGTATTTGCATTTCATTAGTGAGGGAAAAAAACCTTTCTATTTTCCTCTCCCGTCACCGCTGCTGCCTGCGATGGGGGAGAGTTTCACGGGGTGCGGGGAGAGCCAGCCCAGCAGCTGCCTGCACCCAGCCGAGCAAATCTGGAGGTAAAAACCCCAGGAACTTGTATTTGGTTTCAGTTGCTGGGGCTGTGTGGCTGCTCGTGGAAAAAGTTCCTACTGGTATCAGGGAAAATAAAACTGACTGGGGCTGGCTGCCCCAGCCAGAGCTCCTCAGAAAGGAGAAAATTAAAACCTGCCCATTAATCAACTGTAAAAATCAGAGCGATGCAACGCTGCGAAACGCTGCTGTGAATGTGTTGCAGCCGGCTGGCCGGGGGAGACCCCCGATCCCCAGTGGGACCCCGCTGCGGAGGAGCCGCTGGCTCCGGCCCCGCGGGGCTGGGGGTGGAAGCAGGCAAAATTGGGGTGCTCTGTGCGACATGGGTGTTGCAGGAGAGGGACGCTCTCCCCTCTGCCTGTGGGCAAGGGGAACTGCTTTAACGTCGATGGGCAAGGGGAGAAACGAGGGCTCCGTCACCAAAATAACCCGAACTTGGAGGTGCCACGGGGGCTGCGCCTCCTTAAAGTCGCCGTCACTGCCGCGTGCCGCCGGGGTTTGGATGAGGCCGGTAATGACCATCGAGCTGTCCTCTGCTCCGAAGAGGGGGCTTCTTGTCCGACCAGGGCGCGCGGCGTCCTTTAATATAAATCCTTCGCTGCAATCGGCACCCTGTAAACTGGAACAAAAAAAGCGAGGTAAATATCTAATTAGACATATTCTTTCCTCTGGATCACAGCAACCTCGCACGGTGTTTGACACTAGAGCAGGTCACAGCAACCCAGGGTTTATACTTATTTTCACGCAGCTCGCAGAGGCAGGAGGTGCACACAGGGCTGCGTCGCTCTCGGCGTGAGATGGGAGCGGGTGAAGCCGCGTGAAGCTTCGCCGCTGTCGCAGCCGCCTGCCGAAAAATGCAAATCCTCTCCCCGCCGCATCCAGCTCCGCTCGAAGGCACCGAGCCAGCGGCACGCGAGGGCTGCACGTTGCCTGGCATCCTGCGTCAGGCACCAGGAAAAAATATACGGATGTCAGTGCTTGGATGAGCCAGGGCACAGGCTCGGGGCCGTGCAGGGAACTTAGTTAAACCGTTTCCAGCTAGATTTGGTAACGAGCCCTGCACCGGCACGCACCGCTTCCAAATTCCACTTATAACCCACTGCTGCTGCTCCCTGTTAAAGAAATAAATCGCTGGGGCCCTGTGGGGATTAGCGGGTGCCCAGGTCTGCTCCCGATGCACGTCCGAGGGCACGGGAGAGGGCGAGCAGAGCGGCACTGGCTTCGCCATTGCCTTGGGAGAGGAGGAGAAGCTAACGGGTTTGCCAAAAGCTGCGGGGCATGGCTGTGGCCGGGGGAGAGCAGCTGCCAGCAGCCGAACGTGTTACTCAAAGAGCAGAGCTCCGCTTTTGTGGGGTAGCAGCAAACTTAATATTTTGCAGACCATTCCTGTGCGTTTGTTACCGCATATTTGTAAATGGGGCGTCCTTCCGACGGCTGTCGCAGCTGCTTTGACGTCCCTGTGGCAGGACGAGCAGGCACGCTGTGGAGCACGATCCCAACCCCTCTCCTCGCAGAGCTCTGCTGCGTTTGCGCCCCAGCAAACAGGCATCGGTCCCTCTCCCTGCGTAACACGGGCAGCGCATGACCTGCCCCGCGGCCCCAGCCACTGATATTATATCGCCGGATAGCGATTGCTTCAGCCAGGGACTGTCGGCGGGTTATGCTCCGGGGATGACACCGGAGTCCTACACTGGCAAAGTGGAGAGCTACGCAACGGTGGTGACGGCAATGCCATCGTCCCCTGGGGCCGTGCCCAGGGAGTCCTTGGGCTTTGCTCGGCCGTGGGCGCGGTGTGTGAGGACGGCCGGTGGCATCGCAGGGACCTCCGCAGTGCAGCGCGAGGGACGCCCCGGGCTCCTCTTCACCCAGCGCGCCATACCCTCGGGTTTCGGGCGGCGTGGAAGATTGATTTCTTGATTACAGTCTAACGCGTGGTATAATTAAGGAAATTCTCCCGGTTCGGAAAGTCATTAGGAGACGATTAATTGGGATGAGGCTGGGAGCTGCCCCCTGCGGAGGAGCAGATGCAGACGCGTTGCTGCTGCAGCCCGAGGGCTCCCTCACCGCAGCCAGGTCGTCGGCAGATGCGGGGTGAAGCCCGGGCTCTGCAAACCCAGCCCGGCGAGCGGTGTTTGAGATCCCTCTCGGTCGCTCTTTACGCTCCTTCCGTTAGCAGTTTAAGGCCTTTCACTTCAAAACTTTTTGTTAAATAAACCAGTTATGCGTTAGCTGCCGAGTCGCAGAAAGCCAGGGCTGGCAGATCCCTCAAAAGGCGATCCACGCCGCGAGGGGATCCATCCCTCCCGGGGCCATGCCCGTGCCGCCACCTCTTAGACACCCACGACGCAGTCCCGACCAGTGCGCGTTGTTTCTTTTCCCCGACAATCTCTGCAGCGCTTGCGCTCGTTTTATGCGTGGCATTAAGAGCAGAGGTAGCAGCCTGCACTGACGGCCTTCTCGTTGGCTTGCAGGGAGATGTCAGGTCAACGTGGGGGTCTAAAGTTCATGCTGGGGACCGGTGTCTGCATCAGGAACTGGTTTTATTCTTGAAATGTTAATTGGATACTAAACAGTAGGTCTGTCAAATAGATGGGGTGAAAAGATCAATTTGCGTTAGATAGAGGAGACCGTGTTTCGAGGCAGAAAAAATGAATCAGGGAAAATCAGTAATTCAGCCTGTCAGGGTGCGCCAGTGCAAGTTATTAACACACGTATCAGACATGTCTGATGAGCTTTGCGTGTGAGAATTATTATGGATGGAGGAAATCTCGGTTGCACAGATGCTTTAGTGTGTCATTTGTAAAGAGTTTAGCCATGCTCGACATTTAATTTTAGGTTAGTTTAGGCCCAATGATTGAGTATTGAATGGAGGGGGAAAAAGTCATTCTGCAGTTTAGATGGTTTGAAGTAATGGACCTCAACCGGCTTACTGAGCTGCGTGTGCCCCGAGATTGCCCCTCTCCTTATAAAGGGCACCGAAAGGTGCTCAGGGCTGCGGGTGCTGATCTCTCCCAGGCACTGATTGCGGCTTGCTAATTAACCTCTTCTTCTCATGGAACTGCAGCAGGGGAGAAGATGCCCTGCCTTGCCAGTCTGCCCTCCCTCATGCCCTGCAGGGTTGTTTTTCCGTGTGAGTTAAGGAAAAGAAAAAAAAAATTAGGGACTAGAAAGTAAAACTAAATCTGTCACGAAAATGCATCACTCCAGCCAACAGTAACCGCAATGACATCCGCAGCCTCATCCTGTGCAAAGGACGATGCAGTCTGGATGCTGCTGGGCACGCTGGCTAACGTGCGTGCTGGAAGCGATTTACATTTGGTTTCGCTGTAAACGTCACGGCTGGCTGAAACACCCCAGCGCTACGCCAAGCCGCTGAGCGAAAACACGCTTGCGCCTCTGGAAGAGGCTGGTGGAGGGCTGGGGGTGCGGTGAAAGCGGGCATCCCAAAATTAGGCTGAAATCTCTGTTACGCGTAGCCGGGGCAGCGTAATCCCCCCCTGCGCGGGGCTGCGTGCTACAGGGCTTCGGCTGGTGCTCGGGCGATGGGGACGCACGCTCGCAGGACTGAGCCCGCGTACCCGTGGTAAGAGGCAAATTTCTAGCGAGCCGCTGGGGCTCTGGTTTCCACGTCTTACGAGATGGCATTAAACGTGATTGCCGTGGGTGTCTGGGGTTGTTCTGCTTAGGGGGGTTTCCATCCCTCCCGCAGCACAGCGGGGAGGAGCGGGTCTGCGTCTATGCGTGTGCACTGGAACGAGCTTGCAAAAGATCCCCTTATTTGCAAAAGAGGGCTCTTTATCATCTTCCCCGTGACGTGGGGCTCTCCAGCACCCCGCTCGTGTGCCTCTGTGCAACTGATAAATCACACCCGCTCATCATTGCATCATTACTCGCTCCTCCGCCGAAGCTGGTGCACACCCTGCTTCAGCAGCACCCGTGGGTTGTTTCCATTGCTGTGGACCCTTTCCCCCCTCCAGGCACCTCCTTGCAAGCCACTCATGCCAAGGACATTTCAGACCATCAGCAGATGGATCTGGCTGAAATGGCTTTATATCGGAAAGTGAGCGTAAGATCAAGCGGCTCCGGGCGATCCCCTGCGGCCTCTGTTCCTATTTTCTGTCTGTCACGCAGCAGCGGGTTGAAAGGCAGCGGTTTATGTCCAGGTGATGCCATCAGGAAAGCAACACTCGGCGATTCCCACTGCTGGGTACGAAATGTCCTGGACCAGATGGAATGCTTCGGGGAGATACGGGAGGAGCCAGCGAGTCTCTCCATCGCAGGCTGCTGTTTGATTCCTCAAGGAACAGATTGCTTGAAGGGCTGCACCTGTCCCGCCCCACCCCAGCAGAGCCTGCGTGCGTCTTGGGTGCGCACCGATCCTTCCCCACGCAAGTGCTCCCCAAACCCGGGAGGGAAGCCTGCGCCCTGAGGAGCTGCAGGGCGAGTGATGGGAAGGCCCTCGGCGTGGGCTTGCTCTCGGGTTTCTGAGGATGGGGTTTATCCCACGGAGCGAGGAGACCCCCCCGGAGCTGCGGTGGGTGGTGGTCCCCTCCGAGGTGCTCTGAGGCTGGTTAAGGCTCCGGGGCACCGGGCATGGGGTTCCCTGCTGTCGGCTGGGCTCTCGCTCCTCTGAAAGCTTTAAACACACATACATAAACCCGGCATTTTCTGATTGCTCTTTCCCAGATAAAAAAGGGTAGGGATGGAAAGCAATCACGCAGCCACTTTGCTGATCAAAGGCAGGACGGAGGAAGCTGCCTTTTGACCTCACATTGCATCTAAAGTACGCGCTGGAAGGAGACGCCTGAAAACAAATGACAGTAATCAGTGCAAGGCGCAATCAAAGAAACACTCTGCAGTGAAAACCTTGGTGAAAACCCCCTTGAATCACAAGCATGTGGGTGGCCACTGAAGAAAACATGACAATTTTTTTTTTTTTTGTTCAATTTTCTTTTTGAACAAAAGATAAACCAGAATCCAACCGCATGCCCCCCTGCTCTCACCAGTAGTTTAAAATCCACGGCACGCAGTGAGCTGAGCCGGCGCAGAGCCCCACGCTGTGAGGTGTGGAACCAACATCAATAATTCCCTTTTTTTAAAGCCATTACAGACCAGCTTACTGGAGTGTATCCACTGCTCTATCTCAATTAAACATCTCAAAGTGCAGGGGAATGGGGAAAAAAGAAAGATTTCAAATCCTTGTCAGCAAAGTGATTCACCCAGGGTTTGCGCCGTGATGGAGAAGATTTAAATCCGGGAGTGAGTGATGGATTCAGGTGGCAAGTCAGCTGGAAAGAAGTGGAGGGCCGGTGGTCCCAGCGGTGCCAGGGAGGAGCAGGATGCAGCACTGCAATACCAGCGAGAGATTAAACGTGAACCCACGCACTGCAAAAGGACCTCGTCCCAGATGCAGGCTGCGTTTTCAAGGCCATGACATTCTGCTTCAGGGTGTTAGGGAATAATATTTCTGAGCTTTTCCAAATTAAAGGACCTATCAGTAGCAGGTCTGAATATCTCTTTGGCTTTTTGCTGCCTTTTGCCTGATCTTGGAATATTACTCCAGAGGCTCGTGTCTTTCTTTAAGCCAGGAAACCTGGACTTGACATAAACTCTGAGAGACACCCACCTTACAGGACAGTAAATAAAAACTGGATGTTTGCTGAAAGATGTTTCATACATCGTGAAAAAAGTGCTGTGTTGGAGGTAGGTGTCTACCTTGTCCAGGCTGGGATGGATCCAGCACTGGACCACCGAGGTCTCAGGAGCTTCAGGTTCTACCTGGGTTGCTTAATGGGCACAAAGGTCCACCACGCAAAAAATAGCTAATGCTCACCCGTTAGTGAGACAAGGATGTATTCTGAGGTGTCAAAGGTACTCTGAGGTTCATATGCTCAGCTGTGCTACACATCAAGATTCTTACCCCCCAAAAAATCTATATTCTAACCAGTTCAAGAACTTCCCTAGCACCTGTGTACATATGTAGGGAACACAGCGTCAGCCGTCAGGGAGTAAATCTAGTTCAGATACAGCAAAACATACAGTTCTTATGCTGAAGTTATTAAATCTTTGGCTAAGCTAAAAAGGCAGAGTGAATAATGTTTTTAATATGCTCAGGAAATCCTCCACGTCGGATGAGATCAGAAGAAGCCAATAGTGATGGTGGACGGGGATTCTTCTCCAAACAAAGGCCGATACTGAGTAATTGCAATTCTATAAACAGAGCATCAGTTAAAAAGTTCAATAATTTACCCAGCATCTGGGGAAGCATCAAAACTTGGTGTTTAATGCAGAGGTAGATGGATGGAAAATAGTTAGGACCCTTACAGTTCCACACTTATTTTTCTAATCCACATTGTACTCGAGCCATTATATATTTAACAGGTTTATTCTGCACTAATGAGAATGGTATTGCGAAATTCCATTCACGCTTGGAGACCAGCCTTCACCAGCTTTGTTCTTTTGCGTTAAAGGACAGAGACAAGGCTTTTTCTCAATACACTTGCTTTTATTTTTCACAGAAGCCTAAAAAGCTGCTTGCTTTACAGATGAGATCTTTTTTCTTTTTGACATCAACTTGCAGCAAAAAAGCAGCAAAAACTGTAATTTAATATAAAACCTAACATAAAGAGTTAGTGTGGGTTTTTATTAGCTCCTAACAACAGAGGAGCATTTGAGTGGCTCTCAAACACCAGTTAACCCTCAAAACACCACTGAAGTCCATGACTGTTGTCATAACAATTTTATGGGGAGCAAAGAGGTGGGTCAACTTATTCACCAAGCCATGAATCTCTGTCTCCAAGTTCCTGCCCAGCTTAGCTGTTAGTCAACCAGCAATATGTCTCCTTCATTTAATGTCGTGCTATAAATCCCAGCGTTCGATTTAAGAAGCGAGCCTGTGCTGGGCTAGCCGTCGTCCTTGCTAGTAATGGACTCAAGCTGCAAAATTTGGATTCAAAGCTCAGAGCTGTTTGGATTTAGGGTTTTAGCTTGCCCGTTATAGAAATAAGAAACAGATGGGATTTGCAGGCCTGCTTCAGACTCCACACTTCTCTTAAGGTCAGTGTTGTTTAAGTCAAATCAGATTTTAAGTCAGATTCGTTTCTGCCTGTGCCTGCCTGCCTGTTGTTGTACTAATGGTACACACCAGCACAAAGTATCCCCAGGGCTGGAATCCTTAAAACACTAAGTATATTCTGTATATCTCGGAAAAGAAATATTACCACTGGTTCTGCAAGTGATGTGAAATTAGTGGTAATCGGGAACGTTTGTAGTCAGGGCCAGAAAGGTCCTCAACATGCATTTATACATCAAAGTTCCCATATTTTTAGAACTTTATAGCTGAGGACTGCACAGTATTTCTTTTTCATCTAATAAGGGTTCTGTGAGACACATGGAAGGGCAGGGCTTGATGTATTCTTAGCAATTTACAAAATAAAGAGCATCTTGCCTCAATTTATTGTAGACCCCGCTCCTCGGGGCAGACCTGGCAGACTGATTCTGCTGGTACGGCTTACCGAAGGAAGCTATGGCTTCGTCGTCTTTTCAAATCAAGTCGTTTGGAAGCATCACTTCAGCTGAACAAATTACTAAATTTAGTAGTGAAACAATAGACACAAACCGCATTTTGCAGAAGGTCACATTAGAGTATCTAATGGTCCTGTCTGGCTTTCAAATGTAAATATCATTTAAAATAAGGCTGTCGAGCATCTTATGGCCTACAGTGGTGTACAACTGTCCGTGGTTTGCTCTTGTGTGTCGCTCACCAGTAACAACGCAGAAATTCTGCAATTCCTTGGAAAGGAGAATTTCCTGGAGGGCTTTCACTTGTTCCTGATGACCTGTAGAGATGGTTTTAGCTGGAAAAAGAGATTTACAAAAGCGTAGCGTTAAAGATTCACAGACAGGTCTTGTCTCAAATGCTGTGCAACTAATATGTTCGCCAATAGATCGGCAAATCACGGGCAAAATAAATAAGCTGCTGTTTGCAGGGTGTCTATTCAACAGGCCTGCTGCTTTTGTCACGGATGCACAAAACTGGAGTATCTAATAAGAAAACACTTTAATGTTGGTTGAGCCTAGCTGTTAGACCAGCTGAGACAAGGGCAATGCCTGGGGACAGAGCAGCCACGATGCTGCAGGGAATAAAGAGCTAAGGAGGGCAAATATTCAGTCTATAAAGGCTTCCAGCCTAATGTAGGATTAGCAGAAAGAAAATGGACTGCACATTAAAATTCATGAAGGAGTACAATTTAAGATCCATGAATAACAGGGCCACAATTATGCAGGACCGGGGATTTGGTTTTGTTTTTGTTTTTCCAGAGCTGGTGGAAGAAGTGAAGTCATTACCAGGACATGTGTGGCTGCCGCGTGCGCTGCCCTTCTCACTGGATGCTGCGGATGCCCATAGTTGATGATACCGGACAAGAGGAAACTGGGAAATGCAACCTCTGGGCTGTAGATTCGCAGGCAAAATACATGAGTTGTTTTTTGGTGGTCTGTCTGATAGGCCTCTCTCCTCGTCCCTGGTTCTCAAGGCTGAGTCTCTGGTAAGGAGGAGCTTCAGTGCTGGTTGGGTCTAGCCAGACCTCTTAACACGGAGATGTGGCACTTGGGCATCTCGAACACCCTCTGCGACGCGTGTCCTTGGCCAAGTCACTTAATCTCCTGGAGTCCAGCTCCCCCCTCCAAAATGAGCTGACCCCTGAGGGGAGGGAGGGATGAGGTTACTACTGACTTGGGAGGTGTGACAGTATCAGTGGTAAGGGACGGGAAGGTTCCAGACCTGCTTTTTTTCTTCTTAATTAAGCTACACAAATCTCAGGTCCTTCAAAACAAGGCTGTGGAAAGCAGTCACCCTCTAATCGCAGGTGATCCTTTAACTGGAGCGCGTGGTGAGGGCTACGGGAAGGGGAGGAGGGCAACGGGTGTCTCCAGTTCATCACCATCTAATTCTGGGAGAGCATCGAGGAGATCTGGCTTTTCTTAATGACTTACTGTGAGAAGAGCTCCTGCCAGGGGTTAATTCTTCACCCCACGTTCCCCTCCGTGAGGGCAGAGGCTGGGAAAGCAGTCAGCTGCTTTTGTTCCATGGTCTTAATACAGAACAAAAGTGTATTTTGTCCTAGATTTAACAGCTGGGGGAAATAAAACTACTTTGGGTGGTAGGAGGTGCTGTCACATACAAGAGGACAATTCCAGGATAGTTTAGGATATCTGCTTATTTTACAGTCATAGAAATATATTTGAATCACAGCCATGGTGCACTCTAATGGGAATGTAGAGCTTGAGTGAATTATTGATTATTCTGTACATTTGATAAGGAAGTCAGAAGAGAAATGATGTCTAATACACAGAAATAGACTAGAAGCCTCCCATGGGTTGTAACAGAAGTGCAAGCATGAGAAGGTCTTAAAATAGCCAACAGCTTTCATTACTGCAGGTACAAAAAGCCTTGAATTAGTGAAATACTTCAGGTGGAGATCCAGGGAGATGGGTCTGGTCCATGCCTGGTGGATTTTTTTGCCCTGATTGCTCTCAGTAGTCGGTGTACGTGCTAACTGCCCGTAAATAGCTGCCCGCCTTCATCTTCTTAGGTGAGCGTGGGAAGAAAATGTTCCAATTTAACACGAAAATCTCAGGCACCATTTAAAGGTTTAGGTATTCTCCAATCTACCCTACCCCGGTCTCCGGGGAGACTGTTCCCATGCCATTCTGCATTTATATTTCTGCACAGATAATTTCACTGATCCAAGGGCTGCTCGGAACATCGCTGTAAAAGCTTTTTTTAAACCACAGAGAGTGCACATCTTTGGTAGTGGCTTTGTACGAGCGTCACTGAATTGTTTCCAATATTCAGCTCCTCACCTGTCTGGTTTGTGTGTGCGGGCTGACGGACGGAGGGATGGACAGACCGTGCTCTGTGTGAGAATGCAAACAGCTGAGCCAAAGCCTAATCCTCCTCCCAGCCCGTGACCTTTTTATTCATACTTGCACCTGGCAGGAGCAGCAATCATTCATGTACGTGGCCTCGGAAACAGCTGCAGATCTGACACTGTAGTTAAATTTAAAAAGGGTGATGCAGGCGTACGTGTGAGGGTGGTAAATTAACAAAATCAATTGCCAGCCCGTCACAGACTGACTTTAAAGACAAAAGAAAACAGGCTTTTAAGAGTAACAGTTCAGGCTTGCAGTGAGTATGCCAGGTCTCTTCTACCGAATACAATAAGGTTTGTGCAGAAACGTTTGCAGAAGTGGGGCACAGAGACCCGAATCTGTAACTGTGGTTCGCTGCAGGCCAGGTCCGCGGCTGTGGCCGTGTGCAGACGAAGCTACGGCACCCTCGGACCAGCTGGCTCGGGAAGGGGTAAGGGTACAGGCTTCAGCGCAAGCTGTGTGGGGTTGTCTGGCCAACAGCAAGCGGATGAGCGATTGCTGTAGCAGTTATCCTTGGTGCCGGCAGTAGCTGAGCGAGATCTGGCTGAGGAGCTTCTACAGGGGCTGCGTCATGCACGAGATTGCAGTTGAGATGTGCTCTCAGGGTAGATTGACTCTGCAAATCCTTTCCCTCCACAGAAAGACCAGTATTTTATTCCGGCAGAGCAATTCCTAGCCTGGATCCAGCCATGCGCTGTCCCTTGCCACCTGCTGAACGAAACAAGCTAAGCCAGTAAAGTGCAGATCGCTGCCAGTGCTGTATTTCCTGCAGCCTTTTTTTTAGCAGAAACCTGTGAATGCAGTTATGAGTAACCTGTAGAAATTGTTTTCCATGGAGCTAAACACAAGGAACGTCTATTCATGATGCAGGAGGAAAGGCTGAGGCATCTGATTCTGTCTTCAGAAAGAAGCAATTCTTAACAAGCAGAGCAGAATTTGAAATAAAACTTGTCAATTTGTAAATGTTTTGTAGCAAGGCACTGTAAGGTAGCAGATGGAGGTGTAAAAAGGGGTTTTGGTTTTTTGCTGTGTCTAGCACCTTCTTTCTACAGCGCTCATCCTCTGTTTTAAGAATAACGCTTTTTCAACAATGACTCACAGCCAGTGCCACAAAAATCCTGTCTGTCAGAAAAACCTGCTGGTCGTCTGACGGGAGTGCAGCTCGTAGGGAGCGTTGGTTTATTCTCTTTCTACTGAAAATACAGCTCGGGGATCTTTCTTCTAGAAAGTGGCCCTACTTAGACATTCCAGGCACAAGGCAATTATCTGTCTTCGCTTGCTCAATGTAATTAATAGATGTGGTTTTCTTCACGGGCACCAAGGGATGCCACGTTCGTCATGGAACGGACCGCTTTGTCCAGGACAAGGACAAGAAAATTCCCCAGAAAGTCAGACCTTTCTTCTGGAAAGATGGATAAACCTGTGGGGTACGAGTAGGGACTGGAATAGTCCCCATATCCCACTATCTCTCTGCTCATCAGAAGAGAAAAGATAGCCTCTGCTCAGAAGGGAAAAAAGACATCCTCGGGAATAATTCAGTACGGGAAGCTGGCAGAGCTACAGCCCTCTATCACCTCACAGAATCTGCAGTTGTGCATAAAGCTAAACCTTAGGAAAAGAGCAATTTCAGCCTTCCTGGCTAGCCTGAAAGTAACCATGCTGCCCCGTGCAGCGCAGTTACCGACAGAGCAGCTGCATGGGTAGAAGCATGTTTTTACAGAGTTACTGGAGCAGGGAATTGTGCTAGGATTACTGGGTTCTTCCCCCAGCTCTGCCTTTGATTTGTGGTGTGTGCAGACCCCTTAATTTGTTTCTGTTTTCCCCATCTGTGAAACTGAGATAAGATCACAAGGGAATTGTAGAGTGTGATGCGTTAATGTTTATTAGACAGGGGGAAATCCTTACCTGAATGGCGCTGTATTCCAGGAGGACAAAGTTCAAGATTGCAAAGAGGTTGATTAAAACCAAATCTGCTATTCCCAGGCTAGGAGGACAGAAAAAGAGAATTGAAAAACCTCACCTGCCGCTTTGTCTGCCAAAAGCAGTATGTGATTTAACTAAAATCGAGCAGAATGCACAAGTGTGCGTGCATTCATGCGTATATATGTGTCTATAGAATCATAGAATCATTTAGGTTGGAAAAAACCTTTAAGATCATCCAGTCCAACCATTAACCCAATGCTACCAAGTCCACTGCTAAACCAGTCAAGAGTAGAGTAATAATTAATTTCATGTTTCCTGGCTTGGTGGCTGGATTATTTTTTAATGAAAGTAAAACTAGGAATCATTACGGTTGGAAAGGACCTCTGAGATCATCAGTCCAACCATCAACCCAACACCACCATGCCTACTAAACCTGTGAAAAACATTAAATACTTACTAGTAAATGTAGACCAAAAAGTGTAATGAGGGTGTGTTTGAAGTTTCCAATAAGAAATTGTAAAGCAGCGTACACGATCGCCATTAACTGTGCGAGTTACTAGCGGCAACACGGCATTAGTACATCGTGAGGCAATAAATACGACACACTTTCGTAAAGGGGTGTAACAACATACAGCGTATTGGCGCGTCCCATTAGGTACCTAAGTGAACAGAGCTATAGACTGGTTATAGTAATCTTACTGCTAGACTGACATGCTTTTCATGCTTATAGAGTAGCATTTAAGTTATTTTAGGTAATTGCTACAGGAGAGCCTTGGACAGAAGTGGGAGGTTTGTACACCTTAGTGTTATTCCAGGTAGGAATCTGCATGTTGCAAAAAAGACGGGTGTGCGAATGATTTGTCGGTAGCTGATGGATGGTTTGGGTACCTTTGGAGAAGGGATTTGTCTTCCTTTCTTTTGTCAGCTTGTTGCAAACATCTCTAAAGCACCAGACCCAGAGACGTAAAACCAGGTATCTCTCCTAGGTGTGGTACCGTCGTGATACAGTTACTGCAATGTTCTCTTCTCTCTGGCTGCCTTAGTAAGGAAGGGCAGAAAACGAGCTTATCTGCCTTGATTTTACAATGCCGGTTTGTAGACAGGCCAAACAAATATTTCTAGGTTAGACATATCTGAAGTTGGCAACACCGGGGACTGATGTAACATTTTCCAAGCTTCGGAGTGCGTTGCGAGCGTTCCGGGCTCAGCCCTCACCGTCATGCCTGAGCCAGGAGGTAAATATTTCTCCCACTGTGCCAGGAGGCAGAAATTGAGGCGATTGGTGCTAACTGGAGTCTGTAGGTGGCCTAAATTCGGTCCTGGTATGACGGCAAATTTACGGTGTGATTCTTGTCACTGATACAGCCTAATGGAGGGTGAAACATTAACATACACAGGACTCGTAAGGGAAACAAACGTTATGACGTACAGACAAAACCCAATGCAAAAATTGTGCTTTAGCAGAAACGGCGATTTAGTTGCAGCTCTTAGGCAGACGTTGGGAACCTGGATTGCAGGCCGGTTGCGTGTTAAGCGTACATCGCTTGCCACCTTCAGGTCGTACGTGAATTGACAGATGTTGCCAGAAAGCTGAGGCCTTCGGTCACGCCTCAGGCAGCAGATCGTAGCATCCCCAGCGTGGTAAATCACAGAGACTTTTGATTTTATTGGAGCTGTTTTCCTCCCACCGTGTCTCTTCCTCACACTGTGTCGCCGGTGAGGAGCTATTTCACCTGCTGAGAGAGAACCACGGGTCGCGTCACCCGCGAGCAGTTCAGAATCATCGAATCGTTGAGGTTGGAAAAGACCTTTCAGATCACCCAGTCCAACCATTAACCCAACACTACCAACTCCACCACTAAACCAATTAAGGGGAGAGCAGCAATTTCATGTTTCCTTGGTGGCTGGATTATTTATAATGAAAGTAAAAACTAGGAGTCATTAAAATTGGAAAGGACCTCTAAGATCATCAGCCCAACCATCAACCCAACACCCCCATGCCCACTAAACCATGTCCCCAAGTGCCACCTCTGCCCGTTTTTTGAACCCCTCCAGGGATGGGGACTCCCCCACCTCTCTGGGCAGCCTGTTCCAGTGCTTGACCACTCTTTCCGTGAAGAAATTTCTCCTAATATCCAATGTAAACCTCCCCTGATGCCACGTGAGGCCGTTTCCTCGTGGTTTGAGTTTTCGCCCGTTTCCCATCTGGCGTCACGCCGCGGCTGAGCTGCGCCAGAGCAGGAGGGGCCGAGGCACAAGGTTTCCCTGCCCTGCCAATGTCCCGCGGGCAGGAGCAAGCGCCGCTGTGAAAAACTGCAGCGGATTTTGGGGGAAAAAAATAACGGGTTTGGCTCAAGGGGGTGGGGGGGGGCAGAGGGCTGAGGGGAGCTCGGGGGCGGGGCCTGCGCGGAGGGGCGGGGCTTCGTGGGGCGGGGCTTAAGGAGGAGGCGGGGCGTAGGCGCCCGCGCCGGCCGTTGGGCGTGCGTTAACGGCTTCCGCGTGAGGTCACGTGGGGGGGTGTCGTACCTGAGGGGGCGGCCGCCGGGCCCCGCCGCCGCCGCCATGGAGGCCGCCGCCGCCCTGCCCATCCGCCGCCACCGCCGGGCCCTGGTGGAGGCCGTCAGGGAGCGGCCCTTCCTCATCGTCACCGGCGAGACGGGCAGCGGCAAGAGCACGCAGCTGCCCAAGTACCTCTTCGAGGCAGGTAACGGCGGGGGAGGGGGGAAACCCCCCTGAGAGCCCGCTCCGCTCTGCGGCCTCGGCGCCCCGGAACGTGGGAAGCCAGCACAGATAAAGGCCGCTAGCCCTCCTGTCTGCCTGGGGGGATGCAGCGTCAGGCGGTGCTGTGCGTGTGGAGGTGGCGTGATTCCACCTTTTGAACTAAAAAAAAAAAACTACGGCCTGCGTATATGCTGTAGGTACTCGTGTATACGCTGTCTCTGAGCAGCACAACTCAGTGTCCCTGTTCTCCCCGTCTCTCCCCTAGGCCTCGCCAAGCACGGGGCCATTGGCGTCACCCAGCCCCGGCGCGTCGCCACCATCTCGGTGGCGCAGCGGGTGGCCGAGGAGATGGGCTGCGCGCTGGGGAGCGTCGTCGGGTACCAGGTCCGCTTCGATGACTGCACCACCGAGGTAGGGCTCTGAGGGTGGTGTTCCTGCAGGTGTTGTCATGGCAGGGCTACGGCTCAGGTTTTTCACTTCTCCATGGAGCGGCACGGCCCTGTTGCCTCTCCTGGGGCTCTGCGTGCAGAAGGTCTCAGAGCCTTGCGAAGCCATCTATCCCAGCTGTGGTGAAGCTGCAGTTGTATGCATCGTATAACTCACTTGATCAAGTTTTTTGAACACCTTACAAGTGAAACATTGCCACGCGCCTGTGATGTGGTGCATAAACACCTGTGTGCAATCTCACTGTCTCTTCTGGACAAATACGTGAGCTATGTAGAAGCATTTACTTTACTTTCAAGTAAAAATCCAGCATAACAGCTGAATGTCTAATTAAACCTTTCAGGACACTGCCATCAAGTATATGACTGATGGCTGCTTATTGAGGCAAATATTGGCTGACCCCCTTCTCAGCAAGTACAGTATCATCATTTTGGATGAAGCCCATGAGCGGAGCCTCAGCACTGTGAGTGTTGCCTTATATCTGTCCTTTTGGGTCACTATTTCTTCTTTACCGAGTTTTACCTATACCTTTCTTTCACTTCTGCACAATCCCCAAGGATTTTGCCTGACTTTCCATGGATGCACTTTATCGCTTTGCTGTCCTGAGGCCATAGAATTGCCGCTTCATTTATTACACGCTGCATAATCTGAAAAGAAGATGCGGCCCGTAATCCTGTTGGAATTATTGTAGCTGTTGTTGTGCTTGAAAGCAGTTAAAACTTGGCTGGCTGTTGGATACTTACCCAAAATTTCAGGCATTCGAAGCCAGCACAGTGAACACAAACTTTCTAGAATCCTAATTAAAAAAAAAAAACCCCAAACCCACACACAAACAAACAAAACCCTGAAACGTCTCTCTCACTCTATGGCCTAATGTCTCTTAGGGTGTGTATATGACTGTGCAAAGAGATTACGGCTTCTGGGATGATGGAATTATCTAGACTGACCTAAGTACCAAAAGCTATCAAATGTCACTCTGACCCTTCTGTGGCAAAGTGAGACTCAAGTCACTCAGTCCTCCAGAGATTGTGTTGGTGTCAAACAACCTACCAGTCCAGCTGGGGAAAAGGGAATATGCTTTCTGAATCCCAGTTCTGCCCTCAAGCATCTGAGGGTATTGCAAGGAATTGAGCTAGGGTGATGTAAGAAGTTACTGCTCCATCACCTGTGCCTAACTAAAAGGAGCAGATTTTTAATCCAGAGCACTGCAGAGTAAAATAAACTTGCTGAAGTCATAACAATAAATAGTGCAACAAAGGAGGGTGCCCGCTCAGTCAGGTAACGTACGCTGGACAAAGGTGGTGACTTTTTAAAATAGGTCTGAGGTAACTGCTTGCAAATGCCTTGACCGTGAGAGTATAAAAATGAAAACGAAAGGATTTCAAGCTACACTGATTCTGTTTATAGGCTGTGAGAAGAGCTGATAAAAAATTAATTAAATTCTAGAGACCAATTAGCATGCTTACAGGATGGCCAGGGTAAGTGTATGTATTCTTCTGAGTGCTTAGGCCTTGAAGATGTGATTTTCTGTCTTTGCTATATCAGTGGGATAAAATCATTCCCTTCCAAGTTGGTCAGGCGCTTCTAAGAAAACTGGGGTACTAATATGAGTTGCTTCTGTTTTTCTGTTAGGATATTTTATTTGGTTTGCTGAAGAAACTATTTTTACAGAAGGAACCACCAGACAGGAAGGTGGCCATGAAAGTGGTGGTGATGTCAGCCACCCTGGAGGTAGACAAGCTCTCAGAGTTCTTTGGGCACTGTTCAGTGCTGCACATTCCAGGAAGAAGTTATCCCGTCAAGGAGATATTCTGCAACCTGCTCAGCCCAAGGGACATCGGCAGCTCTGCATACGTTACAGAGGTCTGGCCTGTTTTGCTTTGTTTCTGTGTTGTGTTCTCTGTTCTTGGCATGATTATCATCTGTGAAAGACCACAAGAATTGGCTGCTGTATTGCTGTGTTCTTAGCGTCTCTGCAAGATGCAGCGAAGAATTAGCTAGTACTTTGAGTTTTAGAAAGACTAAGTGAGATTCCAGCTGTTTCTTGGCTTGTTTGTTGTTTGTTTCAGGCTGTAAAAGTGACACTGGATATCCACTTAAATGAACCAGAAGGCGACATCTTGGTCTTCCTGACAGGTGAGAATTTTTCTTTCAACAACTGATGTTATTCCAAGTGAAGCATGGCCTTGCCAGCAAACCAGTACATCCTTCCAGTGACTGTCTAGTTTGTCCCAGGGCAGTAAGTAGAGAAGGGAAAGTTGCAGGTTGAGGCACGTGGTCCTCTGAAGTGATAGTTTTCAGAGCATGTTGAGGTATATCCATGCCTATGAGATCAGATAAGAAAAATATTAATTTAAAAATTTGCATATGCTCTTTTCTTCCTGTGCCAAATTTACTCTGTTTGTATTGTCTACGTGTTTTATTTTGTTGTTAATTCAGGAACGGAGAATTTCTTTAGCTGCAAACCCCTACATCAGTGTATGGGCCAGGCACTTACGCAGTCATCTTTTAAGGAAAAGCCTTGGTGAGAGGCGCTGTGGAAAGGCTGGATGTCACCTCCTAAACTAACTCTTAACAAATATTGCTTCCTTCTTGTAATGCTGTTGATGACTCTTGCAAAACAATCTTGTTTAAGGACGTTGCAAAGTAGGAGGGCAGAGTTGTAGCTACACAGGTCACTTAAACGCTCTCGTATGGTGTTTTAGGTCAAATTGAGATAGAGCGAGCTTGTGACTTACTTTTCAAGAAAGCAGAATCTATTGATTACCGGTATGAAGTACACGATCGGTCTGTTGAAGGCCTGCTTATCTTACCATTGTATGGGTCAATGTCAACAGGTAAGAGCATATAATATCATATGGAACAATTCACGTAAATGTTAGCTGCAAGAGTTGTTATGAACAGTATCCTACTCAATTTTTTCTGTTGTGATTAGAAAAAATGGCATTCATTAACCCATTTGTTACAGTAGTGTATCATTATGGGATGTTTTTTGTGGTGTTCATAAACTAATCAAACTTCAGCCTTCTCTGTACTTGCACAGAAGCCTTCAGTTAAAATTGATATCCACTGGAAATGGCTTCACATGGCATCAAGGTCTCCAGCTTAGGAAAGGATATTGTGTTACCAAAAGTTCAGATGTCTTATTTAGGCCCTCACGTTTTATTTTATATGGAAAAGATATTGCCAGTAGGTCTTTGGTGATAGGAGTAGACCTGTAAGGGAAGATAGAAGTAGTACACTGTTACACAATGTAGAAAAGTCCTGGTTATCAGAATGAATCAGTCTGGTTTATTTGGCAGCAGTACCACAGTTAGTTTCAAAGAGTTAAAAACAAAGGCCCTTTGACCTTTGCTGAACGCAGACACTGTATTTTCAGATGAACTTGAGTGCAATGTTTAAATGTGTGGGTGCAGTATGTAGAATGCTAAGAGGCTGAATAAGTGTTCAGAAGAGCAGGACAGCAATTTCCATCTGGAGGTCCTGCTGAGAGGAAAGATCTGGTAATGATCTGCAGAGAGGGAGCAAAATTTTTACTTCCTTGAAAGAGCAAAATGAAAAGTTGCATAAAAGAAAGGTATAGCTTCTTCCTTACTCCATGGTAGGTGTTAAATTCCTGACTGAGAGTGATACTTTATATTTTATTTGGGTTTTTTTTTTTTTTAATTTTGTGGTAGTTTCTCAGAGATCATTGTATTTGAATATTTTTAAATACACAAGAGAGAATTTTCCTTAAAGAGATTTTTATATTTTCAAGCATAAGTAGTGAGAAAATTTCAGGGGAAAGTTGACTTTCCACCTCTCTCTTTTTGCTCCTTGGAAAACCAAATGAATTAATGGAACCTGCATATGCTGCTTTGTTACATGTTAAAAGAAGATTTGCTGGAAACATTAGGGGGTTTAACTGAATCTTTTCATCTTCACCTTCACTTGTTAAAACCCTTCAAATCCTTCATGAAGATTCTGTTAAGACCAGACATCTTGTTTGTTTTTCCTAGCTCTGAGTTAGGAAACATCCAGGAGACTTGGCCTTTCTTAATCTCAAAATCTTCTTGAATATGCAAGCAATAAAGAAGGCATTCTCTGATTTCTGACATATGCTAAAATAATACCGAATCTGTATTTTAGCATGTTATGTGATTCACTTTCTGATTTCATTCAAATAACTTTCACTAAGCATTTGAGTAAGTTCACACAGTGTTAGAGATGTGGTTTGAAATCAGAGCATTATAACGTAACAGATTGTTTGACTGACTACCTGTCATTTTAGATCAACAGAAAAGAATATTTTTGCCAGCTCCCGCAGGCATTAGAAAATGTGTGGTATCCACAAACATTGCTGCAACATCTCTGACAATTGAAGGAGTCAGGTACTGTTTCCTGTCCTTCACAAAAGCTGTAACAGAGGGAATAATTTCAGAAAATTCTACTAGATTTAGAAAAACGCGTCTGACTTCCTTCTGCTAGTATACCTGCTCAATAATTGCCTGTTGCCTTTTTTGTGTGTGTAGTGAATAAAAAACCCCCTTGATACTGTTATATAGTCTTACAGGTGACTAATGTTGCTGGACCCTAATTTGAAATCAAATCTCAGCTCCATTAAGTGGGCATAGTCTCCTTGGGTGTGGAGATTACCTGTAATCTGTGCGTTATTATCTGTAACATCCTGTAGACTGAACCGTTGCAGCGATCGTAGGGTAAACGCGTTCTTGCTTTGGTCATATGCATGTGGCAGTTATCTCTGTCTACTGAGACCTCTGTTGTTTTCATCTCTGACAAGAGTACGAATCTTTTTCAGATATGTAGTAGATAGTGGATTTGTGAAGCAGTTGAATCATAACCCCCGAGTTGGCTTGGACATACTGGAGGTGGTTCCCATTTCAAAGTAAGTTTCAAAAAGGTCATTTGCTTGGTGTTTCTGGGAGTTGCTCTGTGTATCGGTTGATCTTTTTAAAAATAAAAAAAAAAAGGCGGGGGGGTCAGGGAGCAGCTTTGCAGCTCTGTAGTTTAAAGCCATTTTGTTTGTTGCTAAATAGAAAGTGGTTCGGGACATATAATTTCCTATAAGTTGCAGGCATTAAGAAGGAATTGATAATGCATTGTCTGTAGTCTGAACAGTGGCTCACATGTCATCATGTGTTTGCTGAATACAACAGCCTGATTCAGAGAAGCTTAAAAAAATCTTGCCTTGCACAGAAATGCTTCTTCATTCTGCTAGTTCTTGTATAGCTGGATTTCTCAGTTGCTGCACGGTAGAATATATCTTCCATCTACAAGCATAGAAATTGCTGTTTTTCATCAAATTACAGTGTGCTTTTGTGGATAATAACAGAAGGCATCAAGAGTTTGTTTCTCTTTTTTTTTTTTTTTCCCCCTTGCCTTTCTGTTTTGGAAGGAGCGAAGCAAGGCAACGAGCTGGCCGAGCTGGCAGGACGTCATCTGGAAAAAGCTATCGGCTATACAGCAAAGAATTCTGGGAACAATGCATGCCTGATCACACGGTCCCAGAGATCAAAAGAACCAGTCTGACATCTGTGATCCTGACCTTGAAGTGCCTTTCCGTGCACGATGTCATAAGGTAACCTCCATGGAGCGGGGGGATTATCATTTTCTTCCTGAGTCTCAGCAGCAAGGCAGCACAGGCACCAACAGCCTGTTGGCAGGAGGCAGGATTAGGTTCCCCAGCCAACTGTGACACTTCGATACAATCAGCTTTTCTGCTGTTCTCCTCAGTCTTTAATGCCACATTGGATCTTAAGCTCAAGTTCAGTCTGAGGTTCTGCCAAAACTAGCTCCTTCTCTCCCAAATTAAATAGTTAATAGTGTTCCTTCAAAATACTGAAGTTTATATCCCAAAAGCTTCATCTCTGTGGAATTGTTTAATTTTAGGATCATGCATGAGCAGAAAATAGAGTTAATTTTGCATGTGCAATGCTGGGATTTGTCATCGTAATTCTTCACCTTGAGGCTGTAGGTGTAGTGACACACCCATATACTGAAGATGCTTATGTGCACTGTGGTCAGCAACCTGTACTGGAAGGTTACAAAAGTATTTTAATAAATATGAAAACTAACAAAGCTATACTGAGTCTGAACAGTGAGACTTTTTTTTACTTCATTTTTCACTATAGATTTCCCTATTTGGACTGCCCGGAAGAAAGGCATATTTTAGAAGCCCTGAAGGAACTTTACCAGTGTGATGCTATTGACAGGTAAAAAATAAAGGGGTGTAGTAGCTACAAGAATTTAAAATCTAATTGTTTAACTGGTGTTAGTGAGTTGTTCATGTGGACTAAAGGACTTCCCCCAGCAGTACAATATGTTTCCTCATTAGACCAGGAAGTAACTACTGGGTTTTAATATACTCTCTGTAAAATTAGGGTTAGAGCATGGCTTAGGACTTGAGAGATACAGATTAATTTCTCCACATTGTCCTGGAGTTCCTGAGTGACCTCAAACAAATTACCTCAGCTTTCTGTGCTGTAGTTCCTCATAGCAGATCCCAGACTGTTATGACGAAGGTGCTTAGCCACTAGCTGTGATGCCCATCCAAGAGCTCAAGACAGGAAGCAAGATCTTATCCTGAGCTTCCAGGAATTCTTCTTGCCAAAAAAAAAAAAAGAAAAACAAAATCTTAATCTTAAGCATCTGATGCACTTAAAAAGCTGGCTTTGCCTGCCATGAAGCAGGCGTAAGCAAACTGGAGAAAGGTGAAACGTTCTTCTGCTAGCGACACATGCTTCAGAACAAGGAATAATGGATTTAAACTAAAGAAGAATAGATTTAGACTAGACATAAGAAAGACATTTTTTACAAGGAGGGTGGTCAAGCACTGGAACAGGTTGCCCAGAGAGGTAGTGGAGGCCCCATCCCTGGAAACATTCCAGGCCAGGTTGGACGGGGCTATGAGCACCCTGATCTGGTTAAAGCTGTCCCTGCTCACTGCAGGGGGTTGGGCTGGATGGCCTCTAAAGGTCCCTTCCCACCCAAAGCGTTCTATGATTCTGTGATTCATGTCTCCAGCACCTATCGGCACACACAGACTGCAGTGTTAGAACAGTCCAGGGGGAAGTGCTTCTCTCCTGCTCCTCATCAGTATATGGTGGCTGACATTATGTGTGCATGTTCCAGTTTACATTTAAACATAGTTTTCTTGAATCTGGTATTTGAATCTTTTTTTCTGGGATAAGGAGAGGACACGTGACAAGACTGGGTGAATTCCTGGTGCAGTTTCCCCTCCCTCCCAACCTGACCTGTGCTGTCCTAAAAGCTGCTTCTCTTGACTGTGAGGATCTGCTGCTTCCCATAGCAGCCATGTTGTCTGTGGAAAATGTCTTCATCCGTCCAGGTAGGGAAGCCCCTTATCCCAAAGGGAGCCTTGGGTGGGTGGGGAATTCTGCTTGGACAGGGACATCTCAGGCAGTGATTAGGCAGCACACACTGCTTCACCTGGAGACGTTCTCTACAACTTCCATCTGTGGGGTTTTTTTGCTCTCAGTAGTTTTCTGTGCTAATAGTTTGTGAGGTCACAGTGTCTTACAGGTGTATCTCAAGGTTATAAAGCAGGAACTGATTCTGTATGTTGAACAACAGTAGTACAAACCTTTACTTGAGCGTAAGGATACTCCTGCCAGGGAGCAAGCTGGTTGTCTTAGTTGGGCCCAACACTGGTGGGAGACATAAATATCTACCTTAAACTAATGCTTTGAATACCCCTTACATTGTAGCGTGAGGAAGATTCCTCAAGTGCGCTGCCTTGTCTCCCAGAGTACATCGTGGCAGATCTGTAGGGAAGAATGGTAAGATTAGGACAAATACACAATGGTGCTTTGCCCGAATGCTTTTGCAGCTTTCTGTGGTCTTGAAGTGAGGGCACATTCCACACTAGGAATTGGACAACAGCTGTTCCAAAGACTTCAAAATAGCATGGAATTGGGTTGCATTTGTCCCAAGGCTGTGGGCTGTAAAGCAACATATGGGTAAGCGAGTGGATTGCTGAGAGGTCATAAGGGGGAACACTGTGTTACAGGAGGGAAAAGAAGAAGAAAAGGAAAAAACAACAAAAAAGAAACTCCCAAACCCCACCAGAAAACCAAAATGCACCACAGCAGATGTTTTGCTCTTGGTCTAAGTACAGACAACAGGGACTGATTAACTTGTTTTTAACGAATGGGGTTGCCTCTGGATTGCTTTTCTGTTCAATGACTGTTTAACCAAATAGGCCTTTTAAGTTACTGTGAGAAGCTCAACTTGCCACTGCCTCCATTTCCAGTGGTTTTTCTAAATGGAAAATGTAATTTTGCCGTGGTTCCAAGCTAGCACCTCTCACTAGTGCTAAACCCAGTCTCCCGCATCCTCCTTCCTATCTCCTTTCCCCTCCCGTCAGCCCCCTTCCCCCCCACAGTCTTTGTGGGAGACCTTTGTCCTGTCTAGTCACTCCCTGGCTCTTGTCCAGTTATCTCTGTAGTCTATTAACCGTGCCCGTTAGTGCAACGGCTAAAGACACTGCTGACAGCACTGATAGCCTGGATTCTGCTCTGGGGTCTTTCCCATTCCCATAAATGTGCGTTTGCTTTCCCGTCCTCCCTCTGGCAATATGCGCTTGTTATCTGTTCAGCTAGCTAACGCACACGTGTTGGTTACTCTCCAGCAGCTCCGTACATTAGGACGCAAACACAGAGACTCCCATCCTGAAGGCGCTTCCTCGTGTGCAATATGCATACGAACAGGCCTCCGTGCTTCGTCGGTATTACTTTTAATACCCACAAACTTCTGCCATTGTCTGCGGTACAGCAGCAATGCAGCGCGTTGGCCTTTGCAGCCGTATCCCTCTCTACTAAGGGGAATAGGTTGTGCTGGGGAAGAAATTCTTTGGGGTTTTAAAACTTGAAATAATACTTTGGAAGTGTTGCTTTTGCCTAGTACATTCCTAGCATTTAGTGAAGGTGAATTCCTGCTAAACTCGCAGATCGCATTTTTTCTAGACTCTTATTTTAAGACCTCCATTACTATGGCACTTGAGTACTAGGACAAAAGCTGAGTTAAATAGATTAGATGGTGCTATGATGGGGTGGTTTCAACAGTTTTGCTGTTTCTCTGAGGGCAAAACTTTCACTTGATCCTCGTGAGCTGTCTCTTTAAGGTTGCTCTTCCTTAATCTTTCCACGTTGGCATCTGAATTGATTGTGAGAGAGAAATACGTAGGACCTTTCTTTCTAAGAGACTAGAAGTCTTCATCTCTAGTGCTGACTGATGAGATTAATCACAGATTTAATAGCATCTACGTATTCTCATTCAGCAGTAGTGGAAGAAGGAAGAACTGTAAATGCAGCTGTGGAGGAGAGACAAATCTAAAAATAACATGAATAAGGAGCCAAGGCTGTCAACCACGCTTTGGAGAGATGCTGACAGAAAATTAAGTAGGAGTGATATATAAAAATTACTTTGTTGAAGTGAGATATAACTTACTTCCTCAGGTGATCCTCAGAAGCAAAAGGAGGCTGAGCTTCAACACCAGGAACTTTCCTCACAAGTGGGAGGATGCAATGACTTTGCAACCCTCTTAAATATTTTTGAACAGTGCAAAGCAAGGTATAAAATGATTCCTTACAGTAAGTGGTTTTGCATTGCTCATAACTCCCAGCTGCTGACGGTTTTTAGACGTATTGCGTGTATGCACACGTATGTACTCAAACCTAATTGCAGATTTATTCCTTATTGTGATCTGTAAGTTCTTTCAAAACACCTATTATTTAAACTAACAAAGTATCTGGCTGTGTAGGTTGCCTTCTTTGTACGACCATAACAAAAAATAGAGGCAACTTTCTGCCTGCAGCTTACAAAGGGCTTCTTTATAATACAAGTATTTCTGTTCTCAGCAAGTCTCCTTCGGCTTGGTGCCAGAAATACTGGATCCATTGGAGAGCTTTAAAATCTGCTTTTAGTGTGGAAAAACAACTTCGGGAAATAATCAGTAAACTGAAACAGGTAAAAAAAAAAACATAATTTTTATATATGATTGAGTTATATAAGTTTATATTTAAGACATGTACTGGACAACTGAGCCTTTGCCAGATGGCTGCTGCCTTTCTCCAGTAGAAACTAATCCACTTAAATATTTATTAGAGCATCCTTGCTGTAGCTTGTGTAACTAAGGGGTATGATGGTGGTAACAAGCAAGGAGGGTTTTCCTTCTTTCCTCACGGTTTCTGTAGGGTGAGAAACCCAGAGTTTAAAATCCATGGGATGGAGGGGGTATAGTCGCTTTCTCTTTAGGAAAGATCCTGATTCCTGGTTTTTGATTTACGTAGCTGCCAGACTTCCCTAAAGAGACGTTTGAAGGCTCCAGAACTGAAATTCTAAGAAGATGTCTATGTGCAGGATACTTTATCAATGTAGCTAGGAGGTAAGTAATAAGGTTTGGAGAACTGAATGGAAAAGATATTATGCATATTCTTTAAAGGTGTAGCTGCATGTTGAAACAGAACAGTGAGGCTGTACAGTGTTGAAAGGAGCAATTGGAGCTGAAGGTTGTGTTTCTGCACAGGGCTGGAAGCCTGGTGTGTGCTCTGCTTTTGACTCTCATGACATTCCTGGGGAAGTTGCTTACATCCTTGGAACAGTAGTTTTTCTATCTGCGAAATGAACTTGCAAGCTGCTGAGTAGTTCCAGATATTAAACTAAAAGGCTTGGAAATGTCCAATTATCACGGCTGTCAAAGACTTCAGTCCCAAACCCTGTTTATTGTTGTGTTGTTATATCTGCAGTGTTACTGTGGTAAATTAGGCAGATATATTTTATTCCTCATTGGTTTTTTTACAGTTTAATTCTGGAAGGATCTTCCTCTGCTTATATATTTGAGTATTTTCTTCTATGCTGCTGCTGACTTGCTTAGTTTAGTGTTGCTGTCTAACCAAAGCAAAGTATGTTTCATTATATATTTATTTCCCCCCCCGCCCCAAACCTTTCAGATCTGCAGCCAGGACATTCTGCACAATGGACGGACATGGCAGCATAGTCTATATCCATCCTTCATCTACAGTAAGTTACCAAAGTCTGTTAACAAAGTAGCACAGGATCTATAAAAGGAATGAGAGGCAGGTCCTCTTCTGTTTGGTTTGTGCTAACTTATGGCCAGGAGAAGCCTTGTCGCAGTGTTCATTTTGAGAGTGGGGAATAGCCTCACTTCTTCAAATTTGGTAAATGTTTGGCTTATGAAATGAGTGTGACATAGATTGAGCTTTCTCTCTGGCTTTTTGGATTTCCTGGGCAATTTTAAGCAAGTCATTAGGCCTCAGTTTCCCTGTCTGAAAATTTTGGGCAATGTCAGCTTTATCTCATTGTTGCATCTGAAGCATTGGAAGATACTCCAATGGAGGGTGCTCTAGAAATAAAAATCTTTTTTTATCAGTTCTGAAATAATCTTTTAATTTTTCAGCTCTATAACCAGGAGACCCACCTCGAGTGGATCATCTTCCACGATGTCACAGTGACATCCAAAATCTATGTCCGGACAGTGTGTCCTGTTCGCTATGAATGGGTCAAAGACTTGTTGCCCAGATTGCATCAAATTGATGCCTATGAACTGAGCAGTGTGGCACGGGAAGAAGTAACTGAAGAGGAAATAACCAAGTGGAAACATAAGGAGGACCTTAAAAGGCAGTATGGTGAGCACGTTGCTAGTCCATCTCGATGGCGTGTATAGTTTTCTTGGTTGTTGTGGACCTGTGTGTGTATATTATGTCACTGAATGCATGCTGGACTAGTAGGCATTAATCTGGATGTGCTTAACATATTTGGTGTGTAGCCCTAGTTGTTTTCTTGTCTTACTACCGCTCTGCAATCCGTATTTTGCTGCCTCAGCAGTGCGTGTAGTGGTGTTTGCGTATTGGTTCTTGCCACGCTCCCCCCTTTTGGTTTAATATAGCTGACAGGAGCAGAACTTTAACCCAGAGTTGAATAAAAGCGTTTTGAGTCTAACCATTATTTAAGTTTGCAAAGGGTATCTAGCCATAGATACCCAAAATAATACTGTCCTGAGAAAGAGAGGTCCTAAGGGCTAGGGGAGGGAGGGGGAACCAACCCAAAAAACCCACCAAACAAAAAACACGGAGGAAAAAGTATCACATTTTGGTGAACGTTTCATTCTGACAATGAATTTAATGCCATATGTTTAAATAAATTGTCAATTTTAATTAAAACTGGGGTCTGCTAACTGCTCTGGCTGCTTGACATTCTTTGAATTCTTCTGTCAGCAGGTTTTGTAAAGCAGCCAAGTATTCAAAGGGCCTCTTTACTCCTGAGCTGACCCTTCCAAAACTTTAATTTGCTATACAGTACAGGCACTGGCAGTATAGATTCTCTTCAGTTTCCTTAACAATGGAAAAAACATAGACTCTTGCGCTCAGACCAGCGTCTGTCTCTGTCCTGCATTATTGTATAAGACACCCATGTTAAATGATAAAAAGATGAACTGGATTTGGTTATAAATTTGCTGGAAAGGATATTTGCATTATTGGGTAATACAGAGGAGCCTCATCTATTTATTTCAAGTCCAAGGAGCTGAGGTTTGTTCTCCTTGTCCCCCTTAACTTCTTGACTTCACCAGGCAATTGTAAATTAATTTGAGATTAATATTGACCTTACAGATGATGTATTTCTGTGAGCCCCATAAAAATAGGTGGCTGAGTAGCTGACAAAGGCTTAATTAGTGCCCAATGGAAGGAAAGGCTGCATCATGAGCTGAATTGTTATTTGACTCCAAGACAAAATAAGTACAAATATTCCAAGAGTGAATGGTGATTAAAGCTCCTTCCTCATATCAAAGTATCTGGTGCCCAGCCCCAGAGCCCTAGGAACAGGCTGCAGTAGCTGCTTCATTCACACAATACTGAGGCTCTCAGAGTCTTTGAATGATTTTTTTTCTTAATTATTATTATTTTAAATTTTATTTTAAACTGAAAATATTTCCTGCTTTTCTTTCCTTCTGGGAGAAGCGCTCCCAAGGTCTCAGCTCAGTGGGAGAATGTGCATTTCTAATGGTGTCTGATCTGGAGTATTGACTTTTCCCACTCCTTTATCTGCGTGTTACCCTCCCTCTTCCTCCTACCTCTGAAAACTTATAAAGATAGTTTATACTAAGCTTTTTTTCTCCGGCTCCCAGTGCTGTCCCTCTCCTGCCTAAACCTGAGTTTGAGATATGTAATTTAGGGAAGAAACGGGTGCATGGAACACAAGATGCGTAGTATCTATTACAGTAAACAGCAAGATACGCATTGGGGGACGAGATGAGCCCAGCTGCAAATATTGACATGGGAGTTAAGGCACGATTTTTTTTTTTTTTTCCCCCCTCCCTGCTGTGGTACAGTCTGTCCTCTCTGGAAGTCATTCAAATGACTGACTGGGGCTTGAAAAACATTTGAGATTCTGTTGGGGGTTTTTGGGTATTTTACAAATAGGAGGAATTGTAATGCTGTGGTTATGGTGTTTGGGTTTTTTTTGACACACGAGTATATTTCTCTCTCTCCTCTCCCCCCAGAAGGAGCCACAGACAACTCTGCAAAGAAGATGGAGAGAAGAAATGATGATCAATCGATATTGGATGCCCGAGCTCGCTATCTTGAGAGAAAGCAGCAAAGAGCACAGGGTTTAAGTGGCCCACTGAAAGAAATGGGGTAATACTCGCTGCTGCTCTACTCCCACTGTGAGGAAAGGCAGTTTGGTGCAGTTGTGCTGAGTATGTTTGCATAATGCAAAATGACTAACTGGAGTGAAGGAAAACTTCTGCTTTGCGGTGAGTTTGAGTGCTGAGGCATACAAACGCAATCTTCTTTTGCTGCATCCAGCAAGGAAAAGTTACCAAGGTGGGTTTTGTTGCTATGTGTAACTGGCAACAATTTAGTGGCCTCAAATGTGGCTGAAGACATGATACTGACTGTGGTGCCAATTCTGTGGCATTTAGTTGACTTGGAAAGGTCACAGTGGTCTCAGTGCCATTATTAATAAAATTTTCTTAAAGGCTGTTTCTTTTTTTTAAAAGGAGTGGAAGAGTGGAACTGTCACTTTTTATCATTTTGGGGTTTTTTTTTTTGTTTTGGTTTGGT